>NW_026896335.1:0-1200000 GCF_033153095.1 Gastrolobium bilobum | reverse complement strand
CATGTTTTCTTCCCCCATAAAACATGGTTGTGGTCGGTAGTTATTATCGTTATTTTCACACGGAGATGCATCAACACTCTGAAATTTAGACTTGTCATGGTGGCAAGTTTGCAACTTTGTTGACAGTAGTAGGTACGCTGATAATATTATTACCAAACCATCCCCGTCTTTGAAATTTTCATAATGAAAAACTTGGCTCAAATTTGTGGAACGTAAATTTAAATTTTATGATTGATTCCATTTCATCTGGTGGAGCAAATACAATGACGATTTTAATTTACACAATGGCAAATTCAAGGAGCAATAGTAACTTGAAACAACCGAGTTTGGGATTTAAAATAATAGTTTACCTTCCCCAAAATAATAATAACAGTTTACACTTCATTTTTCATATATAGGAATTTAAAGCCAAAACATATCAGGACATGCTCATTTATACCAAATGAAATTCGTGAAAAGACGCACGAAATTAAAAAAAAAAATGCTATTATGTGTTTTCTTTTTAAATCGTTTACTCATATAATGATTTTATATATATCTTCTATCATCCGTAATCTTGTCAAATTATATATTTTCGATAAAACAAATTACCCAGAAGATAAAAACTTAAGGTGTGTGATAAAACATGACACACTTGAGTCTCGAGAGAATCTTGGATGCATTTTGAAACATTTAACTTTTCCTGGCTTTGAGCTTTCAAGTTTATCATTAATATCGTTAGAAACTTAATTAATACGTCTATTATACGCTTCGTAGAAATTTGCTATCCTTCATGTGTTGTGAATTTGTTACTGAGATATATTTTTTACAATAATTTGTAATAAATTTATTTCTTTAAATAATTAATCTACTTTTACAGCGGAGCCAACGTCAGTTGTATTTAATCAAATTAAAAATATTACATCTAATAAAAATTCTTTCTTTTACAATAATATGCCTAATACATTCCAATCTGTTCGATTTAATTTTATTTTACAGCCAACAAATAAATTATTCCCAAACTATATTAGAAAATTTAAACAACTTCATTAAATTAATTTTGACTTATAAAACATTACATATAGTAAAGCTCAAGACTAGATAAAGAAAAACTCGATATCTAAGTGCTACTCACAATATCTTTTTTAAAACCTTTATATTTTGTTTTTACTAAAAGAAGGAAAGAATTTTAAACAAAAACTAATACATGTCTAGCAAATTGAAAATTGAATCAATGTGATTAATGGTAATTAGTTTATTTAAAAAAATTTATCTTCAATGGATTGTTTTTGACTTTTATTGATGTAGCTAAAACAAGTAACATAGCTTATTGAAAAATTCCAATCTAATCAAAACTATATTAGAAAAAATGCAGGACTCATCAACATATAACCCAATTGCGCAAAGAGTTATACGGAAACGATTAGGTCGTACTTATTATTATTTTTTAATTTTTGCAGGCACAATACTTCATATTTTTTATATATCCAAAATATTAAAAAAAGAATCAATACTAACTTTTCATAACGATTTTTTTTTATCACTTATAGGTTAAACTAAAAGACATAATACTTCTACATCTAAATTTCAAGCTGTAAAGTATAAACTAAATTAAATAACGTGGGATGTAAAATGAAATTAAACATGTGGGAGAAATTTTGCTGTATCGTAAGAATCCCTTGCAAAGCTTAAAGGAACAAGATGATATACAAGGCCACTAAAATATTTTTGTAAAAAGAGTAAAATATATAAACTAATTAAATTTCTAATGATAATGATATTAAAAATGAACTTGGATGAAAAAAAAAAAAGGAAACTCAGGGGATATTTGAATTTATTTTTTTAACCATATAATTCATATGAAATTTATTTTCCCATCTACAAGGAAAAAGAATGTGTCACTGATCTCAGCAAGATTTGATTCATCGCCCACTTCAATTCTGCAATCTGTACGGTCCATTGCAATGAAATCCGTTTTTCTTCTCTTCTCCAAAAGTGCTTTGGCCAAACCTGTGTCTTTGCTCAACTAGATCTTATCCTTTTTGAGATCATAACCAAAAGCTACCTGCAACAGAACCAAATTGAGGACTGTGCGCATGAAAGAATTCGAATGTGTCGTACCAAATTGGGGGACCAACAGATCTGCGACTCTGAAACACAATCAAAACCATAATCCTCTCTTTACTGTGCCTTTGATAAACTTTTGTGAGGGGGATCAATGAAAGTGATGTACGTGGTGCTCTTTCAAAGGTGGGTCGCATGCTTCCAATTAGACCACCCCGCCATGTGCACCAACCTATACCCGTACGTAGTATATATAGGTAATGCCCGTGTATATCCTCTTCTCATGTGTAAACATGAAGAGTAACATCCACTCAACACGTTTGTCCTTCTAGCAACACATTTTTTTTCTTAGGAGGATACATTTTTATTGTATCCTATAATCATGATTCTCACGAATATCGTGAAAAAATCACTTTTTTATAAATATTACCAAAAAATATATTTTGTAAGTTATAATATTATTGGATTTTTGTTTCAAAAAAAATATAAAAAATTTTCAACTCCTGAAATTTCAAGAATACCATCAAAGGGTGGATGGCATTTTAAAAGAAAAATTATACACAAAATAAAATTCAGAAATAATTTAAAAAACCTTACACTAAACGTGAGTAAATAAAATTACCACTATTACTTTACTTTTTCGAAAATTTCAAATTTTTTTTATACCAAACACTTTCTTAGGAGGTGTTTGGTAGAGGAGAAATTTTTTTTAACCACGTAAATATAAATAGTGGAAAAATGGTTGTAAACTCAAATTAGTGGGGAAATTTTAAAAAAGTTGTTTGGTAGACCAAAATATTACCGGAGAAATTGATTTAAATTTTTGAATTCCATGTTTGGTTGAAGGTAAAATATAGATGGAAAAATGAGTTGAAGTTACAAAATTAACCCTTTTTATTTTTTGAATCTGATCAACTCTTGTCTAAAATGACAGTTTGTAAAAGTCAACTTAATTGGTGTCATTGTTTCAACAATTTTTACTTTACTGAAATTCAAAATACATATTCAATTTTTACTTTCCCCATCAAACCCCCAAAATACAACCCTCAACATGGATTTTTGAAACAGTGCAAACCAAAAAAAATTGCAAATAAATCAAGTAGGATGGGGAAAAGATTTTGCTATCCAAATTTTTGTAACTCTTGTACCAAACTTAGGCAAATTGAAAACCCACTTCAAGTTGTCTAGGTATCCTCGCCAAAACCTCCTATCAAACATCTCTTAGGGGGCGTTTGGTTCAGGAAATTTTTTTGGAATAGTAGAGAAATGAGATAGATAGAAAAATGATTGGAAAGATAGATAAAGTGAGATAGGTAGAAAAATGTAAAAAAAAGTTGTTTGGTGGGGAAAAACTTTACTGGAAAAATTAGGTAACTTTATGAAATCAACAGTGCATTAAAAGCCAGATAACCGGTTTTCTGAAAAATCCCACCTTCAAATTGGGTTTCTAAACAGTGCGGTTATCTATGTTTCTCATAAATCCAGACAAATTGGATAGATGGATTTTTGGTGAAAAACGTTGAAACAAACATGGTGTTTCTAAAAGCCATACTTGAGAAATATAGATATCCGCTGAAAAGCTCCCAACCAAACACCACCTTAGAGTAATTAGGTAATGGAATCCAAAAAAATATAAAAAAATCATCCACGGAAAATATTTAAATATATTAGGGGATAAAACTTACAACTAGTTCACATAATTTTGAGTTCGGTAACAACAAATTCTGCAACCTTAATTAAAAGTTTACAATAATCAATATGTATTAATGTTGCCGATTTTTGCGGCGAGTCAGTAAATAGTACTTAGTTCATCTTCATGCTTTAGTCAACGTTTGACCATAATGTCATTTCATATATGCCTTGACTAACGTGCATTATTGGTTTGTTAAAATTAGGTTATCTACTTTGGGAGTATAAGACATCTGATAAATAAGAGTTATGTTGTAGTAAAAGTAATTTGATCATGTTAAGATATGACAAAATAAAATTATTGAATAAAGTGTTTTATTTTATTTTTTTATTATTATTATTTTTTGTCTTTTAGTATTGTATGATAGAAATTTTCTTTATGTAACATGACAAAATAAAGACCGATAACATATATGAGATAATCTCTCAATTCCCTAAGCTTGAGATATGTACTTTTCATATTTGAATTTGTGCACTTAATAAAGAGCAAAATTTAAGCCTCTTCAACACTTAAAAATATGTGAGGCTTTAAATTATTATACATCATTCTCTCTTCCTTTGTTATTATCTACTTTCAATTAACAAAATAACAAGATCTATATATACAATTGGGGTTATATATATATATATATATATTCATTCTCTCTTCCTTTGTTATTATCTACTTTCAATTAACAAAATAACAAGATCTATATATACAATTGGGGTTATATATATATATATATATATATATATATATATATATATATATATATATATATATATATATATATATCTTGTTACAAATTTTTTTTTATAAACTTACAAATTATATTATATTTGATCGGTAATACTCTACTCAAGATTGTATTACCGGTCAAACATAGTATAATTTGTAAGAGTTTGTAAATAAAAAATTTGTAAATATTACATTCCCTTATATATATATATATATATAATACTTTTTTATATTCCAATGATAAGTATAGATTCTTTTATTGTTTAATTTTGATGTTATGTGCAAAAAAAATAATAAACTCACTGGTATTTTGATAATGTGTTATTACATCATTTAATAAGTTTAATAATAAATGAGTTTTCAAATAATTTAAATAATCTGACAAAACATTATTGGATAATAATATAATTTTGTTAACCTAATAATACATAAAAATAAAATGCTATTTTTAAAAAGCATATGAAAAGTTATGGGTGATAATTTGTCAAACACCACACAAAGCATTTAAAGGTGAATTCTCTTGTGGCCCCCCTGAAGGTATATCATCAGAAACGCGGAAGCGCATCGTACCGATGTGATAAGGAATGAAGAACACCGCGCTTTGATTACCTGAGATGAAGCAGCGAGCGTGACAATTTCTCACGTTCTGTTCTCCTCCTCAAGCCTCTCGATCTGCAGCAACGCACCACGAACGGTCGCAATTCCGCTCTACGGTTGATCTTCCAGGCTATGACTCAAGGGGGATCAGGTGGTCGTGTGGGCAACCGTTCAGATGATGAACGTCTGTCTCTTTGTGTTTCTGATGTCTGTAACCTTAAGAGGCACTAGAGAGAAAAGAGAGTTTATATACTCTATCCAATCCAAGACTAACCCTAAGCTTCATGGGTTGAAATTAGTCTTTTGGGCTCACTCTCACTAAAGTTATTGAGGTTAAGTGAAAATAGCATATTAAAACCAACACCCCCTCTCCTTTTTCCCGCCGCAAAAAAGAAAGAAAGAAGTGGGTTCCCTTCAACGGGAATTATTTCATAGGTTCTTTTGAGTAAATACCATTTTTCTGAAAGTATGATCTTCCTGACAAGAGTAATAATACCTGTATATATTTTATTCTTACAAATTTTTATAGCCTTTTCATGCAAGTCATTAAATATTTTGTTAGTTTAATTGTAACTATTTTTTAATAGCCCGTATGAAATTTATGAGAGAGTTGTGAGGAGATAATCACCCTAATGCACACATACACTTCGGGTTTCTAAAAACTTGAACCAAAGAGTAATTCCGGTCAATTAAATTTCTTCTCACTCATTCTTCAGTTAACAAAATATCAACTGCATCTCAATGTGAATTTGGCAGAGTCAGAAAAAGGATTCAATTAATAAAATCGAGTTAGCACTAATATTATATTATTTTTAAAAACATAACTAATATCAAGACTATATCACAATTTAAAAAAATATGTATGTAGCTTTTTTTATGTAATCGTAGTTTGTAGAGTTCACTTTGAGAGTTGACTAAGAAGGACAAATAACAAACAATTGTTAGGTTTAGTGATCAATGCCTACTATAAAAATTCAATGAAAAAATAACCATATAATAATGAATAAGCAAAAAAAAAAAAATACAACTGGTGATTAAACAGAAATTAACAACATAGACGCTATGTTTGTGGCAGAATTAATTGAGCCTACCAACCCATATGATATTGACGTAAAATGTCTCCTACTTTCACGGAACGAGTGATGAAATTTCAAATTCCTCATAGGAGAAGGTAAAAGCCAAGCCAATACATGTGGGGTCGTGGTCGTGGAGTTATGACATCCAATCATTTTAGGGATTTCAGACATGTTCATGTGTATGGACCCGATTTGCCAATCAATCTGCAATTTTGCATTATTCATCGTCATTACTGTCTCAATTTGATATTTTCACGTAAAGAAGTGATGATTTGATCATATTATTTAATTATAATTATTTATTGATGATGAGATAAGAAAAAAAAATTTAAATAAATAATTGTGATCAAATTACATACCGCATGATTACTTTTCCATATGATAGAATCTAAATCCACTTGTACTCTGATTTTATCTGCCACGTTGATTTTCATGCTTATTTTTGCTCGGTTGCAGATTTGATGAAGCTATTTTGCGTTAGCTACAGGCCTAGGAACGTTGTAAACCACCGACTGCCAAATCAAATTTTTTATAAGAAAAGTATTTGTCCTTTTAAATGATCCAATTTATATCATTTCACTCTCACAAAAGAGGAGGGACTCACACCTTTATATTTTTTTGTCCATTCTCTCTCCTTCTTTATCTATTTCTTTCTCTCACTTAAAATGACACAACTTTACATTCTTTAAAATGATACACACTTTTCTCATTTTTTATAGGATCATAAAGATATAATAAAAAATATTAAATTAAAATATAAAAATCATTGATAGGCTTAATTTATTATGAGTTCAATTTTTATTATCCTATTTTAATAATAAATTAATTAAATATTTATGAAATTTTTTAACACAAGTATATTGGATTTGATGCATCACTCACTCTTCAAGCCCAATAAATTCTTATATCAGGGGTCTTGTTAGAAAAACATAAAATTATTAGTGTAATCTCGCTCAACAACTTTTTTTTTTTTGATAAACAAAAGGGGGTTAAACCCCACCAAACAACAAAGAAACAAACTAACAAGAGAGAGTAACTACACGTCCTCTCTCTGTAGACGCAAGGTCCGCCATAAGTAACAGAAAAATTCCACAATTTGCCAGTCATACTGCACACATATTCCCTTCCGTAAAAGTATGTTGAATTCGAACTTCCCAATCCTTTTCAATCCACGTTCGTATATGAGATAGCAAGCGCTCCTCATGAACTGCTGCATCCTGTTTGGTGAGCACAGAGATTGCCGTAAGCGAATCACTTTCCAGAATGACCCTTCTGTAGCCAGCATTCCAAGCCACCTCAAGGCCATTAAGTATACCTCAAAGCTCCGTTTTATAAGCTGAGCAAAATCCCAGTCTAAAAGAGAAATTTGTTAACTAGTTACCTTGCGAATTCCTTATCACCTCACGCATGCAGTCAAATCCGAGGTATTTAATTATTTATAAAAAATTGAAAAACAAAGTATTTAATGTGTTAATTTTAAAGAATTAATATTTTAAAATAATTCATATAATTTAATAAATCTATTATACATTCCTCAGTTAATATTTTAAGGATATTTGTTATTCGGAGTTCTTCTTTTCTATAGTTTTTTAAAAATATAAATATTAAGGCATTTTGTCTATGGATCCCCCCACTTATATATACTTCATCTGATCTATTACCAACTAATATGAGACTCATCACACTTAAATATTCTAACAATATCTCCCTCAATTGTGAAACCGAACATTGATATACTCTCCCTCGACAAAGTACCTAAACTCAAAGTATTCAACTCGTCTCCTAGCCAAACACCTAGTAGCTCGAACTTAACTCAGCTATGATACCACTGTCAAGTCCAGGGCAAACCCATGGTGGGAGATTACCACCAATGGGTTAAACTACTCTAACTATAGCAAATGAGTCCGACACCATGTCAACCAAAACCTAAAGTATTGAGTTTATAGGTCGCCCATTTAGATACATTTCACCTATTTCATTACCAACCACTGTATAATTCATTACACTTGAATATTCCAACAAAATTATTCTCTTTTTTTAATAAATTTTCTCCTTTCTTCTAGTGTTGTGATAGCCTAACAAAATATGTATATTTATACTTTTAATTATATTACTATTTAAATATGAGGAATATTATATTTACAAATTTTTTGTTTATAAATTCTTACAAACGGCACTAAGTATGACCGGTTATACTTCAATTAAAAATGTATGACCGGTCATATTTAATGTAATTTGTAAGAAAAATTTGTAAACGCCTTTAACTATTATATAGTCATATACATGATTAAAAATTTGACATTTATCGTAGTTATCTTTCCACTGCATACTCACCTAGGATCAGCAACAGATGCGCTTATCCTCTAATTATAAGACTTTTTTCGTAAACTCATCTTCAAATACCGATAGAATAATGATCCGAGGGTAGGGTAACAGCGGCAACAAATAAAATTAACAATGTTTTTGCAGTTACTACTCTTGTTTAAAAAATAATGACCCTAGGGAAGAGCACCAGAGGAAGGAAAGAAATGAAATAAAATGAACAATTTATTTCACTTATTCCAGGGTAATTTAGAAATTTCACATATCAAACATACATTAAATATGTAAATATAATAAAATGATTAAAATCATTTTAATTTATTTCAACATATTAAGTGAATTTATCATTAGCAAGAAAAAATTATTTAATTTTTACATCATTTTATCTTCATTCTTGATAGAATAATTGATTACTTTAAAACTTGATAATGTATTTGATAATTTAATTAATTGTATCTTTCAATATTTTTAAAATGGGTCCAAAAAACTAATGAATACTAATCAGATTGTTGCCAAACTGCTAATAATTAAACATATGTTTTTATTTTATATAATATATTAAATAGTAGAAGCTAGGTGTAATAATAAAGTAACATTTATTTAAATTAAGTAATATCAACTTATATTTCAGGGTGTGCAGAATTCAGTATCGTTCGCTTTTCTTAGCTGAATTAAATTATACTGAAAAAAAAAATTCAGTTCAGAAAAGTGAAATAATTTATTTATTTTCGTTGGTACGACAACCATTAAATTGAAAAACTATAATCTAATAAATTGGATCAAATAAATACAATAACATGTCAACTTATCAATATTCTATTATTCAATTCACTAGTTTTTCTATTGGATCCGTCAGTTAGTTCCAATTTATTTTATTTATGATATCATTATTTAGGATCTCGAATTAATTTTATTATATATGTAAGAATTTATAGTTATATGACATACATAATTTCAGTATAAAGAATCAATTTAATGTGATTACCAAAAAAAAAGAATCAATGTAATGTTACTTAAATGTAATCATGCCTTGTATGTTTGAGCATCATATGATTATAATAAGGGATTAATATTTCTCATGTTGTAGAATATAAATTTTTATTCTATACATACATAAAAATATGTAGGGTCCATATTTTTCTTTTCTCTTTCTTCTTCATATAATCCTACACGAGTCCTACACATTTTTATATATAAGAGATAAACTTATTTCGTAAACATGAGAAATTTTAATCCCATATAGTAATTGCTTTATTTGGGTGAGTAATGGTTTTTTTTTTTTAATAATGCCAAGATAAAAATGTGAAAATGTAACTTTGAAGTTGTTTTTAATATACTAATGGTTCCCTTTTTGTCATGTCAAGAGCATTTTTCTGCACACACAAATCAAGTGAGTCTCACGCTTAAAAAAAAAATCTAGATATGAAACGAGATTCTTGTTACAGGAATAAACGGTATTATTCTTACAATATGATTATTATATTTCCTATATACTAATTATCATATCACAAAAACCTTTAAAACTGCTGATGTCACTGATTAAAACCATACAGAAAATAAAGATAATTTGTGGGCTTCAGAATCTAATATTTGGATATTTAAATCGTTGCATCTCTTTCTCTTAAAAATAAGTATCCAGTCAATGCAATCCACGAAGTCATTGTTTATGATGTAATCTACAATGCAAAATATCATCCATGAACATGGTGCCATGCATGTGTTAAAGAAAGGACATGTGTGAATGAAAGCGATGTTTGGATGACCAATTGGAAAGGATGGAAAATTCTTGGTACCCAAGAACAAGTGTTTTTTTTTTTTTTCCTAGAGGATAAATTGTTATCCTTTGAATATTTAACAAGACCTGCATTATTAATGATACCGAAATAAATTAGATGGTAAAATTTTAAATTGAGAAAGCCACACACACACACAATCCTCCTTAATAATTAAGAATGTCCGTCAAATAACATCAAAGTGGATTTATTGCATATTTGCAAAGGAGCTAGCATCTGGTTTTCTTGTTAGTTAAGCATTGGAAAGACTTTTGATTTTGTTTGTTGGCTACAGAAATCAACACTCTTTCCCTCCTTCCACAAAGTTTTTGAGAGCCAATTGTCAAATAGCACTCATTGGACCATAAAAAAGAAAAACTTTACATAGGCAATTTGTTCAAACATTTCTACTGGTTCTGGAGGGATTTTTCACATTTTTTTTATGTTTTTTTTTCTCATTGCTTAGTTGGTCAGATTGCATGGATGAGCTTTTTAACAAATGGACAATTCAATGTGTGCAACTTTTGAATGGCAAATGCGTTTCCATTCTCAATTTTTAAATGAAAATAATAATAATAAAGTTTTGATGAACAACACAGAAAGATCTATGAATAAATTAACCGAAAATGGCTTAGTGCCTGTTTGGATTATCTCTTTTTTAAACTAGAAGTTACTTATAAGTATAAGTTAGGCCAAACAGATTTTGAGAAAAACACTTATAATGAAATTTTTTTTTTTATAATAAAGAAAAAAGCTAAAGCTTTTTTTAAGTTCTTATCTGTTTTTCTTGAACTGTGCGTTTTTTTTTTAAATAAAGAGCTATAAAGATAGAAAGAGATAATTTTCTTGAAATATATGTTTTTAAGCTAAAATTTTTATATAATTATCAAACAATTTTTAATTTTTTTTTTTAGCTTTAGTTTATAATAGCTTCTGGCTTTAAAAATAGAAGGATGCAAATAAGCTCTTATTCATTGATTTCTTGGGAAGGAGAAGAAGATTGAGCATTGTAAAGAAGAGATCTTTAAAGGAAGAGTTGTCATGAAAGAAAGAACCTGAAATTATTGGTGGGTCTAACCTGCCATAGCGTGACCAACAAAAGGAAGAACCTTTGTCATAAAAGCATTCCATCATCCTCCATAGTTTAGAGTCTTTAGACCCCACCTCCACATCCACCCAACATTGGGCACCACCACACAGCACTCACTCTAGGGGGACAAAATTGGAGAAGTCAACCAATTCAGTCGTTAATTGGTTATGGATAATACAAAGTAATTCAAGAATTTATATATTCACACATTGGAAAGTGAAACAAACATATGCGGCCTATACTATTGGAGAACGCGGTGTATTCTTGACCATATTAATTTAAAACACAAATATAAATCATGAAACGAAAATAAATTGATTGTTAGTTGTTACTATTATAAAATTATTATTTCAAAGTACTCCAAAAGGAAAAGGATTACATCCTTTATTTGTATGGTATTAATGAGGCCTCTCTCTGTACTTCACTACCGAAATGGATAAGTATGCAGATATGAGTGTGATGGTGCATTAAACCTATATTCTCTTGTTTAAGAGAAAGTTACACGCATGCGTTTTATACACAGACACAAGGTTATTCCCTGTATCGGTTTCACTATCACTATAAAGCCTTGCTACATATACAAATCCTTCCTATTGATTGTGAATACAGAATGTGTTAAAGGGAGTATTCCAAATAGTGTGTTGGTAGCGTTCCTTATTGAGAATAATACTCACAAATCTTGTATATATATGTGGATGATTTTGATGCCTTCACGTACAAGCAAATAGACCATATTTTCTTTCTGTCTCTTTCCTTGCTTTGGGATTTCATTAATGACTTTTGAGGTGTTGGAGAGTATGGCCAAATATGTTTAATCCACGAGAAAGAAACTATGATTAAATCCTTGCAATGATAAAATTAAAGAGAGATCCAAAACAAGCACAAATACTGTGATGAATTTGACAAAGAGTAAAATGATATGGTCATAACTAAACAGATTTTTTTTTGGCACGAAAGGTGGTAGGAGGCATAGATGCCAACCAACTAACCTATACAGAAGAGCATATTCATGAGAATCATGACGCATTCTTCAGAATTTGGAGGCATGATATCACAATCTATGACTTTTCCCCCCTCTTTTTTAGCATTATGTTGTTCATAATGGTCCCCTAGCATAAGTGCTTTGGACCATATTTCAAAAGATATTGAGGTGATTCCTCTATGTGACTGTTTTCTTTCTTTCTTGTAAAAATTTTCTGTTTGTCGAGGGGTTAATGAATGAACAACTTTTATATATATAACTAGTGTGAACTTTTTCTTCTAGTGATGTTCCCAAAATAGCCATGAAAGATTTTGAACTTGTGCAAGAATCTCATAATGATGAATTATACAAATTTATGAATATCTCATCAGGGTGAAACCTCTGAAAAGTGGGGTGAACCTTTCAGAATTCATATAAAGCCAAGCTCTCTGTTTATTCTGGTCTACCACAGAAAGTGACACCTTTTTCATCTTCTTTCATGATTATTTCTCTCACCCTATCTCCGAAATGATATATTCGTGCATCTTTTCCGTTGTTGATATCCTCAGAAGGCCAGAATCTAGGTCTTTCACGTCAAGAAGTTTTTCTTTATGCTACCATATAGAGAAAAAGACGCGTCCACCTCTACCAGCACAAACATCTTATCATTCACTTTGGCCCTTTCTTATAATTCAAAATTCAGCCCCATGTTTCCATTCTTTTTACCCTTTCCATCACGTTCTTTCATTGTTGGGGGTCCTGCTGACAACTTTGATCAACACTGTGTGATTAAAAATATATCAGGAAAAAGTGCAGCTTTTGTTATTTTTTTGACCAAAACACTAATTTGAAAAGAAAGCAAAAGATCCCAATAGATCGCCTTGATTAATTCTATGGAACAAAAAGAATTAATGGGGATTTTTTTTTAATGATTTTTGTTCTAGGAAAATCAAGGCAAGCAGGGTCCAATAATCCAAATTATGCTTAATCTGGGAAGCACGTGGACAAATCAAGTGTAACCCGCAGGTAACATATGGCAATCCAAACAGCACCTTGCCCCTTAATTTACCCACATTAATCATTTTCTTATGATCTTGTTCTTGTGCGGTTTTTGACGTCAGAAATATATGACCTTCAACGGAAATGTACATGTCATTCTCAAATTTTCCTATAGTAAGCATGAAAACAACTAGCACCTAACGGGGTCAAGGAAGATACCGTTTTCTCTGATTTTTGTTTCAAGCTGTTTGGTTTTCATATGATTTATAGGAATTTGACACTTCACAATTCACATGCATTTCAACCGAGTGCATTCAAAGTCCAAATTTGAATTTAAAGGGAGACATTCCCGTATCTGTCATTGTTTAATTTAAATATATAATAGTGAACTAAATACATTGATCTATATATCCTGCTTCTATCGAGAGAACCCACATCTTTTATTATATATCCTAATGCATCATCTATCGTGTATAGATGCGTCTTAGAAAAATATAAAATCACGAACTTAACTTTACCCACCCGCTTAAAATTTACAAAGACTTGGGAATGGAAAGGATAGATTTCCTGACTATTTGGTTATAAGAGAGGCTCTAATAATGTCAATGATAAACAATTCTAAGAGCTTGAACTATGAAATAAATAAAATTATGGGTTCCCATCTGCAGTAAGTCCAATACGACGTCGTTTTGGGATGAAAATCACGATGTTTTTATAATTTTAATTTATTTCAAGTTATTATAGTCTTTTGTAATTATAATTTTCTAATCTTTCAATCTCAAAACGACGTCGTTTTGAAAGTAAATACAGATAACTTATCTGCATTAACTTAAGTGCAGAAATATTTTTTTGTAAAACCATGTATGAAAGGTTTATATCTCCAACAACACCTAACTAATGAAATCAAAAGGTAAGATTAGATCCATATATATTAGTGAGGCTTCAAATAGCTCCTGAGGATACTGTTGACTCCACGACTGTGGCCATCTCTATCACGGTGCATGCAACACCCCATTAGTCCATAAATATCAACCAAGCTAAAAATTAAAATAAAATAAAATAATATCTATCTAGGATCAACTTTCAGCTTAAGATCTTACGACTTAATAATGACTTATCTTTAACAAAACCTATAGACCGGAATGAAGTAGGTCCCACCATTTTGTCAATTCTTAAAAGATAGGTTAAAAGCATGCACAATCTAAATCCATCAATATAAACAGCAAAATGAAGTTTGATAAATTATTAATTAAAACAGCAGTCCTTACGTTCCTTGGTTCAAGTTGTTTCCATGATATAAACAAGATTAATAAAACCACAATTAACTAAATACGCAATTTACAAACTCTAATGATTAATTCCTTTTTGGAGCTACCAATTAAAAATAATTCCTTTTTGGGAAACAAGAATATCATAACATTTTTATATCATGATTTTATTAATTAAAAAACAAAAAAATATTTCTGTAGTTAATGCAGATAAGTTATCTGCATTTATTTTCAAAACGATGTCGTTTTGGATTTGAAAGATTAAAAAATTATAATTATAAAGACTATAATAACCCTGAAATAAATTAAAATTACAAAAACACCATGATTTCCACCCAAAACGACGTCGTATTAGGCTTACTGCAGATAATTAAGCAGATAAATTATCTGCAGTAGCTACATAAAAAGCAAACCCTTAAAAAAATACAGGTTTTAACACATTCTAAACTTATTTCAAACAAAAAAAGTTTGAAATATGGATTAAGGTGCAATTAACATCAACATCAACTTTATCTCAAATTAGCTTAGACTGGTGGCAAATGAACCCAAATGACAAGTATAAAAAATTGAGGAAAAAAAGATAAAAATAAAATTAAAAAAAATATAAATAACACTATAAATTACAACATAGCAATAAACAGTTATGAAGAAGAATAAAAATAAAATAAAATAAAGTAAAAATAGAGATACATAAGAGAGAAATATCATCAGAGAACGAAAAAAATTAAAAATAAAATAAATAAGAAAGTAAAAATGAAAATACATAAAAATTAATTTTTTTAAAGAAATAGAGAGGAAAAAATAAAGAAAAAAGAGAAAATAAATAAATAAGAGGGGGAAAAAGTAAAATAAAAGAAAAGAGGAAAGAAAAAAAAATGTAAAGAAAGAAAGAAAGAAATGGAGATATAGGGGGAAAAGACTAAAAAGTGACCATTTTATAAAAAATGGGAAGGAAAACGAATTTCACTCCTGGCAATATTTTCAATTCATCTTAAGACACATTGTCCCATCAATCTATATATCACTTTATTAAATCTAACAACATCAACATAATTGGTAAAATGGATCTAATTATCTCATGTCTCATGCAATAGGAAAAAGATAGTGGGGTCTATTATTTTTTTTAAAGAAAAAATAGTGGACCTCAATGCTTTATCTTTGTTGCATGAGATGCAACATAAGATAATTATTTTCTTTGATAAAAATATAAAAACTCGTAATGTAGAAATTAAAAAACAAGCCCTATTTACCAAAAAAAAAACAAGCCCTAATTTTTATTTTTATTTCATTTTTTACTGAAAGCCGTATATATGGGTTGCAAATTTTTAAGAAGAAAAGATGAGTCACTCTTCTCATAAATATTATAAAAAAGAAAAGAAAAGGGAAGACAAATGGTCCATGAATTGCTTCCGCAAATGGATTCACTATATAATAAAACCGGAAAATGAATCCATTAGAATATAGATTTAGGAAAAGAAAACCTAAGGAGCACATGTGGCATATATAAATGAAGATTTTTTTTCTGCAACCGTATTATTGATTATTGATTACCCCACCAGTTAGGTTGAGCGGCTTTTTAAGATCATGAAAAACAAATTTCTTACCATTTAAATTAATAATTGTTGGCTTAGAAGAGGATTTAGATATGCTGATTTTTTTTACTGGCATAAATGTGGTACGAACCAGCTAATATTCAATGAACAAGTAATCAGAAAATTTGTTAGTAGATATTTTGTATATTTCAAGAGCTTAAGAATTATTTAGTATGGATTACATTACTATATATTGTAATCTCCGGCCTAAACCTGTAACAAATTTAATTAGATTAATTACTGGTGAGGTCAGGAAAATTTTCCACTTGACTCGAGGAAAAGAAAAAGTTTGCCAATGAATAGTTGTAAAGGAATAAAAACAAGGATATACAGATCATGCCAGCTTTTGAAGTGAGCTTCATTTTCAAGAATTCCAGATTCAACCAAAACAAGAAAATAATTGAAAAAAAATAAAATTGGGTTCTTAACTTAAAAGGAAAAAAAATTGAAGTGCAAGAGAAAGAATATCAAGAAAAGTTCGCATAACCTACCCTGTTCGTCAACCAACCTCAAGTTTTTCTTTCCATTTCTAGTTAATTTCATACTTTTAATAATGAATTAAATTTTTCTACAAAGAAGCTATACTCACTATCATTTTTTCTTACCACCTCTTGATGCCAACTTTATTATTGTTTCTATTTCTTTTTATATTATGTAAACATATAAGTACAAACCTCAAATATGTAGTATGTCCAGTCTGTAAGACAAAATGATCAAGAGCCATCATATGCCGTACCCATCATTGAATTTGCAGTTGGGATTTTCAAGTGTGATAGACATTGGTTGGTAACGAGCAAAGTTCACTGGATATAAGTGGATGGATTCATGAATTCACTGCTTTAAGGTTTTAGGTTGTAACATGGTATCAGATCCACTTGATATTAGTGGTCTAGCTTAGCCCATTGGTGGGTGGTCTCCCGCCACGGACTCCTCTTGGGCCCGTCTGACAGTGGTATTAGAGCCGGGATAGGCTCGAGCTAGCCTAGTGATTGGCTAGAGACGGGTTGAGTACTTGGACCTGGGATACTTGGTTGAGGGGGAGTATACCAATGTTGGGTTTCACACTAGATGAGGAGATTATTGAGATATTCAAGTGTGATGAGTCTTACATTGGTTGGTGTTGGGTGTGAACTTGGTGGTTGCTTAAAATATTCTTATAAAGGGTGTTCCCATACTTCAGTTCATCAAAAGAAACACATTCGTTCTCTTGACTTCAACCCAAGTGCGCAAGTGCACGCATCAAGTAATAAATGAGACTATTAGTGCCCATATCCGTTCCCACGCAAAGTGTACAGAGAGATTGAGTTAGTGGAGCAGGTGTATGTAATGTTCTCATTCCGTTTTCCTTTTTCTACTTTTCTCAAATGATTACATCATCATTCGTTCCCCTGCTGTGTTTTTATTACAAAGATATAAACACGTGTTTTTAATGCTAAAGTTGCTCATCAAATGAGGGAACGGATGGTATTTTGCCATTAAAATGGGCTTAGATGAGAACGAATTCTCGCCCCATCAGTTGGTAATGGGCTAAGTGAAGTGGATATAAGTGGATGAATCCAAGAACCCAATGCATTAAGGTTTTGAGTTGAGACATGGTGTCATACCTACTTGATATGGTAATGTAGCCTTAGCTCACTCCTCCTAGACCCGCCTGACATTCTGGTCCACAAACTTAACCTGTTGGCCACAAACAAGGTACACAAGAAGCTTCAAAAGTTGATTTCTTCACGCGACCAGAGTCGTCTCCCATCTTAGTGGTGGCAAAGCGGGCACCCCACCCAGCCCCGCCATCAGCCCAATTAAAAAATGAGTCAACCTCCATGCCCTGCTTTTGAAAGTGAGTTGAAAAACTCAACCCGCCCCGCCAACCCACCAAATAAGATATATGCATTCAAGGAGTAGTAGGTTGGAAGAAAAGACCAAGGATAGCTACATTAATCACCATTACAAGGATTCAGCAGACACAAAACAACGTTAGGATAACTAATAATAAATTATGACTAAACAAAAAATTTAGGAGTAAAGTAAAATTTTATGTATAAAAAAAAAGCGGGATATACGGGCCAACCTGCCCCGTAGTGATTCAACTCGCTTTTGACTCGCACTTAGACAGGGTGGATTACACGGGTTATAAAACATAACCCACCCCGCCATATTTGGCGGGCGGGTCGGGGCGGTCGCCACCTCTATTTCTTAATTCAATCATTCTCATTCTCCTTCTCATCAATTGCTTTTTCTCATCAAATTTGAGTCGTGCTTAAAAGTTATCAATAGTTCCCATCGTAAGTCTTCTCATTTCAGCCTGTTTTTTAGCCCACTCAAAATCACGGGGTAGGAAAAAATTTCCAAACTGCTACGACGTCAAACCCGCTGCTAGTTGCAGCGGGTTTCATTTGCCACGTGGTACGAAACCTAAGGCCACCAAACTCGTTGTCATTGGCTAACAACAGTCTGACTAGTTTGACCACCAAACTCGTACTCGACAATAAGTTTGGTGGTCAAACCAGTAGATTGCTATCAGCCATTCTGAAACTCGCCACGAGTAGCAGCAAGTTTAAAGGTATAGACTCACATGATGATGACACGTGACACAAAATTGCGATATATTTACCGTAAAATTTTGGAAGGTCATAACTTTTGATTTGAGTGTCCGAATAAGGTGCTTTCTTTTTTGATTTCACGTAACTTTTGAGATTTATGCATTGGCAAGTCAAAAATTTCCTAAAAATGTTTCCTTGTGCCCCATTTGGCATATTTTATCTTTGTGAATGATGTTATTTTATTCTTATTCTTATTTTTACTTTTCAACACTAACAAATAATCCTCCTAGAATTTGTCAGTGCATAGATCTCAAAAAGATATGTGAATTAAAAAAAATTATCTGATTTGGATACTCGAGCCAAAAGTTATTATCTTTCGAAATTTTACGATAAAACTTTCTAAATTTTGTGCTATGTGTCATAACCTGTAAGTCTAGAAAGTCTCTACCATTGATAGTGAGTTCCATATTGGTTGCCACGTGTCCTAGCACAGCTGAGCGTTCTGACTGTTTTGATCACCAAACTCTCTGTCAATGATAGAGTTTGGTGACCTTAGGTAACGTGACACGTGGCAAACCATACTCGCAACAACTTTCAACGAGTTTGGAGCAATAGCAATTTGACAAAATTTTTCAACCCCGTTACAATCCGGTATTTTTTTTTGGTAAAACGTGGCGCAGTGGCCAAAATCCCCTCAAAATTCGGCCTTTACGACTTGTTATTCGACTTGCAATCCTCGAGTTTTAATTTTCAATTTTCTTAATTGCGCATGGCTCACAGCTCAAGGGACAAAAGGGAATCCAGTAAGAAAAGAAATCTCAAACAAGTGCTACCGAAAGTTGGCTAAGCTTTTAACAAGGGCAAGATCATGGGCTGATTATCATGAGAGGTACTTTTCTTCTCAAGAACAGTACACGAGGTATATTGAAATGATCACTTCCCAATGCAAGAGAATTCTGGACTTCAAGGTTTTGGATTTGAGTTTTTTTTTTTTAAAGGAAAGGTTTTCAGTCGTGCAATATGCTGCAAAATATGGGTTGTATACTTCTGAAGTCAACATAATTCCTAAGGTGCTTCTAATGTATTTGAGCAATTCATTTTGAGGTGCTTCTTTAAGGAGGAGAGCTGAATTTGCCTTCATCTCATGCTGCTTTCACACATGATTCCTCCCCTCACAAAGCTCAAGTCTTTAGACATATATAGAATGAGGCAAACCAAGCATGGCATACATTTCTATAAAGAAAATGTAATATGATTTAAAAGAGCTCGTGGGGACATGAGGGAAGCGAGGGGATGATGATGAAGAAAGTTGAGAAGCATTGAGAAGGACATATATAGAGCCTGCAAGTGAAGAACAAGAGAACATTGAGAAGCATGCTGCTCGTTTCAGTCTCTAGCTCAGCAAGAGAAGAAAGTTGCCCTTAATTCGCATTCATGGCAGTGTACACGAGTTCTCAAAACTGCTTTTGGAAACAGTGATAACATATTCTCAGTGTCAGACTAACGGATTTCTACTAGTTGTCACTTGTGCTTTGCATTGAAGCATGTTTACCAGTACTCACTAATACAAATGTTAATCATCGTGCTGTATTTTTGTCAATGTTACCCTTTAAACTGAATTAGATGGTTTTGAAACTGCGCACTGGGCAACCTCAATATCAAATAAACAACAAAATTTCCATTTTTTACTTGTGAGTTGCCATCAATGGTACAATTTATTCCCTCCTATTCTGATTTGGCAAATGTAAAGCTTTCAAAATAAACCAAAAAAGAGATGATGACAACAATAAGATAACAAACCTCGAGGGAAAATGCTTTTTTTCTCTATAGCATTCAGCAGACACTTACAATATTGAAACAACGCCTATACGGTGATCCCTCTGTGTTTCACTAGAAAAGCATTTGTCTTCATTATTTTCATTTTTCCATACGATACTTAAACGAAACCAGACTGTCAATACTCGAACGAAAGTGGAACAATGAACAGCATCCTCTAGTTCACAACAGGAAAATGTTACTAACTAACAAGACTATTGAACAGTAAATCAATCCAATTTTGGAAATCAAATTGGCACCATTATAAGTCTCTGGAACAAAGCTTCCTTCAGAGGTGTTAGTGGTCAGTACGACAACAATCCAGTTATCTTCTGAACCAATACCAATTCCTGTATACTTTGAGTCATTGAGATTATCCGAATAGTGAGATTGCGTAAAATTAGTGAGGACAAGGCTTGGAACCAGGCCAGGAACACAAGCAGGCATTACAGATCCATCCCTTGTGTTAGAAATATTCAAGTGGCATTTAGTTAAAAGGTCTGGGTAGTTGGAGAACTGAGGCTCTGTACCTGGTACGGTGTTAGCACCTGTGGTATTTGTACAGGGTTGACCCTTGAACTGGTCAGCTATTTCTCCAGCAAAGCAATTTGCATTTTCATTCTTTGTTAGAGATGTCAAATTTAATGATGCCCTATACTTGTTGATTCCCTGATACAGATCATCTTCCTCACCTGCAGGGGGTATTAAGGTTAGTACAGTCTCAAAATGTCAACTTCAATGGGTATGGTTATATCTGTGTGCATGTTTGTGTGCAAGGATACGAGACAGGAGGGATTTTCATGGAACATAAATAAATAATCTGACTTTATTCTTTATTATTTGATATATGGTGCTATTACTTCATAGAGTCACATGAAAAGTAGAAAAAGGCTAGACAGCTGCAGATCAATACATCCTGTGATCTGTAGAGACATTTCACTCAGATAAGTTACATTGAAATCTAAATGAATTATACCTCTCCAAAAGCTATTTAATTTACAAGTTAATTCCAATATAACATATGTGAATCAATCAGAAGAGGAATCCGTGACCTGTAGTAGCAAGCTTTAAATACTTTATCAACAAGACTAATGAAAAATAAATCACTAGCAACAATGCAACATGGAACTCCATGGTAGTCATATTAGCAGACAATTAGGTTATTCTATGAACATCAGGTCAACCTGCTGATACCCAATGGCCAAATTTGAATAAAAACTACCAGCGTTTTTTAATTAAGAAAATTGCAAATATTTTCTATTCACAAGCAATAGCATGATGCAATTGAAAATTTCAAAACTGTTGTACAGCAATCAGCAGCACTCAACTCAAATGAGCAGATCTAAAAAGATCAACATCAAAAGACCCAGTAATGACAGATCAATCGCTCTCCTAATCACAGATCTAGCTCACATTGCCTATTGAGAAACTCAAAAAGAGACCGAATACCCAGAAAGTAAAAGACTTAAAGTCGTAAACTTGATGTCAGTTTAGCAGATTCTAGTTCACTGGGTGAAGCAACCATGCAATAAAAGCTTGATAATATAACAAGTGAAATCCATTAGAGGATAATGAGAATTAGCTGATCCAAGAAAGACTGCAATATGTTAAGAGAGTGTACTTACCATGGTCGCATTTAACTGAGTGATTCAGCAAGAGAATGGAAGAAAGGAAGAGTGAGAAAAGCACAAAGAATTGGAACAACACCATTGTTTGTATTGTGGGTTGAAGCGGAGAGTTGAAATTGAATGAAAATGGTACCTATTAAAAGCTGTAGACAGCACAGTACCGAACTGACGAAGACGTCACAACTGCAACGACAACGTTTTATTCATTATGTTTACTAACAGACACAGTTGCTATTAATTAATAAAAAAATTTGTACCAAAAAAATAATTAATAAAAATTTGACCAAATATAAAATGACTACAAGTCTACAACATTCAATCCACTCTTACAAACATACATAATTTTATATTTCTAAATTTTTTATTTTTTATGATTCGAAAAAAAAATTATTTTTTATCCGCTTACAGTCTATATAACCCCAAATATAAAATAAAGTATTTCTCCATTATCAAATAAGAAATACTACACGACCTAGACTTTTTAGCGTGTACAAGGTAATATTTTAAAAAAAAAAATCTCAATTTAAGGAACAAAAATAATTATATATAATATCTGGTAAAATTAATTTATTTTTTCGTTTTAAAAAATGAACTGGAAACATAAATGGATAAAAATAAAAAATAACTATTTTCCTTATATCCTAAATATCAAATATATAAAGAGTTCGGTTTTTCTGCTGTCAAGATACATAAAATATTTACATTGAGCCCAAAATAATGTCGTTTTAGGGCAAAAATCAATGTATTTCTGCAATTATAATTTATTCCATGGTTATAATAGTCTTTCTCATAATAGTTTTTTAATTTTCAACCTAAAACGACGTCATTTTAAGAGTGAATGTAGATAATTTATCTACATTAACTGCAGAAACATTAAAGCCTATATTTTATGAAATATATCATCAGGTTTAACTACAAATTATTTATTAAATATATATTCTTTTATAGGAAATAAAAATAAATTATATAATCACACACAAAATAAAAAAAAATCATTTATTCCCAAAAATAATTCCAAAAAACAAAATAGTTATTGTACATTCCCCTGTTGCCACGAGTCAACAAATCCAACGTGCAATGCAGTTATTGTTCCAGACTTACACTTACTGCAAAAAATATAAAAATAAAAATCGTTTGGATTTTATTATTTTTCTGATTCAAAAATAAAGTTCATTGTTTGTTAATAAAAACAAGAACCTTTTCAAAAAAAAAAAAAAAAAAAAAACCCAAAGGTTCAAAGGCAGACCCACGGGAGGGGCTAGGGTTGCCACCGCCCCTCCTGATTTTTAGAATTTTTTTTACTATATATATATATATATATATATATATAATTGTGGGCTGGAAAATAAAATTTAGACTAAAAAATTTAAGTAATTGGGCTGAAAATTTCAAAAAAACTTAAACAAACATAACTTTAGAAATTGAAATTGTAGTTTTTTACAAAAGAAGGAGCAAACTTTTAGGGCTCAAGAAAAAATTTCAGAATCAGGCACACTTGATTATCAAGAGGGTGGCGAAAATCATTGTCAAAGAAGACAACAGCAAAACACACAAACAGGGGTTCCAATTTTTTGAGCTAAATATTGGAGAAGAAAAAGAACCTGCATCCATTGTCGAATAGAAGATAATCAAGACCAGACTTCAAAATTGAATGGAAAACCAATTTCTTGATGATTCTTTGATTACATATGTTGAAAAAGAAATTATTTTGAATTTTAGCACAAATTCAATTATAGAAGAGTTTAATAATATTAAAAAAAACGTAGAGAAAGATTTAAGTGAATTGACCTTAAATTTTGTAATAAAACTCTTTCACACTTTTTATATTAGGTTCATATATGATTGTATGTACTTTTCTTAATAATATAAAAAAAAAAAATTTGCCCCCCTCTATAAAAATTTCTGGGTCCGGCCACTGCAAAGGTCTCGAACCCCTAATATTTTAAATGTACCAAAAAAGAAAAACAACAAGAGCAATGTTAATTGAACAGTAACAACCCAAATCCCTAACATTGTAAATAAAGTTCACTGGCGGTCATAATTTACTTTCATCATAACGAATTACTGTTAAACTTATAAAAAAAATTTGAACTTGGTAACTTCGTAATATATAAAGGGCCTTTTCTCCTCTGGGCAGCTTCAATCGTCCGCTTCATATCCTCACATGTTTCACTACTTCAATTAGCTAGTATATAAATTACACTACTTAAAAGAAAAGAAAAAAGAACAGGAACTCTACATGTTATGCCAAAACTATGCATAATGGGTGAAACCTCAGCATATTGCCACCCCTTTAAGAGAATGATAATTGCGGTTGTACGAGTGTCTAGTTAAAATTTGGACAATTGAACAATTTAAAGAAAGTTGAATTGAGATTTAGAGTGATATACCTTAGAGAAAGGAATATTCCGTGTTGGTCCAACCACATACAGTTGAACCTGATCCAAATAGATGCTATTTGATGTAGTGACCGGATATCAACATATTAGTGCTCTATTATGTGGAATAGTATTGCAGGATTGGATCTTCAATGCGGTAGGACAATATTTTGGCTAGAACAAGTAGTGGTGGGTACGTGCAAGACAATTTAATGCTTAAGTCTGTATTTAAATAATGAGTTTAAGTATAATGAAATTGATGATGTACTTGTGTCTTTGCCTCTCTATTTACAATATGCGGGATGACTTGCTTCTAAACTCAGCGGACAACCTTTGTGTACCAGTACAGTTAATATGCCCTTTGATTATCTGCCTAGGATAATTTGTGCAGCCTATTGGTTTAGGTGGGATATCTATTGGTGAACTATATTGTTGAGATTAACGGTGACAATTTAAATTAACACGACAAGACACAAATTTGACATATACACGAACTCCACACTAATTTGAAAATATGTCAAAATCTTTGACACGAACATGACCTATTTATTTTGCAAATTAACACGACACGACATGAATGACTTGTTATCCTCATAGTGTGTCGCTTATTATGACACAGTACGATACGACATAAATAACTTGTCAACCTCAAATTGTGTCGCTTGTTATGCTAGTTAACACAACACGATACAAATAACTTCTATTAATATTCACATGAGTCAATTTTGTGTTTGCATGTTGACATGCGACACAACACAAATTTTTTCATGTTAGGTTTTATCAATATGAACATAAACATGAATTTGAAAATAGATTAACTACCAAATGGTGGTAGGTCAGTTGGTAGCAAGGGAGCTGAATAAATGAAAAAGAAAGAGCCTCGGTTCAATCCTCACATGCTACCTTTCGGAGTGATTTAAATATCTTCATCACTAACCCGCTCCGCACTCCAGATTGGTCTTATAGCCAGCTCAAAGAGTTGAAGCTTGTGGGAATACCGGGTGGAACCAACTTGTCTCAAAGAGATAATTAGAATTAGATTAACTTCAAAAAAAGAAAATAGATGAACTCGATCACAAGTTTTTTGTGTTGAGTCAATGGATCATGTTAAAAATTATCATCTCTAACTAAGACTTAACTAAAAACTTATGTTTATTGTTTATTCATTAGCTGTGTGAAGAGGTTGATAGTCTTATGTAGCTAAATAATCTTATGGAATTAAGTATATGCGTTTCTAACATTTTTTCTTATTTTTTTGACCGTACTATGCTCATTTTTAAATAGTTTGACTGGATTAATTTCCTAGTCAAACTTATTATCATACTAATGCATTACGACGTGGTAATGATGTCACCAAATTCAAACATGGTAGTTTGGGTACCACGTTTGGTGTCAAGTGTCATGTCACGTCTGAACATGGTAGTTTGAGTACCATGTTTGGTGTCAGGACAACCAAAAATGTCTCTGTTGTGCGTCAATATATACCCTCTCCCTCAAACGAGATCAACTCACAAATTCTTTCTTATTCAATGTACTTTTTACTCACTTCTCACTTACCTAATAAATTCTCTTCTTCCAATAATTTTGTTTTAAGTTCAACTTTCTTCTTCAAATACGTAATTTTTGCTCACTTACCTGTTGAATTCTCTTCTTCCAATAATTCGTTTTAAGTTCAACTATCTTCTTCTTCTTCAATAGCCACCGACTCTTTTTTTGGTTAATTTCATTTTTTTATATCAGTAAGGAGAGTGTTACCTGAATTTGTTAGTTGCGGTTTAAATTAAATTTCAAATGAATGTGTCAAACTCAAACAATGTCTGATTTTCAATTCACTTTTACAAATAATAGTTACGGTTAAATCCACAAATATATAGCATTCACTTGAAATTTAATTGAAATTGCAACTAACAAATTCCGGTAACTCCCTCCTTAATGATATAAAAAATGAAATAAAAAAAAAGACGGTGGCTATTGAAGAAGAAGATAGTTGAACTTAAAACAAATTATTGGAAGAAGAGAATTCATCAGGTAAGTGAGCAAAAATTACGTATTTGAAAAAGAAAGTTGAACTTAAAACAAAATTATTGGAAGAAGAGAATTTATTAGGTAAGTGAGCAGTGAGAAAAAATTATGTCGAATAAGAAAGAATTTATGAGTTGATCTCGTTTGAGCGAAAGGGTATACATTGACACACAGCAGAGACACTTTTGGTTGTCTTGACACCAAACATAGTACCCAAATTA
This sequence comes from Gastrolobium bilobum, assembly GCF_033153095.1. Classification (NCBI taxonomy): domain Eukaryota; kingdom Viridiplantae; phylum Streptophyta; class Magnoliopsida; order Fabales; family Fabaceae; genus Gastrolobium; species Gastrolobium bilobum. The sequence continues at coordinate 1,173,269 of NW_026896335.1, read as the reverse complement.
TCACATTCTGACATGGTACCCAAACTACCACGTTTAGACGTGACATGACACCTGACACCAAACGTGGTACCCAAACTACCATATCTAAATTCGATGACATCAATATCGCATCATAATGCATTAATATGGTAATAAGTTTGACTAAAAATTAATCCGATCAAACTTTTTAAAAATAAGCTTAGTGAGGTCAAAAAACCTATTTTCTTACTATTTAAGATTTTCACCTGGCCTGTTCTGAGTTGCTGTTTTAGTGGGCTTTCCTGTCTCTGATTTTGGGTCCATATCAAATAGAGTAAATGAATATAACTAGGTATCAATCATAAATATTAGGGGTGTTCATCAACCGATCCAAATTGATTCAAACCGCGGTGACCGATCCGAAAAACCAATAATCGAAAAAATCGAAAACCGAAAAAAAAACCGCAAATTTTAATTGGATTGGATTGATTTTTGGATTGGTTGATGAAAACCGATCCAATCCAAATCAATCCAATATATTAATTTCCCTCTACCTACTTGGGTCTTTCGTCAATCATAGCCTAAAAATTTCTAAACCCAAGACCCATTAACCCATCAACTAAATAAAAAAAAATCTAGTTACATCTCATCAACAAGATTTCGTGTAGAGTTTCATATCTCATTGCAAAAAAAAAATGATATTATCGTTTACTGATGCTTTTATATTTCAAAAAAAATAAAATTTACAAAGCCAATATATACAAAAGATGTTATTTACACGATAATTATAAAACAAATTTTAAGATTTTTAAAAAATTGAAAACCGATCCAATCCAAACCGAAAAAAATTGGATCGGATCGGATTTGAAAAAAAATTCAAACCGAAGGGATTGAATCGGATATTTTTTGTTTCCAAAACCGATCTAATCCAGATCGCGAACACCCCTAATAAATATGATTACAAAATGCAGTTAGTTAATCATAAAACTAAGATTTTTTTTACCAACAAAGCCCGACATAGTTAGTAGATAGCTGGGTCCTTTAAGCATGCTGATAGAGTTCGAACATATTTCCAAGAATCTATCATTTGTTGATAGATTTCGGCCGAGGGGATACTCTTGGAATAATTTCCAAAAAAAAAATATTTTTTTTTAAAAAAAAGTGTACGATGTATTAGTATGTCAATCAATACTAAGCCGTTAGCTCCCGCCGCAAATCCACCTTTTTTTAGGAGAAAGTTTAAAATTTGTCAAATTCAACAACTGATTACTGAATGCTGCCTGCCACTACCAGCGGTTAAGAGTTTCCTTATACCTTGTAGATTGCAGACTGAACATTATATTCCTTTAACTTGCCAGCATTGTGGTTGATAAATATTTCAGCCAACTTATATATTTCAGCTTCGAGATTCAAGCCAACTATACGACCATATCACAACCATGCTAGGAACATTTGGCTGGACATTAAAAGTAATACTTCCGACGTAAGAGCCAAAAGTAATACATAATTTTCAGAAGTAAACAAAACGCAGCAGTAATACTTCAGATGTTGGACAGAAAACTAACACAAAAGCCGTGTATGTAGGTTGCCTCCATAAAAGTTAAATGATCGTGACTAAACAATATGCTGACCCTCTGAGAGGCTTCAATAACTCTCTTGTTGAACTTTCACTCAGCATTCTCAAGCAAAATCTTTAGCACTCAATTTAAGATAAAGAAACTTGATATTTGCCATCATATGAAACACAAAACACTAGGATCATGAGATTTAGAAAGGGTGCCTCGTTGGCCATGGCATTTAGAGTGAGAAGATAACAGAGAGAAGCTCAAGTGAACACCTAGGGCATCCAACTTCATAACCACAAGCAGCTCTTCAATGGAGAAAGCCAAAAAATTATAATAACAAAAACTGGAGAGGGGACTTATGAGTGCCCAACATGCCCTCCCATTATTGGTCACGTACCAGTCAAGGCCAACAAGCTGCCACTCAACCACACCAATCCAAATACCACAATAATACATCACTAACAATATTGTTCTTATCGTGTTCATCTAAATCTTACATTAATCGACCAGTTTTATGAACATAATAATATTCATAATTAATGATAGCCCACATTTGTAAAATTCCAACAAATAAAGTGTGTACTAATCAATAAACTCAACAGAAGTGAGCATATTGCACTAAAATGAAGTAGAAAGTGAATGTGCACTATGAACGAGTGTGATAAAAATTTTGAATACCTGAGAAGACACCAGTGCAAGGACCCTCTCCAAAGAATCTATCATTTGTTGTTATTTGTGAGCTGCACCTGCTACAAACTTGATATTCGAAATAAGCATCCAAGGGTATTGGCATATGGGAGCAGAGGCTACTTTTCTGATTGGGCAGAAAGCGATTGTTGAGATTTATTTGGGTGCAGAAAATTGCTCAGCATAAAAAATGGCATTGGCTTTGAACTATGAAAGATTTTCCTAATATGGGTCGGTTTCAGAACAGAGGAAAACAGGGAAATATAGAGAGAACAGAGAAAAAAATTTCCTAATACTATGCTCCTCAGCCCCAAAAAAAATTTTTGCCCCCCTCCGCCCAATCCTGGCTCCGCCGCTGCTTTCATCCTTTCCCTAACCCTTGTAATGCTTTTGATTTTGGGAATTACTAGCTTAGCCAAAAAATTTACATTCATACCTTAATAGCTTCTCTCCCCAAAACCACGAATCACCAAATGAAGCAGGACTTACAAAAACATTAATAAAACTCCCACTTAAAGTAAATTCACATTGGCAAGAAATCTGCAAGTTGATTTCTGCTAGTACAGCATTTAATAATTTGTTTCTTTTTGCCACTTCACCTATTGTCCCTTTTCTTAAAGTCGGGAAGAAGAATAGAAGAACCCATCTTTCTATTTAATTCAATATTGTTTTCCCCTACTGATCATATGGGTTCACTATGACAAACCCAATATAACCAAATAACCAATGTGGGTTGCAGACCGAAAACTCTGTAAGTTATCCCTTTTATGACATTTAAATCATGTAATAGTTGTTCTGTTACTATACTTGTCTGATTTCTTTGACAAATTAGTAATGATCAAAATTCAAAAAAAGAAAGCAAAGATAATGAAGGAAGAGCACTACAAGACCACAGAAATAGAAGTTCGGTTTTGACAAAGAATAAATCAGCAAAGAAAAACAAGATCAAAACCAAGAAAACAGGGCAATCATCAGAAATTGCTAACCTGGACTAGTGCTTGGCACAAAACACTGTTGTCTGAGCAAATAAAGGGGACAACTTCCGTTTCTTGATACCAGAACAGCTTCTTTGCCGGATACAGGAGAGGGATCATTGAATTATAAGTCATCTCATGTTTTCCCATGCCTTGAAAAGCAAATAATTGAGTAGTTTTTCCAACAAAGGAAAAAAAAGATAAATACACTAAATATGCCCACCTTTTTTGCACTGATTTCTCAAAACAAAATCAAATTAGATTGACTTCAGAAAAAAGTCATAGTAAAATATTAATCCTAGAATTAATTAATTTTCAAGCTACAAAAACTCACATCAAATTTAATTTAAACAAATAAGCTTCATTTTCCTTCACTGGAAAATGAGCTAACTACCGTGAACACTGAACACTCAATTATACTTACAATTTATTTTTTTGATATAATTAATTATAATTGGCAAGAGAAAATAATACCAGAAGCAAACATTTGAAACAAAATGGATAGAAACAGAGTAACTGATTATAAAGGAAACAATTCGTATTTCAGGTTTGAAGGAAGTTACCATATCTAAGTCAACCATTTCAAGAGAAGCTGAGTTTCGTAATATCATCAGTAGCTTCACAAGATAACTTCGTAGGTACCACTGGCTCTGCTGGTAGTTCAACTAAACTGTAAAATACAAGTAGATGCTCAAGTAAATGAGCAGATGATTGAAAGCGTAGCATACACAGTCAAAAGAATTCAGAAGGGAGTCCAGAAAGTGCAGATTGAAAAATCTAGTTGGTTAATGTAAGTTTCAGTATAGAAGTTTGAACACACAATAACCGGCTTATGTTAGAAATTTATTTTACGGGGAATATTAATTAATTAGTTTTGTATTTAAAATTAATCGGGTCAATGGATATTTCAATATTATTATTGTAACTAGCTTATTGTGATCATATTGAATTGGGCTTCTGGCATCTGTTGTTATTGGGCCTAGTTGGGCAGCAGTGTAGTCTTTAGTGTGACCTTGGTTTCTCATGATTGGTGGACCCAGTGGACACAAACTCTTTTCTGGGTTATTAGCTAGGTCTCATCTCTAGCCTATATATATTGGAGTTAAGCTCCATAAGTCATGATGCTCCCATCGCTGAGGCTGCCTTTACAAAAGTAGGTGATAGAGAGGAAGATCTGGCATGTAGTTCCCTCCTTTCTTCCGCTTTGTGATGATTCAATAAGGTACACACACTTCCAACTTTGATATCATATTGTTTAGATATTTTATAATTATATACATGATTCAGGATTAAAATATTTCTCTCATTTAGTATCAGAGCCTTATGTATATGATTATAGGATCCATGTTGTTGAATGGAATCAAAGAATTTGGGATTTTTTTATGCATTATTTCATGATTTTTTTTTTGTCTTGAATTAAGAAACTTAGGGTTTTGCTCTACACGTCGAAATCTTTACGTTAATATTTACTGAGTTTTTGTTAGCTTCAATTAGCTATCCGACCTAAGTTTGCTATAGCTACAGTACCTTCATTCTAACATGTAAATGGCTTCTTCTTCTACGTTGTTAACCCTTTATATTTCATTTTGTTGGGTTATTTAAAATACTTTGCGATAAAACATGGTTGCATGTGCTTGTCAGTGAGATTAAACTTCTCATTATTGTTTCCGCTTTTTGTTAGTCTGTCGTTTTTACATTTTTTATTTTGTTTTTATTTTTAGTGAATTGTCGTTTTACCATTTGTCTTGCGGTATACTTGGTTAGCTATGAGATCTTTATTTTTATTTGTCTATGGCGTACGGAAGTAACGTAGAAGAGAATGAAATGGATTAATAAATTTTAGAAATATGGAATTCCCTATAAATTACGTTCAAGCTATCGGTATCCAGAAATTGGAGAAGGAAGACCTATAATAAGGTAGCTGGTGTATCTGCAGTATTACGTTAGTGGTTGGTTTTTTGTTACTTTGACAAGTTGATTTATTTATTTATTTTATTCAAAACTTTTGCAGAAGTCCACGGAAGTTTTGTAGTGAAAATTTGTTTGTTTGTTATAATATACTGTTCCATTTTTTTTTTCAGTTCCGATTTTCATGGCCAATTTCTGTTTACTTGAAATGTTTATCAATAGATATATCGTGGGCACGATTTTCAAGGCAAATTTCTGTTTACTTGAAATGTTTATTTGTTTTATCAGTTCCGATTTTCAAAGGCATGATTAAATATTTTACCGTTTTGTTTACCAAAAAAAAAAAAATATATATATATATATATATATATATATATTTTACCGTTTGAACATATACATCTATTAGTGCCAAAATAATAGATGATCCAGGGTATCAAAATTTGGTATTTGTCTTATTATATTAAATGTTGTGTCATGGCCATAAGTGTTAGATACTTTTTCGTGATATTTTTTGCATGATATCAGTTACTTGAAGTAATATTCCGTGGAACATAACCATTACTGTTTTGTTTAGTGGTTTTGCTGTAAACCCATGATATTAACTTGTATGTTAGTGTATATATAGTATCACTATTACTGTTCCGCTTTTTCGTTTTTTGTTTTGCCAATTCCGATTTTCAAGGCACGGTTTTTTATTTCAACGGAAACTTCTTGTTATATAAATAAATTAACAGATTATTATATTATTTTAACAAGAAACGATTTTTTCGGTATTTTACACTCAGGGAATTGAACCAGACGTGAAATATTTCTATTCATATATTTCTAATGACATATCAGTGTTCATATACCTTCTAGATAACCTTCATCGTGATATAATATTACTGTTCTTTTTTTACCGTTTGAATGACATATGACAATAGATATCTTGAATGACATATAACAATAGATATCGAGTTATTATATTGTTTATATTTGGTATAGGGATGTTATATTTGGTATATTGTTATTATATTGTTACTGTTCATATACCCTCTGTCCACAGTACCGTTTCGGGATGTTACATATAATATTGTTATTATATTTGGTATATATATATATATATATATATATATATATATATATATTTAGGATATATCTATTCTGTTAGATATATATATTTTTACCGTTACATTTTTTTGTTGTTGACTGATTCAATTTAGTAGATATACTTCTTGAATCGCATCGTCATATTTGTTTGAAAAAGATATATCTTACTGTTGTCTAATAAATATATCAATTCCGATTTTATCGATTCCGATTTTTAAGAAGATTGTAACAATAAGATATATCTTATCTTTTGCTTCCAGTAAAATCAAATGGGTTTGCAGTAACGGATTCAAATGTGCGAAGATTAATAAGCTTCAACAATAAAATTGGTTTTATATTGTTCCTATTATTATATTATTGAGTAGCATATCCATGCTGTATTTTAAATATACGCTGCATTATTTGAATTTTATATAATAATTTTAAAATTGCTTTGCACATCCAGTAATGATATAAACAAAATATTGTTTTGATACACAATTTTAATATTTGTGGTTGACAATGAGTGGAATTTTTCTTGATTTACAAATGCAATATTTTTTTTAGAAACACATGTTGGAAAAGTGTTTTATGTTGTTTGAGCATGTTTGGTTCATGAGTTATTATTATTGTTTAATAATTATTATATGTTAATTACCTGCCCAAAAGGGACTTTTTAACATATAATAATAAATTACATGAAGATAAATATTATTGATGGGAATATGTTATTATTTATCTGCCCAAAGGGGATAAATTTTTTGAAAATTACATATGATGCATTTATGTTGAAATTAAGGAGATATATAATTTATAAAGTTTATCTGCCCAAAGTTTGATGAAAATGGAAATTTAATCAGAATTAATTAGAGGATTATGACCTGATTGATTGGTGGAATTATGAGAAAAATGAAAATTTAATCAGAATTAATTAGAGGATTATGACCTGATTGATTGGTGGAATTATGAGGAAAATGAAAATTTAATCAGAATTAATTCAAGGATTATGACCTGATTGAGTAGCTGGCTATGTAAAGGAAGCAGAAACTCTAAAAGAGGATCATCTTTTGGCAAGGAGAAATTGGAGAGGAAGCTCGCTCTCGGTGACTGAAGATTCAAGACTTCTTCTTCTTCCGGTTTTACATTTTCATGAACTCTTTCTCATTATTTAAATTGTCAGACATGAATATGTCTGACTAGTCTTTTTTTATTGTGGTAAGGGTCACAACCCTTGATGTGAACCCCTTGTATTTTGGTTAAGTTTATGGTTAATTATTCAATTGAATTTATTTTACTCTGTTTTTTATCCCATAATTCTTTTAGAATTCGCGACTCTATTAGGATTGCGAGGGTTAGGGTTCGCAATAGGGATATTGGGATTCTAATTCCTGACAAAGGGTAAGATAACTGTTCATGTATGCACTAGGGATAGGCTATATGAACTGCAAATGTGGAAAATTCACTGGGCTTAAAGATTAACTTGAAAAGGGATTTCTAAGAGATTAGAATTCTAATAGGGTTAATAAGGTTAAGATCACTAGGGGATTAGAGCTTAACTAATTAATTATAGATGGTGAATTGTTTGATCAATTGGGTAATTAAACATAAATATTAATCATTATTACAAGGTGGGGATCGGAAATGTGTTGGAGTCCTTTACTGCAATAGTTTCTTTACAATATTTTCTCAATTCTCAACTTTTGATTTTAAGTTTTCAATCTTCTCTTTGAATTGTTCACGAAATATTGAATAGTTCACAATTGTTACAACCACTATTACTTTCAAATCAACTCTTGTTCTTCCATTCTTAAAAGAAACAATTAATTGATATTCGACTCAATCCCTGTGGAGACGATACTCTTCTCACTTTTTATTACTTGGTACGATCGGTGCACTTGCCAATAATTAATTGATATTCGACTCAATCCCTGTGGAGACGATACTCTTCTCACTTTTTATTACTTGGTACAATCGGTGCACTTGCCAATTTTTCGCAACTAGTTTTTAGCGCCGTTGCCGGGGATCGAACCTGGGTCGTCCGCGTGATACGCAAAAATACTCACCACTATACTACAACGAAAATAAAACTATGAAAAGAGCAAATATAATTGATGAGACCAAAATAAAACTCCACATAAAGATTTTTCTGAGATTTGAGGAATTGGAAAGAGCAAATATTTTCCAGAAACCCTATGAATTGTTCCCTGATGCCAAGTGAACATTCTTCAATCTCGTAAGGGACACCAACAGAAGGTCTACGAGCATTCAATTACACATTAAATCATTCATTTAACAAAATTGAAATGCATTTAGAACCCTAAACAACAGAGCCTCAATCCTAATAAACTAATAGCGGTAGTTTGATAACGAAATCAATTACCCTAACCCGAAAATTTCTGCTTCTTAAAACGACACCCTCACGGCCAGTCGTTACAATTAAATCACACTTTTCTATTCAACATTCGTTAACTTGTTGGCAACGCAAGCTGGTCCGAACGGCCGGTATTAGAAGCTACAAAACCCTCCCTCCCATCCTAACCGCAGAAAGAAAACCGAATAACTATAGGAGAATATTATTAAAATAGCACAATGGTATTTCATTATTTAAAGGAAGAAATTCAATTACTAGTCCGTCTTAGAAACATTTTATATAATACGAATTTAATAAGTCTAATTATTAAATAATATGACATTATCTCGATTATATGTATATTAAAATTTAAATAAATTACTAGTAGCTTGTAGGGAGAGTTCGTTTCAAAAAGGAGCAAATAACTTTGGCTGCCCTTCGCCTTAACTCACCAAGAAACATAAAAACAAACCAAAAAGATTTAATGTTTTTAAATTTACATTACAGGAGAGAAATAAAAATTTAAAAATACTATGTATTTTTTCAACACGGAGATAACTTCATTTTCACATTGCTCATAAAAGACAAAATAGGGAAAGGGTTGACATCGTGTGAAAGGCTGAAAAAATAGATGATCATAATTTATAACGCTCGCTGAGTGCCTGAGATTCATGTGGGTGAACCTAGCCGTTGTTTTCTCTCTCTCTCTTGCGCTTTCATTGATATAACCGATCTATGAATTAAAAATGGAAATGGATTTAAACATTACAGAAATATCTACGATACTACTGTTGTAGCATTCACTCAGTGCATCTATCTAATAAAAAATAAGGAATGACTGTCACACTTTATGGAAAGGAATAAATCTTTACCTAGATTCAGTGCATTTTAGCAATGAGAGCATTACACATCAGAGGAGAGAGAAAAAATTTGACAGAAAAAATAATAATTTATCTGACATGTAATATTTTTTTTTAAAGTGTCACTTGTTAAATAGCAGATGTACCTATTACAGATGTACAGAAGATGCTCTCCAACATGACATAGTCACGTGGCACAATCATTAAAGATATACACTGCATCCCTACCCAAAAAAAAAAGATATACACTGCCTTATGATACTAAGGGTGAAAAAGAAATATAAATTTTCCTAAAAACTATATCAAGAAACTACAAAGTTAACCAATTCAAACAGTTTTAATGTTTTCAAGAGATAAAGACATTTTATTAAACCACAAGGAATGGGGTTTAAATAGCTGAACAAATAAAACTGACCACTATCATCCCTCTCTATTGTTTGATTTTCATCTCTAATCAAAATCAACCTCACAATCCACTGAAGTTCTAGGAAAGCGTTCAATCAGGTCATACAAGTGGTTTAACCTCTCTGGTCCCTCAGGACAATCAAACTCATATTCATTATGGTAAATATATAATGTATCCAAAACAGATGCTGCTCGCAACAAAAAGCGTATGGCATTTAACTCTTCTACATTCCCAGAAAAGCCATGTATCTTGATCGTCTTAAGGTGTGTCCCAAAGCATGCCGGTAAGGGACTAATGTTCGTTGCATCATTTCGAGGCAGACTTGGCAGAGAGACCCCCTAATAAAACACATATTAGCAGCTATCAAGAAAGTTAAGCATTTGCAAATAAGAGTAACATTTCTGGTTTGAACCAAGTTACCATAACAAACTCAACAGTTTCGAGACTAGGTGACTTTCGTAATACTGTCAGCAGTGCTTCACATGTCAAATTTATGGGTGATACTCCAGAGACCACACGAAGCTCAACCAAATTATAAAACAGGGATAGATTCGCAATTAGAAAAGATGAATGACAGAGAGCCTGTGACATACACAACCAAAAAAAACTCAAAAGGGTCTTCAAAATACATTTAAGAATCTATTTAATAAATGTTTAGAAGATGAGACCAAACCTCAGCAGCACTGTCGTTGAGTGATAGCTTTTGCACATTCGGGACGGCTTTGAGAAGTTTGAACACAAAAACACCAGCGACCAAGTTATTATTGTCAGCTGGATGAACCTGAACAATTGCATTAACTACTGAAGTTGCGGAATGTAAGAAATAATCATTTAAGAGGTCACCATCATAAGAAAATGTTTTCAGGTTAGTTCCCATGATCACTATTCGACAGAAGTTTGGAACACCCTGACCATTATCCGAATGATTATCATCATCTTTATAGTCATCCTTCCACTCCCTTATGATCACTCTCTGAAGCAATGGACAAGCAATACAAACATTTCTAACATTCATCCAATTACAATCAGTTAGGTTCAACTCCTCTAGGGAAGGGCAATTAGAGAAAAGATTTTGCGTTGAGCAAGTAGCTGGGAATATAACATCTTTCAAAGTCAAAGTCCTAAGACTTCGAAAACAAATGAAAGAAGGAAGATTGATAACTTGCTGCATACATAGTTGAAACTTGATTAATGTTTCAGACGTAAACAAGTGATTAGGGAAAACTAGTGATTCCTCAACTCTTTCAAAATCAAGATTTAATTCTTGAATGTTAGGATTGATGAAACCACATAGCCACCTATTGACCAGAGGAGCATCCGCACCAACTTCAAATAAGAGAGAGAATTTTTTAAGATTTGAGGGACTGCAAACCACGAGTAATTTTCCCACAAAGTCTACAATTTTTTGTCGTTTCTCAGGTGCTCCTTCTTCCAACTCGATTTTCGAGATATTCATCCATTGATCGATCCATCTTTTGGATAATATACTGGTCTGAACTGCTTCTTTGGTGGAAAGATTAGATATGATCTCCTGGAGAATCTCATCTGGTAGATCACATATGTTCATGCTTCTTTGGTGCTTCTTATGGTGCTTGTTGTTGCTACTGATCAAAAAATTTGCATCCATGTCTCTAATCACATCCCTGTATGGGAAGAAGAATAAGTTAGGATAATATCCAGGACATTTGAATGTATAACCTATTTGCCTCTTTTGGCCAATGACAATCAAATCTATTAACAAGATCACTTACCCCAATCAAAAGAAAGCTGAGTAAATTTCTCAAAATTTTCATTAATTAAATAAAATTTTAAAATCTTTCCTGTTTCTAATAATCATAAATAGTATATCCCCATGTGGATTGTTGCCCTGTTAAATCACAAGTATTTATTTTATTACCCTTTCTGGCCACCTTTCACGCATTTCCCTGATTTGAGTTAGGAATTGGAAAAAGAAAAAAGAAAAAAATACAATCTTGAGATCCTAGCACAACCCTTTACATTTCACACTAACAAAGCAACAGTGGGTTTCAGTCTTTGAAACCGTGGCACACTCAGGCTCGGCAAAGACATCTTTTTTTTTATTACATCTGAGTTTAAGAAACCTCTCGTAAAACAGAACAAGTTGTTCTCATGGTTTTTTTGACTTGGTAGCAACAATCACAGACAGAGTGAAATCAGCAGCACAAAAATTAAAGTAAAGGGTTTAAGCTAAAGCAGAAACAAAAGAAGAAAAACGATAAAACATATAAACAAATTAGAAGGAATTGAATAACTGATACCCTGAAGTTTACAGCAAGAAGCAGGGTGTATTGAAAATGGTGAACAATAGCAGCAGAGGAACTGTTTCTTCTCCTTTGCAGTTTGCAAGGAGAAAGTAGAGTGACAACTCACTCGGAGTTAATAATTGGATGCGTAAAAAAAGTCACAGCGAGCACTATTTATTAGCGCAGAAGATGATTGAATTGAATAACATTCAAAAATAAAAATTGTTGACGGATTTGGCAAGTAATGCAACAATTTCAGGCAAACGTTCATAATTAAGGAAAAATTTCAAATTAAATTGATAAAATAAATATTAAATAAAAATAAAAAACATTATAAAAGGCAATGAATTCAATTGCATAAAAAGTTGCGGCAAGTTTTTATTTTGTTATGATTACCAATTATTTTAATACGCTAAGTCCATTAAGGGGTAAGTTGTCTAAGGTAATTACTAGAAACAGAAAAAGAAAGTTATTTATTGTATACTATATTATACAATATTTGGAAAGAAATTATTGAAATGTAAATATTTTTCCAATATAATTACTATAAAATTAAGGTCCTTCATACATAATTATTTGGATCGGATTAATTAATGATTTAGTTTAAGACTGATTGGTCATATCGAGTTGTAACAATAGTGCAATGAGTATATATATATATCACTTATCATTTCTCAAGTTATTTAAGATAATTTTATCTCTAACTACTAAATATTAATCATATAAAGATGGATCAATAGTGATAAAGGAAGACAGAGAAAGGGAAATCAAAGATTAATCAATAGTGGGGTTCACTATTTTTAAAAAAAATAATAAATCCCACTACTTTATCTCTGTTGCACGAGAACATGAGATAATTATTTTTCATATATATATTGACAAAGGTAAATGATATGGTGGATGGGTGTTTGATGGTGGTCTCCCAATAGGATGATATAAGACGGTGAAGGTAGGCTTGACGAAGATGACAATGATCAAAGGGGCTGGAGGAGGAGAAAATGTGGGAGAGGAAGAGATAAAAAAGTTTATTTTATCTTACGAATCTTCACCGTTGAATAAAATTATAATCTAATGATATTAAGATAAGTAGGCAAAATAAAAGTAGGCAGAATACTAAATCCTATTAATAATTCTATATTTTACAATATATTTATGAAATGAAATGAAATTGATGAAATGTACTTTCAAAAAGCCACCTTTTTCCAATTTTATATATTTATTTATTCTATATTTTCCAATTTTCTTTTCTTTTTCCAATTCCTAACTCAAATCAGGGAAATGTGTGAAATTCATTCTTCTTCCGATAGTGTGTATAATATACAAGGAAGTGATTACAGACATGGATGCAAAAAAATTTATCAATAGCAACAAGCACCAAGAAAGAGAAGGAATGGTTGAGTATAGCATGAACATACATAATCTACCAGATGAGATTCTATAGGACATCTTATCTAACTTTTTCACCAAAGATGCAGAAGTGTACTATCCAAAAGATGGATCGATCAATGAATAGATATCTCCAAAATTGTGTTGGAAACATGAATAAGCACCCGAGAAACAACAAAAATTTGTAGACTTTGTGGGGGGAAATGGAAAATTACTTGTGATAGAAGTAAAATTTTCAACACCTCTTCATATTTTTTTTCAAATCTAATAATGATATCATGTTAAGTGGTAAGAGAAACATTTTTCCTATATTATTTTATTATTAAATTTATCATTTGTAATGGTAATTATTTTCTTATGAATAAAAATTAGGGGAACCATTAGTAATTATTTAAAAATTGAGAAGTCAAATAGTGATAAATCTTGAAATCTTGGAGAAAACTCTAGAAGGGAAGATGGAGAGAAAGAAAAAAAAAATTAAGAGTGAAGAAACTTTATAACAAGAAAAGATAAAAATGAAAAAATGGTGAAATAACTTCTTCTTTTTTCTTTAAAAATATAAACTTCATGACAATCTTATTTTGGAGAAAACTCTAGAAGGGAAGACAGACAGAAAAAAAAAATAAGTAAATAAACTTTATAACAAGGAAAGATAAAAAATGAGTACTAATAGTGACAATAATTTCTTCTTTTTTTCATTAAAAATATAAAGTTCATGACAATCTTATTTTCGTTATCTTATTTTATTTTTTCTATTATTTCCCTAATTGGTCTCAATGTGATACCATATTCCATATTTTATTTAATTTTATTCATTTCAATAATTTAAATCTTTATAATTTATATTTCAATACATTATAATTATATATATAATTGCTAATTTGTAATTCAAAATTATATATTTCAGTCGTATATATTTTTTAATTAATATTTTGACAATTTATATTAAGTTATAGTTATATTAGGAAATATATATTTACTGGTTTAGTTTCATATAAACAAACTTATATAGTTCAATATTTTATATTTCTAATTTGTTTTTGATATATATATATATATATATATATATATATATATATATATATATATATCTAATTTATAATTACCATATGTATACGTGATATGTATATTAATAATGTTATATATGTGATATGGTTACCAAAAAAAAATGTTATATATGTGATATCTACCTTATATATATATATATATATATATATATATATATATATATATATATATATATATATTTACATGTGTGTGTTTTTAATTATTAGTTTGTATATTTATATATTTATTATATTCATATACCGTAATTAGATAAAAACTGCCAACCCAATGGGTGCAGCTCAGTTGGTAACTTGGCGCTGAGTTAGTGGGGTTGGATATGTGTTCGATTCCCGCTGAATGCATTCTTGGGAGGGGGCTGAACCTTTAGCCATCACTGTTCCCCCGCACTCCGGATTAGTCTCATAGCCGGCTCAAAGAGTCGAAGCTCGTGGGGATACCGGAGGGAGCCAACTCGTCTCAAAGAGATAATTAGGGTTGAGTAACTCCAAAAAAAAAAAATAAAAATAAAAACTGCCTCTATATGTTTTTGGTAGTTAGTCGAACTAATATAAATGAAAAAATATTATTCATTATCATTTTTGAATATTCAAAATTATAATTCCAGAAGGATAGCAAAAGAATTAAAATTGAAATTAATTGAAAAAATATAATTATGTTTTATTTATAAATTTCATGGGAATGCAAGACTGGTGTTTTTTTTTTAGTTTCATTTTTTATTGTGAGAGATCAATCTTAATCATTGGAATAATTGGAAGTAATTGACTTAGAGTGGGTGTAATTAACTCAATTATGAAAATAATTGAGTGTGAATATATGGCTGAAAATGCAAGTATTTATATATGTGATTGTATAGCGCAATTAGAGAAATTTTGACTCTACATATAATGTGTATGTTAATCGGACAAATATAAATGAAAATAATAATTTATTGTTTAGAATATTTAAAATTATAATTATTAAAGCATGGCGGAAGAATTAAAACTTAATTAATTGAAAAATCATAAAAAAAATTGGCAAACATAATTAATTTTTATTTATAAAATGAATTTATATTTATATTTCTAATTTTAATTCTTACGCAAATAAGATAAGTGAAATTAAAAGCTGAAATCCAATTTGAGGATTTTTTTTAAGACAAAAAGCTTAATTATTAATGGATTGACATAAAGCTTAATTATTAATGGATTGACATAAAGCTTAATTATTGTATTTGTATTTATATTTGACATAAAGCTTAATCATTGGAATTTATATTTGCAATTAAGAAAGTTATTAAATATTCAATTAATGGAGATATCAACAGGAAAAGAAAAAAGTTATAGCAAAATTAATAAACTTTTTAATTTTTCAAAATAATAAATAATTTAAAACAAACTAAAGCTTTTAAAAGTTATAATTATTTTGAAATGCAGAAAAATAAAAACCAGCACATTGACAAAAGTCAATCAAATTTTTTTTATTCCGCTTTTCCGAAGAACAATGCATATATCATAACTAGTGCATTACTCGTGCGATGCACGAAGAAAAAATATCAAAAAAATTATCGGCGATTGTCGTTGATTAATCTCTAAAAGAAAAAATGTGTCATTAAAGAAAAGAAAAGAATAGGGTTAGGTTTAATTTGAGTGGAGAGGAACGTAGTTATATATTAGTTTGGATGTGACTATTTTTTTATTTTTTTATTTTAGAATTCTAGAATGTTCTTTCGCTTCCGTTGGAGATCAATGGTGGGGAAATCTCTTCCTGCTTTCTGGTTGGTTCTAGAGGGTTCTTATTCTGCCAACTCAGATACAAAATTAATTATGTTTGCCTCTCGTTAAGAAACTATTATTATGTACTCACAAAA
Organism: Gastrolobium bilobum; assembly: GCF_033153095.1. Lineage (NCBI taxonomy): Eukaryota > Viridiplantae > Streptophyta > Magnoliopsida > Fabales > Fabaceae > Gastrolobium > Gastrolobium bilobum. The sequence continues at coordinate 1,156,929 of NW_026896335.1, read as the reverse complement.
TTTAAAGAGTTACAAAATAAGATACTAGTGCATTACTTGTGCGATGCACGGAGAAAAAAAATCAAAAATTTTATCGATGATTGTCGTTGATTAATCTCTAAAGGAGGAGAGAGAGTTGACAAAAAAAAATAAAGGTGTAGGTCTCACCTCTTTGTGAGAGTGAAAGGATGTAAGTTGTGTAATTTTAAATGATAGACAATTTTCCCTATATATATATATATATATATATATATATATATATATATATATATATATATATATATATATATATATTAGTGTATTAGATGTGCAATGCACGGGAAGAAAAAAAAAATCAATTTGTCTATCTCGTAAAAATTAACACAAATCGTAAAATTATATTGCTGCATTTTATGCAATTAAGATAATGAATGGTTTTTATGAATTACTACATTTAACTTCAACTACGAAGTGTTTATTGAAGTATTAAACATACTAACTCAAATATTTGCCATCTCTACATGTATAAAAAGTTAGAGCTAGACAGTAACAGCCCTCCGGACCGAGTCCATTTTGTCACCTCTAACTGTCAACATTTTATATCAACATGATTTGTTAAATAGTAAATATTAGAGAAAAAAAGTGTTGGCGGGCTAACCCGCTCGTTTGAAATGTGGGATGGGCCGGCCCTCTGAACCAAACTCATTTTTTCACCTCTAACTATCAGCATTTTTACGATGCAAGAGTTGCATGCCTACTGAATAATCATTCATTATTATAGTGTTTAAATTAAATTATTGTAATTTAATTTTTACAGAATGATAGATACTATTTTTTAATTAAATTTAAATTTAAAATTTTTTATATTTTTTTATACATAATTCTTTTTTTAAAAATATGATTATACATATTTTTAAAAAAATTAATTTTTTTAACTTTTAATTTAAAAATTTTATATTAGGTATACATATATATTTAAAATGTTTATGTTTAAAATTTTTTGAAAAAATACTGGTACGATATTTTTTTTGTCTTTTCTATTATATTTTTAAGTTAAAATTTTAATTTATTTATTTTTAAAGTATAAAAATGTCATTTCTTCTTATTTTGCAGTTAAATTTCTAATTTAAATTATTTTTTATCAGCTCTGCATATATTTTTATATTTTTAAATATATTTTATTTAATCTCTAATTTTATATTAAATTTAAATTTATTATATATATACATATTTTTTTTCACTACATAAATATTAAATCCTGAACACTTTTTCTACTTATCAAGTTTAAAATTCAAATTTAAAAAATTTGAGTTTAAATTATTAAATATTTTTCCATCCAATAGACATAATAATAAATATTGTTAATAGGCTTAAAAAAAAATTATGCAAAAAGTGATGAAAATTATTAAAATAATCTGTAAAATATTTGATAATAAACATCTTTTTCGATTCAGGAGTTGGATGGTCACTGGTCATTTATTTTTATATCAATTTAATTTTTTATAATTTGTTTCTACAAAATGATAGATGTCATTTTTTATTTAAATAAAAAAAATTTGAATTCTTTATATTGATTATACCTATTTTTTGCAAAATTAATTTTTATCTTATAATTGATAATTTTTATATTGGTTATACACATATATTTAAAATGTTTACGTTAAATTTTTTTATAAAAATACTTGTACGAATTTTTTTTCTCTTTTTGTATTATTTTTTAAGTTAAATTTTTAATTCATTCTCATTTAAAGTGTAAATAAGTCATTCTTATTTTTTTGCAATTAAATTTAAATATTTTTTATCAACTCTGCATATATTCTTACAATTTTAAATTATATTTAAATTTATTATATATGTGATTTTTCACTATAGAAACATTAAATGCTGAACTCTTTTCCTACCCATCAATTTCAAAAATCAAATTTAAATAGTTTTAATTTTAAATATTAAATATTTTTCTACCCAATAAACATAATAATAAACAGTTAAAAACTATTAATAGGCTTAACAATTTTTCAGGAAGAAAGTAGTGAGAAATAATAAAATATCTCTAAAATATTTAATGACTAACATTTTTTTACGATGCAAGAGTTGGATTGTCACTGAATAATCGTTCATTTTTATAGTGATTAAATTTTTAAAATTAGCTTTTTACAGAATGATAGATTTTATTTTTTTATTTAAATAAAAAGTTTTTATTTTTTTTTGGTATCCAATTATTTTTTAATAATTATACATATATTTTTAAAAATTAAGTTTTATCCTTTAATTTATAATTTTTATATTGGTTATACATATGTATTTAAAATTGTTATGTTAAAAAAAATTCTTGTACGAATTTTTTCTTGTTTTTATTTTATTTTTATTAAGTTAAAATTTTAATTTATTTTCCTTTAAAGTATAAGTAAGTCATTCTTTTTTTTGCAGTTAATTATCAAATTTAAATTATTTTTTATCAAATCTACAAATTTTTTATAATTTTATATTATATTCAAATTTATTATATATATATATATATATATATATTCTACTGCAAAAACAATAAATGCTGAACTCTTCCAATACCCGTCAAGTTTAAAATTCAAATTTAAATACTTAAATTTTAAATATTAAATATTTTTCCACCCAATAGACATAATATTAAATACTGTTAATAGGCTTAACAATTTTTCATGCAGAAAGTAGTGAAAAATATTAAAATGGTCTATAAAATACTTGGTGGCTAACATTTTTTTACTATGCAAGAGTTGAATGGTCACTGAATAATCATTCATTTTTATAGTAACTAAATTTTTTTAATTTGTTTTTGATAGAATGATAAATGTCATTTTTATTTAAATTAAAATTTTAAATTCTTTGTTTTTTATACATAATTATTTTGTATTAATTATACATATTTTTTGAAAAATTAATTTTTTATCTTTTATTTTATAATTTTTATATTGGTTATACATATATATTTAAAATGTTTATGTTAAAAAAACTTAATAAAAAATACTTGTATGAAATTCTTTAAGGAGCATGAACGATTTTCTGATATGGACTGGAATAATTTACTAAGTATATCCTCTATCTACGTTTTCCTATAAGAATAATGATGTCATGCATGTCTAATATTCTTCTAGTAAATAATTCAACTGAGTTTACCAAAACTAAAATAAAATAAAATAATGCAACTAAAATTCAAACCTTCAAGTTACTACGTATATGATCTAAATCCCTCTATTAACCCATTTTCAATTCCTTATATATTTTTTCAGCACAATTCACAATCCTATCAAGCTAAAAAGTAATACATTACCCAAGTTTAGAGCTATCTCTTCGAGTATTGTGATTATGGAGATAAATATAGCATCATATTTCAAGTGATTATATATTTGGTGGTCATAGATTTTTACCTTATTGTGTTTTTCAAAATTAGTTCTTTTCAGAAATTACACTTTATATTAAAATAAATATTATTACTATGTAAATGTGTTAAAAAAAATATGTATGTCTCTAAGTCACTATAAAGCGCACTTTATTATAAATACTTTTTAGGGCTTAAAAAGTCAAAAATTAAAATTCCAAATGATACAGAAGGTCATCATTAATAGCATTAAACAAGAAAAAAGTTTATTTGTGACGAAATTTTTTCGTCACAAATATTGTCACAAATGATAATTTTCGACACAAATAATCGAATTTCGTCACAAATATATTTGCGACACAGGAATTTGTGACGAAATTTACTTGTGACGTAGGAATTAGTGACGAAATTTCATAAAATTTTGACACTAATAAGATTTTTTCTTGTAGTTAAAATTCCAAACCTTTTTTTGGCTATCTTTATTTTTTAATCATCTCATTTTTCCATGCATTTAATTACTGAAATGGCACGAAGTAATGACCTACATTAATGTAATTTTATATTTGTAATTAATGATGAACTATTTTTTCCCATATCAAGTTTAAATTTCAAAATTCAAATTTAAAAATGTAAAATATTTTGTAATGAACGCTGAACTCTTTTTTCACCTATCTAATAAAAAATTCAAATTTTTAATGTTTCTAAAATTGGAAAAAGTTAAAGTGGTTTGTAGTGTAAAACAAAGTGGATATTGAAGGAGAGAGCAACACGTCAACAAACTTGCCAAATAATTTTTTTCCTTTAGTATATATATAGATATGTCATTTTTATTTATATATTGAATTTAATTTTTTTAATCAACTATACATATTTTTTTAATTTTAAATATTTTTTGTTTAATCTATAATTTTTATTAAATTTAGGTTTATTATACATAACTTTATTCTAGTTTTATTTTTTTTCTTTTAATTTTTTATCATGTATATTATACCTATATTTAAAAATACTTCCTTTTCCGCTAATCCAAAAATAATAATTTTTAAAATTCTTGAAAGCCTGAGAAAGTAAATTAAAGACATTTTTTAGAAAATAAAATAAATTTGAATTAATACATTTTTTAGAGGATACTATTTTTTATTATTCCATGTGTCAATATCTCATTTAATGTTACTAGTAATTATTTGTTTGAAAGTATACTTTGTCATCCTTAAAAGATGACTTGATTTTGTTATCAAAATAAAATAAAATAAAGATGACTTGATTTTGCCATAAAAAAAAAGATGACTTGTTTTTAAAAATTCAAGATAAAAAAAGAATAACTGGTAGGAAACATATAATCATAAATAGCATTAATGATCATTTATTTTAATTGACTAATTAATAATAATAAATAATTATTTATTGCAAAGATTTGTGATTTTTTTCAACAAACTAAACAATTTATTTTTCTTAAAATTAAATATTACTCATTTTTTCAAACCATTAGAAGTTGAAAATTTAGAAGTTATTTTTAAATTTTTTTAGAATAAATTAAAGCTATGTTTTTTAGGTTTTAGTTTTTAGGAAAAAAATTATTTAATTATTATAAGCTTCTAAACATATTTTTTTAATTAAAAATCACTTTTTTAAAGCCAACTACTCATTGGGTTGGAAACATGTAATCATAAATAGCATTAAAATATTATTTAGGTAAAATGCAATGATGTAAAATAGTCTGTAAAATACTTAATGACAAACATCTTTTACGATACAAAAGTTGGATAGTCACTGGTCTCTGTAATAATAAATAATTTTTTGTTACAAAGACTTGTAACTTTTTTCAACAATCTAAATTATTTATGATTCTTAAAATTAAATATTACTCGTTTTTTCAAACAATTAGAAGTTATTTTTTAAAAAAATTAGAAAATATCAAAGCTACTTTTTGTGCCTGTTTGGATTTTCTTTTTTTTAAGCTAAAAACTACTTATAAGCATAAGCTAGGCCAAACAGGTTTTAAAAAAAGCTCTTATAACGAAAAGCTCTTTTTTTTATAATGAAGAAAAAAGCTGAAAATTAAAAGCTCCTAGGGGGAGCTTTTTTTTAAGCTCTTATCTGCTTTTCTTGAATTTTGCGCTTTTTTTTAAATGAAGAGTGATAAAGATAGAAAGAGAGATAATTTTTTTGAAATATGTGTTCTTAAGTAATTTTAAGTTAAAATTTTTATGTAGTTTCCAAACAGCTTTTAGCTTTTTTTTTAAGCTCTTTTTTTTAGCTTTAGCTTATAAGTAGCTTCTAACTTAAAAATAAGAGGATCCAAACAGGCTCTTTATAGGTTTTAGTTTTTATGAAAAAATTATTTAATTATTATAAGCTTCTAAACATATTTTTTTGATTAAAAAACTCATTTTCTAAAGCCTACTGTTGAATGGGTTAGAAACATGTAATCATAAATAGTATTAAAATAATATTTTGGTAAAATTTATTTTTTAAAGCTTCTAGCAAAATGATGTTTGGTTTGTTTTTGCAGTAGCGAAATTAATTAATCCTAAAAATATTTTATATATTTTATGTAGCCTATAATTTTATATTAAATTTAAATTTTATATATATTTTATATATATATATATATATATATATATATATATATATATATATATATATATATATATATATATATTTTATGTTATAATTTTATATTAAATTTAAATGTAATAATATATATATATATATATATATATATATATATATATATTTCATTGCAGAAACATTAAATGCTGAACTCTTTTTCCACCTATCAAGTTCTAAATTTAAATTTAAAAATTGAAACTTTAAATATTAAATATTTGTCCACCCAATATACATAATAATAAATATTATTTTCCATTGATTTATAGGAAAAATGTTTCCGCAGTTAATGCAGAGAAGTTATCTGCATTTATTCCTAAAACGACGTCGTTTTGGTATTGAAATCTTAAAAAATTATAAATATAAAGACTATTATAACCCTAAAATAAATTAAAATTACAAAAATATCATGATTTCCGTCCCAAAATGACGTCGTATTGGCTTACTGCAGATAACTTATTTGCAGTAAATGCAGCAAAAGTGAAACCTGATTCATATGCATATCTCTTTATATTCTTCAGAACAACATGTGCATGATGTTTATTAGTCTTGTCCATTCCCATGTAGAAGATGACACTTTCATTATTAGGTGAAGGTGACTATTGCTATTCCATAACAATCATAATGGTTTTAGGAATACTGAAAGACAATTATACAATCAATATACTAATACACGCAGATGGTATAATAATCAAGCTCAATAGACATAATAATAAATATTATTAATATGCTTAACAATTTTTCGTGCAAAAAGCAATGAAAAATATTAAATGCTAAACTCTTTTATCAAGTTCAAAATTCAAATTTAAAAAGTTTAAATTTTAAATATTAAGTATTTTCCCAACCAACAGACATAATAATAAATATTATTAAAAAAAACTTAATAATTTCCTATACAAAATTTTTTGTTGTATTGCCTGCATTGGTATTTTAATTCTTGATATTACATCTATTCATTTTCACCACTACAAATTGATTTAGACCTTTTTGGAAATAGGTGCCATAGTAATTTGACTCAAGTGGTTTAAAGGCAACTGTTACCAACATCAAAATGTTGTGCAGCCATTAACAGAAAGCATGCATTGCCCTAAGAATATGTGTCGTCTGATTGTTTGATACATCCAACAATGTATCCACAAATCACGTACAGTAGTATGCATGAAGCCAATCCACTATAGTTGGCAACTCCCAATGCTTCTTCATTGTTCAAAAAATAATTAATGAAAAAAAAAAAAGCAACTTACATATTCTAGCGATGAGAATAAATGCAGATAATTTATCTGCAGTAACTGCAGAAACATTTTTCCATATATATATATATATATAGATTAATAAGATTCTCATCTCCTCTTTGGGTAAAACAGTAAAAAGAAAATATTTGGTAAAACCAAGGTAGTCAAAATCGGGATTTTACCTAAAATCAGAAAGGGAATAAAAAATCGTAAAATCGTAATACAAATCGTAGATTTTACCTACACTCTAAAATTAAATTTTTATATACATATGCTTATGTATAAAAAAAATTAAGAAAAATATAGTACCTGCCACCATCCTTATACATTTGCATACAATTGTCACACTCTAAGGGTCTAAGCTAATAAATCATTCAAGTTATTATCATCGAAGACATTTTGTTCCACATGATCTTCAACTACATCATTCAAAATTGTCTTCATCTAAACTTTCATCATGAGATAAAGTTCCTTCATTTTCCACAATCCATTCAACTTCAGATGAAACATCAGCAATGTTATATTCAACAATTTTTCTAACTTGCTTAACATCATCCCAATAGTTAAAATCAGGATTTATATCTTAAAATCGGGATTTAAGTAAATGCCTAAATCGGGATTTTATATTGGAAAGGATTTTAAGTGAAATCTAAATCGTTTTAGCAAAAATAAATCGTTAAAATCGGGATTTTAAGATTTAAATTCAGATTTTAACTACCATGAGTAAAACCAATATATAATTATAATGGGCCCACAATTTTGGTATTGAAAATCTGAAATTTAATGGGAGTTAACTTCTCGATCCCAACCCTTCCTGGTAATGCTAGATGGCACCAAATAATCAATTCAATAATTAACTATAGCAATAACTAATTTTGTATTTTATGATTCATATATCCATTATTTAAAATTTTCATGATTGGCTACCTTATTTGCAATATCTACAGTTACGCAGAGGAGCCATGTCCTTTATTAATGAAGAATAGCATTAACTACTCATATTCGAATTGCCATCAAATGTCTTGATAAGAATAAGAAATTTAATGTTTCTTTGGTTGTTGAGCAAACGAATTTTAAGATCACAATGGTGCTAAGAAGTGAGTGAGTCCACAGCACAGAAAGAGTAAAAAATGAAAATAAATACACTAAACATGTCTTAAAATTTATTATAAAATAAAATAAAAACAATTTCCTAAAAATGAAAAAAAGTGATTTTAAACGAAGGAATTGAAACAAACCCTTAACTTTTCCAAACGTAGTTATGAGTATCTTACCATACACTATACAATTCATATCATATGATACGATTCACTATTCACAAGTTCAACGATACTTATCATATGATATATAAGAATTGGATTTGTACTGAATGATACGGTATGTGTATCATACGATACAAAAATGAAATTAAAATTTGTAATTTTTAATATTAAAAAGAAATAAAGATTTAATTTGCAATTTAAATTAAAAAAAAAATCTAAAAGGATCCTCTTTGGAAGAGAATGATGTCACTGATAGATACTAGTAGTGGTAATTGTGATAATATTAATCTTAACGATTGATGAGTAAGAAAATAACTGATTTATCCTTTAATTACTTATATGTTTTATTTATTGGATCCTTTTTAGAATTTGAATTTATATGATATTAATTATATTATATATTTTTAAATTAATTTTTATTATATTCCTGTATCTTACTATCTGATAGGATATACTATACACCACGATACAAAAATACATAATTGCGAGTATGTATTCCCAAACAATTCCTAAAGCGGTCTCATCGAATGAGAGAAAGTCAGAACTCAAAAGCTAAATGTAATCGAATCCATTCGGCAAAATTGTTTTCAAAATTGTTTTTAGCAATATATATATATATATATATATATATATATATATATATATAGGGGCAGGATCCTTTGACACCGGTGTCAAACTTTGAAATTTGACACCAAATCCTAACCTTTGATTTTCGTCAACCAACGGTTATCATTTATTGGGAATTACACTTATGAATTAATCATCAATTGCCAATAAATAATAACCGTTGATTGGCGGAAATCAACGGTTAGAATTTGGTGTCAAATTTTAAAATTTGACACCGGTGTTAATAGATTCTATCCCATATATATATATATATATATATATATATATATATATATATATACAAGGAAAAACTTCAAAAAAACCCTATAAATTTTTTAATTATCACTTATCTCCTCACAAAATTTTTGAATCATTTATACTTTAATTTAAATTTTTTTATCATTTACCTCCTTGACTTAAAATTTTTTTTATCACTTACCCCTCACTTAGGGGGTAAGTGATAAAAAACTTTAAACCAAAGAGGTAAATTATTCAAAATTTTGAGGAGAGGATAAATGATTATAAAGAAAGTTACAGGGTTTTTTTTGAAGTTTTCTTTATATATAAAGCAACAGTACACGTCTCTCCATCTTCTCTTCTCTATTCCATTCCAAGTCAATCGTAAACTCCAAGAATCTCCAAGAATAATATCACACAAACCACCAGAGTCATGCCCAGTGGTGGTGATTCAGCTTCTTCACGCTTCAAACCCGCCAACTCATCATTCATCAGAAAAACCCATCTTTTTATCTTCGTCGTCGTGCTCTGCATCGCCTCTCCTACCTCATCGGCACTTATCAACAACGTCCAATTCACTGAAGGTGTTAACAAAAACAAAGAGATAAGCAATAATTTCACGTTCATTGCATATTCGACCATAAACGCATTGGATTTACATTCAAAATGTATGTTTTTTTCACGGTATTGCTCCAAAAGATAACTCTACAAAAAAATATAATAAAAAATATGTCATGAAAAATTTAATAACATCACAAAACCTCAATGCAACACCACGAAAACTCAATAATGTAACCCAGCAAACAATTTCACAAATCCTATTGAATTGTTGCAAGCATAAAATAATCGAACCATTCAGCAGAGCAACAGAATCTCCCTCGAACAGCACGAAAGATGCTAAATACGTAAATAATCATTCACAGTAGCATGAAACCTTCTGCCCTATAAAATAAAAAAAAAAAAATTGTATACAAAAAATAAAAACAAATTCAGAGCATTTGTTTATAAAGAAACCGATAATGATACCAATATAACAACTCCTACACACATATGAACAAAAATAAACGCAGGGACGCCAAAAAAGAGGAAGCAACACTACAAAAACTTAATGCGCTTGAGAAGCACCACTCAATGAAATAAAGGTCTTTCTTGAACATGGTGAAATTAATAGGCCCAACATTTTCCAAGGCAGAAGATAGTGGGGTTTTGTTGCATTGAAAAAATTGAACTGCAGTAAAAGTGCACTATTTTCACGAAAATGAATTAATCACAATTTTAATTTTAATTAATTTTAAAATAATTTAAAATGTTTCTAAAAGAAGAAAATATTTAAATGTAAGTAGTGTGAACACAGTTGAAAATGCATGAGAATTTGACACGTCAGCAAACTTCCCAACAAATGGTTTTACTTTAGAATACATATAGATTCTTTGATGTCAATTTGCCTCCCAAATATTTCCACGAGACGATAATATGACTAATCTTGAATTGGAGTTTAGTCACACTTAAAGTTTTTCATTCATCTCTAAATATGTATTTACTACGAATCCAACCCAAATTCTCTTCTTACCTACTCATAATTCTTCGATCTTAAAATATATTTCTGGAATTCCTTTTTCAAATATTTTTATTTATTGACTCAAAAAATTAATATTTTGAAAAGAACAATAATGCATTTATATCGGTATTTTGTCATTTTTATTATTCATTTTTAATCAATTATATCAATATTTTAGAAATAAATAAAGGATTTAATATTTCTCATTTTATAGGAAATAAAATTATATCTTTTATGCATGTAAAAGTGTGTGAGGTTCATTTTTCTCTCTCTTTTATTCACATGATCCCACACGAGACTCACATATTTTTATATATGCGTAGGAGATAAAATTATCTTATATAACATGAAAAATATTAAACTCATAAACAAAATCTGGGTAACTCGAATAATTCATCTCAGAATAACAGATATATTAACGATGAATTTGGAACATCCAAACTGATTGGATTTAAAATCATTAAATTTAATGAAGAAAACAAGTTATGACATCAATGAGGAGAGATGATAATTAAATTTGACAAAAAATAATAAAATCCAACCAAATGATAAGACATATAATTTGACTTTTGATTACATTTATTATATCAAAAATGTAATTAAAAATACAATTTACCATTGGATTAAAATTATATAATTAGAGCAGTGTTTTCTTACATCAGCAAAAAAATAATAATAAAAAATCTTACACTTAATTTTAATCATTAATTTTTAATTTAATTGTTGTGATTTATTCAAAATGAAGATTAACTAATGAAAATAATACAATTAATTACGATCAGTTGATAGACAAAAATAAATGATTAAGATTAAATGTAAGATTTATTATTCTTATATTGGTTTAAATTGGCTCTTATATGAAATGTCAAACTTCAAATTTGACATCAGTGTCAAAGGATCATATATATATATAGGGAAAAATGTTTTTGCAGTTAATGCTGATAAGTTATCTGCATTTGTTCCCAAAACGACGTCGTTTTGATATTGAAATCTTAAAAAATTATAAATATAAAGACTATTATAACCCTAAAATAAATTAAAATTACAAAAATACCATAATTTCCACTCCAAAACGACGTCGTATTGGACTTACTGCAGATAACTTATCTGCAGTAACTGCAGAAAAAGCGAACCTATGTATATATATGGCTTATCGTTTCTCAAGTTGCTTGAGATAATTTTATCTCTCATTATTAAATCATAACCGCACTAAAATGGATCAATGGTAATAAAGGAAGAGAGAGAAAAAAGGAAACAAAACCATTCAAAGATGAATCAATTAATATAATAAAATAAATAAATAAAGCGACGTAGTTTTTGGGTGGACAGAGATAAATAAATCTCAAGTTGCAGTCGTATAAAACTACTTTATATATATATATATTTATAGGGTTTAACGGATGTACAATGACTGCAGCTAATGATTGGTGCAATCATATAAAACTACCTTATTTTATAGTGTGAAAGTATTAAATATGGAGAATAATAACCATACAAAAATGAAAATAAATATAAAACATTAAATATGAGAAATTATAACCATACAAAGGTGGAAATAAATATAATATTTTCATTTTCTACAATTAATTTTGAACGCGAACTTCCTTTATCTTTCTCAAAACGACGTAGTTTTTAGGTGACTGCACCAATACTTATATACAGTCACATTACAAATTATTTAACCATATATATAGAATTTTATACTTCTGCAGCAGTTGGAGAAGAAAAGAACTTCCCGCTAACCCTTCGAAAACTGTGCCAATCCATTTGTTTTTTTTGTTTTGTTTTTAAGTGGGGTCTGCTACGCAACAGCCAACCTATAGTGGGGCAAATGCCCGCAAGTATAGTCATAAACATTCTTTAAATTTTGTTTGATAGGCACATGTACAACATACTTTTTAATAGTCATGTGTAATATCTCTTAGAAATGAAATATCTAGCTCGTAACCGTCATCAGCTTTTTCCCAATTTCATAGCATTTGTTATCTAAACTTCATTGGTATTGCTGCACTGCTTAGAAATGTAAGCGATCATGTAGCATGAAGTATGATTAATTATATATAGCATGTACCATTCTCGATCATGGCATGCATAAAGTTCATATAAATCATGTAAAAAAAATTTATGTGAAACTTTCTTTTAAATTTTATTTTCCAGGAGCATTGCACCTAACCCCGTTATTAAATATGTAAACATAAATAAAATTTTCTAGGTCCGTCACTGCCGCTACGAGTTTTTCTCATATAGGGCTTACGCTTGAGATAACTTTATCTCCAACTACTAAATCATAATTATACAAAGATGGATAAATGGTAATAAAAGAAGAGATAGAAAAAAGAAATTATAACCATTCAAAGGATAATCAATTAATATAAGAAAATAAATAAATAAAATGACGTAGTTTTAGAGTGACCGGAGATAAATATATCTCAAGCAGCTTGAGAAATATTTTTCTCATATATATATATATATGTATATTCAAAAAGTTTATAAAGACATTTTCTCATGTTGCATGAGAATTGAATTCTCATGTTGTGACCATTCGATTTGCGTGCAAAGCTTTTTTTATTTTTCATTTTTTAATAAATGTGGAGCTCACCACTAATTGAGTCACAACATAAAAATTTAATTCTCATGCAACATAAGAAAATCAAATTCTATATATATATATATAGAGAGAGGGGTAGGATCCTTTGACACCGGTGTTAAATTTGAAGTTTGACACCTCATCTAAGAGTCGTTAGATCAAAAAAGATCAATGGTGTCACATGCTTACAAATCAGAGTCGTTGATCTTTTTCAATCTAACGGCTTTTAGATAAAGTGTCAAACTTCAAATTTGACACCGGTGTCAAAGGATTCTGCTTCATATATATATATATATATATATATATATATATATATATACCTTAAAATTCCGAAGTTTAAAATTTTCATTTTTAAATTAATAATTCGAATCTTTGACTTTTTGTACTGCATTAAATTTTGTTTTCTACCATCAGTTACTCTATACATTTATTATTATTTTTATTTTGTCTTCACCTCTTAATATATTCATTGAATTAGTCGAGTGATTCATGTTATTCTTCATATTAATTGAAATAAGAAAAAAGTAATAAAATAAAAATAATTTATTTAAATATTATTATATTTTAAAATCATTACTGATTAGTGTAAAAAACCTTTAATGACTTATATTTTAAAGTGGAAATAGTATGAGTTTTAGTGTTTTACAAAATTTTATAATTACTTACAATATAAATTATTTAATATTTTTATTTTAAATTTTTGAATACTTATCGATCAGACCAATGCAATATGGGCTGGCCAATATGTATCGGGCCCCATCACACAGTTGATGAGAGAAGACTTTGAGTTGGATTATCTGCTTCTTGGATTGTTGTTGGCTGTTTGTTGTGAGATGGATATGATTCTCCTTTGGCGCGATGAGTCTGAATGGGGTGGGTACCTGCAATGACACTCCGACACTAAAGTCAGTATCAAAGTCAGACAAGCTTGGGGTAGTCTTGATGCTCTCATAGGTCGTCTCAGGGCAGCTTTTGAAGAAAATGGAGTTATGTGATATTCTTACTGAATTAGATTGTTATACTGGGTATGTGCACTTTGTTTATATAGTGAATCTGACGCGGCCTTAGGTAGGCGGTATGCCTTCTGATTGGCTGTTTATGGGCTGCAGGTTCAGCTGGTGCCTTTCTGCCCTTATCTCTATTATGTCAAGCTATCTGGGTAGAGTGGTAGCAAGCTGGAGCGGTCCTTTATGTATTGATTCTGTGGCGCGGTGGCTTCTTATGCGTGCTTTACTGACCTATTCCTTAACTCTGAAGTTATGTTTAAAACGGTTTAGGCGCGATGAAGCCATCGTGCACCCTGATGCGTGATGTGGATATCGCGCATTGTTTAAGCCTTGTGTTTGAGCTTTTAATATTTGGGTTTCAACTCTTTGGTGAGCCTATTATATTTTATCCAGATCACTTACAAACATTATTTAATAGTTTCTACTATAATTTTTCTTTTTTACATATATCTTAATGACATACGTTGGTAAGATTCAAATTAATTTTGGAGGGACTAATTGATTAATCCCAATATGTTTTCTTTTAAAAATAATTTAAATTTTTTGTTTAAGAGTATATCAAATATAAACTTATTTACGAAGGTTTATTGTGAAATAGTTGTTATTTTTTAAAAAAAAAAATTTGGGAACTTGTGAAGGGGACATTGTAGAAGAAAACTCTCCCAAAATAAACGCTAAAAAACGTAAAGTTTGAATATTCATTGGAAAAAAGCTAACAAGCACAACCATTTTTGCATTGGAGTTACTCTGACAAAAACAGAGTGGGTTCCACTCTAATGAAATTCATTTGACCCCTTTATTTTATTACATCCAGGATGAATCTGGAGTATACTACTCATGAACCTTAAATAAAAAAATATATAATTTAATGTATAAGAGATTACTTAAAAGAAAGAATATAAACAATTCCATAAGAATTCTGTATATAATATGCATAAATTATCAATGAATCATTTTCAAATAAAAAAGTTACCATGAAATTATTTTTTTTCCTTTTCAGTTATAATCTCTAATACATTGGTGGTATTATGTAATTTGCCCTAATTTTTTTAACAAAATAAAAAAAGCCCTTAAATGATATTCATAACAACACATGAAATAATTATTTTTGGGAATTTTTTCTTTGCACTTGACATCTTTTACAATCTCTTACTGAGCCTTCTTATCTTCCTCCTCCTTTAATTAATCAATTTCATATTTTGCACCGCTGAAATATTATTTTTTTGAAAATTAAAATTAATCAAAATAAAGAAAAATAACATTTATTCTGAGAAATAAAATTTCATCTACCAATAAATAAATGCAACAATCCTTAAAGAAATAATGACCAATCATACAAGATAAATGATAAACTACTTTTAAGGTGAAATAGCATTTGTTCAAAAAAATAAAATTTCATATGCACATATGAAATCAAAGAAAAAAATTAATATATAAGATATTCTTTTATTAAAACAATTAATAGGCCAGCTTGTTGGCTTTTAGGCCAAATTTTTTAAAACTAGTCTATTGGCCTATTTTTACGGATTTTTCTAAAAGCTTAATTACCTGCTCTATTTACTAAATAGATCATGCCAAATCAGATCTAAGGTAGGTGAGGCTACAGGCTTCTGATAAGTTGTCTGACCCATTTACACCAATTAGAGAAAAATTGACTTTACATATTATGCATGTTAATGGACAAATATAAATGAAAATAATAATTCATTGTTTAGAAAATTTAAAATTAATTTTTTTAGAGCATGATGGAAGAATTAAAATTAAAATTAATTGAAAAATGATAATTAATTTTTATTTATAAAATTTAATTTATATTTACGCAAATAAGATGAGTGAAATTAAAAGCTGAAATCAATTTGAGGATTTTTTTTTTGAAGAAAAAAGCTTAATTATTATTGGATTGACATATTCGATGGAATCTTTCGTATATACTAATTGTAATTTGTATTTGATTCTTACATTTCTCTCTTTTATGGGAGGTATACAAATTAAGAAAGTTATTAAATATTCAATTAATGGAGATATCAACTTGATAAGAAAAAAGTTATAATAAATAAATTTTTATAATTTTTCAAAATAATAAATAATTTAACAAATTAAAGTTTTTAAAAGTCAATCAATTTTTTTGTAATTTGTCTTTTCCGAAGAAAAATGCATATATCATAATTCCTGAATCTTAAATTATATTTCCGAAATTCCTTATTCAAATATTTTTATTTAGAAAAATATATTTCTCATGATATGAGATAAATTTGTGTCATACATCACACAAAAAGTAGATGAGTCTCATTTTTTTTTTCTCTCTTCTCTTTAGTGGATCTCACTCGTTTTTTGTGTGTTACATGAGTAACATGATACAATTTATCTAATATAATATGAGAAATATACTTTCCTTTTTGTTTAATTTTGTAAATAACGATAATGCATTCATATCACTATTTTGTCATTTTTTTAACTAATTATATCAATATTTTGGAAATAAACAAAATGTGAGAAACTGAAATCAATGTTGTCAAACTCGAGTTTCTACGTAGAAACGAAAAGAGGTGATAGAAACGTAAAACGTAGAAACGACACGAAACGTAAAGTTTCTACTTTCTACTACTTAAGGTCCAGATACAAAATTATATATATGCATGTAAAAAAATATTACATAATGAACATGTATGTTGAGCCACTTATCTATCTAAAAAGGAAAATTAGTTTTGATAACCAAGTATCAAAATTATAAACAGTGATAACTAACAAATAATGGATAGCCAATATGCTCTAACTTTTTCATACACTCTGCAGATTTTGGATCATCGCTCATTAGGATATAATTCCACTTCTTTCAATGCACACGACGATCCAAAAACACAAAACGATTCTCACAGCATAACTTATAATAGAATTGCAGCTTTATAAGACATAATTGTAAAAGACATATATCCAAACAAAAAGATATCAAGATACTATGCATATGATTTGGGAAAAACGAAAAATTGGGTTTTTTTTTAATTTCTTTTTGTAAATTTTTTTTTTAATTTTTTTCTTTTTAAGTAAAAATGGTCAAAACTGTAAAAACGTAAGTTTTTATCGTTTTTACGCTTTTACACGGCGTTTTTACCAGTTTTTACTAAAGACCGTTTTTACTTGTGTTTTAACACGCATCACTCTAGTAAAAACGTAAGTTTTTACGTTTTTACACTAGTTCTTGACAGCAATGACTGAAATAATTCAATTCAGAATAGTCCAAACTGGATGGATTTAAAATCATTAAATTTAATGAAGGAAACAAGTTATGTCATCAATGAGGAGAGATGATAATTAAAATTGACAACAAATACTAAAATCCAACCAAATGAAGACATATAATTTGACTATATTTATTATGTTAAAAAGTGTACTTATAAATACAATTTATCATTGGATAAAAAATATATAATTGGAGCCTACTAAAAATATATATATAATTGCAGTAGAAGTTTCTTATACCAGTGTAAAAATAATAAAATTTATACTCATTCTTAACCGTTAATTTTTATAAATCTAATTATTATAATTTATTAAGAATTAATAATTAAATAACGAGAATAACCAAATCAAATACGTTGATTCTAGTGTGAATTAAATCTTATACTCAATCTCACAATTGCTTTGTTTGGGTTAGCGCTGGTGTGAAATGTAAAGGTGGCTTTTTCAAAAAGCCACCTTCAATGAAAACAATTACCCATCTTATACTATAATATTAAATCAATTAAACATATTTATTAATTTTAAGACAAAATTAACCCTACCCTTAATCACCATATTCAAAGTTAAATGAAAAAAAAAATGAAGATCGCTATCCCCAGTTAAATTAAAAAAATGGTGATCTCCATCCTCAATTGAATGAAAAAAAAATGGCTATCGCCGTTAGAAAGGAACGACGATTGAAATTTGAAAATTAGCATCTGCCAAAGTATAGGTAAATACGACGTCATGCGAATCACCCCGTGTTAGTGACGCCTTATTTTTCTAAACTTGAGAAAAGGGTGAGTTTTCTGGGAAAATCTTCTTCTTCCTCTTTGTCTTCACACAAAAACCTCTATTATTCTCTGCCAAGAACACAGAGCTCGAGAAAATCGAGGAGGGAGAGTGCTCAAAGGGGAACTTTGGATTCTGATTTTTTGAACCCTTTGTCTTTGGATGATTCACGGATCAAGAAGACTAGTTCGCTTACTGGGTATTTGAGTTCAAAGTTTATCACCTGGGAGATCACCATCCATATCTGTGAAAAAAAAAGAGAAACCTTTGTCCTTTTCGAGCTTGAGGCCTCCACACAAGAACGTGAAGATTCTGAACATGGGTTTTGATATCTCTAGGACTAAGAAATCTCCAACGAGTTCCTCTTCCATGGGATTTGCTAATTTTGAAGACTTTCATAAACAATGTTTGCTTCATAACTAGTTCATCCAATGACTTTTTGCAAATGCTATCACCATTTCTTCTTCTTTTTCTGGGGACCGGCGGGCAGTGAAAGTTGGTGGTTGATGGAGGAGGCAGAGCAACTATGGTGGGATGATCAAGGACAGGGCTAATTTTGTCTTAAAATTAATAAACACGTTTAATTGATTCAATGTTATAATGTAAGGTGGGTAATTGTTTTAATTGAAAGTATAAGGTGCCTTTTTGAAAAAGCACCTGAGTATAGGGTGGTATAATGTAATTTGGCCAAAAAATTATTTGAGAAATTCTATAATTTGAACTCTTGTTAGAAGGTCTCTTAGGCCATATTAGGTTTTTAATTTTGTACAATAGGTCAGGTCATGTCCATAAACCAAGTCTTTAATAGGCTAGAAGGCCAATGTAGTCTCTATAAACTTTACAAAGGGTTAGGATATTAACGCTAAAGTTTGGCCTAGCCTGACTCATTTACACCGCTAATTACTCTATAGTCTATATATGCTTATTTGTATGAAACTAAATCAGTAAATATATATCTATTAATATAATTATAACTTGCGAAAATATAAATGATCAAAATATTAATTTAAAAAATATAATTGACTAAAAAATATAATTTTAAATTACAAATTAGTAATTATATATAAAATTATAATCTACGGAAATATAAATTGTAAAGATTTAAATTATTGAAATTAAAAACATAAAAGAATCTGGAATTTGGTATCGGTATCGATTGAGACCGATTAGGAAAATAAGAGAAAAAATAAAATAAGATAACAAAAATAACATTGTCATGAAATTTATATTTATGAAGATGTAACCACAATGATACACAATTTAACCACAATGAACATAGGTAATTACACAATAGTTCTAAATGTTGAAATTAAAACATTAATATACACCAAATGGTGGTAGCTTAGTTGGCGCATAAGAGTTGAGCAGATGAGGGTGAGAGCATGTATTCGATCATCTCCAATATCACCTTTGGGATTGGTTTAAACTTTAAAGTCTTAATCCTGGACTCGCCTCGAATTGGACTAGTCATGAACGATGAACCAATTGGAATATTTCAAAAAAAAAACATTAATATACAATGTAACCCTAAAAGATGAGAGAAAAGTTTTCAGTTAATAATTTAATAAAACCCCATACGAGCAAAATTAAGCCAAATTATATCAAGGCTTTAATGTTTTTACAGTGAATGCAAATAAGTTATCTACATTCACTCCTAAAACGATATCATTTTGGGTTGAAAGATTAAAAAATTATAATGATAAAGATTATTAAAATCTCGAAATAAATTGTAATTATAAAAATATCTTAATTTTCATCCCAAAATGACATTGTTTTAAGCACAATACGAATAACTTATTTACATTCACTGCAGAAAAAACGAACTCTTATATCAATCATCAAAATATTTTTATAAGAACTAAAATCAATAAATAAAATATTATATAATTAAAATCTCACTTGATCCAAAATTTAATCAGGAGTCAAACGCAAGCGACATTCAAACCTATAATATTTTAGTTGACGTTATTTTTCTTTTTCTTTTTTGATTAAAAAATGGTGGCAAAATGTAAAACCACATATAGTTGACGTTATTCAATTACACCATTCATGACTTCGTGGAAAAAATTTAATATATTATCATCGCACTGAATATTTAGTGTGAGTTGTATTTACATTATATATTTGCAAAAATGTATAATATTAATTAAAATTATTTTTTTTACCTCTAAAATTATCGACTAACGTGAAGAAAAAGAAAATAACATTGTGATACCAAAAATGCTCACCCTTCCCTGCGAGCCGGGAGACACTATAATTATTTAATCACAGAGCAATTTCGCTGTAAGTTCTCACTGGTTGGAAACATTACGTTGGGTGAATGCACGAGTTTTTAAACAGTCGTGCTACTATTGCGTACCACGACTGATTAAAACTTGCTGTCTGAAAAACAATCCTCGTTTATAGAAAAAATCAACTTTCGTCAGATTAAATTATAATAAATCTTTTACATTGTCTTATCAATTATTAATTCTATTTTCATTTAACAACACACATCTTCAATAAATTCAAATGATTAAATACAAATAAAATCAATGATATAAGAATTTTCATATTTACACTTCTTAAGTTAATCTCTCTCACTGTATAAGCTACATTTGAGAATTTAAACCCTTTAATCAATGTTATTAAAATTGGTCCGGTCATTGACCCGGTCAATGTACTATGTCAATGAATCACTAGTTCAACCGCATAACCCGATAATTATATACAATTATATAATTTATATTAAAAAATTATAAACATACTCAAATATCTAAAAAAAATATAAAAATTTCAAATATTTTAATATAAAAAATAATAAATCACATATTATTATCCAATAAAGGATCAAATAAAAATATATTGATCAGGGCTTTAAATTCAGAAAATAACATCTCTAACTATAAATAAAATCAAAATTTTCTGCATAATGCACAATTGAGATAATATTAGTGTTGTAAGTACATAACTTATGTAAGTCAATAAACAAAAAAATATTCAAATATGTTCATTATGATTTTTATTTTTTTTAAATAATTGGATTTTTTTTTTAGGATCGGGCCGGGTCACCGGTTTTCATGAAAACGGACTGGGTCGCATCGATTTTGGTGCATGGTCGGTCCGTTGCTTCAACCGGACCAGTTATATGACAGGTTCACGGATCGTTCCGGTTTTAATAACTATGCCTTTAATGCAACATCAGACCGCTGATTGGACAAAAACCAACCATCGGCCCCGCGTTCCAGTGAAGTCTTTACCAGTTAAACGAAATCTGCTAATACATTCTGGTAAAAGAAAAACAATGATAAATAAATAGAGACCTAATGGTTTTTGCAAACAATAAAATGCGCATTAAAAATAAAATAAAAATTCTTGCTATGTATAACTAATGGCGAGAGCAAACTAGTACATCGTCCATCAGAATCGGTGAGTCTGAAACTGAAATCAGTACGAACCTCGAATAAAAGACTAGCCTAGTAGAAGAAACCCAACACTTTACCACCAACATTCTTTCTCCTAGCCTCTTCATGATCCATGATACCAGCAGAGGTAGTCAAGACAATATATCCAAACTGCATGATTTTGAGCAATATTAGGGGGATACAGGAGAAACCGTATTGACCGTATGCATACACCAAAATAACGGACAACACATAGTTTAATAATTGATATGATAGCAATCTCACATCTACATACCTTTTTATATTAAAGCAACCAAGATTTGACCACAATGCACTAAATGTAATATAAGAATACTACTACAAGCACCCAAAAAACAAGAAATAAACCGATTTACTGAGCCAGATACAACAATTATAATACATGCTAATACAGATTTTTTAGAACAAGAAAGAGCTGTTTCTATGACATTATTAGAAAACATGTACAGAACCATTATAATTATAGAACCACAAAGACTTTATGAAGAAAAAAAAAATCATCAATCAAAATAACAACCAACTGAAGTCACCCATCCTGAACGTTAGTGTCATGGGTGGAAACTTCAGAGAAAAAAAAAATATCTATTAAAAGAAGGTCTATAACAAGCGGTAGGATAAACTTACCACAAAAAATGTTTACCACCTTTATGACCAATCTAATAACCGTTGATTTCCGTCAATCTAACGGTTATAATTTATTGAGAATTAATAATTAATTACTAAGTACAACCCAATAATTTCCAATAAAGTATAACCACAGAAATCAACGGTGATTAAGTTGGTCGTTAAAGGTGGTAAACATTATTTGTGGTAAGTATATCCTTTCCCCCTTTAACAAAAACAAAGTTGGGATGATAGAATTTAAAGAACTTATTTTGAGCTTACTTGTCTTGAGGGTAGGAGCCTTGCAGTCCAACCTTCTATCTCTTTGACACCAACATCAAAACGGGGGCTTATAACACCGCATTTATTCAGTCTACCATTCAATTCAACAACAATTTTCCCAGCCCTGTGGTCATCAACATACTCGAACTCCCCAATGTAACCTATACAAAGCACCAAATGGTGACAAAAATTAAATACCCAACAGTAAATAAGTTAGTATTTTGCAAAAAATATATTGAGAAATACCATGTTTCTGCATCACCAAAAGGAATTTTATAATCACTTTCGATGATGGCCTAATCATGACCTGTCGCTTCCCACGTTTCTCAGCATTGTACATGCTCTTGAGAGCATCATTCAAGACACTCACCCTCACCATTGTCAACTACAAAAATATAAAATCATAACTAACATCAACATAAAGCAATGCTGTGTATATCAAAATGGAATCGAATACAATTACATGGATAATGATAATCTGAATCGAAATAAAAGCATACAATAACAACATAATAGAATACCAATAAGGTTTTGATTGGAAGAAGCTCTTACCGAGTTTCAGAGAAACGGCGCTGGTGTAGGAGCTCGGGTTGTCACGCATTTAGGGTTTTGGGTGGTGGGATACCCCACCACTGCTCCTTCATTGAGTCATGACTCGATGGGTTTGGATCGCTTTTGAGCCCAGGGTAGTTTCTTTTGAAATATAAATTGGGCTATATCATGTACCAAAAAACAAATATTGGGCTATAAGAATGTAAATCCAGGGTATTCACTGCTCTCTTTTTTTTTTTTTAACAGAAAGGGGCAAAGCCCCAATACAAACGAACAAAGAAAAACTAAAGGAAAAATAGGCAAAAAGCAAAACAGAAACTACAAATAGAAGCAGGAAAAATGCTAAAGACTAAGCCTCCTGCTCACCACCATCATCAGCTCCAGGATCCAGAATATCAGCGGCTAAAAGGTTGATAATTCCATTGTGTGGGGAAGAGAAAACAGTAAGACCATAGGGATCATTCATTGCCTCTTTAACTATCCAATCCACACATGTGTTACACTTCCTTGGCATCCGATTCAACAAAATAGTCCAATCTTTTACCAAAGGGAGCTTTCGAGTATCATTACCAACATTGGTAAGAAGACTTAAAGCTAGTAAAGAGTCAGATTCCAAGATAATACTCTTCCACCCTTGCTTCCAAGCATAAGATAGACCATGAAAAACAGCCCAGAGCTCAGCATGCAAAGGGGAGCAGGAACCCAAGTAGATAGAGAAACCACAATTCCAATTTCCACTCCAATCCTTCAACAGGCCCCCACAAGCTGCCTTGTCCCCAACCACAGAACCATCAACATTTAGCTTAAGAAAGCCTTGGACTGGGGCAGTCCAAAAGGAGGGAGAAAGGGAGGGAGGAGTATTGATAACACCTTTTTTTTTACTAACCTTGCAATGCCTTATTTCCTCTACTAATGCAGCTAGGATGGAAGAAGGATCTTCAGGTCTTTTATACCCATCTTCATGCAGTTCTCTGTTCCTCCAAACCCACAAGGAGTTACACCCAGTAATATAGGATCCCTCCAATCCTTAGCAAACCGATTGCTTAAATTTAAGTTAAGGGAAAGCCACTCGATCCAAGATCTAGAGTCGAAAAAGCCTGATGGAAGAGGTTGAAACAGAGGGAGAAGCCAAAATTTTTTTGCCTTGTCACAGTCTCGAAAAGCATGTAAATGATTCTCCACCTTATCAGGGTAGAATGAACAGCAGTTAGACAACCCACTCCACTTAGTTGTTCTGTCATTAGTTAGCATTCTACCATGGAGCATTTTCACATAAGAATTTTAATTCTTTCTTTGCCTTTCCAACTCCAAATTATGTCCCAGCAACTAATGGAAGGAACTATATTTGAGCTCATCTGGTTACAATAAGCAAGTTTGACCAAAGACTTACCAGGATTCCAATTTTTCCAAGCAATTGTATCATCATCTACTTCTTCTTCAGGATGCGGTATTGCAAGAATTTTATTCACCACTTCTGATCAAAGTGGTTTAACAAGTACTGCACATTCAGCCCTCCCCATCTAAAAACACTCTATGATTAGCTTTGTATTCTGCAACATCAGCTGTGGGAAGAGTAAGTGCAATGGAGAGGAGATTAGGGTTAATACCAACCCAATTGTCCTTCCAGAAATCTATCTTCATCCCATTACCAATTTGCCAAATTGTGTTGCTCAACATATCTGGCCAGATCTTACAAAGGCTTTTCCACATATGAGAATCATACGGTTTGCATACAACCTCTTTTAGAAAATCCTTTTTTCTCCCATATTTAGCTATAAGCACCTGCACCCAAAGATGAGATGGAGCTTGAACAAGATTCCAAGTACACTTCTGGAGGAAAGCTTCATTCTGTTTTCTTAGGTTAATGATCCCTAAGCCACCCTGATTTTTTGGAAGTTTAAGCTGCTCTCATCCAATAACATGGTTCTTCTTTGAGAATCAGAGTCTCCCCAGATAAAATTCCTTTGCAGCTTTTCAATCTCTTCACAAACACCTGTAGGCCTTAGGCTATTTTGCATGTGAAACATGGGCATGGCTGATATGACTGATTTAGCCAACGTAAATCTCCCTGCCATAGAGAAGCATTATTTTTTCCAGCCTTAAAGCCTAGCATTGACTCTGTCCATTATATCCCCATAGTGCAATTTGTTAGTTCTACCATGCTTCATTTTGTAGCCCAGATATCTGCCCAAATTTTTTGTATGTGCACAGCCGCTAAACTCCACAATAGATTTAGCAACCTCTGTGGGCACATTTTTAGAGAAGAAGATATTTGATTTAAGGTAACTCACCTTTTGACCCGACATGTTGCCAAATTTATCAAGGCAGCCCATAATTGTCTTGATCTGATCAGAACTGGCTTCTCCAAACAACAACAAATCATCAACAAATAGGAGATGAGAGATGATTTGACCCCCTTTACCAGCTGTCATTGGCTTCCATTCTTTTTTCTCAATAGAGTCAGTGATTAGATGGGTGAGCTTCTCCATGCAAAGAACAAAGATGTAGGGAGATACATGATCTTCTTGTCTCAGTCTCTACTCGGGGAAATACCACCAGCCTTAGAGCCATTCCAAAGAATTTCCAATTATGTTGAAGAAATACAGTTCATGATGAGGTTCACCAAAGACTCTGGAATATTTATCTCTGACAAAACTTTATGAATGAACTTCTAAGACATTCGACCATAGGCTTTTTCTAGGTCAATCTTGATCGTGAGAAAACCCCTCTTGCCTTTCATCCTACTCATTGAGTGGACCATTTCCTGTGCTATAACAATGTTGTCTTGAATCTATCTTTTAGGAACAAAGCTAACTTGTTGGGGAGAGATAAGTTTATTAAGGAGCGGCTTCAATTTCCCCACAATGATCTTGCTAATTCCTTTGTACAACACTGAACAGAGGGCAATTGAACGGAACTGAGAAATTTTGTCGGGTCTTGCCAGCTTAGGAATAAGAACTATGAGGGTTTTATTTAGTTCTCTAACTTCAGCAGGCTTAATCCAAATCCTCTTCACACAATTAGTAACTTGATTCTTCATAATATCCCAGTTTTTTTGGAAGAAAAAAGCTGGGAATCCATCAGGACCAGGGGCTTTTAGAGCATTCATAGAGAAAAATGCCTCTTTGATTAAGGAATCAGAGATAGGATATGAAGGGTAGCTACCTCAGCTTCATCAAGGGTAAGCCAATAGTTTTTAGTTACTTCCCAAGGTCTACACTCATCTTCTTCTGCAAATAATTTATTAAAAAAGAGTGAATGAGCAAAATAAGATTATCTTCTTCTCTCACAATCTGCCCCTCATCATTTTTAAGTTCAAGAATTTTATTTCTGGCTCTTCTGATGATTGTGGTTGTGTGATAGAATCTAGTATTGCGGTCACCATCTTCTATCCATGTACACCTGGCCTTTTGAAACCATAAGGCTTCTTCCTGCTCCAACACCCGGTTAAGCTCATCCTGAAGGGCTTTGTCTCATAGTAGTTAAAAGTGCCGCTAAAGTGGCGTACCCGCAACGTTTGCGGGTTGCGGTGGTCGACCGCGAGAAAAAGTGCTGCACCGCACCGGAAACGAATCGCGTCTGTAGCGGCCGTAACAGCGGAGAAAATCGCGTCTGTCGCGTCTGTTTTGGAAAAATCGCGGCTGAAATGGAGGTTTCTCTCTCTTCTGCGTTTTTAAATGGAGCTCTCCTCTCTCTCTTCTGCGTTACAAAGACGAAGACGAGAAGAAAACGAGAAGAAACGCACGTGACTTGTCCTTTGAATCTGATATGTATTAATAGTATTATAATATATTTTCCAAGACTTTTTACTTTATAAAATGGAGAGCTTTCTCTCTCTTCTGAGTTCTTTTGACCGACATACTTTTGACTCTATTATTTTGCTTTTTTTTCTAGTGTTCTATTTTAATTTTCTTTTCCAGATTTTTTTATTTTATTTTTTTGGCTTCTTCCCCTTTTTTTGTTTTTCTTTTTTACCTCTTCTGAGTTCTTTTGACCGACCTGCAGAAACTGAAAAGTTATTTTGTTTTTTATGAGTAGATATAGCCAGAAGCTGAACCTTTTTGAACCACATATTTTTTGTCCTATCAGCTTCTCTACCTTTTTGACCACATATTTTTGTATCCTATCATATATATATATATGTATATATATAATATATTTTTATATATTATCTTCCTTTTGACCGAAAATCTTTTGTATCCTATCATATATATATATATATATATATATATATATATATATATATATATATATGATAAAAAAAATATAGATAGAGAAAATATGATTGTAATTGTAATATCTGATAGGATAGGATATATATATATATATATACATACATATATATATATATCTTCTCAGATATTACAACTACAATCATATTTTTTTGTATCGGATATATATACTCAACTTATGAAATATATATATGGTGTATCTAGGTTATGTTAATACATTCCATTATTTCCGCAACCGCAACCCGCTATAGCGCTATAGCGTTTTTCAGGGTTGGCCGCAATCCGCTTTTAACTACTATGCTTTGTCTAATTCAGATTGGATGTACTCCGGTTGAATGGAGTTGCTATTTTGATTCTCTTGAATTCTTCTAAGAAGGTACTCTTTTCTCACATGGATACAACCGAAGACTCTTTTGTTCTAGGATTGGAGAGGAATAACCAGATTTCTCAGGCTTTGGGTGATCTTAAGCTGCGGGTCCTAGACAAAGTTTAGGAAGAGGGGGAAAGTGCTGTGATCCTGCCAAGCCATCAAAAATCTGAAAGGTCTTTCCTTCCAGTCTTTCTCTTTAGGAAAAAGAGAAAGAAGTAGGGGGTTATGATCAGAATTGAGACGGGGTAAAGATTTGACTTGGGCTTCCCCAAAAGTTATTCTCCAAACAACATTAGCACAAATACAATCCAACCTCTTGAAAATTCTATCTAGGTGAAGCCACTTAGGCCCCCTCCAGGTGAAAGTTGAGCCTCTACAACCAAGATCTAGCATGTTACAGTCGTTTAGAAGATAAGCAAATTTCTGACATCTGGCAAGGTTAACTGGAGTTCCCCCCTTTTTTCTCTTTTGCTGAAGCTATCTCATTGAAATCTCCCATCATGGCCCAAGGACCCACCATACTACCACTAATTCTCCTTAGAGCAAGCCAGAGGTCCTCCCAGATCTCCTCTCTAGGATTAGCATAAACCACCGTGAGGAAGAAGGAGATCCCATGAGCAGTAGAACAAGAAACATGAATAAACTGACTAGACTTCTCAATGACTGAAACTGTAAAAAAAGCATCCTTCCATAGGAGCCAGATGCCACCAGAGAAGCCAACTGCATCTACCATCACAAATTGATCGAAGCCAAGTTGCTTGATTTTCTTCTTAGCAATGGCACCACTAATCCTGGGTTCCAAAATGGCAACCATTCCAACCTTATACTTCATGATGAAATTTCTAAGGGATGTTTTAAATGATTTTTTTGCAGCACCCCTACAATTCCATACTAAACAGTTCATTGGATAACTAAAGTAGGTCCAGGATTACAGAGAACCTGGGAACTCTCTACCGTATGCTCAGAAGCACTATCATTCATATTGTTCTCCATTTCCATACCATCTATAATTTCTCTATCCGGAGGTACAGCTTCCCTGGGGTATTCATCTCTGTTGGTCTTAGAGATATCCATGTCTGAAGGAACAACATCCACCACACACATTTCACAGATAGGAGAAGAGCCATCAAATTCACTTAAATTAGTAGCAGAGATCTTGAAACAGAGATCATTTTCTATCCTACTAGGTGGAGGATCCTTGATAGGGCAGATAATAGCCTCATGAAAGGGGTTAGAAACAGTTCTCGGTTCAGACAGACTTGTCAAGATACTGGATGAAGGGAGCTCAGAAATCTTGGAGCTCTTTCCCGTTGGGCAAGGTTCAGAGGTGAAAACAAAAGAATTAGTTTTCTCTATCCCCTTAGGTTTGTAGCTGGCTTTACTTATAGATTTCCTGGGTCCTGCTGGTGTCTTCTTAACGCTGTTCTGATGGATAGGCTGGGAGGAGATGCCTCCTTTGTTTTCCTTGTGCATATCCATTTTGGGTCCTGTAGAAGATTTCAAGATCGAATATTTCAAATTGGATGGGCCAGACTCCTTCCCTGTCTCTTTCTTCTGGTTGCTAGGGCTCTTATTATTAAAGATATCAGCTCCAAAAGTTCTCTCT
Organism: Gastrolobium bilobum; assembly: GCF_033153095.1. Classification (NCBI taxonomy): domain Eukaryota; kingdom Viridiplantae; phylum Streptophyta; class Magnoliopsida; order Fabales; family Fabaceae; genus Gastrolobium; species Gastrolobium bilobum. The sequence goes on along the minus strand of NW_026896335.1, from coordinate 1,127,451 downwards.
TCATTTCCTTCATTCTTCTTGAGGAGATGATTTTTGGTAAATTTCTTTTTTTGCACTACCATCCAGGGACCCACACCTTGGTTCACTGGAGGTTTAAACACTTCCACCTGGTTAGCGTCCTGATTAATATTTGCTTCAGCTGGTATCACAGTTTCCGGGCATTTCTCAGTATTATGCCTGTATTTACCACACTTAATACATATGAGATATAGGCCTTCATATTCCACCTTGAATGTTTCATCCTCCAGAATGTATTCACCTCTAAGGGGATTAGAGAGGTCAAGTTCTACACATATACGGGCAAACTTCCCTCGGTCCCCGATTGAGGTGGTTTTGTCTACCTTCAACACTTTACCAATCGTATTTCCTATTAATTTCAGAAAAGGAATAACACATAATTCTTGGGGTATACCTGGTAAGCGGATCCAAGCAGCTACTCTGTGAATATTGGCTCTGTGAGGGTTGAAGAATGACTCCCACTTTCTGATTGCAAGGTAGTGACCCATTAGCACCCAAGGTCCCCGTGTTAGTGCTAGGTTGAGGTCCTCCAAACTTGTAAATTTCACTGAGAAGAAATCATTCCCCAAATCTGCCACAACGATGGGTCCCGATTTGGCCCATAAGCTTCAGAGTTTGGTCTTCATATACATGACCCCAACTTTCTTGCCCAACAACTTCACGATTATTGCATTTTTCCATGGGCGTCTCAGCCTCTTTTCGCTTCTTGGGTGCAGCGTATTCTCACTGAACCGTCATCTCCATATATTGTTTGGAAACCCATTTCATCGATTGTTCCGAGACTCGGGTCAAGAGGTTCACACACTTCCTATGCAATATCTTCATGTCAGGCATCGTCTTCTCCCATGGACGAGTTACCATTAGCTCGAAGAGCTTCAGCGAATGATTTGGGTTTGCCAGAAAGAATGCGATCTTGAATATTACCTAGGCTTGCACCTCGATTCGAAGACTCTGGGGATAACTCATCTCCATTCTTAGATCTTTTTATGCTCTTTCTCATTATCTCTTGTGAATCAACAGAATTGCTTGTTGTTCCTCCATGGTTATCGCTTGTCGAAATCATTTCTTTTGCCTTAGCGGAGAGAGAAATCTCGTGCGCGTGTAAGTCACGCGAGTCTAACCCATTAGTCACTGCTCTTTCTCTCGTCACTTTCTTTCCTCCATGTAAATCCATTCAAATTTATAAGAATGTAATGTAAACAAAGATGCAAATGAATAAAAAAACACAGCCAAAAGGCATAAGTAGAGAAGGGCATAATCATCCTTAGGGAGCCGAATTTTTTTATGAAAAGATAAAAAGAATCAAAATTTAAATAATTCAGGCATGACAACATAATAGTTAGATTTGAAAAAAATTCTAATTTTTTTTTTGCCTACATTGTGAGTAATAAAAAGGAAAGAAGACAAATTTATTTTACACAACCTTTTGTTTTTAATTTGAATGTAGAATAATACAAATATTTTATAAATCTGAGGGGGAGAAATCAACTCTCTAACATTTGCCTGGTCACTAGGGGTGTAAATAAGTTAATTTAGGCTAGACTTTGGTTTAAATAGGTTAGATCTGTGTAAAAAATATTGGATCTGACCTGACCTGTTAGCCTGTACAGGCCCCAAATTAAAAGTCTGGCATGACCTATATTTACAAAATAAAAGTCTTGGCCTAGGCCTATTGGCCTGTTTAAGCCTATTAAACATTCAACAATTAAAAGAATAATTAAAATAATATTACTTTATTGTTCAAAATTATTAAAATCATATTTTTATTTATTTTATTTAAAATAAATAATATGATATAGGCTGGCCTGTAGGCTTATAGGTCCGACATGTACAAAAAATACTATGGCCTGTTTTCTAAATAGATTTTTTTAAAAACCTAGACCTGTTCTATTTTACTATTTATAATAGGCCAAATCTAACCTAATATAGACCAGGCCATAGGCTCCTATAGGCCGGCCTAGCCCGTTTACACCACTAGCCACCCATTCTTATTCCTTTATTGTAGATAGAGTGATAAGTGATAACACTTACAAAATATCATAAGTTGTTAAATAGAATAATATTTTACAGTTACTGCAGATAAGTTATCTATATTTACTCCCAAAATGATGTCTTTTTGAGATTGAAAAATTAAATAATTATAATTATAAAGACTATAATAATCTTGAAAAAATTAAAATTACAAAAACACCATAATTTCTGCCCTAAAACGACGTCGTATTAGGCTTACTGCAGATAACTTATCTCGAGTAACGACAGAAAAAACAAACCCTTTGTTAAAAGGAAAAAATATTATATTTTTATAGGACATAAAAATTGTGTCATTTTAATTAAAATTACTATATTTTATTTAATATTTAAATTAAAAAAATTATCAATAATCTCTCACTCTCTTTTTTTTATTATGTAACTGTTTCTCTTAACATAAAACATAATAATTTTGATTAAAATAACACAATTTTATGTCTTTTAAAAGAATAAATATTTTTTCCATATAGATCAGTCATAAATTTTTTTATAGTAATTTACACACAATACATCTATAATATAAAATATAAATTGTTTCTGTAATAAATGCGCACAGTTTTTTTTTTTCACAACAATTACACACAATACATGATATAATTTCTTTCCGTAACATATTAGTAAAAATTATAGATTAATGAGATCTTTTTTACGAGTCTCATCAATTTCCATAATTATAAATTAATAAAAACTTCAGTTCTCAAGAGTTATATTGCTATTTTTTTATAGCTATGCTAGTTTTAATGCATGCTTAATATTTCATAAAAACAAAAATTTAAATTTAAATTATTGCAGATTTTGTCTTATATATAAAATTATAGTATTTGCTTATTATTTATTCCAACTTAAAAAAATTAAAAAGGTAACACTCCATAAAAAATTAAAATAATAGTATAAAAAAAACAAACACGAAATTTGTATTTGATATATATTTAAAATAATTATAAATGTAATTTAAAATTATTTATTATACATAACAATTTCGGGAAAATACATGTAATCAATGAAAATTTTCAAATTAAATGATAAAAATAAATAAGGAATTAAAACTATAAAATTTAGAAGGCAATGAATTCAATTGAATAAAAATTTAGAGTAATTTTATATGTTGTTATGATTACCAAATTTTCTCCTTAATCCATTTCACCCTATATTATTAATTAAACAGACTTTTTGAATGATTTTGTTCTATATTATGTTATTTGGATATACTTTAAATTTATGAATATTTATGGAATTACTAGTGTTATTAATTGTATATTTTGTTTGGATAAATTTTTGTGTCTTATTTTTTTTGAACAGGCTAAACCAGACTTTTATTTTTGGTAAATAAGTCAGGTCACAGGCCGATAATTATTTATAACAAGTAATAGGCTTGGTCAGACTGACACATTTAAACACAGACTTAGCCTTTTAAGATCAAAGTTCGGTTCTGCTCGGCCCATTAACACCCCTAGTAATGACCCTCCGGACCGAGCCCATGTTATCATTTATAACTTTCAACATTTTTTTTTTTTTGATAACATAACTTTCAACATTTTATCTCAACATGGTTTGTTATACTGTAAATATAAGAGGAAAAAAAATCCTGGCCAAGCCCATTTTGCCATCTCTATCTGTAAACATTTTATATCATCGTGTAATAAATGAAGAGTTGCCTCTAAATTGACTTTTTTGAAGTATGTGTATTTGTGACATATATATTAAATAAAAAATTGACAAATATTTGAGTTATTACGTTTAATATTCTAACAAACACTTAGCCACACAAAGATGGGCTTGTTAGACAGTAAATATAAGAAGAAGAAAAATGTGTTGGCAGACGGGTTGGGTCGGTCCTCCTGGTCGAGGCCAATTTGCTATCTCTAATTGTCAACATTTTATGTCAGCATGTAAAGTTATAATATTTAAAAATATTAAATTATGCATGATTTATATTTTGAAATCACATATAGTTTTAAAAAACAAATATAATTATAAGTGTAATTTTACTTTGATTTTAAGTATATGTATTCAATTATTTGGTTTTACTTTCCAATAATTTGACTGGTATTACTCCACAATTCGATATTATGACTAATTCTTTTGATTGTAAGTGTAATAACAACACCGGTAAAAAAAACTCCTTCCATTTGCTTGTATCGTAAAAGTTAACACAATTCAGAAATTACGTCGTTTGACTCGGCTTCTTTTAGTATTTATCGAATATGGACTTTCATTTATCACAGTCTGATTGTTCATTTTGTTTAGATGCTTGTTTACGAAATATCTACAACACTAAATCCAAGGATATTAGCACTACAAAGACGAGTTTGTCACACACACACACACACACTTACACTTGCCGGGCAAGGCAGGTCGAGCCCATTTTATCACACACACACACACACACTAAATCCAAGGATATTAGCACTACAAAGACGAGTTTGTCACACACACACACACAAAGTGTTGCCGGGCAAGGCAGGTCGAGCCCATTTTATCACACACACACACACACACAAAGTGTTGCCGGGCAAGGCAGGTCGAGCCCATTTTATCACACACACACATATATTACTATCTATCAATGCTTTTCATAGTTGCCTCTAAAACGATTTTTTGAGATGTGTGTATTTTTTACATATATATTAGATGAAGAGTTGAAAAATATTTAAGTTATAACGTTTAACATTCTAACAAACACTTTATAGTTGGCAGATTAAATAGCATTAAAATAATAATATACTGCAAAATATTAAATGGTCATTTATTCCTTTTAATTGAGTAATTAAAAAGAATAAATAATTATTTTTTGCTAGGATTTGGGGCCTTAGTATTTGAAACTTTACAAAGGGTTATATTACTCTTATGTAATAGGAGATATATTATCTCATGTTGTAGATACAATTATATAGTAGGCCCCATTATTTATTAAAAAAAATAGAGAAGCACAAAAATCGATAGGTGTGTAGGAAGTTATATTATCTCATGCAACATGAGAGTAATATAACCCCTTTACAAATTAGTATTTACAAAATCAAAATCAGATTTAAGAATTTAATTATAAAATATGAAAAGTAGAATTTTAATTTAATTATAAAAACGTGCCCGGGGGCTAACTTGCCCATTTGATGGGCTGGCCCTTTAAATGTGTTGGATTTTTCTCTTTTTGTATTATTTTTTTAATTTAAAATTTTAATTTATTTTCTTTTAGGGTTATATTAATTTCATGTAATAAGAGATAAATTATCTCATGTCATAGAGATAAACTTGTGGGCTCCACCACCTGAAAAAATAAAAAGAAAAGAAAAGAAAAATGTGACACAGTTATCGAAGGGTGTGTAGGAGAAAAACTTATCTCTTGTAACATGAGAGTAGTTTTTCCCTTTCTTTTATACTATAAATATGTCATTTCTTTTCTTTTTTTGCATTTAAATTCCAAATTTAAATTATTTTTTATTGACTATGCATATATTTTTGTAATTTTAAATATTTTTCATTTAATCTATAATTTTATTTTAAATTTTAATTTATTATATATGTTTTTTCCATTGTAAAAATATCAAATAATGAAGTATTTTTCTACCTATCAAGTTCAAATTCAAATTTAAAAAGTCTGAATTTTAAATATTTAACATTTTCCCACCCAATAGACATAATAATAAATATTATTAATAGGTTTATCAATTTTTCATGTAAAAAGTTTTGGGAAACATTAAAATAGTCTGTAAAATACTTAACAACAATCATTTTTTTACAATGCAGGAGTTTGATGGTCACTAATCACTGAATGATCATTTATTTTTATAGTGATTAAATTTTTACAATTTATTTTTTATAGAAAGATATATGCCATTTTTTTATTTAAACATAAATTTTCAATTCTTTTGTATTCATTGTACACATTTTTTGAAAAATTATTTTTTTATTTTAATATATAATTTTTATATTGGATATACATATATTTTTAAAACATTTATGATAACTTTTTTAAAAAAAAAATACTTGTACGAACACTTTGAACATCCTTTGAAGAAATAGATGATGGTTTTACGAGGGTCGAAGTAGTTCCATCCCTGTCAAACTCATCAATCCAATAATCACAGTAAGCATATCTTTCAAGAACAAATATAAATTAAAAAACAACAACTACAGTGAGAAATAAATTATGTATGGATAGAAAGAATAGAAAGAAAAACTCATCTTACTCTTGCAGGTAGGGGTGTTCATCAACCGATCCAAATCGATTCAAACCGCGGTGACCGAACCGAAAAACTGAAAACCAAAAAATCGAAAACCGAAAAATCAAAACAAAAAAAAAAAAACCGCAAATTTTAATTGGATTGGATCGATTTTTGGATGGTTTAATGAAAATCGATTTAATCCAAACCGATCCAATATATTAATTTTCTTATACCTACTTGGGTCTTTTCCCAATCATATTCTAAAAATTTATAAACCCAAGACCCATTAACCATCAACTAAACCCAAGAAAAAATCTAGTAACATCTCATTAACAAAATTTTATCTTTGTAGAGCTTCATATCTCATTTCCAAAAAAAAAACTATATTATAGTTTACTAATGCTTTTGTATTTCAAAAAAAAGAGAAAAGAATTACAAAGTCAATATATACAAAAGATGTTATTTGCACAAAAATCATAAAATAAATTTTAGGATTTTCAAAAAACCAAAAACCGATTCAATCCAAACCGAAAAAAATTGGATTGGATCGGATCGGATTTGAAAAAAAATTCAAACCGAATGGATGATTATATGATCATACCGAAGGGATTGGATCGGATAATTTTTGCTTTCAAAATCGATCCAATCCAGAACGCAAACACCCCTACTTGTAGGCATTAAAGATATAAAACAAAATGACTTTAAGATAAAGGAGGAATTTATACCGCGTTGAATTTATACCTATCAAATTAAAATTAAAATTTGAAAAATAATGAAAAATATTAAATGCATAACTCTTTTCAATGTAGAAAGTAGTGAGATTTTATTGTATTGTTATTATTATGGCTTTTATTGAATGCAGCAAAATTAAAAGACTCTACACTTTTAAGTGTAGAAAGTAGTAGGATTTTATTGTATTTAAAATTCAAATTTGAAGTGCAATGAATGCTGAACTATTTTCCTATCAATGAATTAATAATAATAAAAATTTCAATTGGGTCTATAAGTGAAAAGAAATTAAGTTAATGAACACAAAGTAAAAAATGCATGACAAAACAATACGTCAGTAAATTTGCCTCCTTTAATATAAATATAGATATAAAGGAAAAACTATTCTCATGTTATATGAGATAAATTTTCTCTCTTACACATTCTTCGATAACCGTGCCACCTTTTTATTTTTTTAGGTGGTGGAGCCCATAAATTTATCTCTATAACATGAGATAACTATCTCCTTTAACATGAAATTAATAAAATCCTAAATATAAATATATAAATATGTCAAACTAAAATATAATTCTGTTACCTAATGATTTCCTTTCAAAAATAGTATAAGATTTGGATTATCAAAGATTTAGATTATCAAAGATTTGATGGCTTTTTGACATTAGTAATCTCATTTTCTTAAATCAGATCGTCAATTTTGTACTAAGGGTGTCTTTCGAGTATACCGAATCAGTATAGCTATCCTTCTTCTGACACAACAAAGAGAATAATTAATTCATAAATTTACTAACAATAAAATTATAAATTATTATAATTTTAGGGTGTTGTATGAAAGTCTTTATAATAGTTTATATTATTCACTTACACATTCACTCATACGATTATAATAGGTTATATTATTCACTTACACACTCACTTATACGAAAGCCCTTTGGGCTTGAAGTATGAATTAATTATTCTCTGGTTTAAGAGTTAGTCTTCTAACCAATAAAGAATAAATTGCTAGCAACAAGTTTGTGCGAAAATAACTTGTTGCTTTTATTGGATTTTTTGAACTCTTTTAGTGTGAATATATCAATATGCCTAAATTTTAGGTGAAACATATATATCTGCTTTTGACTTGTAACCTGGAATGCACTGACACGCGGCTGAGAGGGTACCGCGTCTTGGGAATAGGACGTGATTGTCAGGGTATCACGTTTCAGTAGTCAGAAAAAAGGACGCAGTTGTTAAAGTGTCACGTCCTAAAGTGATTCCCAAATTATTTCAGTACCGCGTTGTTATACATTATATAAGTAATATGTTTGACCAATAAATTATTCCGTGAAAACTTTACGAAAATGAGATTAGTAAGCTCAAAAAGCAAGATTTGATTATTAAAATATATAAATTATCAACCCAATCCTTAAAGGCCACATCATCTTCAAGGTTTGCTTTTGTAACTCTCTCAGAATAAACCGCCTGTTCTGAATGCGAGGCAAAGCTTAGGTTGCCCTAATTGTATGATTTTGCCTTTGGCGCCGGCTTTTTTCCACCTCCTTTTCCTTCCACGGCGGTGGTCGAATGTTCCCCAAATTCAAAACCCTAATTTCAAAAACCTAATCTCATCAGTTTCGATTGGAGCAGGTGCAACATGACCAATGAGATCGGGCAGAAGCCTCCCCCTTCGATTCTCGTGGCTCGATTCAAGGCTTTGCTTAAGCAACGCGAGGATGAACTGGGGCTGAGGGCTTCAGGTGAAGCGTCGCCACCCACCACTGAAGAAATTGTTCGGATTTACGAGGAGTTGTTGTCGGAACTCACCTCCAATGTGAAGCCCATTATCACCGATCTTACCATCGTCGCGGAGCAGCAGAGGGACCATGCCAAAGGCATTGCTGATGCTATTTGCGCTCGGATTCTTGAGGTCTGTCTTGGTAGCCGCCGAAAGTTCTTATCTTTTTCCACCCTTTGTAAACCATACAATCATCATTCGGATCAAAGCTGTTTCAATTTCCCCAACTTCAAATGTCTTCTCTTTCTTCAGATTTTTTTTATTTTTATTTGTTTCACTATCTACTTTTATTGCGCTGTTTAGGAAAATTACGCCTTCCCATTCACTTGGGTTTCACAATTCCGACGATTACTTGCGTTATTTGAGTGGTTGTTGCTCGAAATGACCTCCACCACCATCATCATGATTATTATTATTATTAGAAGTAGTATTATTATCCAACTAAAACAAGTTGTAGCTACTGACCTTTTAAAGAATAGGAATTGTATCATGTAATCATAACTGATTGAAATTCAGAGACGCAAGGATGCAACAAATTCGAATACTTTATTCAATTTCAGGAGATTCCAATGGCAAACAAAAATGAATTAATTATGAAAAGATTCAGGCCTGGCATTTGAAAAAAGTTGTCATTGTAGTTTTGCTGAAACAAGTTTTTTTTTGGCAATCTGCTGAAGTTAGAATATACCTCTACCTCTACATGTTTTCTCACAGAAAATTATCTTCTGCTCTCTCTCTCTATATATATGTGTGTGTGTTTGTTAGGATCATTTTACACCGGTGTTCTTTTGTGACTGAAAGTTCAGTGGTAAAGTTAGTGTGGTTTTAATAGAAAGTGGTTTTTTATATATTCTATGAATGAGTTACATGTGTTTAAACTTTCTCGTAGTTTTGAAATTTTAGGAATTTTAGTATTGGAAGTTCTATAAAAGGGAACAGTGATTTTATAACAAATGAGAATGAACAAGGCAACAGTTGAATGTTAAACAAATTATTGAGAAGATTGAATAATTTTGGTGGGATATGCTTAGTTGGCAGAGACTCTTTGTTAACAATGACGATGCAGGGATAAAGTATTGTGTCTCAACCCTGCGTTAAGGTTAATATTAAGAGATTAACCACCATTGATCTCTCTTATGAAAAATGAGGAGTTTGTTTAAAGAGTTTGGTAAATGAATGTGTATTAAAATATTTCGTAGTTGATAAAAAATGGGAATAAATTATGCAAAATGATGTCTCTATTTGCTATTGAGTTCGATGTATAGAGTGAACATTTTTTTCCTTTAATCTTTCGTTATGTATTTCAGTTAATAGTGTGTAGTAGAAAATTAATAATTCTGGTATTATTGGAATCTCGGATGTTTATATGGTTCTTCAGCTGTTTGAAGCTATCCTTTTCCAGGTGCCTGCAGATCAAAAGCTTCCTTCACTCTATCTGTTGGACAGTATTGTGAAGAATTTTGGCCAGGAATATATCAGATACTTCTCTTTACATCTACCGGAAGTAGGTCAACTAGAGTTGTATTACTATTTTAATTCATAAATCATTTTGTTTTGTTATTGAAATTTGTAGTTCTATTGTTTTCCAAGGTTTTCTGCGTGGCATACAGACAGGTTCGGCCTAATTCGCATTCTGCTATGCGACATCTCTTTGGTACGTGGTCAAAAGTCTTCCATCCCTCTGTCCTACGGAAGATTGAAGCTCAATTGCAATTTTCTCAAGCAATTAATAATCAACAATCCAGTGTTAATCCCCTCAGGACTTCTGAATCTGCTCGACCAAGTAACGGGATACATGTTAATCCAAAATACTTACGACAGATGGAACACTCTAGTTCAATTATGGATAGTGTAAGCTTTTTTCTGAAATCTGTCTTCTATACAAACTATCTATAATCTCACCTTGTTTGTTTGCTGAGCCGACAAGGATGTGTTTGGCATTAATAATTTACATGTATTCACAAAAAAAGAAGAAATTGTTTACATGTAACCATAACTCAATGTAATTCTTGTGGCAAATATCTTTATTTTGTCCATATGCTCAGGATCTCTCTGTTTCCATCTCTCAGCAATTTTTTCATTGAGTCTCCTCGTTAAATAATTTTTAGTGCCCTTGAAGCAGTTAAAGACCTGGATGACACATTATATACTTTTAATTCCATGTCTCCAATTTGCGCTTTCTTCTATGAGAAAAAGATTCTGTTTATATCTGTTAGTATCCACTGCCAACAGAGAGATCCTGCAAACAATAAGATGTATTCTGACAGGGTTTTGGTTTAATCCTAACAGGTTGGAGGTGAAAGGTTGGACTTAACAGGAACTGTAGGTAATACAAATTTTGGCCCTGTAGCTAGTAAGAACCATCAATTTGTGCCTAGTAGGTCTGGAAGATCCTCTTCACCTTCAAGAACTGGACTAAATAGGGCTTCATCTGCATGTATGGATGAATATGCAGCTGACAATTCTGTTGGCAGGACAGTTGAGAGTGAGTCTCCTCATCCTGCAGTTGATTATGGAGTAGCTAAAGCATTAGGGAGAGAAGAAGAGTTGATTGAGTGGCATCAAAAGCAGTTTTCTGGTGATGGTCGGAACAGATTTCAAACTTCCATGACATACAGTCTTAGTAATGGACAACAGCGTCAAAGTCCACGAGCTCTAATTGATGCATATGGCAGTGACAAAAGCCAAGAAACTTCCAGCAGTAAGCCTTTGTTAGTTGAATTGCTGGATAGAAATGGTATAGACAAGGTTTCGACAACATCATGGCAGAATACGGAAGAGGAGGAATTTGATTGGGAAGATATGAGTCCAACATTAGTAGACCATAATAGAAATAATGGTTTCCTGAAACCAACTATTGGTTTCTCCGCGGAAAGGCCTGTTATTGTTGCAGCTAATGCAACCTCTTCAGATCAAGATACCAGGAAGGGCTGGTCTAGTGGGTCTCAGTTTCCTCCAGTGGATGATTCCTCTGTTACAGCAGAAGATGCATTTGCCTCTTCAGCTGTATGTTTCCTCAACTTTTCTCTTTTATCTTTCTACTGTACAGTTCTTTAATATTGATTTATGATATTGCATTTTCCCTTCAAAATGTATGCCTTTGGCATATGTCTATGCTCACTAATCAGATCCTTCTAGATTTAATGATAATTTTCTGGTGATGAGGATTGTTAACTTTGTTTGGGGAGGTCTAATCAAATGAAATGTCTGGCGTTCATTCATACCTGACTGAAAATTGTCCTCTTATTTTTATCTTGTTCACATTGATTCACCAATTCCCAATTTTTTAGAATAAACTACAACCTTTTAAAATTTAGTCACATGATCAGGCATAGCAAATGGCTTTTGTTTGCTGATGTTTTCCTTTTAGTGTTTTGAATTTGGATCACACCTTTTCATCAACATGGAGTTTAGTTTCTTCTTTTATAATTAGAAAGGGAATAGGACTTGCCAATATCTTGCTGATGGATAACGAAATAGATAATTCATATTCTCTGCAGTATGGTCGTGTATCACGGGGTCAGGTGTCTGGATTCCAGAATCAAATAAATGAGAGTCCGGGGTCAGGTCAACATCTAGATGCTTGGAAGATTTCTAATCATCTGTCTAATTCTTCACAACACCTCTTTAATATTAGGGGACGAGATAGGAATCTTCTGATGCCTCCTATTCATAAAATTCCAAATACTGATGTAAACCCATATGGGACTCGACTGGCTGTGTCAAGGATTGTTCCTGGTCTCAAGTCTAACATGGAGGGTCATCTGCCAGTTTTGCCACCATCTTTTGAAATGAGGCCTTCTGTAAATGTGTATACTGCACGTCCGTCCAACTTAAATCCTATATTTCCATTGCAAAATCATGCTCGGACTCAATTCGAATCAATAAATGGTAATAATTCCATTGTGAGTCATGGTCCAAATAAATCTTTGCCTATGCGCGAACAGTTGTTGGACAGTGTTGATAACAAAGATATCAGTAAAGGAAACCGACATCCACTGCCTAATCATCTAGCTGGCCCGATAACATCTTCCCACCGAAATCGTGGACAAGTACCACAAGTACAGTTTCTTCCATCTCAGGATCCAGCAGCATCACAATTTAGTCGTGGGAGCTCTTTGCAAGGACAGAGTGCTTCTATGAGTACACTACCGCTACCTGTTATGCAATTCCCTCCGAGCCAAAGTATTGCAAATAACTCGTTACGTTTACAGGGGGGAGCCTTGCCACCTTTACCTAATTCTCACCTTCCTGCTCCATCACAAATGGTACCTCATCATAATGCTAGTCCTTCGGTGTCAAGTCAACAGCCAACTCTTGCATATTCTAATTTGATTAATTCACTCATGGCCCAAGGTATAATCTCATTGACTAATCAGCCACCTGGACAGGTAACTAGATCTATCATATGTTTTTTTTTCCTTCCACTGTTGATTGGATTGTGAAGCCCAAGATTGTAATTAAATCAAGTTTTATGTTTTTAGGATTCTGTTGGAATTGAGTTTAATCCAGATATTCTGAAGGTTCGTCATGAATCTGCAGTCAGTGCGTTATATGGTGATCTACCCAGACAATGCACAACGTGTGGTCTCCGATTTAAATGCCAAGATGAGCACAGTAGTCACATGGATTGGCATGTGACTAAGAACCGAATGTCTAAAAACCGTAAGCAGAAGCTCTCTCGTAAGTGGTTTGTGAGTGAGAGGATGTGGCTTAGCGGTGCAGAGGCATTGGGAACAGAGTCGATTCCTGGTTTTTTGCCAACTGAGACCATTGAGGTAAAGAAGGAAGATGAAGAGTTGGCTGTTCCTGCTGAAGAGGACCAGAATACATGTGCATTATGTGGAGAGCCTTTCGATGAGTTTTACAGTGATGAAACGGAGGAGTGGATGTATAGAGGAGCTGTATATCTTAATGCACCCGAGGGAACAACGGCAGGCATGGACAGGTCACAGTTAGGCCCCATTATTCATGCTAAATGCAGGTCTGAATCTAGTATAATCCCAGCTGAAGATTTTGGGCTCAATGAAGGGGTATGTGATTCTCATTCCACTACCTATCTATCCATTTGCCTCACTTTTATTATCATCGTAGTTCCACTCTAATATTCTTTGACCCGCAGTTTGATCTTTAGAGCGATATTGATTGACCAGAGTTTTTCCCATCTCCACCTGTCATGTTTTTACTTTTCCATTTGCAAAATGTACGTTATTTTGTGTGTGTGTGTGTGTGTGTGAATTATCTTACTTTTGCAAAATTGATTTTGGTTAAAGTTGGTTTGCAGTGAAGTGATTTATGTTTGGATACTTTTATCTGAAATTGATTTTGATAGAATAAATCTCACCATGAAATACTTAACCCTACATAAAACCATCATTTTATCCCTTCTAGTCAAACAGGTTTAGGGGCAAAAGCAATTTTGATTCAACGCAACCAAACACACAAAGATTAAGTAAAATCATGTTTGTTGTGCTAAACGGGAGTTTGAAGCAACCCAGCAGAAATCCAAACATGCTATCGATCGAACTCTTCCTCAACATGAACTAAACATCAAATTTCTGGAATGTAATCCTATGATTTGTTGCGAGCCAATTTTGCTAGTATTAACCGATGCATTGGATCTCAAATAATGAATGGTCACTAGTACGATGAAACTGAAGTTGATGCTACAAAGGGGAAGATATCATGGTTAATAAGCTTTATAAATATACTAAGATTTGATTGCGACTATACTAGTGGCAACTTTATGCCCGAACAGCACTTGTTAATATTATAAATGCCAAAAAAAGTAGCCTATTTAGTCTTTCTTTAATGATAACGTCTGGTGTTATTTATTTCGTGCGAACTTGTGTACGTACTTCAAGCTGAATCTAGCAAATATTGCAAATATTTATTCTTTTTGGTTTTTCCCATATGTATGCAGGGCACCTATGGAGAAGGCAGTCAAAGAAAACGAATGCGGGTTGACTAGAGTTGGCCAGTTTTGTGCACCGTAACTTGCGAGTTTCCGATTAGTGTATGCTTTTACATATTTTTTCAAGTAGAGCTGAATCATTTGTAATACGCGGCCACTTGCCAAAATCATGTACATGTATAGTAGCTCTGGTTACCTGCATATTTTCTTGCAGTCAAAGGTTATATCTAACCTGCAATTTTGTCGTTCCTGATATTCGTGGTCCCCACAAAAGCACAATATCCATGAACAGTTACTGTTTGTTCACTATGCAGATGTTTTTTTTTTTTTTTTTTTTTTTTCCCATAAATTAGTTTTGCTAGCCATTTCAGTGCCAACGATCCTTTCCTTTTATTATTTTTTAAATTGCTTTTCCTCTTTTATTTTGCTGACCCAATGAATGAAAAAAAAAAGCGGGATAAAATAAAAAAACCTAGTAAATTGATAATCTTCGGGCGTTTAGTCAGTGAGTACTTTTTTATTTCTTCAGTAACTTTTCGAGTATTTTGAAATTCTATTTATAACCCGTTTAACGGTTTAATCATAATCTATATAAATGAGGACTTTTTTTTTAAAAAATATTATCTTCAAAATGAACAAATAAATGTGTATTCTTAAATTAATTTAAAGTTTATCATAATTTTAATTTAATAAATAAGCTGTTTACTTTAGACACGTTTATTTTAAGGGGGTCCTGTCAATCGCGGGCACGATTCACTGTCTACTAATCGGATAAAATATTTGTTTGATGCAGGACCATACAAACTTTTGGTGGTTCTTTTCACAAACAATATTTTTTCTTTTCCAATCTTATCCATATTTTTTTTCTCATCTTCTCTTTTACACTTCCCATTTGTGATAAGGGAGCACTTAGTTTTGGTGCCCTCGGTTGATAGAAAATTCGCTCCTCCTAATCATAATGCCGTTTGTTGAATGAGTTGTGAGAACACTTCCTTTGATTTTTGTTTTGCAAAACAGTTTTTTAGTTTTGAGAATAAAAAGACTAAAAAATTCGTTTGGTAAGACCTGTTTTGTAAAAAATATTTTGAAAACTATAACTGTTTTTTTTTTTTTTTAAAATCAAATTTAGATAACATGTCTGAGTTGTTTTTGTTTTTTGTTTTGGTTTTTAACTTTCAAAAAGTAAAAAAATATAGAAAACAATTGTTTCCATAACTATTTTACAAAATAGTTTTAAGAACAAAAAAATAAGAACACAATCAAACAGACCCTAATATTCTGCTTTTCACATTCGCTTATGTCATAAACACGTGTCATGTGTTAATGGATCAAATTTTAAAGGAGCTTTAGGTATTCCTAGTATCTTCTCATGTGAAAAAGTGATAATGTAATCATATTATTTGATCATAATCACTCATAGATAATCAGATAAGAGAAAAAAAAGTATATAATTTTTAAACGAGTAGTTGTGATCAAATAACATGACTACGTAATTATTTTTTCACATAAAAAAAATTCACTCTCATGTTGGCAACATGAAACCGAGGCTAGTAGGCCTACAACTAGGATAGCGGCTCAATGTTCATGCCAATATAATTTAATTGAGGAAGAAAAAATCTAATATACTTCCATCGTAACTATATCCCATCAATAAGAATATAATATATTAAGTGACATATTTATTAAAAAAAAAAATCAACTTTAAAGTTTATAATTTTATTTTGAATAGAAATCATATCCAATAGTCAATGCGATGTAGTACCAAATATATTTTCATTGAAGAGGCATCAGTTTATACACGTGGAAATTAAAATTACTTTTACACTATTAGATACATCAATATTAACGTATACATATCTACTTTCAAATTATTATTTAATTTTTATAAGACTTGAACAAATAATTAAATAATGAATATATTACAATGGTTGTATCTTGTATCTTGTATCTTGCAATATCATTCTCTATCAAATTGTCTGCGATTGAAGACTATGGCTGCATCTTTATCTCCACGCCCGGAACAATTCACAACAACCTTGCTCCCATTGCGTAAAGTGGGGACCAACTTATCTAAGATAGCTAATGCATGTGCGGCCTCCAGGGATGGATATATGCCTTCCAATTTGCATAATCTTTCGTACGCTGCAAAATTTATCAGTAGGTGAACTGTTATAGTTGGAGCACTATCAATTTTCTTTTCAAAAAAATAAAAAATAAAAATAAAAATAAAAATTACATATGTTTATGTTTTTGGCGTACCATCAAGAGCTTCTTCATCAGTTGCAACGCAGAATTCCGCACGCCCGCATTCCTTAAGAAAGCTTAACTCTGGACTAACTCCTGGGTACTCCATCCTGCAAATTAAAAAGTCCAATTTTATTTTTTTGGTACATAAAAAAGTCCAGTTTTATTTCAACTGGGGATACCTTTTTCTAATAAATAATTTTCCGTTAAAACTCAGACATTGATGTGATGTTTCACTACAAAAAGAAGTTGAGGTGATCTTTACGTACTTTTTCTAAAAGAAATTGAGGTCTTACTTTTATAAATTATAAATTAATTCATAAAAGCCATAATTTATATACAGGGTAAGTTTTTCTTGTATGGTTGTAAATATACGTAATCTTATACTTAATTTTTTCTTTTTTGTCATTCTTCTATGTTCTATTTGTATTATATGGCTCATATAACTAACAAAAGTTTTTAGTAAAAAATGTGTATCATTTTAAAGGATATAAAATTGTGTCATTTTAAGTGAGAGAAAGAGATAGATACAAGAGAAGAGAGAGTGGACAAAAAAAATATAAAAATGTGGATCTCACTTCTTTATGAGAGTGAAATGACATAAGTTGTGTACAAACACTTTTCCAAATTTTTAATAAAAAAGTGGAGGAACTTACCCAGCTGCAATGGAGTGTGGTTGAATAATTTGTCCATCCTCATCCTGGAGTAAATAGGTCATGGCTCCATGGTAAACACCAACTTCTCCGGTAGCCAAGGTTGAAGAATGTTTTCCAGTGTCCAAGCCAAAACCAGCAGCCTCAACTCCAATGAGTCTAACATCTCTATCTGGTATAAACTCATGGAACAGACCAAGAGCATTAGAACCAGTCCCTACGGAAGCAACAAGAACATCTGGTTTTCCTCCCCATTTTTCCAATGCTTGCATCCTTGTTTCTTTCCCTATGACTGATTGAAACTCACGGACCATAGTCGGACATGGGTGTGGTCCCACAGCTGAACCCGTCAAGTGGTAGCTGTTTTCCAAGTCTTCCACCCAATTACGAAAGGCCTCTGATGCTACATCTTTGAAG
The DNA here is from genome assembly GCF_033153095.1 of Gastrolobium bilobum. Classification (NCBI taxonomy): domain Eukaryota; kingdom Viridiplantae; phylum Streptophyta; class Magnoliopsida; order Fabales; family Fabaceae; genus Gastrolobium; species Gastrolobium bilobum. The sequence continues at coordinate 1,109,514 of NW_026896335.1, read as the reverse complement.
CTTCCATTAACTGCTTCAACCTATACACATGATATATGTATTAATTGGTTTGCTCATAATTAATTTCACACGGAGCATAAATTTATGATTTTATAACTTATCTACGTTGATAGATAAGTTATTTACATTCGCTCCCAAAATGACATCATTTTAAAGCGGAAATCAAGGTAATTTTATGATTATAACTTATTTCAGAGTTATAATAGTCTTTTTCATTATAATTTTTTAATTTTTCAACTCAAAACGATGTCATTTTAGGAGCGAATGTAAATAACTTATCTATCACAGAGGAGAAACATTAAATCCTAAATTTATTTATATAATCGTTAAATAGGTTATGGATTCGATTGATTTGATAATAAATAAATAAGTAATAGTATTTCACAAAGAAAAAAAGATCGAAAAGAGAGAAAGTTGTTTTACCTTAGCTCCTAACAACTTCATCAAACGCACGTTTGAAGATTGTCTGTCCATGTCTTTGGCGGCCATGAAGACCGTACACTTCAAACCGAGTTTGGCGCATGCTGCAGCTGTTGCAAGCCCATGTTGTCCAGAGCCAGTAGCGGTGACAACGCTTTTTCGACCCATTCGCTTAGCAAGCATGGCTTGTGCAAGAGCATTATTCATCTTGTGAGAACCACTGTGGTTGAGATCCTCTCTCTTTAAGTATATATCAGGCCCTTTCCCATTATTCTTGCTCTTGTAATACTCTGAGAACCGCTGAGCATGATACAGAGGTGTCTCTCTCCCTGCATAATCTCTTAACGCCGCCGCTAGCTCTGCCTGATATACAACTATTCAAATCAATATTTGTAGGACAGGAGTTGTACGACATGTTTCGTAATCGGTATTAACATTAATCAATTGATGAATATATATTATTATATATGTACACTCTTAATGCTTACGAGAGTAATTTTTGACAACAAAAAACAAAAATGCAATAAACTATTTTTGCCATATAAATCATCTAGCTGATGGTGAAATAAATAATTTAACAACGATATCATATAGTTATGTTACTTATACGATTAATTTTATAAATTTTTTTGATAAGAGCTAGCCTAAAAGTTGTTTTGACTTGGCCATTAACATTAACAATCATTTGACTGTCTGTAAATTAAATTAAAAGTAAGTTTCTATTAAAAGATATTGTTTGCGTGAAATTGATGATTAATTTTCTAACCTGAAAACCTTCATCGTTGATGGCCTTTCTAAACTCATCTTCAAGCTGGGTCAAACACACTACAAGTGTCTCAGGTACGAACTTCCCTCCAAACCTACCAAATTTTTGAGAACTGAAGAGGACTTTCCTCTCTAGAATTTCCGTTGTTGGCTTCTCTATGAAGGGTATTGTGGGTTTGTAAGTGGTGGTCAATTCAGGGACCTTAATTTTAAAGGTATCCTCCCGAGTCACCAATGCTTGAACCACAACCGAAGAGGCGCTCTCTTTGGGCTCTCCTTTCTTATCCATCATGAATTGCCTTATCCTACAATTGTTGCTAACAACTCCCCCTTGCAATTTGCATGCTAACATCTTGTTTTTCTATGACTCAGAAATTAGAGAGAAATTGGTGTGTGTTTGTGTTTGTGTTTGAGACCATGTCTCCTACCCATCCACTTTTATAGTGAGGGGTTGCCGTGATGGGAGAAGCTAGCCGTGTGGGCCGCGCCATTGGTTAAAATATCCAAAAGCCTAATATGCAAAGAAAGAACCTCAATAATGAAAAACCAAATGGTTAAAATATGCACCATCAACATGTGACTTCGGTACTTTATTAAACGTGTTTCACGATTTAACGCACTATGCAATGGCACAGCCACGCGAACATTTTCTAATGGGCGAAATTATAATGTAATTCTTTTTTAAAGTTATAATTATTTATATGATAAAAAATAAAAATAATACTTATAATTGAAGGTTCATGTAGAGTTTGAAGGTTTATATAAATTTGAAGGAGAACGAATGTCCTTATTAGTCCCTCCCTCACTTCACTTTACCACTGTAAAGATAATTATGGTGTGATTCTCGAACCTTTTTTTTTTTTTTTTGTGGTAAACATTCTCGAACCTTTTCTTTGGTTGAGTTTGACGCATATGGAACACAAATATAATAACACCTATCAAAAATAGTTGACTCAATTTTTTTTGTATTGTTAAGTATTTGATTATTAATGTATATAATAAAAAAATTGTAAATAAAACAACGTCAAAATTAATTATAATACTATAATTTACGAAAATAATGTAAAATTTATTATAATACTATATATGTTTTGCATTCTTTTACGTAGAACTGAAATAATAAGAAGGTAGCTAGGAATTATTAATCTTTTGTTCTTCTTTTGTTATGATCAAATTTTACAATAATAAAAATTTAAAAATTTGTGTTGTCTTTCAAGTTAATTTTTATAGAGTACTTATATTATTTAATCAGTTAAAAAAAATATAATTTTTTTATTATGTTGTCACTTATTTTTTAACAAATCAAACAAATGTTTTATTTATAGGTAATTAATTAGAGAAATTTAAGAATAAAATATTTCTAACACTCTTTTTCATAATTTTAAATTATTGAGCTCAGTTTCATAATTGTTGAGATATTCAAGTGTGATGAGTCCCACATTGGTTGGTAATGAGCTAAGTGAAGAGTATATAAGTGAAAGGACCCATGAACCCAATGCCTTAAGGTTTTGGGTTGAGACATGGTGTCGGATCCACTTGCTACGGTTGGTGTAGCCTTAGCTCATTGGTGGTGGCCCCCCCATGGGCTTTCCCTGGACCCGCTTGACATTGGAGTTTGAGGGAACGAATTTCCCAACAATAATTGTTCAATAATTAAAAAAATAAGAATTTTAAAGTAAATTTAAAAAATAATTCAATAAAAGTTGACAAAATGTTTGTTTTTTTAATAAATTATCAACAATATCAACCTGACTTAATTGTATTAATTATTTAAAGTTAATTATTTGTTGAGGCAGTCGATTATTTATTTATTAAAATTATTACAAAATATTTTTTTTTTGTATAAAATTACAAAATATTTATGTATAACCAAATAATTTAAAGTTGGTTTGCAGTGAAGTGATTTATGTTTGGATACTTTTATCTGAAATTGATTTTGATAGAATAAATCTCACCATGAAATACTTAACCCTACATAAAAGCATCATTTTATCCCTTCTAGTCAAACGGGTTTAGGGGCAATAGCAATTTTGATTCAACGCAGCCAAACATATAAATATGAAGCAACCCAGCGGAAATCCAAACATGCTCTTGAACTCTTCGTCAACATGAACTAACATCAAATTTCTGGAATGTAATCCTATGATTTGTTTCGAGTCAATTTTGGTAGTATTAACCGATGCATTGGATCTCAAATAATGAATGTTCACAAGCACGATGAAACTGAAGTTCATGCTACAAAGGGAAAGATATCATGGTTAATAAGCTTTATAATTATACAAAGATTTGATTGCGACTATACTGGTGGCAACTTTATAATTATACTAAGATATTATGGTTAATAAGCTTTATAATTATAATAAGATTTGATTGCCACTATACTAGTGGCAACTGCTTTATGCCCGAACAGCACTTGTTAATAATATAAATGCCAAATTTTTTTAGCCGATTTAGTCTTTCTTTACTGATAACACCTGGTGTTATTTATTTCACGCGAACTTGTGCATGTACTTCAAGCTGAATCCAGCAAATATTTATTTTTTGGTCTTTCCCATATGTGTGCAGGGAGGGCACCTATGAAGAAGGCAGTCAGAGAAAAAGAACGCGGGTTGACTAAAGTTGGCCAGTTTTGTGCACCTTTATCTTATGAAAATATTTATGCTTTTAAATATTTTTTAAAGATAAGCTGAATCATGTGTAATACGCGGCCTTTTGCCAAAATCATGTACATGTATAGTAGCTCTGGTAACCTGCATATTTTTCTTGCAGTCAAACTCAAAAGGTTGTGGGAATGAATCTTCTTACGTGAAAAAGTAATTATGTGATCATGTTATTTGATCACATTTATTTATTTAAAAATTATATACTTTTTTCTCTCTTATCTTATCATCTGGTTGTGATCAAATAACATGATCACATGATCAGTGGCGGAGCCAAGTACATCTTGAGTGTGACCTCGGCCCGGGGTAAATTTTAACAAATTAAATTAATTATATGTAATTATATAATTAATTATAATTTGACCCACGTTAAATTATAATTCGGCCCGGGCTACAATTTGTATTTTGGTCCTATCTAAAACATAATATTTTTTGTAAGAGATTTGGGTAAGTTATATTAGGTTATGTGTTCAATTTCCACTCGTATAAAAAATTATTTTATAAAATTATAATTCTTCTTGATACTGCCTGCTCAAGTGCTCTATATTTAATATAATTTAAATAGTTAGAGAGAATTATATTTACAAATTTTTTGTTTATAAACTCTTATAAATTACACTGTGTACTCCCGAAAATACACTAGATAACACTATGTATTTCCAGGAGTATATAGTATAATTTGCAAAAATTTACAAAAGAAATTTATAAACGAATCATTTTCCAATTTAAATATATTATGATATGAACTAACTAAAGTTAAAAAAAATAAATACACATAAATTTTTTTGATCCAGGCTAAAATTTGAGCCCGACTCCGCCACCGCACTTAATTATTTTTTTACGTAAGAAGATTCATTTTCAAAGGTTATATTTAACCTGCAATTTTGTCGTTCCTGATATTTGTGGTCCCCATAAAAGCTGTCAAAAACTATTGCTATTATTAGAACTACATTATTTATGGGATGGGGGCTAGGAAGCGAGATGCTACGTGTTGGATCATAATATGCCAGAGATGCTGTTATTTAGCCGGGAATTCACATAGCACAATATCCATGAACACTTAGTAAAATTCTTGGAGATATGAGAGAGCAAACTGCAGATATTTGATTTTTTTTCTTTCAATAAATTAGTTTTGCTTGTCATTTCAGTGCCAACGTTGCTTTCCTTTTCGTATTTTTTAAATTGCTTTTCCTCTTTTGTTTTGCTGTTCCAATGAATGAAAAAAGATGGCATAAAAAAAAAAAAAAAACCCTAGTAAATTGGTAACATTCGGGTGTCCTTGGGGAGAAGAGTTTTGCCTGTTTTGGTGTTCGGGCATCATCAAATTTTAAGTGGTTCAAATCAATACAAATGTGACAATTAATCAAAAAGAAGAGAGAGAAGAGAGTAAAAAAAAAAATTTATACAAGTGTCAATCTCTTAATGAAAGGAGCACATGAGGACAGGACCACTAAAAATATTCTTGTCCTTGGGATATGCAGGACAATCTATTAAGAATCAATTTTTTTTTTCATTTTTTGTTTTTGAGAATAGAAATGGATAGAAACTGTATTTGACAAAATCGATTTATTTTTTTGTTTTCGACAATGATCGGTTCAATTTCTGTGTTGGGAAACATAAAAAAGAATCAAAAAATTTCTGTTTTTTTGTTTCCGGACACAAAATGCGAAACATTTATCTTTCTCAATCACTCTCCATCACTATTATCACCACCACCACCACTTCTATTACCATCCCGACACAACTACCTTTACCATCGTCACCACCACCACCATAATGCCACTGCCACCATCACCACCACCTCTATGCCACTCTACCATCATTACCACCTTCGCCACCACTACCACCGACGCCGCCACCATCACCGCTGCAACCATTACCACCACCACCACTGTCGCAGCCACTACCTCCACACCATCACCACTACCATCACCATGCCATGGCCATTGCCGCCGCCACCATCGCTACCATTATCACCACTGTTGCGACTTCGGCAAGTGCACCGGTCGTACAAGTAACACAATGGTAAAAGTAAGGTTGTTGATCCCACGAGGACTGATTATCAAGCAATAACTTATCTATGCGATTAAAGTTGGAAAGATCTTTAAATTGGATTTGTTGAGAATAATACTTTAATTTTTAAAATAGAATTTTTAAAGAAATTATTTTTAAATTTTTTAATATTAAGAAATCAAAAACTGAAATCAAGAATTAATAACGTGAAGAAAACGGTTTTTAACTTTTAATAAAAGACGTAGCTAGAAACTCGACTTTTCCAATAGTTTCTCAACGAGTTTAACTTTCATGCAATTAAAGTTCACAATCAATTATTGACAATTTTTTCTTATGCAACTGACTCCCCAATCTCTTGGTGGTTTCAATTCTTTACTTTAGTTCAAGGCTCTAATCTGTTAGGGTTTTTTTTTCTAAAGTAAGCTTTAAGGTCAAGAATTATGCGTCATGAAATTTGTAAGACTATCCTTAGAACATACAAATTCCTGCAATTAACCAATCGAATTAAAGCATACAATATCCCTATTAGCATGCAAAAATCTACTGTTCATTCAAAATTGATCAGGTCAAGAACAAGACTATGAATATAAAACAGATTAATTGCATAATTAAAATACGAATAATAATTGTATCAAAGATTAAACAACGTTCAAGAACCCATTGGTTCCGTCTCGCCCTAACTGCATAAAGAAATTTAGCTTTGCACAATCATAGAAACAGAAATAATAGATGAAAATAAACTATAATGGTTCATAGAAACTTAGCAGGAAATTTAAACGGTGATTCTTTAATTTTCTCTTCTTATTTTGCCTTCTGCAATCGTCGTCTCCAGAATTGCTCTTCTACGTCTTCTTAAGTCTCTGCCTTCGTCTCTGAATTTCTTCCTTCTTTTGAATCCCCTTAGAACGAGCCCTAACATCTCCTTTTAAAGAAACAAACTGGGCTTTTTAATATTTGGACCAGCTCGCTGAAGGGAGCTGCTTAGCGAGCATATTTTAATTCCTCGCTGATGAGCTCGCTGAAGCAAGCTCCTAAGCGAGCTAATTATAATTTCTCGCTTGCTTTGCTCGCTGAAGCAAGCCGTAGAACGAGCAAGAATTAATTTTTATTAATTCTTTATTTTCTTGATTTTGATCTTCACAACGGATCCCAACTACCTTTGCCCATCAGATTAGTGATTTGTTAATTTAAACCTGAAACAATATGAAAAGGGATTATAATTTTATCTAGTTGTTAGAATTTTAATATCTTTTGAGATTTATTAATTAGCACTATATTCTTAATCATATTAATCATTATTTAAATTATTTTTGATATTAAAATCACAATGTCTTTGACACTTATCAACCATCATCACCGCAGCCACTACTGTCACCACCACCACGACTACCATCATTACGCCACCGCCACCATTACCACCATCATCGCCGTAACCACTGTTGTCACCACAATCACCACTGCCACCACCATCGCCGCGACACCATATGAAAAAGAAAGTGATGATCCAAATTTTTTTAAGTTTAATAGGAATAATTTTTCATTTTATTATTTGTTGTATTTTTAAAAAATATAATTCTCATTCTCGAAATAAAAATAGAATATGTTATCAAATATATTTTCTCTCATAAACTGTTCCAAGGCACTGAAACAGAAAATGATTATTTCTTTTCAAAAATAGTGACAAGTAACAGAATGGTTGTCATGCACACCTTTAGTATTTTGAAATTATATTTATAACCTGTTTAATTATAATTTATATAAAAATTAAATTTATAAATATGAGGGTTTTTTTTTTGAAAAAGTTTATCTTTAAAATGGACAAATAAATGTGTATTATTTACTTAATTTAAATTATCATAATTTTGATTTAATAAATAAGTTGTTTACTTTAGACACATTTATTTTAGGGTTAAAAAAATATCTTCTCCTAAACACACAATAAATATGTGGATCCCATTAAAAAAATAAAAACAATAATGGAAGGATAGCTTTGGGATGATACCTCCTAAAGTGATGAACACAACCTTTGAGCTTTATGCCTCCGATATTTATATGATATGAAAAGATATTATTCGTTCTTCTCAAAGTGGTATTTGGCAGGGTTTCCCGGAATACTAATAGAAACTTTAGGAAGAGGTGTGCATACTAGGAAGAGATATTTTGATAATTGCCAAATTTGATTATTTGTGACTGGCAGGGTTTCCCGAGTCACAGAGTAGTCTGACAGGATTTTTCGGGTCTACCATGATTCTCTTCTCACTAAATGAACTTAATAAAGATAATAAATAATATTTGATTCGATATTGAAATTGATATTTGATTTGATTATTATATTATATAAATTGTATTTTGACTAGAATTTGGGGGTGTTACATTCTATTTTGACAATTTCTATATTATAGGAATATTTTAATTATTGTTAAAATTGTTAGAATTTGGGGGTGTTACATTCTATATGAAACTTTGAATCCATAGGAATGAGTGAACCTCTCCTGAATCAGTGAAATTGAGATTGATGGTTCCTCCTTTATCATCCCTAACAATCATATTGTAACATATACATTAAGGAAAACAAAAATACCATTAATTTTTCATATAGACAAAATTCTCCAAAAATGTACCTGATACGAGTGAAGCGATAACATCAGCATCAAGTTGATTGTGATCCTGAGAAATATGGTCATTCAAGCAATTGCCCATTTAGTAACCTTTCAATTTTCACCGTACATTGGTTTTATTACCCTAACCCTCCACGGGAAACCCTGATCATGCACGCGACATTTCATGCTTAACTTTGTAGGCGTGCTCTTAACCACAATCGCTTCTTGATGCTCCTTCATGAGGTTCCGCTTGATTAACAACTACATCTCTTTTTTGGATGCAAATTCCTGCTCAACAAACAACTCTTCCCCTAATTGCCATGGACCCTGAACTGAACCCGAACCATAGCTATAAGATTCTTGTTCGCTCCGATGATCCTAAACAATTTATGTGTAATGTGAAAATTTCATTCCAAAAAAGAGTAACATAATCACCAGTATGTACGAATTAATACTAATAAAAAAATGTACGTAAATGAAACCATACATGTACATGGGTTGTTTACTAAGGTACTTTCATAATGTTGCGGTAATTGAGTCGAGCCCATGTCATGATGTTCCGGGAATTGAGGCTCCCCCTAATCATGATATTCTTGGAATTGAGTCACGGACGCACCACAATCCTCATCATTGTCCGACGCACTAGCATCCTTGGCAAGAAGACGATCTTCCATTGTGATATTTTCATCATCGTCATCATCATCATCCTCATCCATAACCCAAGTAGGGTAATGTTCATCTTCCTCAGAGATGTTAACAACTAGAGCAACATATGATGATACATTATGTGGAGAATAGAAAGCAACTGACTTTTTAGGTAAAATGACATCCTCTGCTCCAACAATATCCACGTACAACTCTAAGAAATCTTTTCTTTATTGGTTGAAAAATTCTTCCATTACCATATCCATGTCTTCATCGATCATCCACAACTTGCAAACTATTGTGTTGTTCAAATTGCCATAATCTTGTCGTGATCAGATTGACTGATTGGGTACCTTGGAGAGCTATTTTTTTGTATAGATTTTCTGATGCAGTTCGTCAATTGTTCAGTTGCGCTTGATACGTGTTGGCTTTTTCTCGTCTTCAAAAATTACACCACGTTGCCTTTCACTTTTCTACCATTATAATATAGAACTACACGAACCAAATTAGAATGTGATCTCATTCTTAAATATATAAACAAAAAACACAAAAGAGAGTATGAATAAACAAGTGAATAGTAGAGGTTTATAATGGACAAGAGTTGTGTAGAGTGTGGACATGAGAGGGGTTTAAATAGGGAGAACTGGGCCAATCACGCCCAGAGTAGGCACATTAGAGGGCTTGGTTACGCCCAGAAATAGAGGTGGCAATTTGGGTTGAACCCGGCGGGTCAACCCGCCAAATCGGGTTGGGTTGAGTTATACTTTTCAACCCATCAATCCACTTCAACCCACCCCGCTTAGTTGTGGGTCAAAATGGGCTGGCGGTGGGTCGGGGCGGGTTGGCCCGCGGTTCAGTTTTTTTTTACTAATAGATAGTATTTTATTTGTCACTAAACTTTTCTGATATGAAACTTTTTTTTATCTTAATACTCCCCTAGAAAAAAATAAAGAAGAAAAACTTTATTTATTACAAAGGTTATCCATATATTGAGGAAAAAATAAGTTCCTAAAAAATATTTGACTGAATATTAGTATATATTTAGATTTGAGATTGGAAAAACACTAAAGATATTGTGAAATGAAAATAAGAAATATTATAAAATTAATAAAATATATTTTAAATTTTTTTTTAGGCGAGTTGACCTGCCAACCCACCACAAAACGATGTGGGTTGGAATTTTCAACCCATATCAAAATGCGGGGCGGGCCAACCTATTTTTGACGGGTTGGCGGCGGGGCGAGATGGGTCGGGACGGGCCGACCCGTTTTGCCACATCTACCCAAAAAGGCATATTAGGCTGCTGACTCGCGCCCAAATTGGGCGAGAGTGCTCACACCTTTTCTAGGTGTGTTTCATGCATGGTGGCACCTTATTTAGGCATGAGTAATCATGCCCATTTTGGGCGTGACTAAGTGCAATACAACCGTAAATTGGTTCCGAACTACTATTTTTTGGTAATTAGTTATTAAAATAACAATATTTTAATTTTTTGCCTTTAATATTTAGGACTCAGCCCATGGAAAGACGTGGTTCGTCTATTTGATTGGCTTGAGTTGGGAACAACTTTTAATTAAAAGAGTTTGACATTCAATGACTTTTTATAATTGAGAAATGTTATGAACTCATATAAATGGCTCATTAAGTGACATGCTTAATAAGGGGTTACCTAAAATATAAATATAATATAATCATAGATAAGTATCCATCAAGGATACTAATCCTAATACGACAGCATAGCAAGCAGGCCTGAGCCCCTATCAGAGGCACCAAATCCACATTACCCACAAGTAACCTCTACAAATACAAGGTAAACCCTAAAGGTACGTTACGCTCTCTCTCTTACTATTATGTTGTCACTGTGCGCACACACACACCCCATTAGTTAACGCCGTTAATAGTATTCTGTGCACAATGATCTGCTTGACTCAAGAGTATCTCTTTCATATATACCTTGGAAGGGGCACTAGATCCTAGAGTAACATATCAGCCTATTGGGCTGGACATCTCTGTCCCAAGGACAAAACATGAAATATTTTTATTGCAGATTTTTTTTTTGCACAATAGAATAAGAGTGATTAAGCCACTATAATTAGTACAATGGGGTTTGGGTAAGTTATATTAGGTTATGTGTTCAGTTTTCACTTGTATCCAAAAAAGAAGAATAAGAGTGATTCCATTTTATTCCATAACTGTGTTGTATAATTAATGGATAATGCTTTTCTCATGCTACATGAGATAATATTATCTCATGTAAAGACATAATTAGGTGGATCCCACAGTTAAAAAAAAAGATAAAAGAAAAAAAAATGTTGGCTCAGATTGCTATATGTCTGTGACATGAGATAAATTTTTTTATGTAACTTGAGAAAAACATTTCTCATAATTAATTCAGGAATTTATGTCGGACTAACAAAACCAACTCAAAATTAATTCAAAACTTGACTTGTTGGAGAACTAAACGAGTTTTATTATTAAACAAGTTTAACTTAAATGAATTAAACGAGTTTAACTTAAATTATGGTTGTTGTTCCCCGCGTGCTGGAAGCAAAGTAGCAGCATCACAAGTTGGAACAAAACTTTGGTATGATAAGTAGGAAATTTATTTTTTAAAGTGGTGAAAAAGTTTTGTTCCACAAGTTGCTGTGAAAGCAAAAAGTGAAACGAGATAGATTTTGCTGTAGATGCAGGAAGATGTACTGATATTTATATGTGAATACAAAATATACATGTAGAAAATAGTGATAAGTTTGCACATCAACTTATATCTAATATGAAATAAAATAATTATTTAAATAATTATAAGTAATAAAATAGTATTAATTTAATTATTTTTTATTTTTATTTTTTGATAGGCTGTCAATAGGGGTGTTAACGGGCCGAGCCGAGCCGAGCTTTGGTCTTAAATGTGTCAGCCTGACCAAGCCTGTTACCTGTTATGAATATAATTTCAGCCTGTGACCTGTCTTATTTACAAAAAATAAAAGTCTGCTTTAGCCTGTTAGCCTATTTAAAACAAAAGAAGACAATAAAAATTTATCCAAATAAAATATACAGTCAACAACACTAGTAATTCCATAAATATTCATAAATTTAATGTATATCCAAACAGCATAATATAAATCAAAATTATTCAAAAAGTCTGTTTAATTAATAAAATGAGATGAAATAGATTGAGGAGAGAGAAAGCTATCACAAGTAGTATAAAAAATATAAAATAAAAATAAAAATTAATATATTAGGCCAGCCTGAGAGGCTCTAAGACCGATGTTTTAAATTGGAGCCTGATGCCTTTTTATTAAACAAGCTTTTATATAAGTCCAAGCCTGGTTCCAACAATCAATTTTAGACATAAAAGCTCAGGCATTCACGAGCTGAGCAAAAGACCTCTGGCTTGTTTAGCACCCCTAGTTGTGAAGGCCTAATAGACTTAAATAAAACAATAGATTTAGGATAGACTTTTTGAACTTTAAATATATGTCATATTAGAATTAAAATATAACTACCTAATTTATAATATATTTGGATGAACTTTTCTTAGATGTTGCTTTATATATATATATATATATATATATATATATATATATATATATAATTTTTTATATAAATAAATAACTGGATGTAAACTTTTCTTAAAAAAGTGTAAGTCACAAAAACGTCAAAATTGTATTTTTTTAAGCTAAAGTTTTTTTGCTTCTAAAAAATTGCTGATATTAAAAGGTAAATATTTTTTCAAAATCTAAATTTGCCATAACTTAACCAATCCAATCACTGTTGTCACCATTGTCACTTTCATCGCCGTTGTGGTCGCCACTGCAACACAAAATCTTTTGTAATTTATTATTATATGTCCTTTTTGGTAATTCAATATTTAAAAAATACTTTCTAATTTTAACATCTAATTTTTATTTAAAAATATTTTTCACTTATTACATTCAAATGCAAAGTAGTTTTAACTTATTAAAAAAGTCCTTAGGAAAAAATAGGGCATAAAAATTCTATTTTCAAAAGCATATATAAGTTATCTACATTCGCTCCCAAAACGACGTCGTTTTGGTTTGAAAAATTAAAAAATTATAATAAAAAAGACTATTATAACCCTAAAATAAATTATAATTACAAAAATACCTTAATTTTCGCCTCAAAACGACGTCATTTTGGGCTCAATGTAGATAAGTTATTTACATTGACTGTTAAAAAAGTGAATCCATAAATGCAGCCCTCGGCCAAAGTCTAACACAATTTAGTCCATATAAACTATTGATATTAAACCTGCACTAACCGGTCCAACTCGGTCCCCAACCAGTTAAGTTTGATCAGATCTGCAATTGAACAACCAGTATAAGAAACTTGTGAACTGATAACACATATTTTATTACACTTATTTGTTACTCTTGGTTGATATTTTTAAGATTTATTTGAATTAAATAAAGGTCTTTTGGGTCAAATCAGAATTCTAGATTTTAATTGAGTTTAATTGATTTTCGTCATAATTTTTCAGATTTATATTACTTTTGTATTTTGACCATATCTCACTTTACAAATGTCCGATTGACTCCGTTCTTGTTGCGTTTTGCAGCTAACAGAAAGGGCTACAATCGCTATTTCAGCTACTGAAGCCGAATTCGGACGAAAAGATGAACTTGTAAATCAGATTATAACCCAATGTGTTTAGAGCCCAAAGCCATGTTTTAATGTTTTATTTTATTTTATTAAGTTTTTATTTTATGTACGGGCCGAAGTGGTGAAACCCTACCCGTTCTGAATATAGGTTATTTAAGGAAAACTTTAGAAAATCCTTCGGCAGTCAGATTTTGGAATTGAACAATTGTTTTGAGTTTTTCTTTATCGAAATTATGCGCTCTTTCTTTTCATCTTCTTCTTCTTTTCTTCTTTTATTTTGAATGATGTTTAACCTTGCGATGCTAGGCTAAATACCTTTAATCAATCTAAGGTTAAAGGTTCGTTAATTTATTTCAGAGGATATGTTTTTAACTTTTTAAATCAGTTTCGTTTTTTCGCAATTCAGGATGAATATCATGCGATTGTAGATATTCAAACTGAATAATACGATTGCATTCTCTAAGGAAAAATTGACCATTAGATTTAATGGTCAGATTAATTTACCCGATGAACATAAGTTGAACAGATCAAAACTATTGTGATCCCATAGTTGAGATACTGTATTCAACCAAACGCTAGGCGATAGTCTAGAGAGGATTTCCAATTGAATTTGAGGATTTCAAATTCGATTTGGGTTAATCACAAATTGATAATTTTATCTTTTAATCCAATGACGAAATAAATTAATGAATCGTGATTCCTTAGGTTGATTGCTTCTTAATTCTTATTTTTAAATCCAAATTTTAAATCTGTTTTTATTTAAATTTCAAATCAACAAAATTTCCTTTCCCTTTTATATTATACTTTACAGAGCATTTCTGATTTTTAGCATGTTTTTTGGGAGACGATCCGAGTTGCCCTATCACTACAAACCTAAGCTCGATAATTTGCATGGATTCGACAGCACACGTCACAAACCAATTGAAAATCAGGTCCAATCGACGTTAGCCCCGTACAAGTTTTTGAATTATAAGGCAAGATATGTTAAATTTTCAAGCAAGGGGAGTCAAATCCTGCACCTTTGAGATGGGTGGATATAAACTCAATCACTACACCAAAATAATTTTCTTGTCAAATTATTATTATTATTATATTTATTATATATTAATATATAAATTCTTCACTGATTGGATCGGTAACTCATTAATCCAATATCTTAACTAGGTCAACTACCGATCCTAATTTAATAAAATTGATTTAAAGTTTAAACACATGCAGCTATTCAGCATGTATCACTTTCAATGTTTTTCATATGACATGTGCGTTTGAAGAGAAATGAAAAACACGGCAAAAGAAAAAAGAAAAAATAATATGAAGTACATATTTGTTTACTATGTGGTTCATTTTTATCATATCAAGCATGTATCCTTTTCAATGCTTTTCATATGATATATGCGTTTGAAGAGAAATGAAAAACACAGCAAAGAACGAAAGAAAAGATAACATGGACTAGATATTTATTTTTTATGTGGTTCTTTTGTGTTCCATGTATTAAAGCTGTAATAAATTTATTGGCGTGGATTAGGACTATTCGCGATCTGGATTGGATCGGTTTTGGAAGCAAAAATCATCCGATCCAATACCTTCGATTTGATTATTTAATCATCCATTCGGTTTGAATTTTTTTTCAAATCTGATTCGATCCAATCCAATTTTTTCTGGTTTGGATTGGATCGGTTTTCGGTTTTTTGAAAATTTTAAAATTTATTTCATGATTATTGTGCAAATAACATCTTTTGTATATATTAGCTTTGTAATTTTTATTTTTTTTAAATACAAAAGCATCAATAAACGATAATATAGTTTTTTTTTAGCAATGAGATATGAAGCTTTACACTGATGAAATTTTGTTGATGAGATGTGGTTAGATTTTTTCTTGGGTGTAGTTGATGGGTTAACCGATGTTGGGTTTAGAAATTTTTGGACTATGATTGGGGAAAAACTCAAGTAGGTAGAGAAAAATTAATATATTGGATCGGTATGAATTTGATCGGTTTTCATCAATCCATCCGAAAACCGATCCAATCCAATTAAAATTTACAGTTTTTTTTCGGTTTTCGATTTTTTGATTTTCGATTTATTTGGTTATCGGTTTTTCGGTTCGGTCACCGCGGTTTAAATCAGTTTGGATCGGTTGATGAATTCCCGTGGCGTGGATTATTCTAAAAGTTGAACTTTAAAAAGAAATATTTATGATATGATACTTGAGTTTTTATTACGGAGAACTGAAGAATTCGATAATTGTCGTATTTATATTTTACTAAATTTAAAATTTTAACACATGATAAAAATGAATATTGATTCAAATTTTAAAAGCTCAAATGTTTTTTAAAAGAAAAACTCTTATGTGAAAAATTATAGGAAACAGATAATAAAATCATTTATATTTATCCACGTAAAAGCTTAAATATTTGGAAGAGATGTTTCATCGCACTCTAACCCGATTTTGCATAATATCTTCTGACCGATGGACGTGGTACATAGTCGGGAGACATTAGATAGAAGATAAAGAAACAGTATCAGCTGGATGCAATAATTATACGTCTTTAACAAGAAAAAGAAGAAGAAGAAAAGGTAGGCGAATAGGTGTACTTTACACACAACTCACGTGGTTGCACTTTGCAGCTTGACCCAAAAAATATTTATTTTTAGACTCTACCAGCATCCACGATCATTGCGGTGTTGTACAAGCAACAAGACCATGAATGCTAGTGGACCCAAACAATATCTAGTCATATACATAGAATGATTTTCTATCATATGTTGATAAATCAAAGTAATGAGATTCCCCAAAATTAAAAAATTTTAATGTTTTTACCATGAATGTAGATAAATTATTTGTATTCGCTCTTAAAATTTAAGTTAAAAAATTAAAATGAAAAGACTATTATAATCCTGAAATAAATTATAATTACAAAAATACTTTGAATTTTGTCTCAAAATAATGTCGTTTTGGGCTCAATGTAGACAAGTTATCTACATTGACTGTAGAAAAAATGAACCCATTAAAACAAATTAAAAAATGAAGGCACATCTTTTAATGAATTAATAGGAAAAAAAATTTCTCTCCAACAACTTGAGAGATGTATTTTCCTATATATATAAACTATGGGTTTTATTAATCTCATGTTAAAGGAGATAGTTATCTCATGTCATAGAGACAAATTAGTGAGCTCCACCACCTGAAAAAAGAAAAGAAAAGAAAAAGGTGGCACAGTTATCGAAGGGTATGTAGGAGAAAAAACGTGTCTCATGTGACATGAGAATAGTTTTTCCCATAAACTATTTTTATGTTGCATGAAGTATTTTTTTTTTACACACACTTCGATTAGAGTGCAATCTTTTTTTTAGGCGGTGGACCCCATCACTATATGTCTATGATATAAGATTTTTTTTATACAACATGAGATTAGATAAGCCCATATATATATGGGCTTATCATTTCTCAAGCTGCCGGAGATAAAGTTATCTCTGGCTACTAAATCATAACCGTACAAAAATGGATCAATGGTGATAAAAGAAGAGAGAGAAAAGGGGAATCATAACCATTCAAAGGTGATATTATGTCTTGAATAATTGATTTTATGTCAAACTCAGTAAGTGTTCATTTGGGGTGGAGAAAATAGAGTACCTAGGCCATGTAGTTTCTGGAAATGGTGTCCAGGCTGATCCTAATAAAATTTCAGCCATGATTCAATGGCCCATTCCTCGAACAATCAAGCAACTTAGGGGGTTTTTGGGCTTAACAGGCTACTATAGGCGTTTTGTGCAGCAATATGCCTCTTTAGCCTCACCCCTTACTGATCTTCTTAAGAGTGACTCCTTCCATTGGTCACCTGAGGTGCAAACTGCATTTGAAACCATAAAGAGGGTCATGACTGAAACTCCTGTGCTACGACTTCCAAATTTTACATTACCTTTTATTATTGAATCAGATGCTTCTAATTCTGGTGTGGGAGCTGTTTTGTTGCAGGAAGGGAGGCCAATTTCTTATTTTAGCAAGAAATTAGGACCAAGAATGCAAACGGCATCTACTTATGTACGGGAACTGTATGCTGTTACTAAGGCTGGTAGGCGTTGGAGGCATTATCTACTTGGGTCCAAATTCGTGATCAAAACAGACCATAGAAGCCTTAAGGAGCTCTTGACTCAAACTATTTCTACACCTGAGCAGCAAAAATATGTATGCAAGCTCTTAGGATTTGATTTTACTATTGAATATAAGAGTGGAAGTTCCAATATTGTGGCTGATGCTTTATCTAGAAGCTGTGAAGATAGCTCATCTGTTGATGCTTCCCTGCTGTGTTTGGTTTCAACACCTACTTATACAATTCTGGACTAACTTTGTGAGGAAAATAGTTCAGATCCATTTCTCCTTGACATACAACAGCAGATATTAAGTCACAATTGTTTGGACCCCTCCATCACTTTTTGGGATGGCCTACTGTATAAAAATGGAAGGTATCTTCTTGGTCCTACATCTTCCTTAAAGCAAATCATAATCAAGGAGGCACATTCCACTCCATTAGGAGGTCATGCAGGCATTATTAGAACATTTTTGAGATTGTCAGCTTCTTTTTATTGGAACCACATGCGCAAGGATGTAGTTGCTTTTGTGAAGGAGTGCCCAACCTGCCAATACATTAAAATAGCAACCACTCCTCCATTGGGCCTCTTACATCCCTTGCCAATTCCAGAAGGTGTGTTTGAGGATCTTAGCCTTGATTTTATTACTGGACTGCCTTCTTCAGCTGGCTTTTCTGTGATCCTGGTAGTTGTAGATAGGCTCACTAAGTATAGCCATTTTGGGCCTCTATCAGCCACGTATACTGCATCTTCAGTGGCTAAGCTTTTTTGTGGCATAGTGGTCAAGCTACATGGCTTTCCTAAGTCCTTGGTATCTGATAGGGACCAAATTTTCATTAGCCAATTTTGGTCCTCTTTATTCAGGTTAAGTGGTACTACCCTGAAGATGAGCTCAGCTTACCATCCACAAACGGACGGCCAAACTGAGGTTACAAACCGATACTTGGAGCAGTATTTGAGAGCTTTCTACCATGACCAGAATAGGAAGTGGTCTTTATACCTTGGGTGGGATGAATTGCATTACAACACCGCAAATCACTCCTCCATAGGCATGTCACCATTTCAGGCTTTGTATGGAAAGCAGCCTACCTTGATTCCATCTTATAATCAAGGTTCAGTTCGTGTTGCTGCTCTAGATGAAATGTTGTCTTACCGAAATGAGCTTCTTGTAAGTCTTAAGCATCATTTGCAAGCAGCCCAAAACAGGATGAAGGTCACTGCTGATAAGCATCGAAGAGATAAGGAGTTTGTTGTGGGTGACTTAGTTTTGGTCAAGCTTCAGCCCTATAGGCAGATTTCTTTGGCACGTAGGAATAATCAAAAACTTGCCAAAAGATATTATGGACCATTCCCTGTCACCAAGGTACTCAGTAGAGTTGCATATCAACTTGAATTACCTCCAACATCTCGGATCCATCCTACCTTTCACATTTCTGTTTTGAAACCATATAATGGGAATCCGAATGTTCCGGCTTTGGATTTACCTGACACTTATCGTGAAAATCAGCCACTACAGTATCCAGTAGCTGTTCTTAGCTCAAGGGAATTAACTCAGCAAGGATCCCTAATGAGACAATGGCTTGTACAATGGTCTCATTCCCATTTTGAAGATGCTACATGGGAGAATGAGGAAGACCTTCGACAGTTTTACCCTGATTTGGACCTTGTGTTCAAGGTCCCTTTTGAAGGAGGGAGGAGTGTTAGGAACGCAGATCAGCAAGTGGAAAGCATAATTGAAGATGTTGCTGATGAAGTTATAGCACAGCAAGCTAGGCCCAAAAGAATAGTTGGAGCCCCAAGTTGGGCTGCAGATTACCAATCCTATTGAGATGTAATGTAGTTATAGGTGTCAAGCAAAGGAGGTGATGAGCCTAGGATGTGTCATTAGTATTCTGTTTGAAGTATATGTGTCAGTACTTAAGGGATATACAAACTTTGAGTTGTCATTACATTGGGTTGTATGTAGGGAAAAGGGTATATAAACCGTGTAACAGGATTAGTTAGACATTGAATAAGAATTTGGTTCTCTGTTTCCGTTTCTACATTTTCTGCTCTTATCAGTGACTCACTTATTGAGTACTCTTGTATATGTAGTATAAAAGATGCAGGAAAAAATCCACCAATATCCAATGCATTTATTTCAGAATCATTTATTCTCTTGTGATTTTTGTTATCATATATGTCCATGTGATTTATAAAAAAATAAAAAATTACAAGAATATATGTGATAAAAAATATATTCTTTTGCAAACCACAAGTATATGTGATAAAAAATCACAAAAACATAAATAATTCTGAAATAAACGACAAAAACATTGATCAACTTTTCGAAAGATTCAATGCATTACTTATTCAAGTTAGAAAAAGAGTAAATACTTTTTTTGGTCCTCAGCAAATTTCACGATGCCCGTTTTAATCCCTAGCAAATAAAAAGGCCCATCATGGTCCCTCAAAAATTCAAAATGGACCCATTTTAGTCCTTTAGAGGGCTAATATAGGTCTTTTTTAAATTTATTAGGGACCACAATTTCAACTAAATGGGTTCATTTTGAATTTCTTAGGGACCACGATGGGCCTTTTTATTTGCTAGGGACTAAAGCGGGCATCGTAAAATTTGCTGAGGACCAAAAAGGGTATTTACTCTTAGAAAAAATTGTGACTTCCCAAATTATAAATATTCTATAGGGAATGATATTGTGACAACCAAGTTGTGTTACTACTAAGTGACTACCAATCAATCTCACCGTTAGATTGATTATGTTGATCCAACAGTTATATTTATTTCCATCTTTGTATGGTCATGATTTCCCATATTTAAAGTGAAAACATTAAATATGGGAAATCATGACCATACAAAGGTGAAAATAAATATAAAGTATTAAATTTGGGGAATCATGACCATACAAAGATGGAAATAAATATAACCGTTGGATCAATATAATCGATCTAACGGTAAGATTAATTAGTAGTCACTTGGTAGTAACACAACTTGGTTGTCACACACAATATCCTTCCCCATATTCTATTAGTCCCTTTTTTTTTTTTTTTTTTTTTTTTTTGTACTTCTTGTCCTTCACATTTGTAAAAGTAAGTTACTTCTTTTTTCGGGGAAAGTCAAGGCCCAATTTTTACTAAAAAGAAGTCATGGCCCAAATCGGTAAGTCAGTCGGCTTGAGGTCTCTTTTATTTATTTTTTTATTTTCTTTTTTAATTCTTAAAAAAAAAAAAAAAAACTTAGACCTGATAAAGCACAAAAAAAATGAATAGTATGAAAACTCGGGACAAAATAAAGTATTTATATGCTAATAAAGTAAAAAAATATTTTCTAGTCAATAGCAAATCCTTATATATACAAACTATTTCTGTTTTCCTTTTGAATAAAATGAACTAAAATCATCTCACTTTTTTCCGTAACAACTTTGAGTACATCAAGAATTTTTTTTTTTAATTTTATCAATTACTGTGTTCGTTTAAAAACAAAAGTGTAAAAAATAACTTTGTTGAGTGTGATTGATTTTAATAAAAGCACCGCACCGGCTCTCATAATTTGTTCCGGCCAAATTAAAGACTAATTCAACTGGGTTGAGGGTTTGGGTCATGAAAATAAATTTCGACGTATTTTTAATCAGTTTTATGTTATACTTTAAATTGAATTAATATATATATATATATATATATATATATATATATATGTTCGTATAATTTTTTTTTTTTAAATAAGATGATAATTTATAAGACTTTTAAATTTAAATCAATATTTTTATAGCAAGCTAATATTTTTGTATTTACATAATTTGTTTCAAAATATATATTATAACGTATTACTTGACTTAATTTACTTACTTCTGAAATTTATGATTTGTCTTTATATATTTTATTTAAATATCAATTTAATTCAATCACACCTCAATTATATTACAATTGAACCATAGTTATGTGGAATTGAGATCTAAAAAATACCCCATTAAAATAGTAAGTCGGATTTGACATTACTCATTCCATAAACGCTCATGCTTTACAGAAAATAAGCTTCAAACATATGCTCTAATTCCATAGGTGTTTATGCAGTTATTCAGAGATCGAGGCGAGTCTGGAATTAAGGTTTTAAATTCCTCCAAAAGATGATACTGAAAATACATGCTCTCACCTTCACATGTTCAGTTTCCATGCACCAACTTAGTTACCATTATTTGATAGTTTTAAACATCTGTAAAACTCAATCATAACTGCATTATGAACCTTTATCCAATCACCAAACTTATTGAATTATACTATTCATTAATATTTTACATCACAATATATCATATATATATTTTTTTGGCTAAGATATATGTTATGAGCATATTTTAAAAAGGCCTAAAAAGGGCAACAGAAAGATAAAACTAAAGGAAATAAAGAGAATAATCATTAAATGATGCCTATTCTAATATGATAGCAATGGTCTTAACATTGAACTCCCAGAAAAGCCACTAAAGGTTTAGAATTTCAATACCTACATGTAGATTCTACAAATAAGAGGTAAATTCTATAAGTATGATATTTACTTCCTCTCATTACTTGTTGTCACTGTGCACACACACCACCTTTTTCGCATCGTCGTTACTCTTATGCACAATAATTTATTTTCCTTAAAGGTATCTACTTCATAGATACCTGAAAGAGTCTTATATATAATATCAATATATTAGTCTCTGATTAGACATTTTTATCTTTATGATAGAACATTAAAGAAGGGTGCCCGAGGTAGGAACTTAGCACAATGAAATCAAAATGGCCGAAGCCATACACAACGTATCACATACTATAAAGCTCGAACCAAGGACATAATTGAGTTCCAAATGCCACGGACAAGAAAAGTAACTTCGAACGTGGCCAGAAGAGGCATCACGAACCTAATCACCCTGGCCCGAGAAAGCCTAAGCTCGACTGTATTTTCTACTCCCCGACAGCCTGGATACACAAATTACTGAGCTGGGGGCAACCGTTATGTGCCCATATATGAGGCCCATATACTAGAAGGCTCAATTAATGGCAACAGAAAAAGGAAACTAAAGGAAATAATCCTTAAATGATACCAATCATAATAAGACACAATTAACCTAACATATGGCCCCAAGAAAAGCCACTAAACGTCCAAAATTCCATTACCACCAAACCAAGTAAATTCTATAAATAAGAAGTAAAATCTACAAGTATGACACTTACTCGATCTCTCGTTACTTGCTGTCACTGTTCATACATCCCATCCTTTTGGCAACGTCTCTTGTGCACAGTGATATGCTTACCTTACATCAAAGATATCTCTTTCATAAATATCTGAGAGAGCTCTAAATCCAAGATCAATATATTAGTTTCTGATTAGACATCTTGAACCATTAGGATAGAACAATCTCCATTTCCGCGATAACCCATTACAATCGACTAACATAAAGCTGGGCTAGCCATCTAGTTCAGACCCAGGTTAAAGCACCCTATCCAACATGCACTAATGTCCTTGCCACTTCCATGTTTGCAGATAAAACACACTCTCTGGAATAGTGACTTAAATACCACACTTTTTCAAAAAAAATTCTCAAATGCCACGGGAATAATATTTTTTACCAGACTGTCACGCGTCCAAGTTCGCTACCAGTCATAGCGAACTTGGTTAGACCACATGTCACGTTTTCATTAGCGTACTAAGTTCGCTACCAGCCGTAGCAAACTTCGTCACCTATGATTTCATGACGTGAACATTTTACAAAAAAAAAAACCTAACTGTACTAAGTTCTCTATGACTGATAGCAAACTTGGTTACGGCTGAAGAGTTCGTCCTTCTTTTCCTCTTACCCTTTTCTCTTCATCTCAAAAGAAAAATGTACTTTCTCATTAATGAAAATTCCAGAGGCGATATACATAAACAAAAGCTAGACTCAACTGTATATTCGAAGATTCACATTCCAGCCCTAAATTTTAGGACCTGCACTAAAATCATTAGCCTTGTACTACTTTAACTACACCTGCCCTTTCTTTTATTTTTCACTGTACTTAGAAAATAACTTGACAGCCCAAAAGATTAAAAAAGAAGAAGGAGGAAGAAGAACATAAAGCCTAGCAAGCCTAGCTAACAACATATATTCAGTCCTTTCTCTGTCTCATGAATTTAATAATACCCCAACGGCCTCTGCTAACATAGCATTCACATCAAAATGCAGAAGGATGAACACAGAACACAAAGAAGATGGGGAAGCAGCAAGGTAGCCAGCAATGATATTAATTTTCACCCTCCAAAGTACTCCCCTGATGTTAATTCTTTCCGGAAACCGCTTTAAATAACCAACTGGTTTTCTCAGTGTTTTCTTATCTTCATCATGTCTAATAGTTAATATCATCTGTATGTGCAGGAGGTACTCTGCATTTTTTACTCCTCTCATTTGGTTTGGTGGCTCCTTGTGTTTCACTCATATATTATTTTTAAATTGTGCAGGTAATATGCAACTGTGTACACTGCTGGAGTGCTGGTCATGACAATTATAGGAGGCATACTGTAAACTGATAACTCAGAGGCATAATGAATAAGGGTAGGTAAGATATCGCAGCAAAAATGTAGCAAAATTAAGCTTCGGATTAATGTTAAGTCAGATATTCTTTAGTTTTTCTCTTTACATACACCTATCACACTCTTTTGTTTTTGTTTTTGGTAACCTATCACACTCTTTCTAATATAAAAAGAATTTGTTTGTTAAATAATATCGGTAATTTTTATTTTTTGAAAAAATGTATTCGCTTGTAAAGTAATGGTTTATGGTCCTAAGTTTATGAAGTGTAGGGTTAATTTTTCGGAGTTTATATATACAAATTTTACTAACTGAAAATACTTTACTAGGTTTTATTCAAAAGCCATTTGTTCTCGATTTTTCGCTTGTCGGAACCATGGAAAGATAGATCACCCGATTTGAAACATGCTTTGCCCCGCATCCGCCTGAGCTTTCCGTGTACCACTGCATCTACTATAATAATTTGGGGGTTCTATCAAAAAATAAAATAAAATTATAATTTGGGGGATATAACTGAAAAAAAAAAATGTTCAGCTCGAACGTACCAATTTGTTTATTTATTTTTAAAAAAGTAAAATTTTACGCCTTTGTTTTGGGTGGTGATACAGACTACAAGAGCTCGAATGCATGTATTCACTACCCATAAATTAGTCCAGAACAAAGGCGTAAAATTATACTTTTAAAAAATAAATTGGCACGCTTGTGCTAAACACTTTTTACCCAATTATAACCCCCATATTATTATAATCACAACTACAACCCACTAGCCATGGATAGATCAATTGATTTTAAAATTTTAAAACAAAAATAAAAAACTATATGATCCAAGATCAAACACTAAACTATATGATCGTAAACCTTTTAATATTATATATGTTAGGATGCCTTTATTATCAGTAACAAACTAAGAGTAAGTCAAAGATATGGTCAATATTTTTCCAAAAACAGTCATCCACAACGATAAAAAAAAAAAAAAAAAATCCTAAAAACTTATATTTTGTGCACATCACTAATAACAAACACCTTAATGATTAGGGTTAGGGTGTATATGCCTTGAACTCACTCTTGCAAACTATGCCTGAGAACTAGAGTTTGGAAGACTCACAAAATTACTTGACTCATGAAACTTTAACCCATCTTTAGAGCAACCAAGGAAAACAAAGATAGGATATATTTATGATTTAATTTTTTTTTTTTGCATTTTATTTAATTGCTTCTCTTATGTACGAGCATGATTAGATCGTTATTTTAGAACTTACAATATCATGAACTGGTTATTCTAAAAGAGTGAAAATAAATGATTTTATATCTAACGAATACATCAAAACTTGACAGGGATCGAATTCCTTTTGTTTTTCGAAGGCACCAATCTGGAATTTGGATTCACATTCGCCCTCCTCCCACCTTATGCTAAGGAGGCAAAAGAACTATTTTGAACTCTTTACCTATTCCTTATCTAACAAATTAAGGTTTTGATACTAACAGGTTCTATACCAATCCCTTTCAAAACCCTCATTTTTTGATAAAGGGGTATCGACATTTGATAATTGGGTGAATCTCGTGTTGGGGCAAGTAACAGGAATTACGTTAACCTGTACTATAATTTTCACGCCTTGGTAGCCCACACCTCTTAAAGAAACCCCACCCAACTTAAGGGCCCACTGTATGTTATTTGTTATTACATTGATTGGCTTCACCCAACACCCGGATTGAATTTTGATGAAGTTATTTTTGAATTTTAAAAAATTTTCCGCGCAATAATTTTGTTTCACAAAAAAAAAAGAAAAAAAGATTTTCTTTTTCTTATAATCCTATCTGTGATGGGCATATAAACAAGGATAAGATATTGTAATAACCAATTAGGATTATTACTAATGTTATTACCAATCAATTTCACCGTTAGATCGATTATGTTGATCCAACAGTTATATTTATTTCTATCTTTGTATGGTTATGATTCTTCATATTTAATAGAGGTGTTCATCAACCGATTCAAACCGTGATAACCGAACCGAAAAATCAATAACCAAATAAATCGAAAAACTAAAAATCGAGAAAAACCGTAAATTTTAATTAGATTGGATCGATTTTCAGATTGGTAGATGAAAACCGATCTAATATATTGATTTTTCATTTACAAAAAAAAAATATATATATATATATTGATTTTTCTCTACCTATTTGGGTCTTTTCCCAATCATAGCCCAAAAATTTCTAAACCCAAGACTCATTAACCTATTAACTAAACCTAAGAAAAAATCTAGTCACCTCTCATCAACAAAATTTTATCTATGTAGAACTTTATATCTCATTATCCAAAAAAAAACTATATTATTGTTTACTGATGCTTTT
The DNA here is from genome assembly GCF_033153095.1 of Gastrolobium bilobum. NCBI lineage: Eukaryota > Viridiplantae > Streptophyta > Magnoliopsida > Fabales > Fabaceae > Gastrolobium > Gastrolobium bilobum. Next base: position 1,082,814 of record NW_026896335.1, on the reverse strand, counting down.
ATATTTAAAAAAAATTACAAAGTCAATATATACAAAAGATGTTATTTGCACAATAATCATGAAACAAATTTTAAGATTTTCAAAAACTCGAAAACCGATCCAATTCAAACCGAAAAAATTGGATTGGATCGGATTTAAAAAAAAATTCAAACCGAATGGATGATTACAGGATCAAACTGAAAGGATTAGATCGGATGATTTTTGCTTTTAAAATCAATCTAATCCAGACTGCGAACACCCCTAATTCAAATCTAAACCACATTTTATTTTTTTATAATAAATTTCGAAATAATAATTAATGACCGACATAATTAGATAATAATACATGTATTGTTGGTCGTCTCCTATGTCAATTGCACCGTTCACTTTAAAATATTATTAGTTATAACAATTGAACAAAATTACACAAATAGTTTCGTGTAACAAATAATTGAAAAGCTCGTAAAAAAGCTCTGTGAAATTGTGATTGTAACCAACTCTTGTGAATGGAAAGCATTTCGTGACAAGTTTTTTACCGCTTTGTGCACTGATCGGATCGAGGAATTAGTCTCACGAGGATACCAAAAAAAAAACAATTGTGTGTGTCCAAACTAAAGGAATACTACATAAGAGAAGAAAATTTGCTTAGTTTACAATACGAAAGGAAAAGTCAATACCAACACCGCTTGAGAGAACAATTTGCTCAAGTCTACTACAACTCGAAAATTCTACGCTTAAATAAAAACTCGAAAGTCAATAACCGAACCTAAGACCGTTCAAAGTGCTAACATGAAAAGATACTCTAAGTCTAAGGTGCGTCCGTTGACTTGCTTGTTCTGAAATTGAACAAAGCATGCACCATCCAACCTCGTGTTCTTTCTCTATCTTTGTCCTGACTGCAACACAAGAAAACAATCCCTTCACTTCAGTGTTCTTCTTTTGCCAAATGTATAGAAAAAAGCAAGATTATTTTCATCACAAACACGTTTAAAGCATGTTACCTTATGAAGGTGGTTCTGAAATAAATCAGGTGCCCTCGTTTATCACTGCGACTTTGATCTTTTCAACTGTGCACTTAATTAAACTGTTAACGGTGGCCACTGAACCTAGAGATAGCTTTGCCGTTGGAACTGAATCAACTAATATCTGAAATGCAACAGTGAGTAGAGAACCACCAGATCCAACATCAAGTATTGGTCCTTCGTTTGATCCAGGCCCATCAGGAAGAATAGCAAAGCCTGATGGCAACAGGGCAACATAATCTGGATCCGCACCATTCAATACTACATTCATGGTAACAACATCGACAGGAGCATAAACTACATATGAGCCAGTACAATCAGTGCAACTCTCTTGAAGTATCAGCATATTACTTTGGTTGGAATTTGCACTCTACAATTGGTATTGCCAAATAAATAAATAAAAAACATGTTAGGTTATATGTTATGAGATATAATCTAGGATGTGAAAATTGTACCTCTGTGGCATACTATGGTCATGTGGTCATAGTAACATCAAGAGAGAGAAAAGTGTATGACTTTTAAACGAGTGATTGTGATCAAATAACATGATCACATAACCACCACTTTTTCATACGAGAAGATCCAAATCCATAACAGGGACTTACTTTGACACGAAGTAAAGAGACACAGTTGCCTGGATCACCACCATTTTCTATGTGTGCCAATTCCTGAACTTGGCCCCCGTTGGAGAGAATATCCCACTGTTAATTCAATTAAATGTATAAGCTTCAAGGATTCAAAATAGTTACTATGCTTCCACCAGTACTATTTCATTTCAAATAAAATTTTACTAAAAAATACTAAATTCTTGATACGTGTTTCTTTTCTTACTATACCGTGTTATAAATATAAAAGATGTGAACATTGACATGTTATGCATACCTCACTTCTTGAGTTTTGATCTCGAAGGAAATCAAAAACCCTGTTTGGAGGAACTGGAAGCCAGAAAGAAGTAGCAGCACAGAGCACTATACCGGGGGGACTGCCTGGGTCATCCATACTCTTTCTGGTCATGACCCTTACATCATCACATCCTGTTTCTGATAGCGTTGTCCAAACATGTGCTGTAGAAGCACCAACACCAGCACAAAAGCTCATTACCATTCTCTCTGTCAGCTTCAGCATACGTTCCTTTCCCTCAGGACTGATTATCACTGTATATAAACATAAGGATTGGAAAATCACACACTTAACTCATCTTTGTGAGTACATACATTACATATATGCATGCATATTAGCTTCTAAAATGATCTTAAACTAGCCATGAAAGGGACCAAAAAAGTTGATATAATGCCACATACCACAAAGGACCCCTGATGGTACTATGCTGGCCATTGAACTAGCAAGACGTTCGCATTGTCTATCTAATGTAGCCACCCATCGTTTAGCTCCAAAGGCAATGCTCGAATTAACTAAAGGTCTATATAGATCATGCACCGCTCTATTATCCACTTCTACATGTTCAATCCATGTAACCTGAGGAATAATGAAAGAACACAACTACTAAGCGACATAAAAATATTTTTGGTTTAGTTTCTGTTTTTCTTGGGATGTAGCCCCTTTATGTAACAGAGGGAAAAGATCAAAGAACTTGAAGATTATCAACAATGTGAATATTACAGATGCTCAATTGAAAATACCACACCACCTTGGAGTAACCATTTGGCAATTGTTGAATTAAACAACCAGAGGGCCTTCTTCGGCTTCTTGAGATTGTACTTGGTCGCAGATTATCCAAGGAAACATCAACCACCGCCCATATCCCATCTGGATGCTGCTTACAGTACCTTACAAAATAGTTCTCACGAGTAGGAACAAGTGGTGAAGGGACTTGGAACTCAGCTGACATCTGAAAGAAAAAGAAAAAACTGTTACATAAAATGAAATGCATATTTCTAGTCTTATAAATTCTCTTGTGAGGTGAAAATCTTGAGTGTAAGGGAGAAAAATGAGTACTGTACCACTTGCAAGGCTCCATTGTAGTTTCCTGCCACTCCAGTTGAAAGGACTTCAAGTGTGAATGCTCTTGAAACTATTCCGCAAAACGCAGTTGACCATTTATTCTGAAAACCATAATCAATTCAAAGAGGTATATATATGATATATCTCGGTTAACTGCCTCACTCGACAAATTAAATATAATAGGAACTCTAAGAAATTGTTGGGATCATTAACACTCACCACATCCATAAAGATATCAACAAGGTTGATATGATTCATGATAACCACCACGGATTCCCTTGAAGCTTCAGATCTTAAGCCCAATGGTTTCGGACCTATACGTCTAGGGAAAGTCCTCAAGTATTCATCTTCATTTAGAATCTCAGTAATGTGGTTGCTGGGGACCCATAAAGGGTCGCCAGCCTGAGCTAATCTTGTTAGTTCCTCCATTGCTGCAACGGCAAGCTCAACAATCATGGGTTTGTCAGCATCAGCAGGAACTGGGAGTGACCTAAGAAGGTCACTACCACCATACATTTCTCCTACCATGCTTGACTGTGCTCCAACACCAAGATCAAGCGAGCGGGAAGGCACATGATTGTTACTGTGAGATGAAATTCTATCAATCTGAAGTATTTAAGGGAAAAAAAAAAAAGGTTAGTTTGAAAAAGAAGAAAACGAGAGACAAAAAAGAATAATCCTTTACATTATGCAATGGGGATGAAAATTTTGTAATTAATTAATTAACAAAACTTGTTTTGTGGTAGTGACTTACCTCTTCTCTTAATCGAGCATTCTCAATCCTCAAGTGCTGCTCGTCAAAGGACATTTCACCAAGAGCAACTGGGCCTCCGCACTTGGGGCATGTAGCATTACTTAGGGCCTCCTTGTACCTATTGTTCTCAGCATGAAGTTTTTCATTCTCAGCCTTCAAATTAGAATTCTCATGTCGTTCATGTTGAGCCTATATATATATATATATATGTACGTGACCATCAGAAAGAATCATTTTACAGATCACAGTATAAGCGTAATATGATTTACTAATTAGATTTTTACAGATGCTAATCAATGTTAATTAAATCCTAACGCTTACTAATTAATATCAACCCATTGATTTGCTAATTAAATCCTAACTATTGAAAATAAATTTTAATTAACGTCAACCATGATGATTTGTTAATCAAATTGTTACGGATCTCCTAATATAAAGCAAGCCAAGTATACTTCAAAGTTCAATCTAATATAACTTTGGTCGAAAGTTATATTAGATATATATACCTTCATCTGGGTGCGTTTGTTTTGGAACCAAAACTTGATTTGCAAAGGTTCTAACCCCAGCTCACGGCTCAGCTCTTTTCTTTGCTTGTCATCTGGGTGAGGACACTGCTTAAAGAAGCTGAAAAGGCGAAGTTGAAAGAATAACCATTAAGCAAACTGAGCAAGAAAACATGTTATGAGATAAAGAGTTGTATTGGAAAAATATGGTTCCTACGCTTCCATTTCTTGTATTTGGCGCTGTGTGTGGCGGTGGTAGCCCTTCTTTGTGGGTCCTTGGTTAGGATCCTTGTCATCACTGAAAGGAGCGTCCGTGGTCTCTGTGCAAGATTTGCTCTCGTAGTCTTCATCTATGGCCCTTCCCAAATCACTCTCAGAGGAAGTCTTGTACATGTGAGACGACATATCAAGCACATGATGGTGAGAATCAAACATGTTTGTTTGAAAAATTGATGCAAATCGTTAAATTTTAAGAAGCCACGGTCTTCTTTTCCAATCTGCCAAAACATGAATTGAAAAAACATCCAACTCGTGTGAACCAAATGTGTAGAAGCGTAGCAACAAGTAGTTTATTTGTTAACAAAATACAATATGTAATAATCAAAGAGGTAGACAGTCACAGTGGTTTAGCAAAGCTTGAATCATCAGACGACCAAATAAGGCACTGATTTGGAAGCTTTTCTTTTATAAATTAAAATTTCCCTTCTCTTATTATCAATTTAATCCATGATAACAACCATTATAAAGTCTGCTCAGAAAGATAGAAAAAGTTTTCTCCCCATATCTTATATATATATATATATATATATATATATATATATATATATATATATGAGTGACTGTTAATTAGTTTTTTCATTTATTCAAATTTCTGTTATATTATTAAAAAAAAAAAATAAGACCATAAAAAGGAAGTGATCACCAGTTTGATTAGCCTTGAAGATGACTGCAATAGATCAATGGCATTGCCTTTCCTTAGCCTTAATACTCTTACATGCAAGAATTATTGGAAAAATAAAGCAAAATCAGAAAAGACAAAATGGGGAAAGAGTTGACGTAGTGTGAAAGATTGTAAATTATAAGGCTAGCTGAGTGACTGAGTACGTTCAATGCGGGTGAAACCAACCGTTGTCTCTCTCTCTCAGTCTCTCTTTCACTGAATGCATATAACCGAAACATGGATTAAAGATATTCAAGCCAAAGCTAACATCAGCGTAAGAAACATGCACACAAGATGGCACCTTAAGGTTTGATGGAGGAACCTGAGAGATGTTGATTGTTGAAGCGGTTGTGGGAATTAGGGAACTGGAGGAGTTGTTCCTGCACTGCCTTTATGATATATAATAGGGATTAAAAGGAACCGAAAGGTAGACCAAAGAGAGAAAGAAACGAACGTAGAAAAAGAGGAGATAAAATGAAAAGATGGAAGGTTTGGAAGTAGTGGAAAAGGAAGGGGAAAGAGAGAACAGGTGGAGAGGATTTGGCAGAGTGGAGTTATTGCAGAGGCTATTGAGAGGGTGTAAACGCATTTATGAAGTAATGAACGGTGTAAATGGATGTATATATAGAGGGAGAGAGAGAGAGAGAGTATGACCTCATGTTTTAAATTTTCCCTGTGAGGTGTGGTGAAGTGTATAGCTTCTTAACTCCTGTGTCTCAACCTCAATCCATTACACTGCATTTGGCTTTTGTCATTGCACATTTATTTGTGGTTGTTTGTTTGGTTTTGTTTCTTCCTCAATCTGATTTTCTTAGCTGGAAAGCAAAATAAAAACGAGAATGCATACGTAGATTTTTCTTCTTCTTTTTCTTTTACTTTTTTTATAAAAGTTGCAAGCACAAGAACATGCATGGAGAATGAGTTCCATAGCTTGGTTGAGTTCTGAATCCTCAGATAAATATGCAAAACAGTTCAATAATTTTTTTTTATCGGTATGAAGAATGATTATTTATTTTAAAACTCAATACAAAGTGTTGCATGCTTTTTATTTGACGGATCAGGATCAATTAGAAAGAAATAAACAGAGAGATGGGAATTTCATAATTTTGAAATTGTGGACCCTCATTTTTTTCTCTATTTCGCCAATTGGCTTGTAGAATCTATCTCATCCCTATTCGATTTAAGTTGTACTACCGTATTTTCTTCTTTGGATGGTGGTGGTGGGGGCACCACAGTCCATATCATAAATTATGTTTATCATATAATATTTAATAAGTTAAGGAATATAATAAATCACAGGTGTTGCTTACTTGACAAATTGATGTATATATATATATGTGTGTGTAAACTTCTATTTGCAGTGAACAATTTATGGCTAGAGCTAAACTAGCTCAGCATAAAATAATTCCACAACCAAAAAATATATAATTCTAGTAACCAAAAAAAAAATTGAAAAAAAATTGCAAAGTGAAAGAAAATCTTAAGCTTTCCAATTTAAAGTTTAAGCAATACAAGGATAAAATTGTAATAAAAAAATTCATAAAAAAAGTTTTAATATATAACCCTGAAAATATTTACGAGATTTAACAATATTGTGTAGCTGTATTAACATACAGATACAAAACCTAGGCGAGGGTTAATTTGTCTTTATTAGAAGACAAGCACACATTTAAGGGAAAAAAAATTTATTTGGCGAGAAATCTCCTTGTCATACGCTGTACACATGCAAGTCCACAATAGTCAAACATATTGTCAGTCATATTTCGGGATTCAATTGCATGAAATAGTGCGAGAGATATTCTCCTACATGATTGATAAACTAGTGAGTGGTGTGAGGTGTTTGAAAAAGAATGGGAGATGATTTGGTCCACTTGGTCAAACCCTCGATCACTTAACTATTTTGTTTATAGCTGAAACAGGATAATTGTTTTCTGCTGCTAGGAAAGCTCATTACAACCATACCTTTCGACATGAAAAGTTATAGATTTGGCGGCATGTCAAGGGGATGGAGTTTAGGGCTTTAGGTATGTCACGCCTTTTGAATTCTTCAGCAAAAGGGAATCTCTGTATAGTGCTCAAAATGGTTGGCCATGTTTGATAAAACCTTACCGATCATACTTGAATATCATGATATTAATCTTCGTCCTATGCACATATTTGAGTTACAAAAAAGGGACTTTCGTAATATAAATTCTACACGATTAAAAAAGAGAGGTTATATTTATAAATTTTATCACTTACAAACTCTTATAATTAAATCTTAAGTATTGATTTCCGTCAATCTAACGGTTATAATTTATAGAAAATTAATAATTAATTAATAAGTATGACCCAATAAATTATAGCCGTTAGATTGACGGAAATCAATTGTTAAAATTTAGTTATAAGAATTTGTAAAAATTTAGTTTATAAATATAACCATTTCCACTTAAAAAACTGATAATCTATCTTACCTAAATATTTAAGCTGCTTTTATATATATATATATATATATATATATATATATATATGAAAAAATTACTCACGTGTTGTTGGAGAGTAGCTTTCATTTCTATACACTCATCGATTTATGTGTAACTCAATTTTTATTTATTTATTGTTTATAAGTGAGGAGGCCGTCAGATACACTCTTTTCTTCTCTCCTACAACATGAGATTAATATATAGGATAAAAGATTTCTCAGTCAATGGAGATAAATTATCTCCGATGAGCCCAAAACGACGTCGTTTTGAGACGAAAATCAATGTATTTTTATAATTCTAATATATTGCAGGGTCATATTAGTCTTTATCATTATAATTTTTTAATCTTATAATCCCAAAATAACATCATTTTTAGCTCACCAGAGATAACTTTTTTTTCGATGACTAGAAAATTACTTTCTATATATATATATATATATGGGTAGGATCATCTTACACCAGTGTAAGAATAATAAGTCTTACACCAAATCTTAACCATTGATTTTCTACATCTAACTATTTTTAATTCCCAATATATATAGGGGTAAGATGATCCTACCCCTATATATATATATATATATATATATATATATATATATATATATATTAGTTTGATATGAGGTAGAAAAAAATTTATGAAAAAGTTTTATCAATAATAATAGGGAGAGATTATACTTACCATCAACTAATCTCTTACTATCTCTTTTAAAACCATGGGATAAAATTAAATCAATGGTTATCATTTGATATAAATTTTCTTTCTCTCTCTTCAAGCACTTTCTCCACTTCCTCTCTCATCTTCATCTTTCTATCATGTTTACTCCACTATCTAACGGTTATAAAAGAGGTAAAAGAAGGTGATAAACTTATTGATGATAAATATAATCATCTCCTATAAATTAATTATTTTTTCAAATGTTTAGGTTATCCTATTAGTTTTGAGGAGTTGTTTATTTCAGTTATCTCAAAAAAAATAAAAAAAATAAATAATGCTTGACAAAAGAGGGAAAAAAAAACTTTTCGGTTGATAAATGACTCAACAAAGTGCTGGCCACAATTTCGGATCTGCCTTGAGCTCAACAGAAATTAAACTTAATTTATTTTCCTTTTCTAATTTCCTTCTTTTTGTATTTTTCTCAATTTCCACATAATTATACTAGGGTGTGTTTAGTAGAAAGATAAAATTTAAAATCCGAGATATCCGTATTTAGTACAAGGGATGTGAAAATTTTCCTGAATTTCTTGCCGAAATTTCAAAATGTGAACAAAATTCTCAAAAAAAATACCACCTCACAGGTGAAATTCTAAAAATCGCACACGGTGGAAAAATATTGACTAATTTTTCAAACAATAACTCCCTGCTTTCTTCTTTGTTTCTCTCGTTGTCTCTTACTACATTTTCCTTTCGTTTCATTCATTTTCTCATGCAAGAATCTTCCCAGGAGGAAAAGCTTTTGAGATCACTTGTTCAATGGATAAAAGCTGTCAATACTCTGCAGAGTCTACAACTATACTATTGTTACCACATCCTTTGGCAATGGTAGCAGCAATACTAGTAGCAGAGATCATTATCTGAGGCACCTCAACAAGCTTTCTCAAAAGATTTCCAAACCCATCATTAAAAAACAACCTTTGATTCCTCCTCTTCTTCTTCTTCTCAAACCAACAACCACACCCACAACAAAACCACACCTTCAATAGTCAGGCACAAGCACAACAAAACCTGCAGCATCAATCACCTGAGTACAACATCAACAAGAACGACTTCAGGATGTGGTTCAAAAACTGTGTTAAAGAACCTTGGGATACACCACCCAAAAGCTAGCTCAAGGGGTAAGAGTGCTCAAGGCCTTATAGGACATATTAGTTGCTCATCCAATCAATGTGAGACTATATATCTCAACACGCCCCTTCATGCAAGAGCCTTTTAGGCTAGAAGCGAGTCTCACCTGCAAACGACCGCATCTCAACACCTCCACCTATTCAATGACTTCAGATAGAATTCTAATTGCTTCGAATTCTATCACTTACTTAGTGTTCAATCTTTTTCTAACTGATTCTACCTTTTACTATTTATTACTATAAGCATCCAGTCAACTACCTCCTATGGATTTTCGCTGTTTCTCTTTCAAGATGAAACTTTGGAGAGAAATTCAAGATGAACATTTGGTAGTATCCCGTCAGTGTTGGATGATCGTGTAAAATTTTTATTTTAATTTGAAATTGCAAAAGTGTTGAATTATAAGGGATAATTTTGTAAAATTAACTCATATTTCCAATAATATTTGACAATCAATCAAACATATAATCAAACCCATATTTTCGGTAATATTTTGGTCTATCAAACATTTACCGTTGAACTATCAAATATTTTCTAGGAATCACGGTTCTCGGGCACACAAAAATTTATTCTCTACCAAACGCTCTTTCTCTTCTGTTTCATATCTATTATTATTATTATTATTATTATTATTATTATGTAGTAAATAGGTTCCACATGAACTCCTATAAATCCCTATGAACTTATAAGTAGTAAATACCATCAAATTTGATGATATTGGAGAAACCACCCTTAAACAATTTTATTTTCATTTTTTTATCATTGATAATTTTCTTGCTATAAATCCCTTGGCTCTATATGAACTGAAAGGTTGGACCGACAAGTATAATATTTTTTACAGACACAAAATAAATTTTAGCAGTAACATCATTTCATACAATCAAGTTCTTACAGGTTTGTATGATATAGTTTTTTTTTCATAATTATGTTTAAACTAACAATTTGCCTACCAAAAACACGAATTGCTCAATTGTGCATGTAACTGTTTTCTCAATCATTATTATTACTATCCGGCTGACGTACTCAATTTGTAAGTAATGTGGAATAGGGAAATACTGGCGCATAAGATTCTCTTTAGATCAGTATCAGATCGGTGTTAATTTCGTCCCCAGTCTGAGTCTCTTGCAGTGGCATGACTGAACCGATTATTTATTGCAAGCTGTGCCGACTAGGCCACTAATTCTTTATCCCAAAGTAAGATAATGGCCCCATAATTTTAAGTTTAAGTAATATTAAATAATATCATTATTTCTCAACTAATTATGTCATACCTAAAGACTGTTTAGTTTGTGGAAGGATATTAAATAGTATCATTGTGTTACTATTGTTAGTTTTTATTTATTTTACTTTATTATTTTGTTATTTTCAAATTGTTATTGTTAATAAAGGGTTGTTATTTAACCTGGTCTTTAAAAACATTGGAGTAGTGAATGGGATAGGATCTTGTGATTGTTGGTAGTGGGGTGGGTGGTTGCTATTTGTTAATGTTTTTATTATCTATTTAAACTTCTAGTGAAATGAATAAAATATCATATTAGAAAAGTTATCTCACGAGGCACTTATACAAGAGGTTAGGCTTCCTCAATAAAGTTATTTGATGTCATACTTTTTCAATAAAGTCAAATTTTCATTTTTATTTATTTTGTTCGTAACAATTAGTATCAAAGCTCAGGCATGGACTAATGCGTTCAGAAATTCGAAGACGTTGTCCAATCTTTGTCGGAGCAATGGACAAACACGTTCAAAAATTGGAAGATGCGGTCCAATCTTAATTTGTTAGAGCAATTCAAGGAGATGTTCACCCAATTCTCCAAATGATTGGACATCTTGGTGGCTACGCTAACACGACAAAGAAGAGATCATTCAGCCAGAATCGAAATGACACTAATCCAGTTCGGTGATTGACTTTCGAAGAAATTTCATATAGGCGACGGAAGGGGCTTTGTTTTCGCTGCAACGATGATTTTGCTCGTGGTCATCATTGCAAGAAGTTATCTTCAATCGAGACGATGATGGACGAAAGTGATGGAGATGCGAAAATTGAAGATGCGGAAATTGAAGATGATTCAATTACTTGATATTGAATTTACTCTTGAGGACAAGAGTAATTTTTAGGGGGAGAGAATGTTAAGATTGTTAGTTTTTATTTATTTTATTTTGTTATTTTTAAATTGTTGTTAATAAATAGTTGTTATTTGACCCCAGTCTTTAGAAATATTGGAGTAGTGGATGTGATAGGATTTAAACTTCTAGTGAAATGAACAAAATATTAGATTAGAAAATATGGGTACCAATGTGTTCCTCACGAAATTTATTAGGGGAAGAAGAACTTTCTTTACAATGAACCTCACACGAAAATACTTGTACCAATTGTTTCTCTCGAAATTTCTCATAAGTTTGGCTTTGAATCCAAGTGATTTAGAGGTCTCTAGCTCTCTCTATGATTTTTGGAAATTTTCCAAGCTTTCTTGTGAAGAAGAGTGCCTTTGTCAACGGAAGAAAGAAAATGAGGGGAAGAGAGAGTATTTTTGTTTACTTTAAGTGAGTTCAAATAATTTAAATGGATATAAACTTATCTATCCAGCTCACTTAACTCATATTCCAACTTAACACTTTGGTTTACAATATTTTTGTGGTAACATTTCCACATTTATATTTTACTTTCGGGTAACTTTGTCTACTAACATTTTTACCCCTCAACTGTTATCTTAAGTCCTTTTTCACCGTAGCTGACTTTATTTCTTTTTCTTATACTTTCCTCTCTAATTATTCTTTATTTCTTTTTCTTATACTTTCCCCTCTAATTATTCTTCAATATTATGATAAGAGGAAGGTTACATTTATCACTTATTTTCGTTTACAACCTCTTACAACCATATCTTAACCATTGATTTTCGTCAATCAACGATTATTATTTTCACAAATCAAACTTATTAATTAATTATTAATTCGCAATAAATGATAACCGTTGATTATCGGAAATCAACGGTTAAGATATAGTTATAAGAAATTATAAATAAAAATAGATTGGAAGTATAACTTTCCTCTAAAGTTATTAATCGATAATTAAATCCACAATTAGGGGTTATTATACCTAAACCACTTGCCCAGCCGATTGCAAGTATATATGTTAATTTAAGCCGTGTAGTAATTCTATCTAGCGACCATGAAGGGCATTTAAGCATTGATTTTAAGAAAATTGGGTAACAAGAATTCTCATTTATGTTAAAAAAATAGCCAATGCCAATGCACAAAATAGCCACCAATTTTCTTGGTTTTTCCTTAACTCCACAAAAATAATGCATGACTTCTAAATATGGGAGCTTTATTCTTACAAATATTGTTTCTGCAATTCCATGCATTGATATACCAAGGGCCTCAATTAATTGGATGTACTTAATTTTTAGAGGACAAACAAGAAAAATAATATATAGGGATATAACAGATTTTGTATCTTACTTCTGTAGTGTAGTTAAGCATTTATATTCCATTGAACCATCTTCTGGTATTCTACTTTAATACTTTGTAGTTGTATAGCATAGCTCTTAAACAAGGAAGTTATCAAACTGACCCACTTCTTAAGTTTGAGTAAGTGCTTCAAAATAAATTTGACACCACTGTTTTTCTATTATTAATTTGATGTAGATCAGAAAGCAAAAGTAACAGAACCTGCAGCTTCAATACTTTCATTGGGTTAAATATCATAAATCAGATTACAAGTCAGAAACTTCACATGTAGAATCAATGCTAGGTAGGTAAATAATGAATTACAATAATAGCAATAGAGGAAGGATATTGTCACAACTTGATTTTTATGTTGGAGGTGGAATTAAGGCTCCTGTCATGTATGAATACAGAAAGATCATAGATGGCGTAATTAGTTGCCTTCATCTCGAAGAGGATCAGTATCCTCACTTTACTATTAAGGTGGCTTTCAATGACACCACAGCAGATTTTCATCCCTTTGAAACACCTAATGGCATATGCCACGATGATTTTCACAAATGGGTGACATAAGAATTTGCAAAACCATCTAATAGATATATTATAGTAAAGGGACAATCTAGAAGTTAGATCACTTGCTTTGTATAGGAATTGTTGTGAATGTATGTTTGTGATTATCTGTGGTATTTGACTTTCGTCGTCCCGTTTTTGCTTTTGCAGTTGCATGATTCCGCTTTCTACAATTTTTTTTTTTTTTTTGGTCTATGCATATAACACACCTAGCTTTGGAGAGAGATGCAAACAGAGAGGAGAGAGAAAGAGAGAGATTTGAAACAAAGCTACATACAAAACAAAAAAGCTGTCTAATTGAACTGCTCTTGACGTTGGCATCCTAACACAGTATTTGATTCAATGTAAAAGCTAAAACTAAGACTAACAACATTTTGTGTAATAAATCTACATTACGTTGGTTTCCACTTCGCACGGGGAATTGGGTAGGAAGAGAACACTCTTCTCCATTGAAAAGGACTTTTGAAGGGAATCCATCTCCTTTTGCTATTTGTATGTTGGGTGTGAATTTCTTCGTAAAGGAAATAACAGATTGTTGTTTTCCAGGCACCTTTGGGTTTGTACTATTGTCTATACCTATCAAAAAGTTCGCTCCTGGTAATCCTTGCATGAAAATAGTGTGGTTGAGTTTAGGAAGGAATGTCCCATTGAAGGAAAACACTCTCTCATAACCAAGAGAAGCCTTCTTGAATTGCAGTGCAGTGAACCAATTCTCAAAATGGAAAGGCTCCCAATTGAACAGAGTGATTCTAGCACTCCACCCACCTTTGAAATCCGAAAGTACATGCCAATTTATGCTAACTCCACAATTGTCAGCGCATGGTAATTTGCTTGGGACACGAAAATGCTTTAATTTGGCCCAAGCAACCGACTTAAGTGTCCTATTCTCAAATGGTACAAGAAGAGCCTCTCCAGGGAGAAGCAAAGCTCGGGCATTCGGATTACAGTGGTCAGTGTTTTTACAACCACAAGCACATGTGTTGCAAGGTACAACAGACTCATTGTAATAAGCAGAGAAAGAGACACAGCAGCGAGTGTTCCTCTTGGTTGGCTTGGTAATATTGCAAACTATTTGCCAACTTCCAAGAGCAATAACCGAAGCCCCAAGTCCCCTAGTGTCTGGAAATCGTGAAGGTTCAACTCTCAAAGGTGGCCCACATTTGTAATCCGGGTTAAGGATTCCCATTACTTTCCACTTCTCTGGTGGGTGAAGAGATGTTCTATTCACATCAGGTGGAACTTTAAACACTTGCATCTGGAAAACAGACTTGGATTGGCTTGTATCCATAAGGGTAGGTAAAAGAGTGCCATTTCTGCAGCAGAAAGGTATTTTTCCAATTTCGGTGTCATTGGATTTCTCTGGAGGCAAGTCACTAACTATTGGATTCTTTTGACAGTTGATGACTTTAGAGAAATCCATGCCCTGGTAGTGCTCTCCTGCAGGACCATAGACACAACCCGAGTAGTCTATCTCACGCGTGAAAGCCCCTCTCATGTTGGCTATGAATTCCCCTCTAGTCCACTCCCATGTCATGTTCCAACGATCTAAGCGTCCCAACGGGCTATGATTCTCCATGGTCACTTGAACAATATAGTTATTCTCATACACTTGAAGAACGTCATAGGATATGACAAGATCCCCTTTGAGGCGTCGCATGTATTTGTTCTTCTCAACATCAGACTTGTATTTGGGGTCTCTTTTACAACACGCCCACATGGAACTTTCTGTGGAACATGATATTACTTAACTAGTTAGAACTACAAGAATAACACTAACACATAAAAAAGGAAAAGTAGTAGTAATGCGTGTGAAGACTCACTACGGATACTTGGTTGGGGACACTTGTATCCTTCATTTACCAACTTAATGGTTTTCGGCATAGGAATCCCAGGAGGCTTAACCCCAAACTGGGTGCCACTAAGTTGAATCAGCGCTTGAATTTGGGTCAAATCTTGGGCTGTGTTGACGGAGGTTTCCAAATCAGGAAGAGAAGTTCCAACTAAGTGAGTGCCTTTTCCAACTGAAGCAGGGAATTCCCCTCCATCGTACAGAACACCTCCACCAACTGAGACTAGAATCTCATCGTGTTGAAACCCAATGAACAACTTCCATGATCTAAGAACATCCGAGCCTGTGTTGAGTAATGTTGCAGTGGCATTGAAGGCCCATGATTGCGCTGTAACGTTCTTGAGGCGAGGGAATCCCTTCCTTCTGTCAAGGAAGTCATAGGAAATGTAAACCCCATTACAGCTTTCAGCTGCTGGAGGGAGAGCCTCAGGATCTTGACCCTCACACACATAAATTCCACAGGAAAATAACAACACCACTAATGACAGTGATAATGATAGATATATCAATGCACTTGTCATGTCTTTTTATTGGCAAATGCATTAGGATGATGATGGGACATGAGAAATGGAAAGGAGACTGAGCCTCATTGTTGGTTGGGCTTGAGAGAAACAAAAAAAAAAAATGTTAAGGGTTAGAGTTAAGAGAGGTTGAAAGAATTGAAAATGGAAACAATTGGGAAAGCAGGGTGTATGGTCAGAGGGAGGAGTAGGAAAAAGGAGTGTGGAGAGGAACAAAGTGAGGTGCTTAGAGAATCGAAATATCAGCGAAGAATAAGTCGCATTAGGAACCTCAACCTCTAAGCCTGCGATGGATTTGGCGGGGCCAACGACTAACGATCATTTAAAATCTCTATTTTTGCACTTAGCTGCCCTCACTTCTAGTTAGTAAAGCTCTATGTGTGATAACGATTTTTTAACAACATATAAAGAAAGATAAGAATTTTCAAGAATAGGAAATAACTTTCATTTAATAGCTCAAATTCTAACAAACCAAACCAAACCACAAGGTGTCCCCTCATTCTTTCCCCATAATTCTTATCTGAGTAGTTTAATGTTATTTCATAAGTTACAATCAAATTCTTCAATTTACTTTTTTTACTTTTTTTTGCTTCTTTTCATATACAAATCTCTTCTCTGGATAGTTATGAAGTTCTGGTTGATGATAAATGGGAATAATATCTTAATTTACAAAATAAGGAAATCCTTACCTATGAAGTATGAAATTTCAAAATTTCACGGTCCTCTACAGTTAGGCACTATTTCGGTTCCTATCTTCATTTTTTTCTAGATATGATACCCATAGAATATTTTACTCATTGTTGGTTATATTTACCAATATCAGCATGAGTAGAAAGAGTTTGAATTCCTAATTAAAGCATGTTCTCTGTAGAAAAACAGAAAATAAAATGTCGTTGAGAGGTCTTCATCTTTAGTATTTCGAGAGATTAATTTCGTATTTACTGTGTAAGAAAATATTCTAAGATAAAAAAAATACTGGTTATATTTTTATTTTTTTTTGGTAAACAATACTGGTTATATTTAATATAACTTTATGTTTATCATAAAATTAAAATTTAATAATTTTTTTTACAACTCACCCTAAATAGTACATCTATTAAAATACCATAACAATCCCCGCTTGGGCTTCACACGACTTCTCTCCTTTTTGGTGCTGTTTTATTTTATTTTTAATGTACTGAAATAGGATCATGTAAAAATAAATAAATTCATAGCGTACTATTTACCAAAAAAAAAAAATTCATAGCGTACTACTAAATAAACTGGAATGTATGAGCCCAATACACCTGAAATTGTAGCATTCAATTCAACCAATGACTAACGCTGTCTTCGGAAACAATTGAAATAATCATTTTTTTAGGTTCGTAAAAAAAGTTGGTAAAACTTTTTTATTTGATCTTAAATACATAAATCCAAACACACGGATCTAGTTCAGAGCTGGCAAAATGGGTTCGGCTCGGCGGGCCAACCCGCCAAACGGAGCGAGACGGGCTGAGTTTTTTAACCCATGTCAAAAGCAGGGCGGGGCGGGGCGAGCTCATTTTTTGGCAGGTTGACGGTGGGCATAGGCGGGTCAGTGTAAAATAGACTCGGGCTGACGGGCCAACCTGCCAAACGAAACAGGACGGGCTGAGTATTTCAGCCCACTTTCAAAATCGGAACGGGACGAGCTAACTCATTTTTCGGCAGGTTGATGGCGGAGTGGAACAGGTCGGGCCGGGCCACCCACTTTGCCACCTCTAATCTGGTTCCAACCTCCTGCCTCAATCCATAAAAGTACGAAACCATTACAACTCTCAAGTACATAAAAGAACTTTCAATTTTGAGAATTTATGTTATGATATCAACCATTTCAATTCTCAAGTACATAAAAGGGCGCTGATGAACTTTCTACTTCAAGATGAAAAATTAGAAGCATATTGATCTTGTTGGAATGAGCATCGATTACTATATTTTTTTCCATGTCTATTCATTTTAATAATGCAAAACTGACAATACGACTTATGAATTTAAGGTCCAGTTATGATTCACATAAGACCAAAAAATGGCACACAATTCAATCGCCCTAGAATTCTTTTTCACTGTTTTTCTCCCACCCTGTCAGCAAGTAATTTGGTTTTTCTCTAAACGAATTGGGATTTTAACTAAGACCATGGAAATTTTCACAGCTTGCTCTATTTTATTTATTTTCCTAGTGTACCAGGCAGGATAAGGGCATGGTTTTAGCTATTCACATTGCCAAATCTTTTTCCATGGACCAACTTCATCATTGTCTTCAAACTGCTAGACTTGAGCAACTGGTGTTGGGTTCTCTCTCGCAATACATAGCCTTTGACTTGCTGCTTTCGACTGTCTTGATGAGGCAGATGAGGATTTGGGAGAGGAAGTTGACTTGGTCTTTTTCCGCTTGGGCTTCTTAGCAACATGAGCAGCACCTGAAGATGGACTGCCTTGGTAATTGTTTGGTGTTGTTTGGCTTCCTCTGGTCTCTTCAGAATCTGTTCAAAGGATTCAGGTATTATTATTAAGTATGCATTCCATTACCAAACAACGAACAAATTGGTAGCACTTTGACAACCCACTAAGATCCAATTTACTTTCATACAATTCCTACTTATGGTAAGGGATTTTGAACAACAAATGTAAACATAATATTTGACCTAGTGAAGGAAATTTAATGAATATGACATTGAAAATAGAAATTAATGGTTTACTATTTTGAGGTACAATTGAAGACTATATAATATGTTTATTGTGTTGCCCATGATTCATACCCTGGAATTTGCAGGAAATAAAAATGGCAATCAATGGAAGTAAAGTAAATTGTTGCGTGTAACTTCGCATAGTTGCATCCATGATGATCGTGAGAATTTAACGCTATTGTACACCGAAAACAGTCATATATAACAACCGGAAAAAACATGAACTTTCAAAAAAAGAAAATCAATATGAAGATAAACACCCTATGTGAGATAAAACTGTGTAATTAATTAATTTCTTAGGATAAAGAACTGCCACTTCCATTCATGGAGCCCCAGCTTTGAAACAGAAGATTTCATTATCTTGTTTCCGGCTAGCTTCGGCCCTATTATGAGGAGTGATATACTGCAAACAAGGCACTAGACCCACCCTTGAACATATTTTTTTTACAAGAACACAGTACAACGTTTGTGTATGGTATATACCCTTCAGAGGTCATTCATATGCAAGAACCAAAAAGGAAGTGGTTACTCTCCCCTTCAAGAAAGGCATAATAGCTCAAGCACAGGTCTGGCCAGATTCTGACAGCTGCCTTCAAACGTCTATCCTACTATGGCTCCCAAACTGAAGGTTCTAAGAAGTACACATCATTTTAGTAATACTATCATAAACACAGTTGCAAGGTGATGACTGCATTATTCCCAACTAACTAGTATATAACTAACAAAAAATTTTAAATTTTAAAACAAGGTCCATACTCATGCATCTAAACTAAGAATATAAGCAATCTGCCATTACAGTCAGCTATGGATATAACGACTCCATATTCTTATCAAGCATTGTGGTGCAATTATCTGCTTTATTTTATTATTTTGGGTGAGACTGAGATGAGATGCCCTAAATTTAATATAATCAAACCACTCTGTTTAATAAAACACTGGCGTGGTTCACTTAAATCGGTGTTAAACTGTTAATTGTAAAGCCAAGAGCCAGAACATTCCCCCTCCTTGTGGATGAGTTTGCTTGTGACAGAACCGCCAAACTCTTACCACGGGGGCAAGGAATCTAGATAGTTTTTGCAAGCCTCACAAAGTATCTAAAAGATATTAAAGAGAAGCAATAATAATCAGATACATATTCTCTCACTACTAGTAGACCCGTGAAAGGTCCTTCTGTTGGATTATTCAGGCTCAGGAGACTACACACTTGCACATGAATACAATATATCATTATGTAATAGCATCACGTTTGGAAGCCAAAATCACAACTTGACACGGATCAAATGTTGTTTTGTGAGAAATGAGAATCAAAGCATACCTTTGGTGGACCTTGATGTGGTGATAGCCACAGAATTGGGGTCTCTTCGTTCACTCAAGTTACCAATAGATGTTGAAAAATCAGGTGCTGTTTTAAATTCATTCATCTGCAATTTTTATTTTTATTTTTATTAAAAAAATCCCAACGACAAAAAAGAATAGACAAAATGATGAAACATTTGATCCTAGATAGTTGCAAAACAGAGAGATAAAGTACACATGTTTCAAAAGAAAGACATACCCAACTGGGTCCGGTCCCGGAGGGACCATCCCATCCAATGTGAGCCACATGCTTAACATCTGTCGGATACCCAATTTCCATCTCCCGCTCCTTCACAACTACAACACCCACTTCCACACTTAGCCTCAAAAATACAAAAAAGAAAAAAGAAAAGGAAATAACAGAAAGGAATGGAAAATTACTGCATAAAGGTGTACAAAGGTAGAAAGATTACCAAAAATTTGGGTAATGTATTTGAAACCTTTGCAGATCCCTTTAATCTTGGTTGCCATGGTGGAATCACGAGCCCAATGATGCCGTGTAAGGATGACACAATGTGTTTTATTTTTTATTTTTTGGAGGAAATGCTTTTGCCTGTCACAAAATAGGTGCACTGAGATGAGATGGGATTGATTTGTGTTATATACAATGCTCAATTCAAAAAAGGGGTAGAGTATCAGCTAAGGCTTCATTGCATCTGATTTAGGAACCTCCTTTTCTTTACTAGTCTGTCAATGAAAATTGGTATCTGATTATTAAATACATAGAAGTTTTTTTTTTTTTTTTGGTAGATAATACAAAGAAGGTTTTATTGCCATGTTAATGTGAAGATTTTAGTTTCAAAACTGTCAAAGAAATATTGGATTAGAGTTTCAAAAAAAAAAATAATAATAATAATGCCATGGTACCTCAAGAAGATTATGATGACAAAGGATCTAGAAAAAATATTGAAACGGTGAAGCCGGTTTTTCTTCACTTCCAACCATTGTTCTGGGCTCCATTCATCATCATTCCGAAACTTCTTAAGAGGAAATGCTGACACATGCAAAGCCTCTGTTTTTCTTGTTTCGTGTTTGCATTACGGACTACTTGCAGAGAAATCCAAATGGCACGCGGAAATTCAGTAAAAAGATTTGGAATACAAAATCAAATGAAGGAAAGAACAAACGGGATTGAGAAATTTTGAGATATTTATTGATGGTGAAGGTTGAAAGAGAGAATAGAGGGTTTGTTTCTAAGAGGAGGAGGAGGAGAATACCATTTGAGAGAGAGAGAAGAGGGAGTTTAGGTTAAAGATAAGACTTTAGAATACCTAGTAATTTAATAATGGGTTGATGGGGTTGGTTTATTGAGAAAAGAGGTGTCCATTACGCACGCGAAGGTGATGTTTGTACTTTATAGGTTGATGTGGTGATCGGTTGGTTGTTCGAGCTAGTAATGCGGGGGTCTTCCTATCTTGTTTTTACTTTTTGTTTCTTCTCTCTCTCAGATGCAAAATGTTGTAATTCTCTTAAATATCGGATGCCATGGCCCATGGACAGGGAGAGACCTTATTTCAGTGTTTGTCTTGAATTAGTGGGTCATTTATTATTACTACACCCACGTTTGGAATCGACGTGTCTCGTCGACCTACGGAGAGAGATATTAGATGGTTAGTATATCTATTATCAATTAGTGCATTATCTGTGCACGGGGAAATAGATCAAAACTTTTGTAGTGATTGTCGTGGGTTAATTTAAAAAAAAAAAGGTCATTATTTTATGTTATTTTGAGAGTTGAAAAAGTTATAATATTCGTATAAATTTTTATAAGTATAAATCACAAATAAAATTTTGCAATTAAGAAGCATCAATTCTTATGCAAATCAAATATAATTATGTAATCAATAATTGAGTATCTTCATGTACATCAATTCATACAGTAGCAACTGTGATGATACGCATATTATCCTATCAAAGAGAAATAATCAAAAAATGAGTCAAAGTTCATGCGCTTAATACTATTCAGAACAATTACCAATAGTTGATGTGATTCATCAACAATAAGATATCCAGCACTCGGCCCTACAAAAGCAAAAGAAGAAAAAAAACATAAATTACTTAGGATGTTCCCAAACATGCAACTTAAAATATTAAATTGTTGTAGCAACTAAAAAAAGTCCAAATTAACTATGTGTGAAAAAAAATAAGGGTTAAAACATTATATAAGAAATATTAATTAAGTTAGAAGCAACAAATCATACGCGTTGAAAAAAATGGTGAATAAAGAAGAAAATAAATCTTCTCCTCTACATTAGTCTTCAATACTTCTCATTGATTCAATAATATTACAAAATAAAATCAATTAAAACACATGAAGAAAAAAATTAAATTTTCTGCTTAACATGAAGACTAAATAAATACGAAACTGAGAAAAGATATCAACACCTTGCTATATTAATAAAAAAATTGTATCAAAAAAAATTTGTTTGAATTAAGTGTCAATCAACAGTAATCATTGAAGAGATAAATTAAACACATATCAAAAATCTGTATACTTATAATTCTGCAGAACCAAATCAACTCTATTAATCTTTAAAATATTTCTTTGTAGACAATGTTAAAGATACTATTTATAACACCGGCCTCATTATCATCAAGTATTAAAATTTTCAATCCTTGTTCTTTACTCTTGATATTAGATGGTTAGTATTTCTGGTAACAATTTACATAACACCATCCTTCTTGGTCTGGCATGCCACTGTCACCCTCAGAGATATATGTTTAGTTACCACTTAGTTTAGCTTCTCTTTACATGTGTCCTCTCATTTTTAGAAAAACCAAAAATAAAATAAAAATATATTCTCATTCCTCCAAGGTAAATTTCCATCTCACAAGGTTAAAATCGTGAAAACAAGAAGCTACAATTACTAATCCAGTTGATACATTTGTTATTAACGTTTTTTTTGTTTATTTACTTATACTTTTTTCTTTTGACATATTTCAATATTATTTTTTAAACTATTGTGAATTACACTGTTTATTTGAATATAAATGAATTTTCCCATAATTAAATTAGGGAAAAATATTATATAAAATTAATTTTAACTCATTAGAGTTATAAAAAAAAGGAACTAGAATGGGAATGGGTAGAATGGAACTAGAATGGGTAGAATGCCAATGGACTAGGGGTGTTCATCAACCGATCCAAACCGATTCAAACCGCGGTGACCGAACCGAAAAACCGAAAATCGAAAACCGATTAAAAACTGTAAATTTTAATTAGATTGGATCGGTTTTTGGATGGGTTGATGAAAACCGATCCAATATATTAATTTTCCTCTACCTACTTGGGTATTTTCCTAATCATAACCAAAAAATTTCTAAACCCAAGACCCATTAACCCATCAACTAAACCCAAGAAAAAATCTAGTCATATCTCATCAACAAAATTTTATTTTTGTAGAGCTTCATATCTCATTGCCAAAATTAAAAAAATTATATTATAGTTTACTAATGCTTTTGTATTTCAAAAAAAAAATAATTTCAAAAACAATATATACAAAAGATGTTATTTGCACAATAATCATGAAATAAATTTTAGGATTTTTAAAAAACCGAAAACCGATCCAATCCAAACTGAAAAAAATTGAATTAGATTGGATCGGATTTGAAAAAAATCAAAACCGAATAGATGATTATATGATCAAACTGAAGGGATTGGATCGGATGATTTTTGTTTCCAAAACCGATCCAATCCAGACCGCGAACACCCTTACAATGGACTCATATTCCTTCCCTTGCCACTCAAGGGCCCCAATTTTATTTTTTTAGTTAATATTAAATTGGGGGTTAATAAAGGAATGACATGATTCTATCTCATTAAACTAATCAAATAATGGAGTCATATGTTTGATTTCATTCCATTATGAGTCACTTGTTATTTTCTATAGCTTGCACAAAATCCTAGCTTTTTAGGATATTTATCTGCTGCCAACAGCAACAATACCAAAAAAAGGCTTTTCAATTTTTTTAAAAATAATAATAATAAAAAATCAGTGAGTCACCGAAGAACTTTTCTGCTGGATCTCAACTCACCCAAGCACTTCAGAAGTCATTTACTCGTTTATGCGATTTATGTATATTTTATGAAGAGATAGTTTGTTTCATGCATCGTATAAAAAGTAGGTAAAATTTATTAAGAAAAAAAAAAGAGAAAAAATAAGTGAATTTTGACTACTTTTTATATATTACATTATATGAGATAAATTATATCACATAACATGAAAAATAATATTATCATATTTTATATATACAAATAGAGCAATTTAGTGAATTCAACTTGTAAGTTCTAATTTGATAATTGCTTGGAAAAGAAAATCATGGCTTATGTGAAAGTCACACAAATAATGATAATTGTTGACATTTTGCGTTATTGGTAAGCATTTTTTATATATATAATAAGAAAAAGCGTATCAACCTATAGTACTCAACTTCATTTGCTTTCTTTACCAAAAATAAAATAAAATCATTTGCTTTGTTGGCATATCTGACAGAATGGTTGGAGGCACGTTTCCAGTTGTAATTTGCGAGACAGAGCCCTTGTACATCTCTTTCTTGATTTCCCAGGATTGAAATGCGCCCCGTTGGCTCTACAAATTAGAAAATCTTTGACACTACAAATCATTTCCTTCTTTTAATTAAGATGCTTTAAAAAGCTATGCTACAAATATAGAGAATATCATGCCAGAGAGATTCTTTGGTATATTATTGTTGTGAAAAATCGGTAAGTGCACCGATCGTATCAAGTAATAAAAAGTGAGTAGAGTATCTTCTTCACAGGGATTGGGTCGAATATCAATTAATTGTTCCTTTTAAGAATGGATGAACAAGAGTTGATTTGAAAGTAATGGTGTTTGTAACAATTGTGAATTATTTAATAATTTATGAACAATTCAAGAGAAGTTGAAAACTTAAAGCAAATGTGAGAGTTGAGAAAATATGTAGAAAGCTATTGCAGTAAAGGACTCCAACACATTTCCGATCCTCACCTTGTAATATTGATTAATGTTTATATTTAATTACCCAATTGATCAAACAATTCACCATCTATTAATTAATTAGTTAAGCCATAATCCCTTAGTGATCTTAACTTTATTAACCCTATTAGAATCCTAATTCCTTATAAATCTCTTTTCAAGTTAATCTTTTAACCCAGTGAATTTTTCACGTTTGCAGTTCATATAGCCTATCCCTAGTGCATACATGAACTGTTATTTTACCCTTTGTCAGGAATTAGAATCCCAATATCCCTATCGCGAACCCTAACCCTCGCAATCATAATCGAGTGATCAATTCTAGAAGAATTAAAGATGAAGAACAAAGTAAAATAAATGTAATTGAAATAATTAAATGTAAAAACTAACCAAACTACAAGGAGTTCACATCAAGGTTATGTCTGACAATATTAAAAGAGTTATGTCTGACAGTTTAAATAATGAGAAAGAGTTCATGAAAATGTAAACCGGAAGAAGAAGAAGAAGTCTTGAATCTTCAGTCACCGAGAGCTTCCTCTCCAATTTCTCCTTGCCAAAAGATGATTTTGTTTTAGAGTTTCTGCTTCCTTTATATAGCCAGCTACTCAATCAGGTCATAATCCTTGAATTAATTCTGATTAAATTTCCATTTTTCTCATAATTCCATCAATCAATCAGGTCATAATCCTCTCACTAATTTGATTAAATTTCACTTTTAATCAAACTCCACAAATCAAGGAATGCATTCATGACGCCCGCGCGATCAGTGCCAAATTCGCGACTCCACAAATCAAGGACTGCATTCATGACGCCTGCGCGATCAGCGCCAAATTCGCGACTCCACAAATCAAGGATTGCATTCATTACGCCTTCTCGATCAGCGCCAAATCCACGCGGACAAACAGAAAGTAATTTGCCAAAATCACGCGGATCGCGCCATTTTTTGCGCAAGACTATGCAATTTCAACTTCTCTCTTTCACTTGGTGTTTCCTACTATCAAAATGCATAAATTGAGTGAGAGAATGATTGAGAAGGAATAATCAATATTTCTTGCATTTATGAGCTTATTTTCACACATTTATGATTAATTCCTTGCTTCTTTTACTTAGAAATCTCCATATGTTAGACGCATATCAATTATACGAAGACTTTGCAGGCATACAGCTTCCAAATCATAATGCCAACTTAATCCGCTATGAAACTCAATTATATTCTTCCACATTGTAAAAGGGATAACAAAAGTAGTCTCAAAATAAGGAAAATATTATATTTATTACTATTTTAATTTTATTGTTTTTATTACGTGATTGGTTTCCGTTGGATTAATTTAAAATTAATGGCAATTGGTTTTTTCCATTTTTTAACAGTTGATTTCAAATTGATCAAATGATAATCAATCAAGTAATAAAAATAGTAAGATTAAAATGATAATAATTATAATCGCTTCTCAAAATATTTTAAAAATATTTTCTTTAAAACATTACAATCCAAAAGTCAAACATGATGAAAACGACTCCATCACAAAGAAAGGAATGAACAAAAAAATAAATAAATAAATAAACTCTTATCTTCTTCTGTTTTCCTGGGTCTAGATTCAAGATCTATGCATCTGACCAACTATAAGGTTATAAGTTAAAGTATGATGCATTTATTACAAGTAAATATAAGTGAATTTATAAGTTTTTACTGAAATAATTGTGCATATTGTATTGGTGTAAAATTAGGGTTATATATATAGGGTATAAAATTTCTAAAATTATTTTAGATAATTTTATCTAATATTCACATAAATACACAAAAAAGTGGGTAGAACTCATGTGGACTCATGAGAAGAAAATAGAGAGAGAGAAAAAAGGGTTCCACACACTTTTTTATATGTGTTTGATGCACATTAGATAAAGTTATCTAAAGTAAATTTAAACCATAGATATAATATATATATATATATATATATATATATATATATATATAGGAAAAAATATTTCTAAAAATATTTCTACAGCCACTTTAGATAAGGTTATCTACAGCTACCCCAAAAATTACGTCGTTTTGATTAATGAAGGGTGTTTATATAATTTTAGATGAATTAATGAAAGATGTTTCATTAAAATGCATATGATAAAAAAATAAACAAAATTATAGAAACACCTTTCATTAATTCATCTAAAATTACTGAAATACCCTTTATTAATCAAAACGACGTAGTTTTTGGATAACTGTAGATAACTTTATCTAAAGTGGCTGTACAAATATTTACCCCATATATATATATATATATTTGGGAAAATATTTCTCAAGCCACTTAAGGTAAGCTTATCTCAAGCTACCCTTTAATTATGTACTACAAGTAGTACATAGTTATAATATTAAAATTGTTTTTTTCTCTTCGTCAACAGACAAGTTTTGAAAAGTGACTGAGGAGAGAGAAAAAAAGCAACTTTAATGTAATAATTATTTACTACCCGTAGCAGATAGTTAAAAGGGATAGCTTGAGATAAGCTTATTTCAAGTGGATGTAAAAATATTTATATATATATATGAGAAGGATCCATTTACAAAATATTTTTACAAATTACCGGTCATACACTCTTGATTGAAGTATGACCGGTCATACTTAGTGTAGTTTCTAAACAAAAAGTTTGTAAATATAACATTCTCCATATATATATATAAGAAATATATTTCTCAGGTTGCTTGAGATATATTTATCTCCGGTCAGCCCAAAACTACGTCGTTTTATTTTTTTATTTCTTTATATTAATTGATTCACCTTTGAATGATTATGATTCTTATTTTCTCTCTCTTCCTTTATAACATTGATGCATCTTTGTACGGTTATGATTTAGTGATCGTAGATAAAGTTATCTCAAGCAACTTAAGAAATGATAAGCCTTATATATATATATATATATATATATATATATATATATGCGTATGTTTTTCTCATGTTACAAGACACTAAATGTTTTTTCATGCAGACACAAACCAAGTGCGGGTCCCACACTTCAAAAAAATTTAATTTGGCTCTCTCAATAGAAAAAAATCAGCTTCTTATCCCAAGAGAGTATGATTTCCATATATACATGTACAGGCAAAATTATTTTTGCAGCTGCTGCACACAGTATAGCACGAACACGAACATTTTTTGACAATTTGCGTGTCGGACACGTGTCCGTCGGACACGTTCGGACACGCGTTCGACACGTGGTCAACATTTAAGGACACGCGGTCAACTCTCCGACACGTTCCGACATGTTTTTTCGACACGCGGTCAACTTTTTCGGACACGCAATCAACGCTAGGACACGCTCGGACACATTTTTTTAAAAAAATCTTAATTTTATTTTGTTAACTACATATAAAAGAAATAATTTATAAATTGATTTTTTTCTGTTATGAAATTTGACATGAAAAATTAACAAAGTACGAAAAATTATTTATATTTATATTTATGTTATGAAATTTAAATATTTGATTGGTTATATGACTTATTATGGACTTTTATATGTATGAAATATAAATTATATTATATATATTAAAATTTTTATTTAATATCAAAACGTGTCCCAACGTGTCCAAATATGACATTTTTTAGAATTATCGTGTCGGCGTGTCGTGTCTTGTGTCCCGTGTCCGTGCATCATAGGCTGCACATACAGCAACTCAGGATACACATGCGGATCTTTTTTTTAAAAGCAGTGGGGCCCATTTTGTTGTCTCAGTTCCAGACAACAACTCTCTGCAGCAGCTGCAGAAAAAGCAACAACATATATATATATATATATATATATATATATATATATAAAAGAGACATATTTCTCAAGCTATTTGAGATATATTTATCTCCATCCACCAAAAAATTACATTGTTTTGTTTATTTATTTTCTTATATTAATTGATTCAACTTTGAACGATTATGATATCCTTTTTCTCTCTCTTCCTTTATCACCATTGATCCATCTTTGTAGGATTATGATTTAGTAGCCGAAGATAAAGTTATCTGAAGCAGCTTGAGAAATGATAATATATATAGAGGGTTATATTTATCTTATGTTGCATAAGATAAACAAGCTTCCTATACACACAAAGTGGAGGTGGTCCCACATCTATTTTTTTTCTCTCTTCTTACATGTGGGTCATACTTGTAATTTTATTTACATAACATGAAATATCTATTTTTCTACAACATAAGATAAATATAACTCATATATATGGCATTATAGTTTCTTATGCTCTATGAGGTAATTTTATCTCCTACACAATCATAAAAAGTGTGTGGGGCCAATTTTATCTCTTACACATATATAAAAGTGTGTGAGATCTTATTTTCTTTTTCTCTCTTCTCTTCACATAGGCCTCATACATTTTTATGTGTGTGTAGGAGATAAAATTATTTTCTACAACATGAGAAATATTAATCCCTATATATATATATATATGTGTGTGTGTGTGGGGGTGTATGTTTTGTTTTTAAATTCTGTTAATATTTCTTATATTTTATGAATAGATTTGTAATTCATATTCTTATTAATAATTATAAAATAATTTACCAACACTAAATTAATATTTCCGCAGAGAAAAACAAGGAAGCAGATGGGTTATATTGGAAGAGTTTATTTTTCAGATATGATGCATTACATGGCCAGTGCAGTCAGAACCTCAATCTGCCATATAGGCTATATATATAGCACTTGATTTTTATTTTAATTGCTGCAAAACCCACTTGCTCTTTTTATTTTTATTCTAGAGGCCCTCAATGAAGGTGACACCAGTGTTCTTCAACCAAACATTACCTTGGATGAGCTGCGTTACTGTGAACTTGCTAGCCTCGGCAGCACTTGTAATGACATGGTAACCAGGCCAATTCACTCTTTTGCTGGTACCAGCACCTGGACCACTGTTCATATACTCTCCATAATACAACGTTGTCAAAAAGCTGCTACTGGCATCATTCCATGGAGACCATCCTGCTGGGTCGATATGGCTATCTATTGAAGACTGCATCACAACGGTTCTCGAGTAATTCTGCCATGGGCGGCCTAGATAAGTTTTAACGGGACCCACGACGGGCTTGAGATCCGAGCTTGATGTTAGTTGACATTGCTGAATCGAAGTTCCTGAATTTTGGTTTGGATCTACTCGTCCTTGGGCCGTGACCATGTTGCTCTGTTTACTCATGGGCTTTCGGGCCACCAGGTTGCAGTTCTGGAACACAACGGATGCGTCTCCAAAGATGAAGTCAATGGTGCCGGTGATGAAGGAGTCACGGTAGAATTGCCTCAAGCTGTGAGCGTAGAGAGTGTCTTGATAGGCGTCAATGCAGCAGCGATTTATCACCGATTGATCAGCGCTCACGCGCAAAGCCACTGCCTGGTGCTTCACTGGGCCTGCTGTGTTTTGGAACCACATGTCCTGGGCTATAAACCCATCACCATTCGCAGCTGCAAAGCCACATTATTATGAGCTTAATGTTATGTTTAAAAGGCCCTAAACCCATTAACGAATGTACCCTACCAAGCCTTAATAATTTTGTTACACACTCTAGTTGTAGTTCTAGCTACGGAGAGAAAAAATTAACAGCAAAAAGGAAAAAGCTCAATGCTCCTACTTTTTTATTTTTGTACTAATACGATACGTTGTATCTAGATTCTCTTGTCTTGTCTCTCTTTCAAATAATTAGTATTTCTATATCATTTTAAGAGTCAAATTAATTTGTATTATAAAAATCTGTTAGGAGTCATCATTGAACTTAAGAGGGGATTTTCAAGAGCTGCAGTCAATTCAGCGTAATTCAAGGGATTAAGATATATAAGGATCCATATATAATAATATAATTAAAATATTATAAATTTAAATTGTAACAACTATTGAAAAAATAAATCTCTAGGTGCTAAATGCCAAGACCAAGGAGGAACAAGTTGCTAAGACAAAAGGAAAAAATAGGAAAGACAAACGATGAGTTAAGGAAGATCCGTACCAACAGTGGCAGTGCGAAAGGTGCCTGTTCCATCCACATAATTCAAGTTGCCGGTGATAATTGTTGCATCCATGCCATCCCCCACTAGCATCACATTCTTCTTCGTCTTACCAATATCAACATTCTCTTTGTACGTTCCCTTTTTCACATAGATAACGTACCTTGTCTTACCATTGTCGGGTACGGATGCCACAGCCTCAGCCACTGTCTTGAACTTGCCGCTTCCATCCTTAGCTACCACAACATTGGCCTCGACACCCCCAGCCGAAGACTCCAAAAGCCTCCGAGCTTTACTTGTCACCCACGAAGGAAAGTTTCCATTTAATGGTTCATCAATGAGTTGTTCACCCTTTGGATTTTGAGGCAAAACCGCAACAAGCAAGGCCAGAGAGGTTCTCGCTCTGGATATCAAGTTCTCGAGCTCAGCCTCCATCAGGGCCCTAGCTGACCCCTCTAACTCATCCATGCAAGTGACATGGTTTGTGAGCACACCGCTTAGCCATGAGTGTGCATCTTGCAGCGAAGCAGTGGTCTCTTTTGTTAGAGCCATCATAGAGTCCCAAACTCTATCCATGGACATGTCCATAAGCTGCTCACAGTCATGCAAAGCTGCTTTCTCCCTCGGACTGTTAGTCCTGAGTTTGATAGCTTTGGCTGTGTCCATAGCTTTCTGAATGTGTGAAGTGGACTTCATTAGGAAGGATTTGAGTAAATTGAATTTTTGGTATTTTGTGGTGGTCAAGATTTGACCTTGAGCTACTTCTGAGACATGTGCTAAGCAGGATGTTGTGTCTATTGCATGTTCACAGACATGGTGGTGAAGCAAGGAGGTGGGTTTGATGAGATAAGAAGCAATAAGGGCTGTTGAGCTTAGGACAGCTGCTACCGAGAGGATTAACCAGAATGTTTTGGAAAGGGGTTTTCTAGGTTTGTGTAGCAGAGATTCTTGGGGAGCCATATTGTAAAGGAAGTTCCTAATGGCTGCACTTGTTGGTTTTTGATTGCCTCCTATAGTGTCCTTATATAGACCAATCAACTCAATAAAAAAAATTTAGTTTAAATTGTAGGGAGTTCCTAATAGGCTGTTGTTTTTTAACGAACCGTAGCTTTAATTATAGTGGAATATTAGATTGACACACAGTGTACTTATGTCTTCTGAACCGGCATGGCCAAGTGATTCATGTTTTAGGATAATACTACAAGGCCTACCACGAAAAAGTCTTAGAATCTTATTGTACCTGAAAATAAGACATCTAATCATGGAATTTACTTTTTTCTTTTTCTTTTTTGTCTTTTTATATGGGCCTTTTCCAGAATTTAATTACCTCAACAGTAATAAGCGTTATTTTTATTTTTATTTAACATCTTGAAAATTTAAAACATATTTAATATTTTTAATTAAATAATTCAATAAAAATATAAATATTATTTGTATCCATTATTCAACAGGATTCTTAATATAAAACTTACTCTTTTGAAATCAAAACTGTTTATATACTTTATACACAATTATATAAACAATTATTTAATAAGAATATAGTATTTAACTATAAGGAGGTTATTCTTACAATCTATTTTTATTTACAACTTCTTACAATCATATCTTGGTAAGAGATTGTAAACGAAAATAGGTTGTAAGTATAACCTTTTTCTTTAACTATTTATTATTTATGGGAAAAATATTTTTATTTTAAATGACACAAAATTATGTTATTTTTAATGAAATTACGTCGTTTTGGTATATTTTTACAATCTCTCTCCTTCGCTCTTTTTTTTATTCCTAATTTTATAAAAAAAGAAAATATGATAAAATACACTAAAATAATGTAATTTCATTTAAACACAAAATTTTATCAATTAAAATTACAAATATTTTTCCCATTATTTAGTTAGCATTGATCCACACCTGGACCGGCTCACATGTCTTACACGTAATAAGCGTTATTGTTCGTTAAAGAACACGGTAGCAAAAATCCTGATTTAAATCTACGCTTTATAATTTTATGATTTTTTTTTGGGTTCGCTTTTTTTACAGTGAATGTAGATAACTTGTCTACATTGAGCTCAAAATGACGTCGTTTTGAGGCGAAAATCAAAGTATTTTTGTAATTATAATTTATTCCAAGGTTATAATAGTCTCTTTCATTATAATTTTTAATTTTTTAACTCAAAACGACGTCGTTTTAGGAACGAATGTAGAAAACTTATCTGATGTAGAAACGCTAAAGCTTTTTTTTAATCAAAACGATTTCATAAAAATTCTAAATATTTTTATATTTTTTACGATTTTTTTTATGTTAAGATTTTATGTTTTACAATTTTTTATTTTTTTTCGATTTTAGATAAAATCCTCATTAACGACAACCGGTCCTACAAAGAAAGTGGAAAACATTATTGTACAGCCGCGTGAGATAAATCGCACCTTAGTTTGTCTGACATTTAGGTTGCATTTTATGTACGATGAGAAACAGAAACACAGTACAAGCAGTTGATATATACAAAAGATAAATCATTTGATATGACATTAAAAAATTTAACATTTTATTTGAGGGTTGTTACATATTTACAAATTAAAAGTCATCAGATTAAGACAAAATTAATGACTCTAAAAAATTATTCGATATCAAGTTTGATAATGTCATAACCCTGTCTCATATATATTAATCGAATTATACTTATTATTAATTAATAATTCACAATAAATCATAACAGTTAATTGACGAAAATTACTAGTTAAGATTTGGTTTCGAAATTTTTAGTTTGATACAGGGGTCAAAAATTTTTATTCATATATATAATATAATATTATAGAAGATAATTGTATCTTCTACAACATATAAAAGTATGTGGAGCTCATATTTTTTTTCTCTTCTCTTCGTATGGCCTCACATGGACCTCACACACTTTTATGTGAGTAAGAGATAATCTTATTTCTTATAATATTAGAAACATCAAACCATATATATGAAGGGTTCGCTTTTTCTGCAATTACTGTAGATAAGTTATCTGCAGTAAGCCCAATACGACGTCGTTTTAGGACGGAAATCATTGTGTTTTTGTAATTTTAATTTATTTCAAGGTTATAAACGACGTCATTTTGGAAGTAAATGCAGATAACGTATCTGCATTAACTGCAGAAATATTTTTCTGATATAAGAAATACAATTATTTTCTCTACACACATAAAAGTATGTGGAGGCCACGTGAAGAAAAAAGAGAAAAAAATATAGATCTCACATTTATCTCATGCAACATGAGAAAAATATTTTCATTTATATATATACATATATATATATATATATAGAGTTATATTTATAAATTATTTTTTGTACAAACTATACTATATATTAGGAGTAATACATTACGTGCTAGAATATATTATCCTTAGTATATAGTGTAGTTTGTAAATATAATTTTTTTCAATATATACATACATATAAGGGCATAATAATCTTATATCGATGTAAAAATAATAAGTCTTACACTAAATTTTAATTATTAATTTTTGTACATTTAACAATTTTACTTTATTAAAAATTAATAATTAATAAATGAATTGTTAAATTTTTGTACATTTAACAATTTTACTTTATTAAAAGTTAATAATTAATAATTAATAAATGAATTGTTAGATGTACGAATATTTTTTAATTTAACAACAATATCAAATGATTTGTCCTTTGTATATATCAAATAATTGTACTGTACTTTGGCTATAAAAAAAGAAAAAAAAATTGTACTGTACTTTGGCTATTAAAAATGATAAAATGCAACCTAAATGTCAGACAAACTAAGGTGCGATTTATCTCACATGGCTGTACAATAATGTCTTCCACTTTCAAAGTGCCGCCTTGTCCTTAATTTGTTAGCTGCTATTTGGTACATGATATTATTTAGAAATTCTGAGATTGGAAAAATTATTTTACCGCGTTTGGTAAAAAAAAAAAATTAAAAATTTGTCGAGATAAATTTTATTCTCAGGATTTGATTTTACACTACCCATTCTTATTTTGAAATACCATCTAAGACATTTTTTTTTCCCTTGCGGTGGGAAGGGAGACACGTAATTCTCTGACTACAATACCCCCATCACCTGTGTTTTGTGTCTGTGTCGTCATTCATCTTGTTGGCAGTTTCCCTTTCTCCATAAAATGAAAACGAAAATGAAAAGAGTTTTGAATAGTTATCAACTTTAGGACTTTGATCGAATGGTTTTTTTAGTCATATATATATATATATATATATATATATATAGAAAGATATATCCATCCATCTATCCTATCCGATTTAAATTTATATATCTAAAAAAGAATTGATTTCATTCAACGTTTGATTCAAAGAACTGCGCTTGGCCCTCCCCGGTCATGAAACGGCTCTGCTACAATGGATGGCAGTGGGTTCGTCCCGATGCTTCGTTGCCTCACTCATCGTTACAAAATCGTCCAAGCTATTATCTTGCAGTTGAAAACCATTAAGTGTCGTCTCACAAACCCTAAACCCTCTAAACTTTAAACTTTGGATTGATTGACAACGTTCATTCAATTTAATAACTCAGACAAATTATCATCTCAAATAATTAGTTAAATCTCAATCCCTTGGCAATCTAACCCTTTAATTCAATTGGAATCCTAATCCCTTAGCAACCCCGCATGGAATTAAGCATTAATCACGATAAATCAAACGACTGCAACTCACACAAGTCTATCCCTAGAGCATGTATAAATTGTTACCTTACCCCCTTTCAGAATCAAAAACTTCAATATTCCTATTGCGAGCCCTAATTCCCGAATTATTATCTTCTATTAGGTTGATCAAGTCTAACAGAAATAATATCAATACGCACAGGGTAAAAATAAAATATATTAAAATAAACGAGCGAAAATAATCAATCCAGCGTAAAAAGGGTTCACATAGGGTTTGTGACCCTAACTACAATAAAAGAAATTAGTCAGCCATAGACATGGCTGACATAAAATTATAAAATAGAATTCAAAATAAAATTACTAGGAGGAACGGAGAATGATCCTCTGCTCTTCTCTTCCTCACGAATCCTTGTTCTGCTCCGTCGTCAAAAAGTATCCCCAAAGGAACCCTCGCAGCGTCCTTTTAAGTTCGAAATTGCCTCCATGCTGAAGTCCGCACGGGTAGCGCCATTCTGGCGCGGGTCTCGCGCCAACTCTCTGGTCTTTGTATATTTTCGGCGCTGCAACAGCGCCAAAGTGGTGCGGGTAACGCCACTTTCCTTTTGTCAATTTTTCTCAATTTTCCTATTTCTTCTTGCTTTAACCTGCAAAAATGATATAAAAGATAAAAAATAAATTGAAATAGGAAAACTAACTAATAAAAGTAATTAATATACAGAAAATGCTCTTTTATGACTGATTTCTTATTATTTTTGGCTTGGAAAACATCACATACCAGAGGCACATCACCCTCCCCCGTCATGAAACGGCTCTGCTACAATGGATGGCAGTGGGTCCGTCCCGGTGCTTCGTTGCCTCACTCATCGTTACAAAATCGTCCAAGCTATTATCTTGCAGTTGAAAACCATTGAGTGTCGTCTCACAAACCCTAAACCCTCGTGAGCATTTTTGTTTTTGCTGAAATGATGGATTTGGAGATAAATTATGATGACAATAACAACTTAATGACTTTGGTGAAAATTGATACAGTGCTGGAAGAGGTCGCTTTGTTCTTTGCCCAATTGTGTATTTTGTTTTTGTTTCTAACCGTGTGTTTCTAAATAGCTATTAATGAGGTTATTTTCGTAAATTTATCTCAGCAAAATTTTATTATTAGCCAAACATACATTTAGGAAACTTAGCTAATATTTTCAGTACTATTTTAATCTACCAAATGGCTTTTCCGTAATATTATCGGAAATTTTTTTTTATCATATTTTCAGAAATCTTTTTTTTTTTCAATAAAATAAATATTTTCTCTACCAAATGCCCTATTAAAGAACAATAATGCTTATTACGTGACGTAGACATGTGAGGCGGCCCAAGTGTGGATCAATGCTAATTAAATAATAACAATTATATTCTTATTAAATAATGTTTATATAACCGTGTATAAAGTATAAAAATAGGAGTAAAGTTTATTTTGAGTCTCTAACAAAAAAACAAGACCTCCACTTTAGTCTCTTACAAAAAAAAATAGTCACGTCATCCCTAAGAAATTCAAAATAGACCTATTTAGTTAAAATTGTGGTCCCTGACAAATTCAAAAAAGTCCCACATTAATCCCTCAAAAGAACTAAAATGGATTCACTTTAAATTTTATAGAGACCATATGACTAA
Organism: Gastrolobium bilobum; assembly: GCF_033153095.1. Lineage (NCBI taxonomy): Eukaryota > Viridiplantae > Streptophyta > Magnoliopsida > Fabales > Fabaceae > Gastrolobium > Gastrolobium bilobum. The sequence goes on along the minus strand of NW_026896335.1, from coordinate 1,045,657 downwards.
TATTTTTTTTAAGGGACTAAAGTGAGTATCATATTTTTTATTAGGGATCCAAAATGAGCTTTGCTTTAAAAACAATTTTGTTTGCAAGAGAGTAAGTTTTATATGGTTGGTGATAGTGGTGGTGATGATAGTAGTGGCGTCATGGTAGTGGTAGTGGTGACGATGGGGGTGGTGGTAGTAGCGTGTGATGGTGATGGTGGCGGTGACGGCAGTGGTTGCGATGATGGTGGTGGTGACGGTGATAGTGGTGGTGGTGGTTGCGACAGTGGCATGATGGTAGTGATGGGTGGAGGTGGTGGTAATGGTGGCAGTGACATCGTGGTGGTGAGGGGTGGTGACAACGACACTAGTGGTACGATGGTGGAGGCAGTCGTGTCGGGATGATGGTGGTGGTAGTGATGATGGTAGAAGTAGAGATGATTGAGAGAGATAAGTGTTTCTCATTTTGTGCCCGGAAACAAAAAAACAGAAATTTTTTGATTCTTTTTCTATTCCCCAGCACAAAAATTAAACCGGTTCATCTCGGGAGCAAAAAAATAAATTGATTTTACCAAACAAGTTTTGTATCCATTTCTGTTCCCGGGAACAGAAATTAAAAAAAAAATTGATTCTGAGAAAGTTGTCATGCACACCCTAAGAATCATGTTGAATAATGAATAAAAATAATATTTATTTATTTTTATTGAATTATTAAATGAAAAATATTAAATATGTTTTAAATTTTCAAGATGTTAAATACTTATACATTTTATTTAATGACTTTTGGTTCAATTGAGAACCTACCGTTGAGGTAATTAAATTATGGAAAAAGCCCATATAAAAAGAAGGAGAAGAATAAAGTACATTCCATGATTGAAAGTTAGATGTCTTGATGAGTCAAATCATGTTACGAGTCTACCCCTTCCAATGTAAACTAATTCTAAGTGGATCATCAATGATACCAAAAGCGTATAAAAAAATAATTAAATAAAAAGTTAAAATTTGATAAAAGAGAAGTTGTCAATTCTTAATTATAATTATAAAAAATAATAAATATTTAACTCCGATAATAAAAATGTTAAGCACCTTTTTTATAGATCAATTATAAATTAATTTAAAATTTAAAATTCTAAAAATAAGAAAATTTCCTAAAAATAAATATAATGATAGCTACTTCTTAAAAATTAAGATAATTATTTATAATTAAATCATTCAAAACATTTCAAATTTTAGATCTCAAATTATGTTAAATTTATTGCTATTCTCTTTTTGCAAACCAGATTACAATCAAATGTGCTACTTCATTTCGACTTGAATTTGGTCGTAGTTTACTAATTTTTTTTTTTTTTGGAAATTAGTTTACTAAATTTTAAATTGTTATTTCTTTGAACTTGCAAATCGTGTTTAATTGATCATAATTTTGTTAAATTATAACTTCTTGAATCAATTCCTTAATTAGTTGAAACATATACAACGAGCCAGCTATAAATGAATCAATATATTAACTAATTAAGTCACTAGGAGTAGTTTAATGATGAGGGGCTTAGGTAGTTTACATGAGATCATAAGTTCAAATTTTGGTGCCATTATTGTATATAATATATATATAAGGTAGGATCCTTTGATACTGGTGTCAAATTTGAAGTTTGACACATCATTTTAGAGCCGTTAGATAAAAAAAGATCAATGGTATAACAAATCAGAGTCGTTGATCTTTTTTGATCTAATGGCTCTAAAATGAGGTGTCAAACTTCAAATTTGACACCGGTGTCAAAGGATCCTACCCCTCTCTCTCTATATATATAATCATTTCTACAGTCGCTTTACGTACAACAATGACAGATGTATGGATATGATTCCTCATATTTAATGATTTCAATTTTTGTATAAGTATGATTCCCTACATTTATTGTTTTTACGTATATATATGGCAAGTATTTGATAGTTGCAAGTACAGCAACTGCAGAAATGTAAACCCATATATATATATAGGGGAATGATATACTTACCACCAAAAAAGTTTATAACCTTTACAACTAACCTAATCACTATTGATTTTCGTCAATCTAACAGTTATAATTTATTGAAAATTATTGTGTCGCATTTATTAATTAATTATTAATTTCCAATAAATTATAACCGTTAGCTTCACGGAAATCAACAGTGATTAAGTCGGTTATAAAGGTAGTAGGATCATCTTACACCAGTATAAGACTTTTAATATTACACTTAATCTCAACCCTACATCCTGCTTAAATCCAATGGCCATAATTAATTCAGCATAAGTAAGTATGTGACTCTCACTCACAAGATTTGTTTTTTCTTCACGAGGCAACCTCCATTCTCGTTTCTCCTTGGCGACCTTTCCATGCCTTCATCAAACTCCATCCTTGTAACTAGGGGTGTTAACGAGCCGAGCCGGACCGAGCTTTGGTCTTAAAAGGCTAAGCATGTGCTTAAATATGTTAGCCTGACCTAGTCTGCTACCTGTTATGAATATAATTATCGGACTGTGGCCTGACTTATTTACAAAAAATAAAAGCCTGATTTAGCTTGTTACAAAAAATAAGATAACAAAATTTTATCCAAACATAATATACAATCAACAACACTAATAATTTCATAAAGATTCATAAATTCAATGTATATCCAACTAACATAATATAGAACAAAATCATTAAAAAAAATTTATTTAACCAATAAAATAAGGTGAAATGGATTAGGGTTGGCAAAACGGGCCAACCCGGCTCGACCCGGCCCAACCCGCATTTGACCCGAAAAAATCGAGCTGGGTTAGGGTTGGCTCGAAAAAAAAATGAGCCAGAAAACCCAACCCAACCCGACCCGACCCGAGCCGGGTTAGGGTTGGCTCGTGGGTTGGCTAAAAAAAAAACTCGCGAGTTGGCTCAAGGGCTGGCTCGCGAGTTGGCTCAAGGGCTGGCTCGCGAGTTGGCTCAAGGGCTGACTCACGAGTTGGCTCAAATACACTGCATAATTATCTCTGTCTTCCCTCTCAGAATACCTGGCAACACCTCTTACAGCACCCCAGCTATAACCAGCATGAACTGATTTTTTAAAACCAATATTGAACCTCTCGTGCAGAAGCTTCCTTCCCTGCTATGAGACCATCTCGATACCCAATCTAAAATATGACGGAGAATGAAAACAGAAAGCTAATCATTTTATAAAAGTAAGAAATTAGAAATTAAAATAAGAAAAATTAATTCTAAATTGTGAAAATACCGTATGGAATTGGTCATGCCTCCTATGCCACTCCCGGTCCAAATCTGATGAGCTATCCAACTTGTCATCAAAACCATCAAGGCTCAAATCATCACCATCACAGTCTGAAAGCATAATATACAACTATATGCCTTAAAGAAGGAGACTGAAAAACTCATAACAATAACTTAACTAGCCAAGATCGAAAAAGAATAAGAAAGGAAAAACCTTTGCGGAACAGGAAGGAAACCAGTGGAAGAGAGAACACTGACAGTGAGTGAGTTGTCTTCCTAGGGTTAGATAACAGTGTCGTCGGTGTGGTGTGGTGGGGAAGAGAGAACTGACGGTGAGTGAGTGAGTCCGCGTGAATCGTGAATGGGTGTGCGTTTTTTAGTCTTTGTTATATTTTATTTTTAATTTAAAAAAACCCAACCCGCGAGCTGGCTCGTTTGACCCGCGGGCTGGCTCATTTGAGTCCGGGTTGGCTTGGGTCGGGTTGGCGGCTCATTTATGCTAACCCAACCCGACTCATTTTTTGCGGGTTACGAGCCAACCCGACAGGTTGGCTCATTTTTGCCACCCTTAAAATGGATTGAAGAGAGAGAAGACTATTATGAGTAGTATAATATATATATATATATATATATATATATATATATATATATATATATATATAATTAGTATACTAGGCCAGCGTGAGAGGCTTTAAAGTAAGTCGTGTTTTTGATTTGGAGCCTGTGAACTTTTTATTAAACGAGCTTTTACATAAGTATAAGTCAGGTTCCAATAACCAATTTTAGATATGTAAGTCCAAACCTTCGTGAGTCGGGCCAAAGGCCGCTAAAAGGTTTCTGTTTTGTTTACCACCCGTAACATTTCTGCCAGCTTTCGCTTTGTCATGCAAAATCATCCTCTGGTATGTAATCCCTTTTGTATTCTTGATTCATTTAAAAAATAAGCCCTTAAATTATTTTTCTTTTGCTTTCATTTATTGACGCCTTCCTGAATCATTGACCTATAGCACTTTCATGTTATAGTCATCAATTCACATTTATTACTGCAAATTATTCAATTTTTGCTTATGGGTGTTAATAATTGAAATATTCGATTATTAATATCAGGTTCTGCAAATTTGAACTAATATTATTTTCAGCAAGTCATTAATTTGCTATGATTGTTTTCATTTATTCACGCTTCCAATTTAATGATTCTTGATTACTTGTTTACTCTTATATATGTTGAAGTTTTACTACTTATCAACTAGCTTATGCTAAAGTTTACTAATTGGTTGTCGTTTATTTTCCTATTTGGACAAAACTAGCCTTTAATGTGCCTTGGATTCTTCTAGTCTCTAGTTTTTGGTGAAATGGAAACAACAGAGGTGATCAAATAAAATGGAAACTACAGAGGTGCTGGTGTAGTACGTTCAAGTCAAATAATAGAATGAAGCTATGAGACTCCATATAAAATCATTATAAGAAACAAATCCAGAGCTTGCAGGTTGAGATGACCACCAGAGCTGCAATTCATACCACACTCAATATAAATTGTATCTATTTAGTAGACCTCTCAACCGAATGTTTTCTTAGGATCCTAATAACTGGTTGATTTTAAATGAATGCGCATTTTGCATGATTTTTGTTGTTGTTGTATCACTCATAGTTTGTCTTTCAAACTGTACAAAGTTCATCTAAAATTTTATAGCAAAAATTTGTTGAATTATCGTCATCCAAAATACTTGTCCTTCACTTTATTATTCATCAACAATATTCCAATACAATAAACGAGGTTATATAACTTTTGAAACATGATAAAATAGGGAAAAATTCATCAATGTCCCTGGGTTTGTTTCAGAATCACTTATGTTCTTGTGAATTTTTTTATCACATATGTCACTGTAATTTACAAAGGGTATATTTTTTATCATATATGCCCTTATAATTTTTTACTTGTTACAAACCACAGAGATATATGTGATAAAAAAAAAACATAAGAGGGTTGATGAACTTTTCTAAAAAATATACATATTCCCGTAGAAGAAGATACAAACTCCTAATTTCTAAACTCTCATACTAGTACTGTCAATATTCCAATATAACGTAAATATCGCCTTATCAAGCTAGCTTAAAACTAGTCCATATAATGCTCTTTGTTAAATAAGGCTATTACTATAGGCCTTTGAAGAAAGGTACCATTGACATTTTTGTTGCACTTTAGTTTAAGGGAAAATATTTTCTTCTTTTAAAAGGAGAAATTGTTTCTCCTACTAATGACTCATAGCATAAGTAGAGTCCACAAAATAGTGAAGAAAAAAAAATTCAAAGTAAGATGCATTTACACTACGATTTAAGCAGCACTTTCGATTGTTTGAATGCGCTCCAGTGTGCTTGCCTTCTTTGCCATCAATGCCATTAGGGGGTGTTTGGTTCAGGAGAAATTTTTTTTTACTGGGGAAATAGAATGAGTAGGAAAATGATTTTGGTAGGAAAATGTAAAAAAAGTTGTTTGGTTCGCCAAAAGTTTACCGGGAAAATTGGGTTAAATTTTTTAAGTGTATGTTTGGTTGAAGATAGAATATTGATGGGAAAATTGTTTGAAAATACTAAAGTACCCTTTTTTTCTTTTACTATTTTTAAAAGTGAGTTTCCATTGTATGTACATAGTATATTATGTGATGGGTAATTGTGTCATTGTATTCTTATGCTTTAATAACTTCTCAGATTTTTTCCTGAATACCACCTCCTCAATTGCTTTCTTCAACAGTGAAATTCATGATTTTTAACACAGAAACCAGTTTGCCTAGGAAAGTGACATTGATGGGTAACAAATATGAAATCAGTGAACCAAACTTGGACAACCAAGTATCTAAGAATCACTTTGATGGGAAACAATGGCAAACTCCTCAACCAAACACCACCTTAAGGCTTCGTTAGAAAACGGACAAACATTAGCTTTTGAGTACAAAAATGCATAAATTTGGTTCTGTTTACAAATCTTTGTATGATATCCCTGTCATATAATCAGGGCCGGACCGACATATGTACAATTGTCAGCACATGTAGATATAAATTTGTGGGGAATTTTTTTCCGCAGAGGATTTCGTTTATAAATAAGGGAGGTGGCTTCATTTTTTGCAAAATAGAAAAAGAGGTTTTGTTTTTTGAATAAAATATTATTCCATTGTTATAGGGGCTTTCGTTTTTGAAAAAGAAATTTTTTAAAAATAATTCGTTACTCAACTTTTTTTATATTTTCTTTGTATATATCTAAATTTTTTCTAATTGATTATTTTTTTTCGTTTATTTAATTTTAAATTTATTTGGATTCAGCATTAAATGTTCACATTAACATGAAAAATAATTGCAATATTCAATATATCATCATAAACAAAATTTGTTTTTGTATATAACCCTAATCCACAAACGAACCCGATTATACCTAAGAAACAACTAACAAATAAAATTGATAAGACTGATAATGAAGATATAATGCAATATTTTGAAGGAATGAAGAATTGAATAATACTTTTGTAATTATTTTATTGTAATAACTTAGTTGACTCTTGATTACTATTTTTTATGCTAAGTTGAAGTTTTCTTGTTTAAATTCTTTTGTTTTTTAATACATTTGAAGTTTTCTTTAAAAAATAAAATTGGAGCGAATCCCACTCCTAAATATGCAAACATAAATAAAATTATCTAGGTGCGCTACCGCATATAATATACTTCAAGCTCCAACGACCATATAGCACTTCCTTAATAATTCAGACTAATTTTGTAAAAACAAACTACAAGTCTACAAGCAAAAGAAGCTGTCATATCTGTAATGGCGAAATGCTGAGCCAGAACAGCCAAATATCCAACCATGGTAACCAAAAAAAAAAAAAAAACTGTTGCATAACAAATCTATGTTATCTGTTCGACTTGAAACATACTCATTTTTGAAGAATGCGTTTAAGAAATTCAAACATGATGTTTCTTAGGAGTATGTAGTGCTCATTCCTTTTTACTTTCCTGAAAAAAAAATTATGAAACTCACTTTGCCTGTGACATTAGAAATTGCAATATACTCCACATTTTAATTCCTAGAGTTGTCAGCTCTCAAGTGATGTCTGGTGCACAAATTCTGAAAAGTCAAAAGCGGAAACCCCAATGGTCCAAAACAAAACAAAAGTAATCTAAACGAAAAAAAAGAACAAAAATTTAAGGGCTAATTTGTTGGGTGAATAAGAACACATAGGGAATCTGAAAGAGGCCACTAACAAAGTAGAAGCTGGCTGAGAAATTAAGAGGATGCAGTTTGACGGAGTCGCGGTGGCGGATATGTAAAGATCCCTGGGGAGCAACCGGAATGGAGGTTGCCTCGCAAAGAAAAAAATTAAAGAGAAAACAAATCCTATAAGAGTCAGATCACGTGCTTACTTATGCTGAAATAATTATGACCATTGGATTTAAGCTGGATGAAGGGTTGACATCGAGTGTAACATTAAAGTCTTACAGTGAAGTAAGATGATCTTCTTCTTTTTTTTTTTTACGGAGAATTGTAAGAATAATAAGTCTTACATCATATCACAGTTGTTGATGGGCAATAATTAATGATTAATTAATACTAATTAATTTGTATGACTTTCTAAATTATAACTGTCTGATGCACGAAAATCAACGGTTGAGATGTGATGTAAGTTTATTTGTCTTACACCAGTGTAAAATGACCCTGATTATATATATATATATATAGGGAGGGATCATTTGACTCCAGAGTAAGATTTAAAAGTCTTACTCTTCATCCCAGCCCTTGATTTCCGTTCATCCAACGGTTATCATTTAGTAATTTAATGCATTAATTAATTATTAATTTCAAATAAATGATAACCGTTGGATGAACGGAAATCAATGGCTGGGATGAGGAGTAAGACTTTTAAATCTTACTCTGGAGTCAAATGATCCCTCCCATATATATATATATATATATATATATATATATATATATATATATATATATATATATATATATATATATATATATATATATATATATATATATATACGATGTAGAATAATAAGTTATGTATTAAATATTAATCGTTCATTTTCGTGCATTTAATAGATGTAATTTATTGGGTCATATTTATTAATTAATTATTAATTTTAATAAATTATAAATGTTAGATGCATGAAAATTAACGGTTAAGATTTGGTATAAGACTTATTATTCTTACATCGGTGTAAGATGATCTTGCCCTATATATATATATTAATATATGTGTGTGTGTGTGTATGAGAAAAGTATTTCTGCAGTCACTTTAGATAAGGTTGTCTACAGCTACCCTTTTTTCACTAAGTACAACCGGTCGTACTTAGTTATAACAATAAAAGTGTTCTTTTTTTCTCTTTCCTTAGACATTGTCGGCTGACGTGGCAGAGAGAGAATATGCAATTTTAATGTACGATCGGCCGTACTTAGTGAAAAAAGGATAGCTGTAGACAACTTTATCTAAAGTAGCTGCAGAAATGTTTTCCCTTATATATATATATAGGGAAAAACTATTCTTATGCTACATGTGATAAATTTCTCTCCTACACACCCTTCGATAACTGTGCCACCTTTTTCTTTTATTTTTATTTTTCAGGTGGTGGAACCCACAAGTTTATCTATATGACATGAGATAACTTATCTCCTTTAACATGAGATTAATAAAACATATACATATATATATAACACATGGTCTAAGGGTCGTTAAATCAAGATATAGGTCAACAGTATCACATGCTTATAAATTAGAGTCATTGGATCAAAGAAAGATCAACAAATCTCAAATGAGGTGTCAAATAATTAAGGAATTGATTCAATAAGTTTAGAATTTAATAGAATTATAACTCATTAAACATGATTTGCAAGTTCAAAGGAAAAACAATTTAAAATTTAATAAATCACAATCAAATTCAAGTTCAAATGAAGTAGGATATTTGATTGTGATCTAATACAAAATCAGAACCACAAGTTAGTGAAGAAGCGTATTTGAAACACTAAGATTGTTTGGTTTTTGTTTTCTCAGCTGCTTGAAATTTGCTGGTGTAATCTATTAAACAATTATTGTAATCGATTACATCAATATCTCGATACTTAAGCTATTAAATAGTTGGTGTAATTGATTACTTTGATCAGTCAACGGTCAAACAAAAATAAATTGACATATAATTTTGGGTCGGGGTATTGTGATTGTTTTTTATTTAATTAGGGGTGCAATCGTCAAAAAGTCAATGATTATAACTATTAAATAAATAGAATAGGGCGGCCAAAGAATTTTTGAAGACTTTCGCAAATTCTTATTAATATTTTGTAAAATAATTTAATTTTGTGAAATTCATTCGATTTTGTCAATATTAATTGCGTGTATAACTGTTTGTGTGATGAGATTAAAATTATTTTCCTTAATGAGGTATAACATCTTAACATAATAGTGATTAAAGAGATAAAGCTAAATAATAAATTATCATAATTAAAGAGTATCAGAAGAAGATGCAGAGCAAAATGGGGTGGAATTTAAGGGCATAGTAGCTTTGGTGTGCATAGTAATGGCTATGTCGTTGTTGATAGTGTGTAAAAATTTCATCTTTAGGGTTTAAAGTCTAAAAATCTCCCAAGAAAATAACCCCTTAAAAACCTTAATGGCCCGCTCACTGAATTAATTCAAAAAATAAAATAAAATCGAATAGTAGTTAAAATTTATTAACATACATGCACAAACGATTGAAAAGGTGCATAAGCCACTCTAAATTAATATTTCCGTATAGAAAAACAAAGAAACAGTCGGGTTAAGTTAGAAGAGTTTATTTTTAGGATATGATGCATTACATGGCCATTGCATTCCGAACCTCATTCTGCCATATAAGCTATATATATATAGCACGATTTTTATCTTAATTGCTGCAAAACCCACTTGCTGTTTCTAAAGGCCATGTCTAGAGGCCCTCAGTGAAGGTGACACCAGTGTTCTTCAACCAAACATTACCTTGTATGAGTTGCGTTACTGTGAACTTGCTAGCCTCGGCAGCACTTGTAATGACATGGTAACCAGGCCATTTTACTCTCTTGCTGGTACCAGCACCTGGCCCACTGTTCATGTATTCTCCATAATACAACGTTTTCAAAAAATCGCTACTGGCATCATCCCAAGGAGACCATCCTGTTGGGTCGATATGGCTGTCAAGTGACGACTGCATCACAACAGTTCTTGAGTATTTCTTCCATGGGCGGCCCAGATAAGTTTTAACGGAACCCACGACGGGCTTGAGATCCGAGCTTGGTGTTAGTTGACATTGCTGAATTGAAGTTCCTGTATTCTGGTTTGGATCTACTCGTCCTTGGGCTGTAACCATGTTGTTCTGGTTACTCATGGGCTTTCGGGCCTCCAGCTTGCAGTTCTGGAACACAACAGATGCGTCTCCAAAGATGAAGTCAACGGTGCCGGTGATGAAGGAGTCACGGTAGAACTGCCTCAAGCTGTGAGCATAGAGAGTGTCTTGATAGGCGTCAATGCGGCAACGGTTTATCACCGATTGGTCTGCGCTCACGCGCAGAGCCACTGCCTGGTGCTTCACTGGGCCTGCTGTGTTTTGAAAGCACATATCTTGGGCTATAAACCCATCACCATTTGCAGCTGCAAAGCCACAATATTATTAGCTCAATCTTATGTTTAAAAGGCCCAAAACCAATTAACGAATGTACTCTTCTAACCGTGATGAACTTTACAAAAAGAAAAACTTTTTATAGCTTATTTTTATTAGAATAATTATTTCTAAATGTCAAAGTTTTTTTAGGTTGGCACGAAATATATAAAAAGTACTTTTGAATAAAAATATTATTTAAATATTAAAAATAATAAATAATCTTTATATATAAAATTATTAAAAATGATATGTGATGGAAATGGTGATAGTGGGTAGGAGTGGTTTAAGTGAGATTAGGATAAAATTAATTTTTTTTTTTAAATATTTAACTTTTCTCTTCCGACTTTTTTTAGAAACAATAAATATTGATTTTAAAAAAATAACATTTTGATTTTTTGTTTTAAAGTTGTCATCCAAATGCATAAAATCAAGAAGAAGAAAAAATCAATCCAAACATATACTAAATATCCAAAATAAAAATAAAAATTAGTATCATTACATATTCTAGTTCTAGTTGCATAGAGAAAGCATGAACAGCAAAAAGGAAAACGCTGAAAATGCTCCTACTTTTTTACTTTGTACTCATACGTTGTATCTAGATTCTCTATCTCTCAGCAGACATTCAGATAATTAGAAATTAGTATCTGATTTATCATTTCAAGAGTCTGATTTGTATTATAAAAATCTTCTAGAGGTCATCATTGAACTAAAGAATGGATTTACAAGTGCTGAATTCAATTATGCGTAATTCAAGGGGTTAAGATAGATAATAACATTGTAAGCCCCAAAAATATAAAAAAGATGGATAAGATCAATATAAACAAAATATTATAAATACTAACAAACAAAAGGAAAAATGGGAAAGAGAGATGATGAGTTGAGGAATATCCATACCAACAGTGGCAGTTTTAAAGGTGCCAGTTCCATCGACAAAATTCAAGCTGCCGGTGATTACTGTTGCATCCATGCCATCCCCCACCAGCATCACATTCTTCTTCTTCTTACCAATATCAACATTCTCTTTGTACGTTCCCTTCTTCACATAGATAACGTACCTTGTCTTACCATTGTCGGGTGCGGATGCCACAGCCTCAGCCACTGTCTTGAACTTGCCGCTTCCATCTTTAGCCACCACAACATTGGCCTTGATATCCCCGACCGAAGACCCTAAAAGCCTCCGATCCTTACTTGTTACCCACGAAGGAAAGTTCCCATTTAATGGTTCATCAATGAGTTGCACTTCACCCTTTGGATTTGGAGGCAAAACCGCAACAAGCAAGGCCAGAGAGGTTCTTGCTCTGGATATCAAGTCCTCGAGCTCAGCCTCCATCAGGGCCCTAGCTGACCCTTCTAACCCATCCACGCAAGTGACATGGTTTGTGAGCACGCCGCTTAGCCATGAGTGTGCATCTTGCAGCGAACCAGTGGTCTCTTTTGTTAGAGCCATCATAGAGTCCCAAACTCTATCCATGGACATGTCCATAAGCTGCTCACAGTCATGCAAAGCTGCTTTCTCCCTCGGACTACTGTTAGTCCTGAGTTTGATAGCGTTGGCTGTGTCCATAGCTTTCTGAATGTGTGAAGTGGACTTCATTAGGAAGGATTTGAGTAAATTGAATTTTTGGTATTTTGTGGTGGTCAAGATTTGACCTTGAACTACTTCTGAGACATGTGCTAAGCAGGATGTTGTGTCTATTGCATGTTCACAGACATGGTGGTGACGCAAGGAGGTGGGTTTGATGAGATAAGAAGCAATAAGGGCTGATGAGCTTAGGACAGCAGCCACAGAGAGGATTAACCAGAATGTTTTGGAAAGGGGTGTTCTAGGTTTGTGCAGCAGAGATTCTTGGGTAGCCATACTCTAAACTCTAAAGGCAGTTCCCACTATTACTGGATGCTCTTGGTTGCAATAGTCCTTATATAGACAAATCAACTCAATAAAAAATCTCCTAGGCCACATATGCGGGCTCTTTCACCCACTAGGGTGTTTATTTCTTTAATTTATTAATTTGGTATTGGGTTAAAGCTATTAACGAATGGGGGTCGTTTAGTGACGCGAGGGGGACCCAAATTAGATGATTTTTTTTTTGATTTCACATAATTTTTCGAGATCTACGGAATGACATCTCAATTGACATATTTTATTATCTATTAATATAGTTCAAATTTGCAACACTAATTATAGAAGATAAAATATGTCAAATAAGATGTCATTGCGTAGATCTCGAAAAGTTATGTGAAATAAAAAAAAAATCATCTAATTTGGATACCCGAATCAAAAGTTATGGCTTTCCGAAGTTTTACGGTAATAGGAGTATCCAGATTGTGCCACTTGGCACAATTCTGTGAGTGCCCCAGGGGAGAGGGGGCGGCACTCAATAGGAAAAAGTAAAAAAAAAAAAAAAAAAAAAGTGAGAGTGACGTGAGGGGATGATAGCGGCACTCAGTGACGCTGGGTCCCCCTCGCGTCACTAAATGACCCCAATTCGTAAATACCTTGAACCAAATACCAAATTGATAAATGAAAATCACAAAAAACCTCAATAGGTGAAACAGCCCACATATGCGTTCTTATCATAACTTATATAATAAACTATAGATATTTTTATTCTTATTTACAAAAAAATTAAATTAAAATAAACTATAGATATGGCCACACATCTCGTGTAATTGTATCTCTATCACGTGTATGACATGTGGAGTCATGTGTTTTCGATTTGTTTTTCATATTTGCATGAATGATTATTACAGAGGTTTTTATATAGCTAATCAACAAGTATTTTCTTAATACTTCTAATTCTGCGACAAAAATGTTAATTTTAAATTTTTTTTATAAATATTAAAACTGCAAAAAAATATAAAGAATTATTTTAGATATTGTTCTGGATCATCAGTTTAAACCTACTTTAGGCCTCTCCATGAGGTTGTTCGGTAGATTAAGACCATTATTTACTTGCTCTTCCTCACATGTGATGTCCCTTTACTCTACTTACACACGTGACCTCACACTTTAGTGATATTCATTGAGCTCTGTTTCATATTATTACTTCTATCCGTCGCAGTTACACTGAGATAATTCACCTTTGAAGAGAATATATTGATTTAAACTAGTTAATCGAAAACCTCAAATTACTTTCATGTCTGACAAATTTGGGGTTCATAATTAATTTAGTTATTCATCATAATGGTCTTAACGTGCTGTGAACCTACCAACAAGCTGTTGTTTTTTAAAACTCAATGTATAGCTTTAATTATAGTGGCATATTAGTTTGACACCCAATATATTTTTAATCTTCTGAACAGACATGGCCATGTGATTGATGTTTAAGGTTAGGAGACCTACCATGAAATCGTCTTAATTATAATCTTCTTGTCTGTGACATATAATGAGTTTTAGCTTTCAATCATGTAATGTACTTTATCCTTTTCTTTTTGTATGGGTTTTTTACTTTTAGAATTTACCTCAATAGTAGGTTCTCATTTGAACAAAAAAAAAAAAAAGTATCAAATAAAATGTACAACGATTTAGCATCTTAAAAATTTAAAACATATTTAATATTTTTATTTAAATAATTAAAATAATTTAATTAAAACAATAAACATTATTTTATCCATTATAATGTGTTATAAAACTTACTATTTTTAAAAACAACACTGTTTTAGTACCCCAAAAAAACAAAACACTGTTTGGCACAGTTATTTAAAATTATTTGATAAGAATATAATTTTTATTATTTAATTAGGATTGATCCACAATTAGGGCGGCTCACATGTGTAACAGGTAAGCAGAATTATTGTTTTTTAAAGAATTTAGGAGAAGACAGTCCTAAAAAGAAAGTAGAAGACATTATTGTTACTTTGTTACAACCGGCGTGACTTAAGGTTGTCTGACATTTAATAATTAATACTCTACGATCTCCTTCTGTAATTATTGTCAGCACTCATCGCCCCCACTTGCAACCACTTTCGTTGTATAGTTACTTTTGGCTTATGTGTGATTTGCAGTCAATAAAGAAGAACAGCAACTTGCCTCAGTATCTATTGTATATTAATCAACACAAGTTGTACATAAAAGGAACTGCTTTTTAAAAGAATAAAATTTAGACAATATTTTTTTAAACACATGATGTTACTTTTAATATAAATTAATATATATTTTTAATTATCTTATTATACATTTAAAAACTTTTTAAGGCATAAAACATACATATTATGTGATTATATTTAAAAATACTACAAATATATAAGAATTTTTACAAAAAAGAGAGAGTTGATGTACCGTGTACGTGTACTATTCACCTGCTCTCTTGCTTTTACAACTAAAAATAAAAGAAGTTGAAAAATGAACACAATACCATTGACAAAAACGCAAAGGCTGTTAAATCTTCTATTCATTTGTGTTAGACCAATTTTAATTCGTTGGATAACTTGCGTTTATACGGGTTCGACATTTATTTTTAGATAACTAACCGATAATAATTTGATATATTTAAATATACTTCATATAAAATATAAATATTACTTTTATAATTTATATAAACCACAAACCCCGATTTGAAGAGAGACAAAATGAAAGGAAGCGAGGAGAGTAAAATCTAAGTGTTGTGAGAGGATAAGAGGAGCAACAAGAGTGTGAGGGGGGATCAGAGATTTGTATAATGAGTGGCTGACTTGTATCTAGCCTTGAGGAAAATGATAGTGGAACACCTTTATTTTTTTTTTAATGATGACTTATCCACCATATAGGAATAAATTTTTTCTATTATCCAAAAAAAAAAAGGAATAAATCTTTTCACGTCTGATTTATTGATATATCAGCAATCAACAATTAAAATGATTATTTTACAATCCTTATTTTAATAGCTATATAGATTTACTTCCATCCACATTAGTCACATTGGGGACAACGATCATTATAATGTTATTTTTTAACAAAAAATTTATTCATATGCCACGATTAATTTTCGAAATGTCACATTTGAATATGTTACGCTAAGGAAGTCTTCAAGGGTAAAAAGGAACTCAACTAGGTTAGCTTATCTTGTAGCATGAAGAGCACGTGAAGAAATTAATAATGAGATCAAGCTGACTGGAAAGGGTGTACAGTAAGTGCAATATGAGAATATTGTATAGTTAGGACCATTGTTCTGTTAGTACGAGAGTTCAGGGTGGGAAACCTCCAAAAAAAAAAAAAAATTCAGGGTGGGGAGACCGTCAATCATAAATTAAATGAGTAGCAATATTAAGTGGGCTTGAAACACAACAATTAAATCCAAATTCTTAAGATATTAGGTGCATGGATCCTTCCACTTATATGGTACTCACTTAGTCCATTCTTAACCAATGTGAGATTTTTTTACTCAATCATTTACACTTAAGATTACTCAACGGTATGTTAGCTTGGTTGTTAGATGAGAATTGTTGTATAAATAAAACCTTTTATTACCATTAAAAGGTATCCAAATAAACCTCCAAGGGTAGCTCAATTGGCAACTGAGCTACCTAGAGTTTGCTTGAGTCAGGAGTTCAAACCCTGCATCAAGAAAATTCTTAGAAAATCTTTGAGGGTCAGAGGACGTGCCTCTTTCCTTGAATGAGGGATTAGTCTCATCCTTCCTAATTTTTAGGAGACGTTGATTGCATGCTATATTATTAGAGCTTATGACCAAATGATTTATAGTTTGATCATTATTGTGCAAAATAAAATTAAGTATTTAAATTGAACTCAAAATTCTTTAAAGTTATTTATTTTGAAATTATATATATAATTTTTTTTGAAGAAATGCTTTTGCCTGTCACAAAATGGATGCATTGAGATGAGATGGGATTGAATCGTGTTATATACAATGCTCAATTAAAAAAAGGTTTGTTTTTTCTAAAATTACTTAAGACAACTTTATCTAATGTTCGTCGAAACGATATCGTTTTGGGACGAAAATCATGGTGTATTTGTAATTTTAATATATTTCAGGATTATAATAGTCTTTATCATTTTAATTTTTAATTTTTCAACCTTAAAACGACGTCGTTACGATGAACATTAGATAAAATTATCTAAAGTAACATTCGATATTTTTTTCCCATTAAAAAAAAAGGGGTAGAGTATTATCAGCTAAGGCTTCATTGCATCTGATTTAGGAGACTCCTTTTTTTTTTTTCTGGTCTGTGAATGAAGAATAGTATCTGATTATTGAATACAAAGAATTACCAAGTATTTTTTGTTTTTTTGGTACACAATGCAAAGAAGGTTTTATTGCCATATTAATGTGAAGATTTGGGCTTCGGCCCCATTATGTACTAAAAAAAATGTGAGGATTTAGTTTCAAAATTGTTAAAGGAATATTGGATTAGATTTTATTTTTTCTTTTAAAAAAAAAAGAAAACAAGAACACCCCATCACCCTGGGACCTCAAGAGGATTATGATGACAAAGGTGCTATAAGAAATATTGAGACGGTGAAGCCGGCTTTTCTCCAACTCCAGCCAATGTTCCGGGCTCCATTCATTATCTTCTGAAACTTCTTCATAAAAAAATGGGTTTTACAGCATTTAAGGGCACAGTGGCTCTGGTGTGGTTTCTGCAGCGTAATAGCTCTATTGATTGTGTGTAGAAAGTTCTCTATAATGGTTGAAAATAAGTATATATAGGTGGGAAATATGTTGAAAATCAACACACAAAAAGAAATCAATAAAGAGAAAGGAAAAAGAGATTTGACATAGCGATTTAACTTAGCTTGTCTGTACCACTAATTACTTAGTTTACAAGAGAATATCAATAGAATTTAAAAAATCATAATTCACTCCCGGTAACAAGAATCATTGTCTGAATAAGAAGTATAAGTCATTTCCAACCGTATATTACAACATACTGTTTGAACTGTGCATATGCAAAGGGGCGAAATCCTCTTAAGTCTAAAAATCTGGGAAGAGAATAACCCCTTGAAAGACCTTAATGGTCAGGTAATTGAACCGAGTCATTGTGACCATCCATAATAACGTAAACAATCGAATAGTGGTTGAAATTAATTGACATACATGCACAAACGATTGAAAAAGTGCATAACCCACTCTAAATTAATGTTTTCGCATAGAAAAACGAAACGAGGCAGCATTTGTGTTAAGTTATAAGAGTTTATTTTTCAGATTTGATGCATTACATGGCCACTGCATTCCGAATCTCATTCTGCAAAACCCGCTTGCTGTCTCTGAAAACCATATCTGGAGACTAGAGGCCCTCAGTGAAGGTGACACCAGTGTTCTGCAACCAAACATTACCTTGTATGAGCTGCGTTACTGTGAACTTGCTAGCCTCGGCAACACTTGTAATGACATGGTAACCAGGCCAATTCACTCTTTTGCTGGTACCAGCACCTGGACCACTGTTCATATACTCTCCATAATACAACGTTGTCAAAAAGCTGCTACTGGCATCATCCCATGGAGACCATCCTGCTGGGTCGATATGGCTGTCTATTGAAGACTGCATCACAACGGTTCTCGAGTAATTCTTCCACGGGCGGCCCAGATAAGTTTTAACGGGACCCACGACGGGCTTGAGATCCGAGCTTGGTGTTAGTTGACATTGCTGAATCGAAGTTCCTGAATTCTGGTTTGGATCTACTCGTCCTTGGGCCGTGACCATGTTGTTCTGGTTACTCATGGGCTTTCGGGCCACCAGGTTGCAATTCTGGAACACAACGGATGCGTCTCCAAAGATGAAGTCAATGGTGCCGGTGATGAAGGAGTCACGGTAGAACTGCCTCAAGCTGTGAGCATAGAGAGTGTCTTGATAGGCGTCAATGCGGCAGCGGTTTATCACCGACTGGTCTGCGCTCACGCGCAAAGCCACTGCCTGGTGCTTCTCTGGACCTGCTGTGTTTTGAAAGCACATGTCCTGGGCTATAAACCCATCACTATTCGCAGCTGCAAAGCCACATTATTATGAGCTCAATATTATGTTTAAAAGGCCCAAAACCCATTAATTAATGTACCCTTTTAAGCTTTTTTATTTCGTTACATATTCTTTGAACTGAAAGAACCCATTATTATTTCGTTACATATTCTAGTTACACCGAAAAAGCATGAAGAACATCTTCGGTATTATCCTTGCAGTAGTGGATACATCTCTCATTCAAAATAAAAATAAAATTATAAATTATGTATTCCTAAGAATACATATAAATAATTTTTTCTATCTACTCAAGAAACATATCATACATGTATTATATTTTTATTGGATGGATGTAATTAGGTACTAATATTAGAAATTTCCGAAAACGCGAAAAGGAAAAAGCTGAATGTTCCCGTTCTTTGACTTTGTACTAGGAGGTTGGCGTAATTTATTTTTTCAGTTAAAAGTTGCTTTTAAATTAAAATTAAAAAATAAAAGATTATTTGCTGATTATGTTAAATTTTTAATTTAAACGTTCAAACTAAAAATTAAATTATTTGTTAAAATAATTTTTATTAGTTTTTTATTAAAATTATCATAAATGGTATTATCTCTATTATATAAATAAATATAAATATAATAAAATACAAAAGATGAATGTTTTAAAAATAAAAATTTTAAATAAAAAATTAAATAATGACTTTTTTTTATTAGAAGAGAGTTTTACCCAAATAATTGTACTAAATAAGATTTGGATACATCAAATCATAATAATGCATATCACTTTACTATTTTTTTGGTGATGTTTTTAGCATATTGGAAAAAAAATGAGAAGATTGAATGATTTATCATTAGAATAGAGAATAAAATTTATAAATATAAATTCAGAATGAGAGTATAATTTATAAATTTTAATAAGAATATAATTAAAAATAAATATGAAGGCTAAAAAAAATTAAGTATATGTTAAAAAAAATTACCAGAGAACTTTCAACTTTTTTTATTTTAAAAAGAGATTTTATAAAACTATATTTTATTAAGCTAAACGACGGTGAAACGTATACTAAATTACTAATACGTTGCATCTAGATTCTCTGTCTCTCAACATACATTCAAATAATTATTCTTTGCTTTTATCATTTTATATAAATAAACTTCTAAAAGTCATCATTAATGAACTAAAGAGTGGATTTACATGCAAGAAATGCAGTCGGTTCGGCGTAATTCAAGGGATTAAGATATCCCTTAATCCCTTAATTCATGGGATTAAGATACATATTCTCCAAAAAAAAAAAGAGATTAAGATGTTCGATAAAAATACATATATAATAGTATAAATAACATATTATAAATTCAAAGGAATTAATATTTCTCACAAGGAGGGAGATGTTATATTTATTACCTCTTTTTCTTACTACTTCTTACTACCAAATCTTAACCGTTGATTTTCGTCAATTTAACGGTTATAATTTATTGAAAATTAATAAGTATGACCCAATAAATTACAATCGTTAGATTGACGGAAATCAACGATTAAGATTTAGTGATAAGAAATAGTAAAAAAAGATGTAGTAACTATAACCTCCCTTTTTCTCATATTATAAGAAATAAATTTATTTTCTTTATAGACATAAAAATATGTTGTGCTTATGTATGCTAATATAAAGAGAAGAGTAAGAACTAGAAAAAATAAGTTTAACACATTTTTATGCCTATGTAGAAGATAAAATTGAACTCGAAAAATATTAATCCAAATTTAAATTGGAGAAAAGTATTTCTCCGGTCACCAGAAATAAAGTTATCTCCAGTGAACTCAATACGACGTCGTTTTGAAATTATAAAATTAAAAAATTATAATGATAAAGGCTAATATAACTTTACAATATATTATAATTACAAAAATAACTTATTTTTTAGGATTCACGGATAAATCTTTTACCCTTTAAATTGTAACAACTATTAAAAACACGAATGCGTTAGTTCTGAATGTCAAGACCGGGTATGGATTGTACTAACTGATAAAAGGAAAAATATGGGAGTTTACCAAAAAGAAAGAGAAAAAAATGGGAAAGAGAAACAAGGAGTTAAGGAAGAATCATACCAACAGTGGCGGTGCTAAAGGTGCCAGTTCCATCGACAAAATTCAAGCTGCCGGTGATTACTGTTGCATCCATGCCATCCCCCACTAGCATCACATTCTTCTTCTTCTTACCAATATCAACGTTCTCTTTGTACGTTCCCTTTTTCACATAGATAACGTACCTTGTCTTACCATTGTCGGGTACGGATGCCACAGCCTCAGCCACTGTACTGAAGTTGCCGCTTCCATCCTTAGCCACCACAACGTTGGCCTTGATATCCCCGACCGAAGACCCTAAAAGCCTCCGATCCTTACTTGTCACCCACGAGGGAAAGGTCCCATTTAATGGCTCATCAATGAGTTGTACTTCACCCTTTGGATTTTGAGGCAAAACCGCAACAAGCAAGGCCAGAGAGGTTCTCGCTCTGGATATCAAGTCCTCGAGCTCAGCCTCCATCAGGGCCCGAGCTGACCCCTCTAACCCATCCACGCAAGTGACATGGTTTGTGAGCACGCAGCTTAGCCATGAGTGTGCATCTTGCAGCGAAGCAGTGGTCTCTTTTGTTAGAGCCATCGTAGAGTCCCAAACTCTATCCATGGACATGTCCATAAGCTGCTCGCAGTCATGCAAAGCTGCTTTCTCCCTCGGACTACTGTTAGTCCTGAGTTTGATAGCGTTGGCTGTGTCCATAGCTTTCTGAATGTGTGAAGTGGACTTCATTAGGAAGGATTTGAGTAAATTGAATTTGTGGTGTTTTGTGGTTTGACCTTGAGCTACTTCTGAGACATGTGTTAAGCAGGATGCTGTGTCAATTGCATGTTCACAGACATGGCGAGGCAAGGAGGTGGGTTTGATGAAATAAGAAGCAATAAGGGCTGATGAGCTTAGGATAGCAGCCACAGAGAGGATTAACCAGAATGTTTTGGAAAGGGTTTTTCTAGGTTTGTGCAGCAGAGATTCTTGGGTAGCCATACTCTAAAGGCAGTTCCCACTGTTACTGGCTGCTCTTGGTGGTCTTTGTTTGCCTCGTTTATTCGTTATATATATAGCCCAATAAACTCAATAAAAAAATCTTGTAGGCATGTATGTATTCTTATCAGTTTAATCTTTTTTTTTTTATCACAGAAAAATTATTTTTTTCAATGATTTCTCTTAATCTTTTATCTCAATTATCTTTATAATAAGACTTTAAATATGTAGTAAAAACAAAAATATTTCTCTTATTTTATAATACACTATAAATATCGCCCCACGTCTCGTGTAACGGTATCTCTATCACGTGTATGGAGTCATGTGTTTTCGATTTGTTTTTTGGTATTTGCATGAATAATTATTACAAAGGTTTTTTTATAACAATTCTACAAGTATTTCCTAAATATTTATAATTCAAATACAAAAATATTAAAACTACAAGAAAATATACATAATAACTTTGTGTATTGTTTTCGACCGACCGATTGGCTCTGTTTAAGGCCTCTCCATTGGACCGTTCGGTAGGCTATTGCCTATTGGTAATGTGTTATATACAACTTACTCTTTTTAAAAAGAATACTGTTTATACTCAATTATTTAAAATTATTTTGTAAGAATATAATATTGAATTAAGATTGATCCACAATTGGGCCGCCTCACATATGTAGCAGATAAGAAGCGTTATTGTTATTTAAAGAATTAACGACCAGACAGTCATAAAAAGAAAGTAGAAGAAGACATTATTGCACAACCGGCGTGACTTTAATCTAGAGTTTTTTAAGTACTCCGTCGCATTTAAGTAATGGGTATTATTATCATTTAAAATAAAATAGGAAAATGCATTTGTCATGTTAGTTACATCAGACAAATGAATAGTTGTCATCTTAAGAAAAAAATAAGTTAAATTTATTGAACAATATGCCTTTTTACTTTTTTTTTAATATTATATAATATGTCTTTTTCTTAACATGACAACTATTCATTTGTCATGCAAATGATAAATGCATTTTCCTTTAAAATAAGAATTTTGTAATATGGATAACATAGTCTTGTTTATTATTTAATGCATCCACTTATAATATTTTCGCGCCAAAGGTTGTCTGACATTTAATATTCTAATCTCCTTCGGTAATTATTGTCAGCACTCATCGCCCCCACTTGCACCCACTTTCATTTGATAGTCACTTTTTGTCTCTGTGTGATTCGCAGTCAATAAAGACGAACAGCAACTTGTGAGGTAATTAGACAATTTATTAATCAACACAAGTTGTACTTGACAGAAACTGCTTTCTAAAAGAATAAATTTTAGACAATTTTTTGAAACACATGATGTTATTTTTTAATAAAAATTAATACTTATTTTTAATTATCTTATTATACTTTTAAAAACTTAAACAATTAAGGGGAAAAAATACATATTATATTATATTTAAAAATACTACAAATATATAAGAATTTTTTTAAAAAAGTTGATGTACGTGTACTAGTCACCTCACCTGCTCTCTTGTTTTTACAACTAAAAATAAAAAAAAAATTGAAAAATGAAAATGATGAGCCTATTTGAATTATATTTTTAAAAATTGTTTTTTGATTTTTCGAAAAAAAATATATGTTTAATAATGTTTGTTTTGTATTAATAATTTTTAGGTTTTAGAATCAAATTTAAAAAAAAAATATCTGAGTTTTTTTAATTTTGTATTTTGATTTTTAATTTTTAAAATAAAAAAATATGGAAAAATCTATTTTATTAATTATTCTATAAAACAGTTTTTTATTGTTATTTTTATTTTTAAAAAAGGACATAATCAAACAGACCCACTGTCATTGACAAAAACGCAAACGCTGTTAACTCTTCTACTCATTTGTGTTCTGTTGCCCGTTAGATCAATTTTGATTCGTTGGATAACTTGCGTTTATACGGTTCGACATTTATTTTTATATATCTAACCTAAGTAATTAGATATATTTAAATGTACTTCATAGTTCATACATAACATAAAATATAAATATTACTTTTGTGATTTATATAAACTACTAACCCCAATTTGAAGGAGAGAAAAACGAAAGTGACGTGAGAGGATAAGAGAAGGAATAAAAGTGTGAGGGAATCAGAGATTTGTATAATGTCCGGCTAATTTGTGGTTAGCCTGTTTACGGAAAAAAAAATAAAAAAAATCTTGTGGTTAGCCTTGCGGAAAATGATAGTGGAGCACCTTAATTTTTTTTTAAAGATGTCATTTTAGTGATGACTTATCCACAAAAGGAATAAATCTTTTCACGTCTGATGTATTGATATAATCATCAATCAATCTTTTCAGTTATCCGGTAAAGAATCTTGTGATACACCAATCAATGTAGGAGTGCCCAAGGCCTTATAAAGGCCAGGCCGTATTAGTTGCTCATCCAATCAATGTGGGACTATATAACACGTTCTCTCACGCAAGAGCTTTTTGGGCTTGAAACGTGGATTATGCACAGGCCCAATCTTTGTGCTTTTTTTTTTATTTTAATCCACTTTAAAGTGGGGGATGGTGTGGCTCTGATACATTATCCCAAAAGCTAGCTCTAAGGGTAGGAGTGCCCAAGACCTTATAAAGACCATATTAGTTGCTCATTCAATCAATATGGTACTATATATCTCAATCTAAAAAAAAATTCAATCAATCTTTCCACGTTTGATTTTATTGATTTATTTATATTTTAGTACTCAACTCGTCTCCTTCCAACTCTTGCCAAAGGCAGGTTGGGGAGCCTATGATGAGTAATCATTAGAATCAGTAAAAAATGCTCGGTTTGTTGAGCTGATTTGACCAAATTGAATGAAGCAGGATGGATTATTTTGTTTTTGAGCGGATTAATAACGGTCCGGTACAGTTGGATTAGTATAAAATAGGTTCGAACTTGTCAAGGTGGCTGGCTGATTGTACTAGACCTGTGTCCCGTATGCTTTTTGTACTAGACCTGTGCCAATTCATCTCTGCAATGGAAGTCCCGTATCATTTTTTGACGGGATTCTCTATTGCCAGTTTTACTTGTGTGCAATTGAACCATGCCCATTCCTTCTATGAGACTTTGACCATATTGTTACTTTTTAGGCAAAAAAATTATTGTATTGCCACCTCACGAAAAAAATTTGTCAAAATGTCATGTCACAATCTCACTGGTCTGACAAGCGAGAATGATCTGGACACGTGTCTGCGTCTGAATGGTCAACCATTCTCGCTGAGCTGACCAGCTAAAATGACAGAATGCTGACACGTGGCAAAAGTACAAGCATTATCTGAACGTCTGTACTTTTGCCACGTGTCAGCATTCTGTCATTCTAGCTGAGCAGTCCAGCGAAAATGGTTGACCATTCAGATGCTGACACGTGTCCAGACCATTCCCGCTTGTCAGACCAGTAAGATTGTGACATAGCATTTTGGCAAAAAAAATTTCGGGAGTGAAATTCCGGTAATTTTTTATTAAAGGAGTGGCAACATCGTGAATGTCCCTTCCTTCTATGCTGTTTGGGGTCGAAATTGCATCTATATTCCTGTGAATATGCTCTGTAATACCTACACTTACGATGATAAAGACTTAAATCAATGTGGAACATAAAAGCCCATATTATCGGAGGCCTAGAATATCTCGTACAACTCTCTGCGGTATTTGGGCGGACCTTGGCCCATTATTTCGTACTACTGTTTACAAAGAATAGAAAATATAAAATAACAAAGTTGCTTCACAAAAAAAGAAAAGAAAAAAACTGATTATGACAGCTGTGGGATTTGAACCCACGCCCTTTCGGACCAGAGCCTAAATCTGGCGCCTTAGACCACTCGGCCAAACTGTCCAACTGATAAGGGAGGTTCCTAAAATATTATATATAATTCTGTTTTATTCCAGATCCAACCTGTTATGAGAGTTGCCCATTTTTTTCTTATGTGATTGTTGATAAGCAATAGCTTGCTGAAAAAAGTGTGTTAAACTATCGACTCATTTTCATAATGCTATTTGGATTGTATTGATCCATGTATTTGTTTACGTACAGTATCATTTATATACATTAATTCGTCACTAATGTCTAAATAACATGTTGGTTTTATTATATAAAAAACTAGAGTAATAAAATATCACTTTGACCTCTTCCCCCCCCGCCCTCGCGGGCCCAAAAAAAAAAAAAAAAAATCCAAAATATCACTTTGACTTTTTCTATTTAAATTACATATACATTTCTACAAATTTGTCCAACTATCGTCATTCTTCCGTTTGATCCTCCGTTGTACATGGCTTCTGTCAGTGTGATTTCGGATGATTGGGTCCATTATTTCTTATCGATCAGGCATTTGTGTAATTGGGGGAATTGACATTCGCATTATAGAAGCCCATGCATTTATGTTCCATTCATTCAATCAGATCATTAATTTTTGAATAAATGCTTTTCGTTAATACCGTGATTTGTTTAATTTTTTGTAAGGTACTTCTGCATGTTGTCACATGCATCGCCTCGTCAATTGAGAAAAATAAAATGCTGATTCCCCTTAGCATCTTATCCATTCTTTACAGGGTCAAGTGTTCTATAGCATGTTGGTCATCTTTATTTTTATTTACGATCATCAGAAACAAAAGCAAGCTTTATTTCTCACCGCTTTCCCGTAATAACCGTTGTTTGATGGATTAATTATGCATTAAAAGCAGCACATAGCGATCATAGATGCAATTCTTCTTTTGCTTTTTGACTACAATTACTAAAGCAACTTGTTAAACAACGGTTAATATTCTAAAAGGAATTTACAAATATCCAGATATTGTTATAATAGTTTAAATATATAAATGCATCAGAAGAAAATGCATTTACATAGTTTGATTTAAACTTTTTTTTTTTTTACTTGTGTGATTGTTTTTAAATTGTAAACGCACGAGTTATATATTAGTGTTACAATTGTATGTGCAAGAAATATCAAATTTACAACTGTTTTTCTTAACCGAAGTTAAAATAATGATGGCGTACGTAACAACGGGTATCCTTAGCAACTTAGGGTTACTAGTATCTTGGAATCTTCATTTAGAAGATGTGGTTTCAACAAGTTATTATATATGTGTTAGGGTAACACATTCATAAATTATTCACAGCTATACAAACATTTAAAAAAAAATAAAAAATCTAATTCGGGCCTTTGGTTATCTAGTTGTTCCAAACAGCGTGCTCATGTTCTCTTCTCACATGAATATTGAAGGACCCACCCTTATATGGATGGTGATGCTGTGCTGGCCTAGAAAACCATTGCAATGCAGCCTGGCTCTCGGTCCCACATTTTGTGTTAACTCACTCACTATTATGGATTGCATTATTGTATTATTTCATTGACCAATATGCCATTGTCGGCTTCACATCTCCAACCCATTTTTGTTGTTCTTTGTCCCATAGAAACATAATGTACTAAACTATTAAATACTAACGTATGGGAATACTAAACTTTTAAGAATAGTATAATATTATAGTTCTATATTAATATGTTTAAATTTTCAAACTTTTTTGTTATAACAATTAAAAAAGGAGGACATCTTGTAGAAAAAATGTATATAGGTTAAGGGAAATATGTTTCTCAATTTTACATGAGATAATTTATCTTATGCAACACGTAAAAGCTGAGTGGAATCCATTTATTTCTTTTTTCACTTTTTTATTTATTGCATAATAAGAATTTTTTCATGCAATGATAGAAAAATATTTCTCGTAGTTTAACATTTGAGCCGGGAAAGACATGTATGGGCAATTTTGTACATTGGGCACGTGCAGAATAATAAATAAACAAGTAAATGTCAGCTTCAGTCCAAAAAGAAAAGTTCAGCAGCATATGAGATTACAACTGTATGTGCCAAAGTCATGTTCAAATTCTGATCATTTAATGAACATCACCGTCTCTCGGTTTCAGAGATCCAGCATCTTCATTCTCCGAGTCCAAATGGGTGCAAGGCCTGTGATTCTTCTTCTTCTCCTAGCAGCTCTCCTTGCTGCTTCTTGTGATTCATATGAAGCAGCTACGTCCAAAGGATCTTTTGAAGATAATTTCAGCATTATGTGGTCCGAGGAACATTTTACTACTTCCAAAGATGGACAGATCTGGTATCTCTCCCTGGACAAGGACACAGGTACCAAAAAGAATAGCATTATATTATGTGCATTTTGTTAGAATTAGTATGAACTTATTTGAAGGATTTTGAATTGCAAGCATTCAATTTGAGACCATTTCTGAAGAATGCATTTACTGTTTGGTATAGGATGTGGGTTTCAAACAAAGCAGCGTTTCAGATTTGGGTGGTTCAGTATGAAGCTGAAGTTGGTAGGTGGTGACTCTGCTGGTGTCGTGACAGCTTATTATGTAAGTGTATAAGCATGTGTTGAATAAATATAATATATAGTAAATGTGCCTCTTTGATGAATTCCTCTTAATATAATGTCTTTGATACCGATTGTGGCAGATGTGCACGGAAAATGGTGCAGGTCCAGAAAGGGATGAGCTTGATTTTGAGTTCTTGGGAAACAGGACAGGGGAGCCTTACTTGATTCAGACAAATGTGTACAAGAATGGGACTGGTGGCCGTGAGATGAGGCACATGCTATGGTTCGACCCCACTGAGGACTTTCACACCTATTCCGTCCTTTGGAACGACCACCAGATAGTGTAAGTTCATTCTTCTCCTCCTAGTTAACTTCTCTGTCTCCTATTCTTAAAAAATGTAGGATCATGAAATCGCTTGCACATTGGTATCACTTTTTTTTTTTTAAAAAAAACCACTCCCCATTAAACCCCACTAGCGAGTGTCGGGTGGAGGAAATGCTTGTACGCAGCCTTACTCTTGCATAATTGCAAAGAGGCTATTTCCTGGATTCAAACACATGACCATTCAGTTATGAAGGAACAGTTTTATCATTGCTCCAGTTCGTCCCTTAATTGGTATCACTTTGTTTCAGTTTAAAGCTCCTCAAATGTCTAAAGTTGTGGAGAACATATTGCTAGATAGAAAAAAAAAAAAAAAACAATATGACGCAATACTGACACTAGGGGTTGGCCAACTGTTATTATACTTCTATAATATTGTCTGGAACAAGTCATCCTAAAATAATAATTCTGATAACCAATCAAAATTCTGATAGAACTAATTATTTTACATAAATATTGAAGTTATTAATGATTTTATACTTCTAACAGATATGTCAATCTAGGTACTAAAAATAAGAGGGGTAACTATGAATTTCATCATGAGTAAGAAAAGGGATTATATTTGGATGTAGGAATTATTTCTCTAACCATTTACAGGCTTAAGCCAAAAGCACTTTTGGAGGCTCCTTTGCGAGAACTGCTGATTCAAATTTTGTTGACTGAATTATGCAAATTGCAAACAGGTTTTTTGTGGATAGAGTTCCGATAAGGGTGTACAAGAACAATGGAAAACCAAACAATTTCTTCCCCAATGAGAAGCCAATGTACTTGTTCTCCAGCATTTGGAATGCAGATGAATGGGCCACAAGAGGTGGACTCGAGAAGACAAACTGGAAATTATCCCCTTTTGTGTCATCTTACAGGGACTTTAGTGTGGATGGTTGCCAGTGGGAGGATCCATATCCTGACTGTGTCTCAACCACAACCAAAAATTGGTGGGATCAATATGCTGCTTGGCACCTATCAGATGATCAGAAAATGGATTATGCTTGGGTTCAGAGGAACCTCGTCATCTATGACTACTGCAACGATTCCCAACGTTATCCAACCCTTCCTGAGGAGTGTTCATTGAGTCCCTGGGATTAAAACACCCTGAACCACAAAAAAAACAAAAACAAAAAAAAAAACTTCATTCTTTAAAATATTCCTTTTTTACCTCATAAGTTTCTTTGGCAAGACTGGAATGTGCAGTTCGTATGCCATTACTGTTTTGGAAATATTCAAAGTCTACATAATTCATTGAGTTCGTTATGCTATGCCCATTGCAAATATTTACATTTTCATCCGTTCAGTTTCTATTGGCTCCTCTACAAAAGCATTGTTGGAGAAAAGCATAAATTCTTGTTACAACATCACAAAATATCATCAACATATTGAACGGAGGCAAATTTTTTCCCAAGTTAACTTGTTGAAACACATTGCAAATTGTAACCTGTTTTTTTCACTTTTATACTCATAAATGAAGCTTGCTAAAAGGAATTTTGTTCTTTGATTTAACCGACTAGTTTATATCAGTCTTATATAATATTCATATCATGACACATAATATCATGGGTAGTGTTAAGTGAAAGAACATAAATTAACAATATTTAAACCATTTTGACATTTTTAGACTTGAAGCATGTATAATGCAAATTAATTGTATATTATTCTAAAATTTTATTTTTCTTTAGGGCATGAAGAATGAAGAATGAAGGACAACATGGATCTAATAAATAATTATTTGGTAAAAATAACTTCGATGTCATTTGAGAAAGTTTGTTCATGATATGATATGAAAGTTTCTGCAATCAACACCAAATGATCATAAAATCGATCCTTCCTGTCTGCACTTTTAATTTTAACGTAAAGTGAAATTTTAGAAAGAAAAAAAAAAAGGTAAAATAAATACGAATACTAATGATTAAGGTGATAGGGATACCTGCTAATCTAAAACATCTTCATTTGTGGGTAATGGGATTGGACATCAATTTTGGACTTTTAAGAAGAAAAGGAAATTACATATTTCGTGCTTCTCATTTTAAGAAGAAGTATGTGGAATTCCAGTCTCAATTTCTTGAGCCGTTCTTTCAGGGATCCTCCCAGTTTCTAGATCATAGCTCTATCACGTGGAATATAAACCTTGTGTGACTCGGCCAAAAACAATGAGGAAACTAACTTTCTCGAAGTAGCCATTATATATCAAAGGAAAATACTACTTTCATTTTATTCCATGATCTCTCACTTTAAAAATCATATTTTTTTTTTTTGCTTTTTAATGGTGAGATCCACTTGAATTCTCTTTATAGTATGAGAGAAGAGAACTACTCTCATATAACACATGAGAGTAATATTCCCCTCAAATCAAATACAGAATTGCGAGGCAGCGAATTTTCATCAAAGGAGAGAAATAAATGGCAAAAAAATATACCGGTCCTTTACTCTCAGAAACCATTCTAATATGAAAAAGAACAGCGCTAAAGAATAAAATTGGGAGAGGAGTTTGAAAACTTCTCTAGAGGATAATTGTTCTGAGTAAGCCATTTCGATCAGAACTTGGTTCAAGTCAATGAAGAGCCAAATGGCACACTATGAACAACGTTAGACTTGCCTGACATTAAAATTAGAACACCTTAGGCTGCACAGTATTCAAATACATAAGAAAAAGCGGTGAAAGAACTCAAGCAAAAGCACCCTTCTTATTTAAGATTGTTGGACAAAAGAATTGTGTAGTTAAAATTGATTGGTTAAGTTTTTTCAAACTAATAGAGTCAAATTAAATCGACGAGTCCTGTCATTGGTCCTCATGGGGATGATGTCATGTTAGCGTCACATAAGCGGTTTTATCAATGAAAAATTATGGAAGACCTTAATTTTTAACTCGGATATTCAATTAAGGTGCTTTTTTTTTTTTAATTTCACATAATTTTTCGATATTTATGCAATGACATCTATTTGTCATATTTTATCTCCCACGAACATAGTTTAAATTTGCAACAAGGGTTCCACAATCACAAGAGTGTTTAAACTCAGAAGCGTCCGAGTTCTTTCTGAACCAACACCATAAGTTGCAACACATGTCATCGATTTCTTGGTCTAGTTTGTCAACAGTTAACCTCTGAATCAATGATTTTTCAACAACAAAATCAGTATTTTGAACTTTCCATAAGAAGAAACATAGTTTTCAACTTAGTTCTTATATATAAGATTATTCTTATTGTCTCGTAAGTATAATATAGAGATTATAGCAAAGGTTTATAGTTTCTCAAGCTGCTTGAGATAATTTTATTTCTGGCTACTAAATCATAACCATACAAAGATAGATTCAATGGTAATGAAGGAAGAGAGAAAAAAAAGAAATCATAACCATTTAAAGGTGAATCAATTAATATAAGAAAATAAATAAACAAAACGACGTAGTTTTGAACTGGCCGGAGATAAACTTATCTTAACTTGCCAGAGGAAAAAAATTTCCTCAGATATACCACTAAATTTTGATTTAGTCCATATATTTCACTGTTATAATTGTAATAGATAATATTATAGTAGTAATAGTCAATAAGGACCAAATTATAAGTGATATTGTGTATAGGAACTAAATTAGAAAACTTTCATATAAGAATTAAATTTAAACTGCGTGTATCTAAAATATATATATATATATATATATATATATATATATATATATATATATATATATAAAAAATTAATGAGACAAGTAATTTCACTTCGGTGGTCAGTTAATATTACGGCTAAATTCCGTGCTGTTAAAATGCCCAATGGGCAAATACTCTCTAACAGTGAAGATAGTAAGGTACAAAAGATTCCACCATTGGCGAAAACCTCCACAGCACTTGGCAGCACCCTCAAGCTCTGGATTGGCAAAGACATTGTTAGATATTTGTCGTGTTCCAATTATTTAATTGATTTTAAATATATTTTGATAATTACAGTCAATTTAATGTTAATTTAATTGATAACAATTTATTGTCTTAAAATCCCTAACAAGCTGATTGTTTGAGATTTTAGAATAATATTTATTCTGATATGAAATAATATTCAAGATAATTGACGATTGTACGAAGATTGGAGAAAATATGAAAAATATCATGAAAAGAGAAAAAAAACATATAATCAAGTAAAATTTAGAATAAATTTTATCTTTTTAAATTTCATATAAAAGAAATAAAATATTTTTTGCCAAAGATTAAAATTAGAATTGCTTTACAGAATAGAATAAGATATTATAATTTACACATTTTTTATGTGAAAAAATCATAAATCTTATTTTTGAAAATTGCATTTAATATTTCATTTATGGATAAAAGAATTATGGTTAGTTTTTGAAAAAGATTTCAAATTTCAAATTTATATCTTTTGGACTTTTAGGAGAGACAAAATGTTATTATTATAAATAGTTCTCATTGCATAATATTCATAAGAGAAACAAAATACGAGAGAAAAGATATGAAATCACAAGAGAGAATTAGATTTTCAAGATAGGATTTTTTCTTGTGTATCAATTGAAAAGCTTTATCTAGAACATACATTCATCTTGAGGAAAAGAAGCACCGACTCTAGAACATACATTCATGGTAAATTATTTTAATTGTAAACTTGGATACCAGCATATCTCTTTTTTTTTTAAAAATTGAGAGTAACTTGAGATACCTGTTGGGCCGTGCAGGGGGAGCTCATGGCGGGGAGAGACCACCAACCATAGACCAAATGAACAACAACATTAAGTGAGCTCGGAACACTACAATCAAACCCAAAACCTTAAGGCATTAGGTGCATGGGTCCTTCCACTTATATGGTGCTCACTTAGTCCATTCTAACCAATGTGAAACTTTTTCACTCAATCACTCACACTTGGATTCCTCAACAATACCAACATATTTCTTTTTCTGAAAAATTGAGAGTAACTTGAGAACCTTTTTGTGATAGGGTTTCAGAATTATTAGGGACTAGGATTTCGTACTACGAAACTAGGATGCAAGAGAACTCCTTGTACACAAATTTCATAATGGAGTTGCCCGTCAAATTTTTAGTTTTTGATATTAGGGCTGTGATTTTTTTCTTTTGAGTTTTTCACGTAAAACTATTGTGTCAATATCTCTCTATCATTATTTTGATTTATTACTTTGAATTAATTTTTAGAGTAAATACCATTTTTAGTCCCTAACAAAAAACACGGTCCCCACTTTAGTCCCTTACAAAATTAAATTAATCAGTTAGTCCCTAACAAATTCAAAGTGGACCCATTTAGTTGAAATCGTGGTCCCTCACAAATTCAGAAAAGACCCATATTAGTCCCTCAAAAGGACTAAAATGGGTCCACCTTGAATTTGTTAGGGACTAACTAACTAATTTATTTTTGTAAGAGACTGAAGTGGGGACCGTGTTTTTTTGTTAGGGATCAAAAAGGATCTTTACTCTGATTTTTAATTAGTAAATTATTTTTTTCTATCTTTTTTTGATTTATTGCTTTGAGTTAATTTTCAATTAACAAATTATTTTTATAAAACTCAAATCACTAGCGACCAAGAGACATCTTCATGACTACTTCTTGGTTCCTATGAAATTGAAGGAATAATGAAAATCATGATCCAAATTTCTCTAGACCTTGTAATCCGATTACCTCCATCACCTCTAACATAGGAGAGATCAGTTGTGCTATGACTTTTCAGAATCCCATTGAGAATTCTTATTCAGCGAAATGTGGAAAAGGGGATGGTGGAAGCAGCGATGAAGGAGAACCCAGTTTCAGCTACTTGTGGAGGGCTGATTAGAGATGATAAAGGGAAGTGGATAGCATGATTCATGTATAAAATTGGAATTTGCTCTCCCTGATAGCAGAGCTCTAGGCTATTCTTAAAGGTCTCCAAATTGCGTGGGAGAGCCAAACTCAGTGCTTAATAGTTGAGACTTGAGAGTGATTCTCTTTTAGCCATTCAGGAAATATCCAAGCAAGATTGTTGCTTCCCTCACATTCAAATAGTGGATAGCATCAAGAATTGGTGTGGAAAGAATTGAAAGAGGGAGAGTAACAAGTGTGCAGATTGGTTGGCTAACCATAGGGAGAATTTTGTGAGGCTGACTGAGGTCCCTGCGATATGCGTCCACTTGTGGACTGTGAAATTCCTAGTTTGTAGTTTTTCTTTTGGGCCTTTGCCATTTTTTGTACTAAAAAAAAAATCCACCTCAGACATTGGTTTGGAACCGCAGAAGTGACTACAACAATGTTAATGTTGAGCACAAAAAATTATCTCATAAATCGTGTGCATCTCCAGCTCAAATATGTGACCCGCCATGCATAACGTGCAGAGAGGCGTAGACCTTAATGGAATTCAAATCCGTCAAGACATTTCTTCGAACACCCCAGGTCCTGCAAGATACACATCTGACTCTGCTGTTCCTTTTCCCTTCCACAAACGATTTGTGGGTTTTTTTTTTCTGAATCATAAATTTTTATGAACCATCTGGGTCATCTGGTAGTCTCATCTTTATTTTTATGACAATAAAAGTTGAAGTTCAATTGATATGCTGTGCTATATGCTTTACATTTGAAAATTGAAAACTAGCGCATTACCTGGTTGAATTTTGTTTATTTAGTTTCTTTAGATTGTAGTCGGTGCCTCTACAAATGACAAAGTATTGGCTTTTCATTCATTATTATTATGATGTATTTGCCAGATCGTTCATCTTATATCATCAATGTATGTTGATACCGAATGAATTATGAAAAAATGTCTTGGCGTAACACCTCCATACCATGAATGTTTACTTTCCAACTCGGGGTTTGTGTTTTAGGTGTCTCTTCTATTCTGCACATACATCATGAAATCTACTCGACATATTTATGGACATATTGTCCACCCATTTAGACCTTAACCTCATCCTAACTACCTTCCTTTACTTATCCTCTCCCCTCCTCAATTGGTTCTCAAATCTTCAGTTATCATCAACATCTTATCACCATGAAAATAGCCCATACATTCCAAAGACAGCCTAGCTGGGAATACTGAATTAATTATTCACAAACCATACAACTCAAGATTATCCCTAGCATTGTAATTTTGATAGACAGCGTATTTAGTATTTAGAGAAGGATCATAATGGAAGCGCAAATCCTCGATTACTTCTTTTGATAGACAGTGTATCTAGCACTAATTATCTAGGCCTTCCCCACCTTTCGCATTAACCGGTCTACTACTTCACAATAAAACCCATCCCAAGTCCCTCTCCCTCTTAACAAGTATTCAGCTCCGCAACAACTCACAAACATATTAATAATGACATCCCCCACCAAATCGACATCCCCGTAAAGCATGAAACCAAAACAGCATAAATAATATAAAAACGCAGAGTTTGACATTAAAAGATACAGAAATCACAACAGTACAGAATTATTCAAAATATTTAAAA
The DNA here is from genome assembly GCF_033153095.1 of Gastrolobium bilobum. Classification (NCBI taxonomy): domain Eukaryota; kingdom Viridiplantae; phylum Streptophyta; class Magnoliopsida; order Fabales; family Fabaceae; genus Gastrolobium; species Gastrolobium bilobum. Next base: position 1,009,729 of record NW_026896335.1, on the reverse strand, counting down.
GGCCACGACGGACCCATACACAGACATTAACAAGTTCTGAAATTTGAGGAAATTAACATAGAAAGAGAACCAATGGTACTTGCAACCACTTAAAAACCACCACGAAGACGGAGCACAAGGTGAAGGGTAGACTCCTTCTGAATATTGTAGTCAGCAAGGGTCCTTCCATCTTCCAACTGCTTCCCTGCAAAGATCAACCTCTGCTGGTCCGGGGGGATTCCTTCCTTGTCCTGAATTTTTGCCTTGACATTGTCAATAGTATCAGAACTCTCGACCTCAAGAGTGATGGTCTTCCCTGTCAAGGTCTTCACAAAAATCTGCATACCACCACGAAGGCGCAACACAAGGTGAAGGGTGGACTCTTTCTGGATGTTATAATCGGCCAAGGTGCGCCCATCCTCAAGCTGCTTCCCAGCAAAAATCAACCTTTGCTGGTCTGGGGGAATGCCCTCCTTATCCTGAATTTTAGCCTTAACGTTATCGATTGTGTCAGAACTCTCCACCTCAAGGGTGATGGTCTTTCCGGTCAGGGTCTTAACAAAGATCTGCATACCACCACGGAGACGCAACACAAGGTGGAGTGTAGACTCCTTCTGGATATTGTAGTCGGCGAGGGTGCGGCCATCCTCGAGCTGCTTCCCGGCAAAGATCAACCTTTGCTGGTCTGGGGGGATCCCTTCCTTGTCCTGGATCTTAGCCTTAACGTTGTCGATTGTATCGGAACTCTCCACCTCAAGGGTGATGGTCTTTCCGGTCAGGGTCTTAACAAAGATCTGCATACCTCCACGGAGACGCAGGACCAGATGGAGGGTAGACTCCTTCTGGATGTTATAGTCGGCGAGGGTGCGACCATCCTCCAGTTGCTTCCCGGCGAAGATCAACCTCTGCTGATCTGGGGGGATCCCTTCCTTATCCTGGATCTTAGCCTTAACGTTATCAATCGTGTCTGAGCTCTCGACTTCAAGGGTGATTGTCTTTCCTGTGAGGGTCTTCACGAATATTTGCATACCACCACGGAGACGGAGGACCAGATGGAGGGTAGACTCCTTCTGGATGTTATAGTCGGCCAGGGTGCGGCCATCCTCCAGCTGCTTGCCGGCGAAGATCAGACGCTGTTGGTCGGGTGGGATCCCTTCCTTGTCTTGGATCTTTGCCTTAACGTTGTCGATGGTGTCGGAACTCTCCACCTCAAGGGTGATTGTCTTTCCGGTGAGGGTCTTAACGAAGATTTGCATCTACACATTCATCAGAGATATATATAAATAAACCAAACGACATAAACCCTAAGAATCATAATAACTTGAATATTTCAATAACAACATAACAGATCCAGAAATTTCAAGATCTGGTATCTTGATGATAACTTCGATAACAGATCCTGTGAAAGAAACTCTAGAACAAAACAAAATTGCAAGATCTGGAATTTCAATTACAGATCTAGAAATTTCTTTAGTGTTCAAAATACAGCTACGAACCCGAATCTATTCGATCCAAAATTGCAAGATCATTAGATTTAAACCAAATAACAAGACTAGACGGAAAATAAAAAAGTAAAAGAACGAATCAATCAAAGGGGAAGAAGAAATGGAAGAAGAAGATACCTTGAAGGTTTTCGCTGAAACGAGATCTAAATGGTTGTAATTCAATTGTGGAGTTAATAGGGGGTTTGGGGCCTTTTTTATAGCAAAACGAGATGACCGACTTTGATACGGCAATGGTTAAGGCTTGACCCTGGACCAATCACGTTGAGACACGTGTATGGTTGAGGTGAAACTTTGGCTCTATAAAGTAGAGAGAGACGGCAACGTTTGCTTGGCGTCAAAGTTGGAATGCGTTAGTTAGAGATCAGCGGTCTCTTGACGGAGTCAAAGAACCTAGACGCTCTTGTATTCACCGTCTGGCGATCGTTATGACGGCGTTATTATCTCTATGTCCTTGTCAGTGGGCTCCAAGCGTATTAGGTTGAGGCCACGCGAGTTGGACTTGTATTATATGGCAAGTGGGCTGTCGTCATCCATAAATTATAATTTATAAATGGGAGGTGGGCTTTTCTAGGTTTTTCGGGGTTAGTCCCACTCTGAACGGCACCGGAGGCTGCTACGTATGAATGGTATGATTCTATTTTGTCTTTTTGGAGATCAAAATCATACCGTTGCTCAATCCCCTCCATCAATTATAAAAGATTTGGAACCAAATATAAGAATAATCAACTATTATTTCTGATAAATATGAACTAGGTAAACAAAACCGACGTGGATTTTGAATAGAAAAGCCATGTTTCGAGAATCTGTCTGGCCAGTAAAACAAACGTCAAATTATTAAATTACCTTTTAAGTAAGGAATAGAGTAAAAACTAACCACCACGGATTGGATAGGGATGAAAATTAAAAATTAACGTCACATATAGTATTAAAATTATAATTTAACAATATAAATTACTATTACATTTTTTTTTGTTACGGACGTAATTGACTACGTCACGTTCTTACTAAATTCAGAAAAAATACTAAATTGAGAGTGAATTTTTCTATAGAAATCAATATATATATATATATATGGGAAAAGTGTCTATCATTTAAAATTACACAACTTACATCATTTCACTCTCACAAAAAGGTGGGACCCACTCCTTTATTTTTTTTTGTCAACTCTCTCTCCTTCTTTATCTATCTCTTTCTCTCTCTTAAAATGACACAACTTTACATCCTTTAAAATTATACACATTTTTCCCTATATATATATATAAGGGCCCGTTTGGTAGGAGAATTTTTTTGTTTTCTCGGAATTTCTTGGTTGGGTAAATAAGAATGCATCGTTTGGTACAGGCTTTTTAAAATTTTCTCGGGAATCTGTTTTTCTCGGAATTGTATTTTGTGTGAAATTTTTTTTGAAAAAACCATCCAGGAATACCATTCTATGGCAAGGAAAAATTTAATACAACTAAACATAGTATCAAGAAAATTAACCCAATATTCTCGAGAATATGTTAGTCTACCAAACAACTTTTTGATCACATTTCCAGAAAACTCATTTTCTCATCATATTCCTAGAAATCGTGATTCCCAGATAAAAAAAATTTCTCCTCTACCAAACGCTCCCTAAGGGTTTTATAAAAGTTATGTTGTACAAAAAATGATTGTGTTTTGTTATAAAGATTCGTTGTGTGCCGTAGTTTTTTTTATCCAAAAAATGCGAGTCCCACAAAATATTGTGTGTATAAAAAAAAAAAATTGTCATGTTAAATAATGAATGCAAATCCTTATATATATAATATATATTGTAAGGACCGAATTAAGTATCGCTTGACATGTTTTTTTTAAGCTTCTCAAAAAGTTTAATGAAATATATTATTATAAAAGTTATTATCATAAAAAGGATTTTTTTATTTAGTGATCAATTAAAAAAATAAAAATTCTCACGAGAACTTTTCTTTTAAGATATACACCAACTTTTTTAGAGATCTCATTCGTTTTTTTAGTTAGGACATTATTTTAAAGGGCAAAGCTACCCTCATGTAACATAATTTAAAGAAACTTTCCTACTCAAACAAAAATGTATGTGGGTCCCATACATGTAATAAAAATAAAAAATAAAAAATGAAGGTGCAAAAACCATGAGTTAGTAGGTAAAAAATCTTATATCATGTTACATGATACTCTTTTTCCCGAATTTTAAATTTGTAACTCTACCTTAATGACTAATCATTCTATCTTCTCCTTTCCTACAAAATGTTGAAAACGTCACCAAGAGAGAGAGTGTTTGTCCGGGGAGATTTTATACACATGAGTTATTCTTGGTTCATGTTTTTGCTTTCGCACAATGTAAGAGTATACTTTTATTTATTTTCTTTTCATCTAAGTATGTATTTTAGGTTATAATTTGCATCACAAAAAAAAAAAACTATGAATGAAGGATTAAAAAATTCATATGCACCAAAAAATAGATTTCTTCACCATATATTTCCTTTTAATGTTACTGATCAGAACCAGTTTTACAATTTGACTGATTATGTGATCTTCCTCTACACAAATGGTCTGGAATCGGCTTAAATCAGAGCATCTTGTAGTTGGAACAGCTTTAACTCATGGGTCTTTAATGAAACAAGGTGGAGGGTGTACCTGCAAGACACTCTGACGCTCAAGTTAGATTTCGTTCAAGCAGGTTTTAATTATGTAGAAGAAGATTGTACCTTTATGTATTTATAGTGAAAAGATGACCAGCTTGAAAGATGTTTTCTTCATGATGAAGGCATACATCTCTTTTCATTGGTTCTTGTGGGTGGCTGAGAGATAACATTTTGCAGAGAGATGTCTTGGTGCTGAAGTAATATGGATGTAACATTTAATGTCGAGGAGCTTGCTAAGATAAGTTTGGGAGATGGAGAAGAGGTAGCAGCCTTTGTTGACCAAAGTTTTGCTTAATGATGGAGACTTTGAAAGTGGACCTTGTTTATGTAGATCTCATATTAATATCCATATCAGTTACCTTTTTTTTTTTCAGGTTAGGGTGATTAATAATGAAAAAAGAAAAGAAAATTATATTCTCGAATAGAGTTATAGAAAGAAAAGGACAATAAAGAAAGGATAAATACGTATTTATGTTAGAGAAAGGGCACTCAACTAGCCATGAAACATTTGGCAAGTAGAAAGGGAAAATTAAAGTATGTCACTTTAAATTAATATAAATAAATAAGAAATAGTTTACAAATATTTTTTAATAAATTGATATGTTAGCATTTAACTTTATTTATATAAATAAAATTATTTATTTTAAATATATTGATAAATAAGTATTTATTTATTTTTTAAAATTGTTTTATTTCTTATTTTTTATCTTTTATTTAATATTAGATATTTTCAGTAGATTTATATAGTAAGGTATTTTTATTTGACGGTGACTATTATTTATAGTAATTTAATGTCATTTTTTAAATTAATTTTTCTTTTGATTGAATTGTGCATTTTATTTTGCTTGCTTAAAATTATAATTGAATTTAAAAAGAAATAAAGGACATTTATTAAAATTAAGGAAGCTTATCCACCTATCATTTTTAGGTGCGAAGCTTATCCACATGAACCTTCCAACTCGAATAAGATGTCTATCTTGGACTTGCATCACAAACTTTCGACCGTATTAAGTTGCCAGTTTTGAGAATTCAAAATTAACTCATCTAAATGAAAATGGTTGCTTTATTTAATGTTTCTCCAGCAAGATAGAGATAATTTTTACCTCTTGCACTCATATTAAAGTTGAGGACAAAAGAGAGGAAAAAAAATAAACTCCAGTCACTGCAAAAAAATAAAATCTCAATCTTGAAGGAGAAATACACACATATATATATATATATATATATATAGAGGCAGGATCTTTTGACACCGGTGTCAAATTTGAAGTTTGACACCTCATCTGAGAATCGTTAGATCAAAAAAGATCAATGATGTCACATGCTTACAAATCAGAGTCGTTGATCTTTTTTGATCTAACGGCTCTCAGAACTAGTGTCAAACTTTAAATTTGACACCGGTGTCAAAAGATCTTAGCTCATATATATATATATATATATATATATATATATATATATATATATATATATATATAGGTAGGATCCTTTGACACCGGTGTCAAATTTAAAGTTTGACACCTCATCTGAAAGCCGTTAGATCAAAAAAGATCAATGGTGTCACAGGCTTACAAATCAGAGTCGTTGATCTTTTTTTATCTAACGACTTTCAGATGAGGTGTCAAACTTTAAATTTGACACAGGTGTTAAAGAATCATACCTCATATATATATATATAGGTGGACCTAGTTGGTCACCTATGTCTGCACTTGCGGACATTAATTTCTGATTTTTTTTTTTTTAAGTATAGTAGTCAAATATGATGTTGGTTAGATTAGATTTTGCTTGGATATATAATGAGAGATAGAATGAAAATGAATGGAATACGATGAAATGGAATGGGATAACATATATTTTATTGACTATTTTATGATGACATACAACAAATCAGCTTGATTAAAAAAAAATAGGGGGAATAATTTTTTATGTTAAATTAAAGTTTTTTTTTCTTATTTATATTTTTTATTTTTTAATGCATTTGAAATTTTCTTTAAAAAAAAAAATTTCAAGGGCAGCTCCCGTCACTAAATGTGCGGACATAAAAAATATTTTCTAAGTCCGCCACTATATATATATATATATAGTGGATACTTCAAATATTTATAAATTTTTTTTTTACAAACTTGTTCGGTCCTGTTGAACCGTATAAGGATACTTCAAGGATATGCACTCAGAGATATCTTAGAGATAGATATCCTGATTGGCTTGTAGCCAGTACTCCAATCACTGTGCACTATTAATGGGTGTGTAGCCAAGACGTGAGTTTATGCACAGTGTTGGCAGTAATAATAAATAGGTCAAAAGTGTGTACCTGAAATCTTTAGCCACTTATTTATAAAGATTACCTTTACAGGCTTAGGCCTTTGAGATGTCTAGTTGATATGAAATATGCCTTGATTGATAGGGATAGAGATCTTATCTCTTGATCCTCTCTAGATTATATGAATATGATATCCCTATCCAATCTTGGTAGTAATAAGATTGTTAGGATATAGATCTAGTCCATAACAAAACTCTTACAAACTACACTAAGTATAACCGCATACACTATTAATTAGTGTATGACCTATCATACTTAATGTAATTTATAAAAAAAACTTTATAAACGAATCCTTATATATATATATATATATATATATATATATATATATATATATGCTCACTCCTCATTTTGCAATTAGTGACAAAAAGCTACGTTCATTGATAAATGGAAAATGTAAAATAAGCGATAATGAGATACCTTGGTCCCTACTCCCTAGTAGGACTCGTACATGCTCAAGGAAACTCAATACATTTTATCTTTGGTATATTTTATTCCAAAACTATAGTTTACCCTGATTTTTGACCGAAACGTGTGGAATGTAAAGTGAGATACCTTCGTTCCAAGTAGGACTCATACATGCCTAAGGAAACTCTGGGTTGCAAAATCAATCTGCCATGTTCTTAAAGCCTCCAAAATTGAATTAACACGGGAGAGGGAACCAATTGATATGAACACTAAGGATGTCATCAATCTTGATATGCTTACATCCGTGGCCATACTTGACCATAAACATCTTTCATACTATATCGCCGGTCCCAAGACCAGGGGACATCTGCAGAGGAAAATGATAATTAGAAGACACGTAACAAGAGTCATCCCTCTTAGACCAGGGGTCATATGAGAAATAGCTGAGTAACAGGGCACCACGACCTTGGGAAGAGTAAGGCAGGGGAGGGAGCTCGTAAGGCACAGGTAATGGGATGATGACTTCAGATGATGAGTGTGTACTCTCCCTCGTCAGCCCAGTCAGGGTTACCAGTTTTGTTTTCTTCATGTCAGAAGTTTCTTGTGCTGTGCATTTATCCTGTAATTCTTAAATTATTAGCATGGGTGTCTTTCACCCTTTCTCATAGTCATGGAGGTGACTTAAAGATCCTTCCTTCTCCCTGACCATTTGTAGTTTAATCATGTCAAGCACAAAACAACATCAAAGAGCGAGGACGTGTTTGCTACCTCAGATTGTGTAACATTACTGGTGCATGAAAATCCACATCCACGTCTTTTGAATAATGATGGTAGAAAGAGCACTCCCAGCTGCAAGGAAATATGTATAAAAATATTATTTTAGTGCAACAACTGGAGAACAGGATAAAATGTATTTGACTGCAAATGCCCCAATTATAAGAAACAATAATCAGAGAAAACAATCGTTTTAACATCTTCGGATTCATGTGATTCATTAGGCAAGTCTTGAAAACAATGAAGCTCATCAATTCTTGGGTCTGAACAGTCAGATAAGAACACCAACAGTCTGGCAAACATAACATACCTCGTATGAACGAATCATCAACTGAGTATTATTCTTCTGGAGAGCTCCCCAGGCAGCCTTGCTGAGATTTGCTGACGTTAACAAGAACCAACTATTTGGGAAGAGGGTGTTTCACGGTTAACTATCTATAGCATGACTTAGCAGTGCAGTAAATGACCAAAAAATTCAACAATCATAAGAAATTGAAGTGCATAGAATAATAGGTCTGGTGAAGAAGTTCTTACGCAAGATTCTGACCATTATAACGGGTGAAAGTTTTTATATGTGGCATAGCACGGCTGAAAGATAGCACAAAAATAGGTATAATTGGTGAGACACATATTTGCATTAATCCCCAATAAAAATTTGTGAGGCGTATTCAAAATTGCCAAATAGTAGTGCCGAGTTTTCTACTTTGCCTTCCGGGGGTTCAGATAATCCTTTCCTGGTACCAAGAAGCAAGGAAAGGAGGGAGGTTTCTAAGTTATACTTCCCTCATAAAACAAAAGTAATCAAGTTCTTGATTCCAGTTCATTAAATGGGTTGCTAAAAATATTGTATAATTATTATATAATTCCAAGAAAATGTAAACAAATACATTGCTAAAAAATTCAATTAATCAGAAAGGCTAAAGGAGTCTTAATGTAAAAGGCAATATTAAAAAGTCCTGATACAACTTTCAATGTATGATAAAATATACTTACTTACGACCCGTATGGTCTGCTTTCCATTTTGCCCAATACTTTTTCAAAAATGCTTTCTCCACATTCTTCAGAGGACTTGGAATTGCATTTCCAGCTGCATAGCCCTACAGAACAAATAAAAGGCAAAAAAATTGTCTGGAAAGTTGCACTTAGATTCAATTACGAAACACATCAAAATGAAAAAAAAAAAAAAAACCTGCACATCAACAAGTATCAGAGAAGATAGGAATTAAGGATAGAGTAGTCAGAAATATTTGACTAGGCATGTAACATGTCGACAAATATTTGACTACAGTTTCAAATAACCCTATAATTGACCATGAAACGCAAACCTGGAGTAATTTTTTTCTCTTTTTCAGAAGACAAAAATACATCCTCAAAATCTAGATACTTTACCTCTAAAGAGCATCTGACATCTTCTACAGTAGGCCATATTATTTGAGGCTCCCCCATACCAAGCAGTGTTTTATCTTCAGAGAAACCTGCTGACATTGATGATGCCAACTCAGCCATCCATTTTTCATCTAAAGAGCCAAGGGAGGAGAACTGCATAGATAGGCTAAAAATATGAACAAAAGTGTGAAGATTAATCTGGCACTTTTCTAAAATCTCTCACAAAAAGATACATTCTACTCAGAACTTTACTACCATCAGTTGAAGATGATCAAATGAAAGAAAATATACCAATAGTATGATAGTTTATTATTAACTTTTTCATTTAACACAGGAGTTGAGTTTAACAAGAACCAGCTGCCCCAAGACATAATGTAACCTGGGCCACAGTCTGTCAGTACCTGATAAATAAGGGGAGAGTTCTTAAACTCTTCATCAAAAGTACACTCCTGGAGCAGAGAACGCAGCTTCATATGTCCCCACTTTTTTAAACCAGTACCAGAATGATATCCAGGTACAGATGCAATTAATCTAACCTGAGTATAATCCAAACAGCATCATATACCCAAATTTCAGTGTATCTGACAATGAATCAAATTTTACAACATAATAAGTAATAACCTTTAAATAACATAGGAAGTAATTTAAGAACAGTGAATGGAAAACATACCATAGCATCACTATAATCAAACTTCTTGAAGAAAGATGCACATATACTGAAGTTTCCAAGGGATGGAATCTTAACAGAGAATTCTGGCCACTGAACCACCAAATAATAGTCAAATGCATAATATGGATAGTAGTAGCAACACTAATGACAATACCCAATCAATCAACAAGATCAATGTCAACTTCTGTTGCCAATTATTTAAATTTCACAAGCCATATAAGTACTCAGATAGGCAACAAGGTTTTCACATAATCTAAGTTGAAAACTGATAGCAATATAATTTAAGTTAGTGACTAGTAATGGGTGTAGTTCAGTTCTGTAATGGGGTCAGTTATTCTAGAAGTATGTAAGATCAGTTATTTAAATAAATAACTGCAGTAATATGTAGGAGTCAGTTATTTAAATAAATAACTGCAATAATAGTGATGTAACTGCAGTAGTGTTGGGGGCTCTTTATATGTCCGTAAGGAGGGATGGGTAGGATTATTCTGTTTTTCTGACTTGTATTTCAGCCTTAGCTGAAGGGCTGGGAGAATCTTCTTGTTTATCTATAAATTATCTCTTTAATTGTTAATATAAATTTCTTAGACTTTAGATAGGGAGTTATTCCTATTAATTGGTGCTTTCATTGAGTTTAATGCATGATCAGAAGGATGGCAACACAAAGGATTGATGTTTTAGACTCTCATATGGCTGCGGTTGAAGTTTCACTGAAATCACAAGAAGAAATGTTGAGGAATCATGATGCAGCAACGAAGACACACTCAACGCAATTGGAAGATCATTACCAAACTGGATTCCCTGGATTCCAGCATTGAGAACATCACCAGATCACTAGCAACCTTAACTACAGAGATCCATGATGGTTTCCAAAGACAACAGCATACATTAGGATCCTCCCTCACCAAATCTGGAATTAACGAAGAACATAGTAATGCTGGGCCAAATCACAACAACATCTTCCACCGAAATAATGAGTATCAACTCTCTGCTAAGAAAATTGAACTGCCCATGGTTTTTGGAGAAGACCCAACAGGATGGGTGGCACATACAGAAGCCTATTTTTCTGTTCAAGAGACACCACCAGAATTACGCCTCCAATTCGCTCAAGTGTGCATGGAGGGAGCAACGTGGTATTGGTTTAAGGTTGTGAGGAAGTCTGATTCGTAAATGAGTTAGGAAAAATTTAAGCGTGCTTTATTTGACCGATATGGAGACAGCCACTTGGAGAATCTGTAAAGAACCACTTCAACTCAAAACCTTAAGGTATTGGGTGATGTTACATTAATGGTTTTATATATCTCAACACGAGAGTCCACTGGGCTTAAAGGGTGAACAATGCACAGGTCCACCTACCTGTACTAAGAAATTCCACAAGAGAAAGTGGGAGCGATGAGGATCAAACCCGTGACACTGAGACTCTGATACTATGTAAAGAACCACTTCAACCCAAAACCTTAAGGTATTGAGTGATGTTACATTAATGATTTTATATATCTCAACAGAATCCTTTTGCGCATCTTAAGGTAATTACACAAACAGGGTTCGTGGATGATTATATTGAAGAGTTTGAGATTTTGGCTACACAAGTACCACCGATGCCTGAGGAGCAATATATTGATTATTTATAGGAATGAAGGAACGACTTCATTTGGAAGTTTTGGCTATGGATCCACCTGATAAGTACAAGGCTATTGCTGCAGCAAAATTGGCAGAGAGAAAATTAGGAGATTCCAAATATGCAAGGGGAGGGTGTGAGCAAGGAAATAATCGTAGGAACACAATCGTGGTTGTGCAATATGCATTTGGTACAAAAAATGCTGAATCAAGTGGAATTAAGGCTAGTGTGACTAAAGCCACTTTCCAGCAGCAAGAGCCCTCATAAAAGGGAGTGAAAACAGATGACAAACAGGCAGGGGGGTGAAACCGAGGAGAGATAAATCTTTCTTACCAGGAATTAATGTATCGTAGGGCCAAAGGTTTGTGTTTTTAGTGTGGACATTATAGTCCAACCCACCAGTGTCAAGATCGTCAGTTGAGACTCCTTATTTGGGTGGAAAAAGATCTGGTGGGCAATTCAGAGTCCTTGTTAGTAGTGGAGGAACAAGCCGATTGAAAACATAGAAAATGTTTGAGGCCAATTTCCAGCCTTCTTCCTTGAGCACAAGGCAGTTTCTAGGGAGGGTGGTATTGATAGCAATATAATTTAAGTTAGTGACTAGTAATGGGTGTAGTTCATTTATGTAATGGGGTCACTTATTCTAGTAGTATGTAGGTGTCAGTTATTTAAATAAATAACTGCAGAAATAACTAAATATGTACGAGTCAGTTATTTAAATAAATAACTGCAATAATAGTTATGAAAATGCAGTAGTGTTGGGGGCTCTTTATATGTACGTAAGTAGAAGGGATGGGTAGGATTATTTTGTTTTTCTGGCTTGTATTTCAGCCTTGGCTGAAGGGCTGGGAGAATCTTCTCCTTTGCTGGGAGCATTGCTCTTGGTTATCTATAAATTATCTCTTTAATTGTTAATATAAATTTCTTAAACTTTAGATAGGGAGTTATTCCTATCAAAAACTTTTAACAAGTGAATTTTCTAGACGACAGAAATGCTAGAAATTGATTTAATCAAAGGATAAGCTTTTTCAAAAAAAAAAACCTAAAATGATACGACGGATTCTGTTAAAACAGGATAGGCTCAAAGAAGATTTTTAATCCAACTGTCTAGTAATTTGGGATACGATACTACCATTAGGTCTTTCAAGAACTATTAAGTATTAATTTTAACACATCAATGTGGTTGAAGCCCCATTTTTTCTTGAGGTTGTCTATAAAAGAACAGTATATATCAATACCTTCAACATACTGAGATATTCAACCAGGTCATTTTCAAATCCAGATCCCTTGCTCAGACTATTTTGATCTTTCCATGGAAAATCTTGCATCCACAAACCTTGGCTTTTATTGTTCCAATCTACATAAATTAAGTTCGCAGTATGCACAATGACTCTTACTCCTTGAGGATATACAAGAAGCATGGCCTTTGAATGGTGTGTCCCAAATGAAATTGGCAGTGATGGTTTGTGCAGAATCCAGTTTGCAGGTTTGTTTCTCTAACAATCATAGAAGTACCAAGTTACTATGTATTTAACCAGTCTAATTGATCCATCTTAAAAATAAATAATTAAATAAATTATATCTGAGATGAACCTTTATGTAATCTGCCCTCCCATCATTCTCTCCATGAATAACTAGCACATGGGGCACTTTTGAAAGTGCAGGACATGCTACACGAACAAAATATAGTCAGGGAAAACCTCACTAGATTGAGATCAACAGTAAGAGGACTTCAATCAAAATACACCGGTATACGCACAAATTTAGAATACTAGACCTGCCAAATAGCACTGCATAATGTAGAGATTGATCATTAGGTTGCCCCTTTTGGCTAGGCTAATATGTAAAGTACAATAAAATAATCTTCCATATAAGATGCATAAGAAAGACAGAGCATGTGCTATATCACTGGTGCCATACACACTACACTAGAGAGGCATGGAACTAGGTTTGTATGTGTGTGTGGGTGTATTATTCCGTAGGTGGGACGGAGGTGTAGAGAAAAGAATTAACAATCCAACTGTTGCCAGCAGTTTCAACATTCAACAAAGAAAGACCAACTTCTCTATATTTATAATTTTTGCAGCATCTCAGAGCAGTGTATCAAGGAAAAGAAAAAAGTCAGATTACAAGCAGGAAAAATTAGGGGAAAGAAGAGAAAGGAACAAGCAAAGAAAAATTAGAACAATCTAAAAAAAGAAAAAAAACTCACCAGGAATCAACCAGTCAATGTCTACCATGTAGTTTGAAAGGATAGCAATAAGAATATCCCCCTAACAATGATAAGCATTGAAATAAATCAATAAGTAGTTCCAATTTTTTCCATCTTAAAATACTTGTGCAATTTAACATATGTGCATTTTTGTGCACAATTATTCTTGAGCCAATGATTGAAACAGACAAGGTTCCTCTTGAACAATTGCATAATTATTCTTAGCCAATTGTTGAAACATCCAGGGTTTACCTTGAAGCACAACATTTATTGTTCAGGATACCGATTCAAGAGAGCACAGCAAAGAACAGAATAGCTTGAAATCAAGAATATAATTACCATCACCAACCTTAATAACATCGCCTATTGAAACACAAGAAGTATTTGCCCAAGGTGGTAACCCATTAACACGCAATAGTCGAAAGGTGGAAGGTATTTTGTCATTAGGAACATGGAAATCACGAATGGCCTCAAGCTTCTGTGTCACTACATTACTTCCTCGTTCCTGGCTGCAAGTTTCAATTTTATCCTACAGATTTCACACAAAACATAGACACACTGTGACGGTTAAACATAAACGGGATATATATATATATATATATATATATATATATATATATATATATATATATATGGGATAGTATATTGTGACACACAAATAATGTTAGACCACATCTTAACCATTGATTTCCGTCAATCAACGGTTATCATTTATTGCGAATTAATAATTAATTAATGAGTTTGATTTGAAAAATGATAACCGTTGATTGGCGGAAATCAATAGTTAAAATGTGATCGTAACATTGTGCGTAATGAGAATATCCTATCCCATGTATATATACATAAAATGTACGATTATGAAGACAGCAGTGAAAACCTGGGAAAGCCTCTCCGAAGCTTTATTTGTGAATGATACATTAGCTTCATTGTTTCTACCACTTGAAGATCTTTTACGGTTATTTTTGTGACCACCTAACACTTGATATTTAAAAAGATGGTGACCGGGAATGAGCTCGATTATATCACCATTAGAAATAGTAGCTTTTTCTTTAGAATTCAGCTTCGTTCTCTTATTCCCTGAATTAACAACAATTGGATTCGTCCCCTCCTGACATTAACAAAGAATAAAATAAAATAAAAAATCACGAATTGAAAGAAAAACCTCAAGAAGAATGTAGTTGTAAGGTGCAAGGGTTAATACGACAAGCAAATTAGCAGAGCCATCGGCAGAAGCAGATAAACTGAGGTGCTTGCGGCTAAGCCTCTTGTCGGAGAGAGGAAAGTTGTTGCGCCCAAAAACATTTGTGCCATCTGAGACAGGCAACTTGGGAACTGAAGCTTCTTCCTCCAAATTTTGATTCAGCGGAACCAAGTATCCAACCTGAGAATGAGAGTGACTGAGAGACATCAATGAAACTGGCAACACACTCTGAATCTTCCACAAGAGTCGTTTTGCCAGGAGCGCCTAAACCCCTAATGAATTCCTTGCTTTACCCATTCCAACGCTGAAAAACGGTTTGTCGTTTTTGCTTGTGGAACTCGAACTCTGTAGTCAAGCGACGCTCCTGTTATGCGTGCCTTCCCCCTTTACCTCATGGATCCCACAATCACATTAACTCCGTAATAGACACACATAAATAATAATAGTTTTAGATTGTTTTTAGGCTTAACACTTTTTTTTTTATTGGGATATGATACTCTGACAACCAAATAATGTTATTATCACATCTTAACTGCTGATTTCCGTCAATTAACGGTTATCATTTATTGTGAATTAATAATTAATTAATGAGTTTGATTTGAAAAATGATAACCGTTTATTGACGAAAATCAACGGTTAAGATGTGGTAGTAACATTATTTGGTTGTCACATTATCCTATTTTTTTATAAACAATGTTTTTAATTTGGTTTTGTACAATATTTTTATATGACATCAATTTAGTCCCTAAAACTCCGAAGCCGCGAACAAGCAGTGGCGGACCCATTAAATTATATGACGGGGCAAAAATTTATATTAGTATTATGAAAAGTAATGTCAGTTTTGGTTAAATGATCACGCTAAGAATACAAAAATATCTGTTAAGAAGAACCTAATAAAATTACATAATTTTTTACCAATTTTTTGGTTGGAATGCCAATTTTTTGCTTTTAGTGACAATGGCCCAATGCACCATCTATTTTAATAAGGAACTAGCCTTAAAACCTTATATTTTGTTTGTAAGATCAAATTTTTATTGTTTACATCTATGCCTTCTAGTATTATAATTGCACTTTCTTTGATTTCTTCATAATGTTATTTTCTCTCTTAGCTGTTATGTAGCAGAATAAATCAATTAATGTGTTATTTAATTTTAGCATTTGGTCTCAACTAATAATTGATAACTATTACTAACGTTTTATCTTTGCTTACAAAGTTAAAACTTAAATACTCTTTTACTGAGTTCTGACATGACAATTTGTACAAATTTTTAATGATTATAATCAAATTCTAGATAAATTTGACAGGTAGTATTGAACTCTTCTTTGTATACAACGGAAAAGCCAACTTTTCAGATTGACTGGGGAGGGTAGCACAGACCAAGAACAAAACCTGCCATATATGCTGGCAGATTGAATCTGGTAAATAATACTTATCTCTAATTGAGTGCAATAAACGGATGGAATATTTTTCTTATGAATAGCATCGCTTGTCTTTCACTTTTTAAAAGCACTTTCAAAATTTTGTTTTTTCAAACCATATTGCATATCATATACTAGAACATATTTTCATATTTTAGAGAGGGACGAGAGCCCACCCTAACCCCATGTAATTCCATCGCTGAAACGAATCATTGTTATTATCTTTTCCTATTTAAAAACATTATATTGCTCGCAAAAGTATGAACAATATAATCATATATAGTTTTGTGAGAGAGAATTTTTTACGTTCATCTGATTTTGCTGAGATTTACTTTGATTTTTAGTATAAGTTTGTTTCTTAATTTTTGTTTCTATTATTTAGTAGCTGGGATAGAGATAAATATTTCATCTAGTTGCTAACTTGCTACTATTTTGAATTTTAGGTGCTATTATTTTACATACTCTATGAATTAATAAAGTGTGTTTCGTTATCTTTCCTAACTGTTCTCGATGACGGATTTGGGCCCGATTCAAGCCCTATCTTTCCTGTCTTCACTACAAGTTGAACTTCTTCACACCATATACACTATTTCCCTTACTCCCATACACATCTTATCTCATTATAAAGAATGAGTTAATGGCTATTTGACCCTTTTGGGGTCAAAGAAAACCACAATCTTTTCTCTCATTTGGTATTGTTGACAATATATAACTTTCAATGGGGGTGGTCAGTGTTACAACTCCTAGCTAGCCACGCTTATTTTTATTTGTATTATTTAATTTAAAAAGAGAAGTGTATGGACCAATCAGATTGTGCTAGTGGTTTAATGTGGCGCAACCTGGTTGATAATTGATAAATAAAAGGTTTAGACCACGGTTTTGGGGCGTGATGATAAATAAAAAATCTTGTAGTGTATTAAAGGTTTACTTGTGGGAAATTTTTTGACATATAAAATGTACATTGAATTAAAATAGAGATATGGGATTTTGACGGAAAGTTTTGTTCCATATTGCACTTTACAAAGATTTGAGCTCCAACCTTGCTTAGAGTCTCACGTAAAAGAACAAAGCGGATCCCAAGAAGTTCCCTTAGAGAGCATTTTTGATATCACTGTCGTATTAAATGTTTCGTGTGATCGTCATATTTACATTATATATTTTTTAGAATACATAATATAAATATTAAAGTTATTTTTTTTCTCCACATCAATCAATAATAGAGAAAAAAAATAACTTTAATATTTATATTTGTTATGGATCTGAGTAAGGCCCATAGATTCATATGGCCCATTAGAAATAATCACATGTCAGCTAAGTAAGGAGTCAGTTAGGCCTATTCAGCATAAGGTTCAAATTAGCCAAATTCTAAGGGAGTGTTTGATACAAGAGAAATTTTTTGATATTCGAAAATCACGATTACTGAAAATACACTAGAAATTGAGTTTACTCAGAATATTACAAAAAAAGTGTTTGATTCGCCAAAATATTACCGGAAATATTGGGTAAAGATTACTCACTCCATATTTGGTTTAGAACGAAATATGACTTGAAATATGATGTTATTTTACAAAAATAACTCTAAACTAATTTTACTTTTGTAATTGATAGATTGGGTCTAGATTTTGATGTGTGTTGGAGTATTTTTATCTCAAAAATTGTTGTTGTGTTTTTTCTTTACTTGGAATTCTGAATTACCATATTATTTTTGGTAATTTGAATAGTGTCCTTTGTAAATCAAATTACCGGTAAATCTTGGATATCCGGGAACTGATTTTTGATACTTCTACCAAACATGGTAATTGATGTTTACCAAAGAAGGTTTACCAATAATCTTTTTGATACCCTTGTACCAAATACACCCTAAAGGTAAAAGCACATAATCTCATATAGATCTACTAATCTTCGACTAGACATCTCTATCACACAAACAGAATAATTTTATACATTTTAAAAAATATATAGTGCAAATATGACCGTCGTGTGACGGTACTATATTAAATTTCCCCCGTAGAGAGGGCCTTTCGGCAGATTCATGTTCTTTTACAGATCAGGTATTCCTCGATTTGCCTTGGTTCATCTAAAAAAGTATAGAAATTAATCAAATTATCCAATTCAGGGAAGCCCAACTTATGAATTAACATAAACTGTATCAATGGACGAAAACCAAATTGAAAAAGTTAGTTAATAAAAGGAAACTACATACAAAGACTATTTCTGTGATGTGTATTATGATCTTGTCGAGAAAAAAAAATCATAATGGTTTAATTTATTTTGTTTAATTTATTTTGTTGTAGCTAATGAAAAACTGTAGGTAGTATGTGATTTTTTAAAATTTATTTTTAGTTAATATATTTATATTGATATTTATAAAAAAAAAGTTTTTTTTTAAAAAAGTTTTTTATGAAAAATGAAATAAAAAATAACTTATTTAACAAATCTTTAACATATAATAAAATAAAACAATCTTGTTATAATTATAAACAAAAACATATTAATCAAAAAAAAAAACAATGTTGAAGATATTAGTGGAGATAAATTAGAAGATTTGCTTGATGTTAATCATGTATCAAATATGGCTTATAAAAAGGGCAACAAATCATCTGATATCTTTGACTGTGGGCAAAATAACTCGTAGCACGTGGCTTTACTTAATGCGCTCAAAATCTAAGTATGCAATATTTTTAGGAATTTTATCAAATAATTTAAAACTCAGTATGGGGTGAATATTAAAATTATGCGCGGTGACAATGGTACTGAATATGTTAATTACTCCATACAGACATTTGTTAAATTTGTGGAAATTATCCATTAGTTATCGTGTGTTGGTATCCCTCAGGTGAATGGCATTGCCGAGCGAAAGGATCGACACGTATTAGAGGTCACTCAGTCTTTACTTTTTCATGTCAATATTCCCTTTAATTTTTGGTCTTATACAATGCTCACAAGTTGTTACCTCATCAATCGTACACCCATTAAACAACTTCATTACAGGTCTCCTTTGGTTGTGCTCTATGGTTGTGATATAAATCTTTCTCATTTATGCGTATTTGATTATATGTGCTTTGTTCACTTGCAAAATGTCAACAAGCTTGAGCCATGTGCCACAAAATGCATTTTTTTGGGATACTTAGTCTATCAAATAGGGCTACAAGTGTTATGATGTTGTTGTCAAGAAGTTATATATCTCTCAAGATGTTTATTTTGATGAAAAAACTATGTACTTTTCTTCTAGGGATAAAAATCAGGGGGATACCTTACCTATAACACAACTTGATTTTTGCCTTAGACCAACTTCAAATGGACCAATAGATGTCGTCGATATAATACCACCAGTAGATGTGGTACCAGATGGAGTACCACCAGGAAAGTTGTGACTCTTCCTAAAGGTAAGAACATTATTGGTTGCCGGTGAATTCATAAAATCATGTATCAAAGTGATGGATGCATTGAGCGACACAAAACATGTCTTAATGCAAAAGGGTACACTCAAACTTACGGCGTAGATTACACTGAAACCTTAGCACCAGTAGCAAAAATTAACATAGTAAGGGTCCTTATGTTCGTTGTCATCAATCACGGATGACCACTTTTTTAGATGGATGTTAAAAATGTCTTTTTGCATGGAGAACTTGAAGGGGAGATCTACATGGATATACTTCCAGGTCATCCTCTTGAGTCTCACCTGGTAAAGTGTGGAAACTAAAGCGAGCGATCTATGGTCTAAAGCAATCTCCTCATGCTTGGTATGGAAAATTGAGCAAAGCGCTCACCACATTTAGGTTCTTCAGAAGTAAGTCGAACTACACCTTATTTATCAAACACTGGGCTAGCAACATTATTGTTGTCCATATCTATGTGGATGATATGGTTATCTCAGGGAGTAATATGAGTGAGATAGATGAAGAAATATCTCAGTATGAACTTTGACATTAAAGACTTGGGGCGCGTAAAGTATCTCCTGGGAATAGAAATTGTTGAATCCAATAAAATGTTGTTCATCTCACAACGAAAATATGTACTGGATCTTTTGAAGGAAACTGGTAGATTGGCATCCAAACCGGTCTATACTCCTATATAATATAATTGTAAGTTTAAAAATGACTTCACTCCTTTATCTGACCCAAGACAATTTCAGAGACTTATTGACAAATTAATCTATCTCACCATAACCAGACCAGATGTCTCTTATTCAGTAAGTTACATTAGCCAATTCCTGCATAAACCAACACAAGATTACATGAATTTAGAAAATTGGATACTCAGATACTTGAAGTGCTATTCAGGTAAATGCATATGGTTGAAACAGAACAACAACACTGATATTGTGGGTTATGCTGATGTCGATTGGGCTGGTAGCCCACATGATAGACGATCTACCTCAGCATTTTGCACCTTTGTTAAAGGTAACCTTGTTAGTTGGAAAAGTAAAAAACTGAGTGTAATGGCTCATTCTAGTGCAGAAGCAGAATATCGTGCTATGGCCTCAGCCTCCAGTGAGCTTATTTGCCTTAAAGATCTCCTGTTTAATCTTAACTTGAAGAAAACAGAGTTCCCTATTAAGCTATATTGTGATAACCAGGCAGTTATGCATAACGTATCCAATCCAGTGTTTCACGAGAGAACCAAACATATTGAAGTGGATTGCCAATTCGTTCGAGAAAAGGTTCAAGCTAAGATAATTGAGACACCATATATCTGAATTGAAGACCAATTAGCAGACATGTTCACAAAGGCTCCTCCTAAGAACTCCTTTCAAAATATTATTGCCAATCTGGACTTGATTGACATCTTTGCCTCAACTTGGAGGGGGGTGTTGAAGATATTAGTGGAGATAAATTAGCAGATTAGAATGATGTTAATCACGTATCAAATATAGCCTATAAAAAGGGCAACAAATCATTTGATATCTTTAACTGTGGGAAAATAACTTGGCCCAAATACTGTATCATTTATTATTTATATTGAAGGGAACCTCTATCCTTTACCACCATTGAGAGGGGGAGAAACATTTTGTGGACGTAGGCCTAATGGCTAAATCACGATAATTTTATGTGTTTTTTTTAATATGTAAAGAATCAATTTAACCTAAAAGCTTAAGCTGTTAGGTGAAAGCCTCTTTAATGATTTATATTATACTTTGACATTCCCCCTCACTATATAGTCCATTGAGCTTAAAAGGTAGATGATGCATTAGGCCCAGCTTGTATGTGCTAAGAAGTTCCACAAAAACAATGAGGGGCAATGATCAAACCCGAGACACCGAGACTCTAATATCATATAAAGAACCAATTCAACCCAAAAGCTTAAGTTGTTAGGTGAGGGCCTCTTTAATAGTTTATATTGTACTCTAACAAACAAACACTAATTCTTTTTTTTATCTCTTTATATGTTCATCAATTAACAAGTTTAACCTGGTTTAAGTATGGATGAACCCATATGAGTGGTTCTCCCAAAATCATTTTCTTCATTCTCATTGCTCGAATTCAAAATATCTAGTTAAAGGGAATATACTTGTTCTCATTTCATAATATATGTATATAAATCACCTTTATATTTAAGGGCGGACAATGACAGAGCTAGTTAAGGCTAAAGTCACAAGGCTCAAAATTTTATACTAATAATTTTTTTATGAATTTTTTTAAAATATTTGAAAATTTTTAAAGTATTGTGATGTTTTGTATTTCAGAAATGACAAAAGTTATTTATTAAAATAATGACAAAAGTTGTTTGAGCTTCTTCACAAAAATTCTATAACTTTATCTTTGTATGAGAATATTCCACCTCCCTCTTCTCTTGTCTATCTATATAGACGAAAGGATTTTGTTCAATTGAAGAGTTCATGCACGATAATGAAGCTAAAAGGTTAGGTGGATTCTCAATTCTCAATTCAAACACCCTCATTCACAACCATGTTACAATTTGGTGAGATGCAATATATATTGCTTTTAGGGGGTGTTTGGTACATAGAAAATTTTTATTTTCCCAAGAAAGTGATACTAGCATTCTGATTTTCTAATGTTTGGTGTAAGGAAAAGCAAAAAATTTCATGGGAAAATTACATTACCAGGATTTTAAATTACACATGAAAATACCATCTAACAATCTCATCCAATATGTGGCATTTCAGGAATCTCTGACGATGGAAAAATCAGTATTAATTTTTCATAAAAAATAGCCCTATCTTTGCGTGGGTGGAGAGGGGGAAGAGTCAGATGGCGAAGGTGGAGATTTCTGATCATTTGGTGGTGGTGGCGAGGACGGAGGAGGTGATGAAGGCAGTGAAGATGATGGTGGTGGGTGAGATGGGGAGGACTGTGGTGGCAGCGATGAGGAACTATCGTCGGACGGTGGAGGTGGCAGTGATTGCGTTGAAGATGAATCGGGTGGAGGTAGGGATTCCGAATCTTAGTTTGAAGTCATTTCAATCTTCTCTAACAAAAGTGATAGTTAAAGACCAGGAGAAGCCTGACTCGCTCCCTCAAATAATGATTCTTATTAGAAACCTAAAAAAAAAATAAAATCCTATGTTTTATTTTTATTTTGAGCATATTGATGTTATCTTCTCTTCATGGTGTTTTGAAAGACGAGAAAAAAAGAAGGGAAATGAACGATGGAAGAGGTTGAATATTAAAAAGTGAGGATGAAGATTAATTTTGTAAATTTGATCCATATTCTCAGTAATATTTTACAATCAACCAAATATAGCATCATGAAAATTGACCCAATATTTCAGGGAATATTTTCTCCTACCAAACAGTTTTTTGGTAACATTCCCAGAATTTTCACTTTCCCACCATATTCTCAGGAATCATGATTTCCATGTAAAAAAAAATTTCTCCTCTACCAAACGCCCCCTAATTAAAGAGAAATTTTTCACTTTCACTCCTTTAATTATAGTGTATTGCCATTTTTCATCTATTTCATTTTTATCTCCATCTCACCAACTACAACCTAATTCATGGACCAACTTATTTCTCAAATTGATATACCATCTTTCATATCGCACTCCTCACTTTTATTTTTGTCATACATTACTGATCCTTCACAATTTGCACGAGACGAACACTGCCTACGACCTAACTTATATTAAGTCTGGCCTAGCATAAGTTTATTTATTAACTAAATTAGGTTAATATTCTTTTAAAAAAGACTTATTTACTTTAAAAGAATGGGCTTCAGGACATTTTAAAAGATATTTTGAACTTAATAGACTTACCTTTTATTTACAAAAAAAAAAAAAAAAAAAAAATAGACTTACCTTTTTTTTTGAAATCATGCATTTATTAGCCTATTTAAAAGATTAGGAAATTGGAATGGATATGTATTGTGCTATTGCATTATTATGCGCTTAGCAAAAACTAAATCATAGAAAAACAGAAAACAAAAATCTGCAAATAAAATACGGTCAAGGTCCTCAAGGACTCTCTCTGTAGCCAAACTTGGTTCGATTAAAAGTAAATTCTATGATGATTATTCTTTTGATGTTTGAGATTAAATAGCTTTTCTAAAAATGATTACATTTTTTATTAAGTAATAATCATGTTTTCATTTTTAATGTTTTCCATAAAATAACAATAGCTCATAAATTTATGGATATTGTTATTCTTTTAAGGGTTCACTTTTTCTGCAGATAAGTTATTAGCAGTAAGCTCAATACGATGTCGTTTTGGGGTGAAAATTATGGTATTTTTGTAATTTTAATTTATTTCAGAGTTATATTAATATTTATATTTATAATTTTTTAAGATTTCAATACCAAAATAACGTCGTTTAAAGAATAAATGCTGATAACTTATCTGCATTAACTGCAAAACATTTATACTTTCTTTTAAATAAGAAAAAGAAGAAGAAAAAACGCCCCACTCCTTGTAGTTGTGAGAATTAAAGCAAGAGGAAGAGGGTGGGGTTACCAAGAAGCCCACATGGAAAAAAAGCATAGAGAAGTGGGGCTAAATCACCGTTGCTGAATTGTATAGTAGAGTGGGGCTAAATCAACATTGCTGAATTGCCGAGGGTGGGTGGGGGAAAAACTTTTAGCGGTCTTTCCTCCATGTGTTTTTTTATTGAGAAATTGATAATTGTATAATTTTTTTTTCTTACTTTCTTCTCTTTTTTCTCTTCTGATTAATTATCATATTTTTATTAATTTGGATCACTTAAAATTTGATGGTACTAGAATACCAAAACTCTCCTCGTGGATGGGACCACATTGATGTTGAATATCAAATTTGGAAAGTGATAATCATTATTAAGGGTCTCATAATGATTGAGCGCCGCCGATGGGCAATCACGTTTATGTCAAACCTTTCACACTCTACTCTCGTTGCTAGACACGTCCACTCACTCATAGTCTCTGCCCCACACTCATAGTGTCAAATTTTTCATTATTATTTGACACTTTATTATAGTGTATAAATTATAGAAAAATAAATATTATGTTGTAGAAAAATTCTTAAATCATGTCATAGAGATAATCAATTATGAGGGTAACTATTTTTAAATTAAAAAAAGTAATAGAATTAATGGACTCACTTTTATGTGTCGGTTAAAAAATTATTTGTGTCATGTGAAAGGAGAAAAACATTACCATAAATTCTGGTGTACAAATAATAATGTATAAATTTATAATTAATTTCATCTACACAATTTGCACAGATTATATTTATGTATGCATTTTTTTTTTTTGATAACATATGTATGCATTTTTACATATTTAAAGCAAGTGACGTATTTAAATACGAATATAAAAAATTTATGGAAGCTGTGAATGCAGTGTGATCTCGTTCGTTTAAAGTTTCCCGTGGCCAACATACATTTATTTACTATTTTATTTTTTAAAAACCTTTCAAAACATTAATTTAATCTTTGAAATGTTACTATATTAATTTAATTTGTAAATAATATTTTTAAGCTTAATAATGATAAATAATAATTATTAAAATATTTTGAATGTTAAATTATCATTTATCGTGTTGATTTCATTTGAAAATTATATATATATTTTTAAATTATCATTTATCATAATTAAATGAATAATGACAGAAAAATTTATTTAAATAATTTAATCATTAATTTTTTGAAGACCGTCAATATTTCAACAATATTTTGATAATTATCATCCTCTTGATGCGGAATTAATTTTATATCTATGTGTGTCATTTTACTGCTCGGATGGCGAGGTTATAAATATTAAAAAAAAAAAATCATGCATTAATTTCTCAACATACACGTTATACTAGCTACGTACATGCACGTGGTTACATATAAGACGATACGCCGAAATCTTTAGATACAACATCATATATATATATATATATATATATATATATATATATATGAATTTTATTAATCTCGTGTTATTAAAGGAGATAAATTATCTCATGTCATAGACACAAATTTGTGGGCTCCACCATCTGAAAAAAAAAAAGATGGCACGGTTATCGAAGGACGTGTAAAATCATCACATGTAGCAAAAAAATAGTTTTTCCCTATATATATAAATATAAGGAAAACATTTTCTCATGTCGTATGAGAGTTGTTTTCTCCTACTAGTGACCCTTCGATTTTCGTGCAATATTTTCTTTTGTTTTTATTTTTTATTTTTTCTCCTAATAGATGCGGGCCCCACATAAGATGTGTTTACAACATGAGAAAATTTTCTCCTACCGCATGAGAAAATCGAAACCCATATACATATAAGTAGGATTATAATGACAATTTTTTTTTTTACAAATTTACGAATAACATTATGTCTGACCGGTAATACACTTTTGAGTAGTGTATTATCGGTTAGACATAGTATAATTTGTAAATATGATCTTTTTATATATATATATATATATATATATATAGGGATAAGATCTGTTTACAAACTTTTTTTTGCAAATTACACTAAGTACGACCGGTCGTGCACTGCATGATTAAAGTAGGACCGGTCGTACTTAGTGTAGTTTGTAAGAGTTTGTAAACAAAAAAGTTTGTAAATATAACCTTCCCCATATATATATATATATATATATATATATATGGCTTATCATTTCTCAAGCTGTCGGACATAAAGTTATCTCCGACTATTAAATCATAACCGTACAAAGATGGATCAATGATGATAAAGAAAGAGAGAGAAAAAAAGGAATCATAACCATTCAAAGGTGAATCAATAAATATAAGGAAATATATAAATAAAACGACGTAGTTTTGGAATGGCCGGAGATAAATTTATCTCAAGTTGACGGAGAAATGTTTTTCCCATATATATATATATATATATATATATATATATATATATATATATATTTTCTTTGTCATGTTACATGACAAGAGCTTTTGACCTGCACACATAAATTTTAAATGTGAGACCTACACTTAAAAAAAAAAAAAATCAAGATCCGAAATCGGATCCTCAGGATACGAAACTGGATCCTTGTTGCACGAAGAAACAATGTCATTCTTACAACATGACAAACTGATTTCTCATATATATATATATATATGAAAAAATATTTCTCGACAACTTGAGATAAGTTTATCTCCGGCCACCCAAAACTACGTCGTTTTGTTTATTTATTTCCTTATATTAATTGATTCACCTTTGAATGGTTATGATTCTCCTTTTCTCTCTCTTCATTGATTTATCTTTATACGGTTACGATTTAGTAACCAGAGATAAAATTATCTCAAGTAACTTGAGAAACGATAAGCCCTATATATATATATATATATATATATATATATATATATCGAGGCAGGATCCTTTGACACCAATGTAAAATTTAAAATTTGACACCTCATCTGAGAGCACATGCTTATAAATTAGAATCATTGATCTTTTTTGATCTAAGGGCTCTTAGATGAGGTGTCAAATTTCAAATTTGACACTGATGTCATAGGATCCTACCCCTCTCTCTATATATATATATAGTAAATATTCTTTTTGGTCCTCAGCAAATTTCACGATGCCCGTTTTAGTTCCTAGAAAATGAAAAGACCCATCGTAGTCCCTAAAAAATTCAAAATGGACCCATTTAGTTGAAATCGTGGTCCTTCACAAATTCAAAAAAGACCCATATTAGTCCCTAAAAGGACTAAAATGGGTCCATTCTGAATTTTTAGTGACCACGATGGGCCTTTTTATTTGCTAGGGACTAAAATGAGCATCGTGAAATTTGCTGAGGACCAAAAAGAGTATTTACTCATATATATATGGAAAAAATGTTTCTGCAGTTACTGCAGATAAGTTATCTGTATTTATTTCCAAAATGACGTCGTTTTGATATTGAAATCTTAAAAAACTATAAATATAAAGACTATTAAACGACGTAGTATTGAGCTTACTACAGATAAGTTATCTGCAGTAGCTGCAGATAAGTAAGCTCAATACGACGTCGTTTTGGGGCGAAAATCATGGTGTTTTTATAATTTTAATTTATTTCAGGTTAAAATAGTCTTTACATTTATAATTTTTTAAGATTTCAGGAAATAAATGCAGATAATTTATCTGCATTAATTAACTGCAGAAATATTTTTCCCATATATATATATATATATGATCTTTTAACACCAGAGTCAAATTTTAAAATTTGATATAAAATGTTATTCGTTGATTTCTGTTAATCAATAATTATCATTTATTAAAAATTAAAATTATTAATTAATTATTAATTCTCAATAAATAGTAACAATTCATTTACGGAAATAAACAGTCAAGAAGCGTGTTGGCTATATATTTGATTTGATAATTTAAATAGGGAGAAGAACTTCTCTCAGTTATAGCAGGCAGGTACATGGTAGTTAAAATCTGGATTTAAATTTTAAAATTCCGATTTTAACGATTTATTTTTGCTAAAACGATTTAGATTTCACTTAAAATCCTTTCTAATATAAAATCTCGATTTAGACATTTACTTAAGTCCCGATTTTAAGATTTAAATCCCGATTTTAACTATTTGAATGATGTTAAGCAAGTTAGAAAAATTGTTGAATATAACATTGCTGATGTTTCATCCGAAGATGAATGGATTGTGAAAAATGAAGGAACTTTATCTTATGATGAAAATTTAGATGAAGACAATTTTGAATGATGTAGTTGAACATCACGTGGAACAGAATGTCTTCGATGATAATAACTTGAATGATTTATTAGCTTATTAGACCCTTAGAGTGTGACAATTGTATGCAAATGTATAAGGATGGTGGCAGGTAGTCTATTTTTCTTAATTTTTTTTATACATAAGCATATGTATATAAAAATTTAATTTTAGAGTGCAAGTAAAATCTACGATTTGTATTACAATTTTACGATTTATGATTTTTTATTTCTTTTCCAATTTTAAGTAAAATCCCAATTTTGACTACTTTCGACCGCTAAGTTACTAGCAGCTTGCTTGGATAACATATAACATCCGTAAGTGTTGCCTCTGTGTAGGGGCATCAATTGCTTTAAATTCTTTGTAATCCCCGAAACTTTCAAGATTAAATTCTCGGGGCCAAATTGGAGATAAAATAAACATGTCCGTATAGTCTCGAAGAAAGCCTTTTGTTTGATTCAACGAATGTGTTTGCGATAAGGGGAGGGCCAGAACCACAACAGCTTCGTGCTCTATCACTACCACACAACACACACAGATACAGGCACGATACACAAAAGTGGTCAATCAAACAGGAATTTGATTTTTTTTTTCCCCTGAAATTATTAGTTATAGTTATGTCTTGTCTTTTCAGTTGAATGTACATATATGGGTTTAATATATATATTTTTAAAGGACGTAAGTTGTGTCCTTTTAATTTTTTACTCTTTGTATTTCCGATAATACATTGTTATAATATGAAAGGTTATTTTTTTTTTCACTTTCCACGTTAGTTAACATGATTGAAGAGAGAAAAAAAAAATTCATATTATAACTATATATCACCGAGAATATATTCTATCAATATATGGGTAGTTGTTATATTATATCAACCAATTGTCCTTACCACTGATTAGTGGTTATATATATGATCGTTACACCAAGCACAATTGTTTTTAGTGTTGATTTACTACCACCTCTTAGATTCCCTGCCCCCTGATCTCTTCTTTATTGGAAATATCAGCTGCTTAATTATGCACCATTGTTTAGCTTCTAATTGTTTGATTTAATCATTACCAAAGGCCCATCTTTGTCTGCATTACCAAGAAAAGTAAGTAGATATCTCATCTCACATTTCTATGATTGGTGCTTGAATAATAGAAAATTTGTAGTGATTCAGGATTATTGAAAATTGGGTGATTTTTTTCTTAAAATGAAAAAAATGTGTTCTATTTAAATCTTTTTTTTTTAATTCCCTCTCAATTTCTTCTTTATTTCTTTTTTATGAAAAGAGTGTGGTGCTCCTAAAATATTTATTCTTTTAAAGAATTTAAAATGACATATAATTATATCTTTTAAAAGGATAGATGTTTTCCCCTTCTTTTTATATTCTTTTCTTTTCTTTTTGATAAAAAATAGCTACTCTCATTGCACTTAAAATGTGCTCCACAAAGGCAAAGGAAAATATATTATCCTAAGTAATTACAGTGTTGCCTAACTCAAATATCTGTGTTTATTTTGAAGCTAATTAGTTGTTACCCTTTGAGGGGTAATGGAGACTGGGGTCACATTGTTATTTTACATTCCCGAGAAAAAGTGATAACCATTTGCAGCAAGCTAGCCACGTTGCCCAACAACAGAAAGGTCTGGTTTTTCCAGAAAAATCTAGTATACTCTCAGTGTACTGTCGATGGAGGTGAAGGGAGAGCCAGTAGTATTATAATAGGGAAATTAATTTAAAAAACTCTCAAATTGCATTGAAGGATATTTTGATGTTTTGGAGCAACTGAGTCATAGATCCTACACTGCCGATTCTCGTGTCCTTAGTAATGTAAGCAAGCACATGCCCTTGCCCTCAATCTCTGATATTGGCCAATTGGAAATTTTGACGTGCAAATGTTGACGTGCATGTGACCCTATAGATGGAGCCATGTTTGGGTGCCGACATGGACTTTGAGAATATGGTTAGGCCCCTCTCTGTTTTCCACTTTACTTATAATCCATCTGACACGTTGCATTCTGTCACACAGAGACTCAGTTGCATTTTGTGTCTAATGTAAAAAAAAAAACCACAAAGTAAAACAGTCAAATTTCAATGATATCGTACCAATTATAAGATAGAGTATGGTTCACATTCCTCCAAGTCTCTCTTTCTCCATCTCTACTCTTCCCGTTACATCAAAGAGAGACATTTCATGATTGGAAGGATTTATCAAATGCATGATTTAAAAAAAAAATTGATAACAATATATTTCCTTTTGGTAATAATAAAAATAATAGATAATATTATCATGTAAAAATTTTGTGTTTATTTTTCTATTCATACATATTAAATAGATGAAATCTTATTAAAATTTGTGAATATTTATAAAGGGTGATATACATACAAAATTTACATATGACAAGGACAATGTCACGTAAAATTTTGTCATGAGATAAGACATTTCCACTTTTACTTTGCTTTAGTCTTCAAATAAAATAAATTCGTCCATACCTTGGATATATTTCAAAAGGAAAACTAATCAAAATGTATGGAAGGAAAAAATAAAATTTAAGCCAGATATATACTTGAGATATTTTCTCTGATACCACCATGAGCCGCGTGGTCTTCTCTTCAGCATAAGCTTTCAATCATGGAAATGTCATTGCTATATCAGTATTGACAATAATTGACGGTCTTGTTGCCTATAAATTATGAGCTAGCCCTCCAATTTGCCAAATCATATTCTTTCTTATACGCTGAAGCTAAACTTGATTGTTCGTAGCTAGGTAGGTAGCTATTTTTCTTACTATACTTAACAGCATCCTTCTTGCAGATATAATTCCTCTTCATATAACTAGTCTCTATAGTGTGTTTAATTTCTCACATGTTAGTATATGTTTATACTTCATATGAAGGTTTTTAATTTTTCCAGTCATTTTTGACAATACATGACATCTGAACCTCCGGGCATCATGCACGTAACACCTTTCTCTTCAACCACTTTGACCCTCATCAAGAATTCATCGTAATCTGAAGCTTTGATATATAGCAAAGCTGATTGAATCTTCTCTGGAGCCCGTAAATGTAGCAGTCTGGCACATCAGTTGGAGCTTGCATGTTAGTGAAAGCACAATAGAAGTCTGATAACTTGTTAAAGGTCCCCAACCAGGTATCTAATTAACCAACTAGCATATATACTTTATTATTTTTGGTAAAAGCTTCAACTTTGTCCTTACTTATGGAGCGAGGGAGGGACAAACATTGTCCATGGCTCCTTTCTAAATTTTGATTATTTTATTATTATATTTATAAAATATATTTATTTAATAATAATAAATTATTAGCATTAATAATTAGTCTCTCCCTAAAATTATTTATGATTAATAATTAGTTCATCTTATTATTCTTAATAATGTTTTAATTTTATTTTCCCCATCACAAAAAATCCTGGATTTGGACATGCTTAATTATAATGAAACTTTTAAATTCAATAGTCAACAGATCGATTCACAAGGTTTGACTATCTGACCAATAATTCTAGCTAGCTAGATGTGACCCTGTGAATGTGTCAACTGAAGATCTAATTATCTTATATAATCTGTCAGCCACAGGTGTAGTTTGTAGGATAACTATAACCTCCATTAGCAATGACTCCTGGTATACCAATCACTTCCCAAAACATGGTGTGCTCCCCATGTTCTTCATTCTAGTGGAAACAGAAAAACAAAGTTTTCTTATTTATTTATCATCTGCAAAAAGTTGTGTTCTTTTGACTAATTAAGAATCTGTTCCTTTCCATTTTCTTCTTCTTCTTCTTTATTATTCTTATTATTATTTTATATAATAATTTTGGGAATGGGCGGTGTGAATATAATAGCTAGTGATCCACTGCTACATGTGTTATGTATTTTTTTTTATAAAATATTTCAATCGGTTAATTACTTCGCGACTAGTCTGATTTAGGACGGATTTCGGAATTAAGATTTTAAATTCCTTCCAAAGATAATACTGGAAAGGATCAAACACATATTCTTATCCATCACCTACTTAGTTTCCTGTCACCAACTGAGCTACCATCATTATAGTTATATGTATTTATGTTTTACTTCAATTTGAGCACAAGAAAACATATATATTTCACTCAAAGCCTTGTATCAATCAAATCCAAGTGGAGTGAGCCGATAAAATACTTCAAATCTAGACACTTCCAAGTAGTACAAAAATTTATCATCTTATGGAAAAATCCGAATCCAACCTCCATTATTAACACGCACAAAGACAGGTTTGTTATTACCGTGCCTTGTCGAAGTTTCTTTGTAACGTTTGCATAGGTGGAGACGCAAATCTTTTTATTCCTAGATATATACGTACATTGCCGATAAAGCTAGCCAGCACATACACACACACATATATACTGATTTGTTTCTTTGTAGTCGTCTTGTGGAATTTGAACTCATAAATCAGCAAATATGGTTTGGACCACCAAGTTATTAAAGGAACGTGTTGCTTTTTCGAATTTGCTAGGAATATTTTTTTTGGGAAATTGTCTAATCTACTTTTGCTAAATTAGAAGATTTTGGTAAGTGGATATATATAATCAACCCCCACAATATATGGACTGAATATAGCTTGAGTGGGTCTTCAGCCCCTAAATGACCACCACTTAATTAAGCATATGCTTATAGGAATAAAATACTTAATCTTCTATCTTCAGCAATGAGAATAAACATTTATTCCTGGGGTGGGTACATGGTAGATCCGAAGATTTAATACAATGATATAAAAGATGAACTATATGGGAGTAACGAGACTTCATAGGGATTAAAACCTGGCATCGAGTGCTTCCTAAGAAAGCCGAGTGACAGTAGCTAGGTTACATTGTCTCTTGCTATAGGTATTAATCGCTCTTCTACCCTGTAATCTTCAAAAAAATAAATAAATAAAAAAGACTCTTCTACCACTTGTCTTATATAGCTATTCTTTTTGCCTATATTATTGCAACAATAAAAGCAGTTATGGTGCTGGGCTCTAATATTCTAAACTATTTGTTTTCCTCTTTACTTTATTTTATTTTTTGGTAGAAATTATTATTATTATTATTATTATTATTATTAAAAATCTGAACAACACAAAACAAGTAATTTGAAAATTATTTCAGGCTTGAGTAGTTGAATTTCTTTGGCCATGAGTAGATCATGTTTGCTGAGAATTGAGGATTAAATTATACAATAAACTATAAAGGGAGTTGATATTATTTTATCACTACAAAAAGTCATATACTCAGTTAGAATTTCGAAGTGCAATTCGAAAGAAAAATATAGAAAAGATAATAATAAAGTGAACATATCAACCTGTCTCAACAAAAAGACATGTAACTACCTTTGTCTCCAAAGTCTAAAACGTTTTCATCAAAGACGAAATAAACAGAAAAGACATAGTAATCAAAAACCGGTTGTCCTTGTCTCTTTTTGTCTCTATTAATTTCTTCGAAGAAAACCTCCACTCGTTTACTTTTTCTTATAACATCCCCAATTCTTTTCTCTCAGCAGCTAACAGAGTATGGACTCGATTTCGGACCCACCCTTTCACAAGGCATACAAGATCCTGTTCGAGAAGACCCAAAACAATGAAGAAAACGATCTTGATAGTGAGCTCGTGGTGATTGAGGAATGCGAGCTTCCGGTGATCGATCTGAGCCGTTTAGAAGAGAGTGATCAAGTGGCGAGGGAAGAGTGCAAGTCAGATATAGCTAGGGCTTCACAGGAATGGGGTTTCTTCCAAGTTGTAAAGCACGGGATTTCGAGTGAGATTTTCAGCAGGTTGAGGTGTGAACAAGAGAAGGTGTTCAAGCAGCCCTTTGATAAGAAGACCAAAGAGGACAAGTTCTTGAACTTCTCCGCCGGTAGCTACCGTTGGGGAGCACCCAATGCCACATGCATTAGACAGTTATCTTGGTCTGAAGCATTTCATATTCCTTTAACCGATATACTAGGGTCCAGTGGATCAAACAATCTTAGGTATATATTCGCTAACTAATATATATATAAATTATGTTATTCATTCTTGTTCTTGTTCTTAGTTCTTAATTTTGGATATGCATTATTTTTTATTGCTTATATATTTGGTTTTAATTGCCTCATATTTATGGTTCTCAATATCAATCTAAATATGTATAATTCACTTTTTCCAGATGCTGTTCTAAACAAGATTGATTTATTTTTCTCTTTTATATATGTGCTTGTATATCATATACAATATAATATATAGTTTTACATATGTTTATATTTGCAAATTTTTTGTTTATAAACTATATTAAATATGACCAGTCATACTTCAATCAAGAGTGTATGACTTATCATACTTAATGTAATTTGTAATAAAAATTTGTAAACGGATCTTTCCTCTATATTACATGAACAATTTGTAGTTTTTTCTTCGGTAGAAAATAAAGTTTGTTCACGTATATATGTTTAATTTAGTTTTTAACAACATAGGATTGGTATTTAATTCGTCAAAAGTACACACGAATATTGAAATTCTTTGGTGGAAGCTAATTCAAATCTCTATTAGTTCTTTTCCAATAAAGTAAATGATCATAGTATTTAATTTTTAAGTCAAATAAATAGCACTTAGTCATGAATTCCTTTGGATTTTTTATTGGGAGGGAGTTATGTGCAACCTTATCGTTTTTAATTCCAATCTCTGCAACATTTGTTAGGACCATCTCACACTGGCCCCAGAGTTGACACATCAAGACCTAGCTTGTCCTCTTTTTTTTTTTTTTGACCTTTTCATTAACAACCCTGCAATTTTCATTTGGCCCCTCATTCATACATATGCTCAAGTACTGTCATTCTCAAAGAGAGCAGCACATCTTTCTGCTTTCACAGAGCAAAGCAAACACAGGTCTAGTTGATGTTTTGTCAACTTCTCCTGCTACCTCCATCACAGGACTCGCTTAAAATTGTTCAGTTCCATAATGTGTGCTCTTACTTTACTCTTACATACATTTCAATTAGTTGCATCTTATTAATTAATTTACACTCTAAACCCACATGACATAGACATGGCTGTTCTCCTAGCCCCAAACCAAACTTGTTCACACAATTTTGGTATGCACATGGCTTGCTATTTTTATGGTTCCCCTGACCTATATATTCTGTAGTTTCTCACGTGAATGTTGCCAATCTGCTGGAGCCGAATACTCATCAGGCATGGCAGACCGCAGACAGCATTCAATCAATTAATGATTGAATTTAAACAATAAACTATATGTAGATTTTGTTATGACCATATTAATTAAAAATATCCCTTAACTTTCACTTTGTTACCATAAACAAATGTAATAAACCAATCCTGATTAATTTCTATGGATGCATAAATGTTTGCAGTTCATCAATCGAGCAGTTTGCTACCACAGTTTCCAGCCTCGCACAAACATTAGCTGATATCCTGGCAGAGAAAATGGGTATAAAGTCAAATTTCTTTGAGGAGAATTGCTTGCCCAACACCTGTTATCTTCGACTGAATCGATATCCTCCGTGCCCCATTGCTTCTGAGATTCATGGTCTGATGCCACATACTGATAGTGACTTCCTCACCATATTGTATCAAGATCAGGTTGGAGGCTTGCAATTGGTCAAGGATAGGAAATGGATTGCTGTTAAACCGAACCCTGATGCTCTTATAATCAATATTGGTGACTTATTTCAGGTACTTATTACTGTCTCCTACACTATTGACATTGTTTTTAAGTTTGGTCTTCTATGTAGTTGGTTAACATTTAGCTCATGCAACATATGCAGGCATGGAGCAATGGGGTCTACAAGAGTGTTGAGCATCGAGTTGTGACAAACCCGAAAGTAGAAAGGTTCTCTACGGCGTATTTCTTTTGCCCTTCAAATGACACCGTGATAGAGAGTTGCAAAGAGCCCTCTGTTTACAGGAAATTTAGCTTTCGGGAGTACAGACAACAAGTTCGAGATGATGTTCAGAAGCTGGGTTCCAAAATAGGCCTACCCAGGTTTCTCACATATGAAGGAAAAACTACATAATAGTGCATAATTATTATCATGATTATGATTATGGGTATAGTGTTCCAACATCAACTAGGTAATGTCATGTGTGTGAACATGAAGAGAGATCGTTCTAGAGAGAATGAGAGAGAGTGGTTGTGTCAGTGTACCTTCGGTAAGTAGTAAATTAACAGAGACGGTCGGTATGGCAGCTGGTCTCTGCCTGCATGTTTGATGCTGTCTCATTTTGTCTGCTGTCAAGCTACAATATGCAATATACATACCAGAATTTCTATTTACATGTCACTACAACGGAAGCGATTCCCAATCATAGACTGTTATATATATATTTCATATATGCTTCACCCTTTATAAACTAAACATCATTACCATGAATAATATTATTTATGACAACTAATCATTTATATCATAAAGTTTAGGGCAAATTATATAAAACCACCTTGTACTTTGATGTTTTTTTAAAAGACCACCATCTACTTTTAATTGGAACAATTAACCCTCTTATATTAATATATTTCAACAATTAAACATATTTAATAATTTTCAGACAAAAATACCCTTACCCCCAACCCACCACCACTGTAAATATTAGGGTTGGCAAAAACGAGCCAACCCGTCATAAATGAGTCGGGTTGGGTTGGCCTAAACGAGCTGCCAACTCGATTCAACCCGACCCGATCCAACCCGGACCAAAATGAGCCAGCTCGCGGGTCAAACTGGCCAGCTCGCGGGTTGGGTATTTTTCTTTTTTTTTTAATTAAAAAATAATATCAAAACTACAAAACAACCCCCTTTATCATTTCATCTCAGTCACCGATGAAGTGCGTTCTTCGATTATTATGTCTAATGCAACTCCGTATAAAACTTTCATGGTAAATTTTCAAACTAGCTGCAAATACTAACTTCTTTGGCACATATATTTGGTGCTAATTTATAATATATGCTAATATGAACCAGGAATTAGTGTACAACAATGTCCTCCCTGATGATTTTGTTCGTAGAATTAAGCACTCTGACTACAGTTCTATAAGTTAATATACTACTTTTTTCTTAGTTTGCGTTTCTTCTTTAATACCCTCAATCTCTGCTATGTGTAACTAAACTAGAATAATAGGTAAGATTATAACATTTATAGACAGCATGCTTATATTTTATTGTCTGCTAATGAGGAATGCCTAGAATTCATCAATGGGAAAATAACATGTTCAGGAGGAAACTTCAATGTTTTTGAGTCAACTCGCGAACCAACCCTCGAGCCAACCCATTGTCAATATTTCGAGCTAACCAACCCGCGAGCCAACTAGTTGGCATTATTTCGAGCTAACCCGCGAGCTTTTTTTGAGCCAACCCGCGAGCTTTTTCCCGAGCCAACCCTAACCCGGCTCGGGTCGGGCTGAGTTGGATTTTCTGGCTCGTCTCTCTTTTCGAGCCAACCCTAACCCGACTCATTTTTTTCGGGTTGAATGCAGGTTGGGCCGGGTCGAGCCGGGTTGGCCCGTTTTGCCAACCCTGGTATATATGGAGAATACTAGCAACAAGGAAAATGGAGAATCCACTCGTCCATCAACAATAACCGATCGACACCATTTTTGGAAGAAAAGCGTCCAATTCCAAAAAAATGCTACCGGGTGCTACAACAATGGATTTGGTAAGAAATTAAGGCAAAAAATTAAAATATTACTATTTTAATAATTAATTACGAATAGGTGGCAGTTTGAAAACTATTTTCGAATTTATTGCAGTCATTCACGCCCAAATTAGGCGTGACTATTCACGCCTAAGTTAGGCGTGACTCCCCAGGCATTCACGTCTAAATTAGGCATGACTCGTCTGTTGTTGACACGTGGCACAAAAAAATAATAGTTTAACCGTAAAACTTTATAAGGCCATAATTTTTGACTCGAGTATCCGAATGACGTAATTCTTTTTTGATTCCACATAACTTTTCGAGATCTACGCAATGACATCTCATTTGGTATATTTTATCTCTCACAAACACAATTCAAATTTACAACAATGATACTATAAAGATGGCACCAAAGTGGATTAACTCATCTATAAATAAGATAGCACCAAATTCCCTATTAAATACAAAACGCAATCAACTCCTATTAAATCCAAAACGCAATCAACTCCTATAACATTAAATTCAAAATTCAAATAACCACCGGCAAATTTATTTGAATTGGCGACAATCTGTAACCAACTCATAAAATTACACAATCAGCTCCTATTAAATACAAAACACAATCAACTCCTATTAAATACAAAATGCAATCAACTTATTGGAGGTTATTTGAATTTTGAATTTAATGTTATAGTACCATTATTGGGCGTGAATGAGTGCAATATATTCGTAATTAGATTCAAAACGGCAACTTATTCGTAATTATTTATTAAAAAAGAAATATTTTAATTTTTTTGCCTCTACCAAGTGTTTGAAAAAAATAGTGTACAAGGTTATTTATTTAATTATTAAAATATATACAAATTTATATAATATTACTTGGCGCTGAGTTAGTGGGGTTGGATATGTGTTCGATTCCCGCTGAATGCATTCTTGGGGAGGGGGCTGAACCTTTAGCCATCACTGTTCCCCCGCACTCCGGATTAGTCCCATAGCCGGCTCAAAGAGTCGAAGCTCGTGGGGATACCGGAGGGAGCCAACTCGTCTCAAAGAGATAATTAGGGTTGGGTAACTCCAAAAAAATTTATATAATATTCTACCAAGTGTTTAGAATATTTATTTAATTATTTTCTTTATTAATACAAATTTTTCAAATTGATTTTTGAGTTTAAATCACAAATTAAATCTTTATTTTTTTTTTATTAATAATAATTTTTAATTTTTTTTTTATAATACACTATATAATACAATTATTGCAAATTTGAATTGTGTTTGTGAGAGATAAAATATATCAAAATAAGATGTCATTGCATAGATCTCGAAATGTTATGTGGAATCAAAAAAGAATTACCTCATTCGGATACCCGAGTCAAAACTTATGGCTTTTCAAAGTTTTACGGTTCGTAAGTTGACTTTTTTTGCCACATGTCAACACCAGATGATTCACGCCTAAATT
This sequence comes from Gastrolobium bilobum, assembly GCF_033153095.1. NCBI lineage: Eukaryota > Viridiplantae > Streptophyta > Magnoliopsida > Fabales > Fabaceae > Gastrolobium > Gastrolobium bilobum. Next base: position 970,434 of record NW_026896335.1, on the reverse strand, counting down.
AGGCGTGAATGCCTTGAAAGTCACGCCTAATTTGGACATGAAGGATTGCAATAAATTCGAAAATAGTTTCTAAACTATAACCTATTCGTGATTAATTATGAAAATAGTAATATTTTAATTTTTTTGCCAAGAAATTAAGGTGGACCATCCTAAAACAGATTTCATCGGTTCCCTTCTCTGATTCTCTGATGCCTAGACACTCTTTGGATCCCACTCATAAACATGTTTTTATTTAGTTGCAATTTTAGAAATTCTTGAACAAAATTGACCAAATTGATCCAAACACTACGTTTCCCATGTTAGATGAATAATTGGCTAATGTATTAGGCTGGCTCGAGACTAACAATTGTTTGGGGCTTAACACTTTAAAGAGAGCCCGTTAAGAGTAGATGCGTCATATACGCGAGTAACACGACGAGTATATATTGGATTGGGGATAAGGATATTTTTGTCTGAAAATTATTAAATATGTTTAATTGTTGAAATGTTATAGTATAAGGGGGTTAATTGTTCCAATTGAAAATAGAAGGTGGTCTTTTAAAAAAACACCTAAGTACAAGGTAGTTTTATATAATTTACCCTAAAGTTTATTATAATAAGTTATTATTAGTATAATTATTCTTACTTTAATTTATAACATTTTTTTATTTAGTAATATTTATAAAAGAAGGTAAACATAGTTCAGAACATCCCAATCGTTAAAGTACACCGAGGTATATTGTGAATGTAGAGAATTAATAATATTTGGATGTTCGACTTTTTGGGTGAGGAGGGAGCACTCACTATTCACTAATGTATACCCTTCCTCAATTCATTCACTATATCAGAATCAAACATCAAACATGTCTTCCCAACTCAAAAAAAAAAAAGTCGGGGGAGAAGGATTGGGCTTAATATAAAGACCACTTAAATCATGCTCAACAAGATAGGTCGTGGCCCATGATCTGAACATAGATAGGCCCAGGCCCTGGCCCAGTGTGCTCAAAATTTTCTAACCATTCAATATTTCAAACTACTCCATCTAGGAGAGGTGGCAGATCCAATGATATCGCATTCGAACTGAGCGTCACAAAATTGTTTTACTAGTGCTCAGGCTCTAGAACTCGGTTAAAATCACTTAGGCACACCTAGCAGGCAAATTTAGTAGGGATATGTTGTGGCAATACGATCAGTAAATTCTATATAAGATTTATTGCAATTTGCAAATAACAGATTTAGACCATTGAATTTAAATATTATACTAAGCATAGAATGGCAAGTATCTTTCGTCTAGCTAGTCTCTTAAAAAGCTCTATGGGATATTGCTGTGGCCGGATGACGGGGCATAAAAACCGGTGAATGTGAAACTCTTGCCGTTGGATGACGTACTATCTAATACGTATGCGTGCAGTTTGCTTTGGTCTAACAATGAATTAACTTGTTACACTTTTACAGACCTCCAATTACTTCCAACATCACTCGTTGTTTTGTGTTGCTGCACCAAGACTCGTGCCATATGCTCCAGTCGAAAATTGGCCCCAACAAGTCCCCAACTCAAAGACTCTCCAGCACCACGTTGTTGGGAACTCGGTTCCCTCAACTTCGGTTAAGCAGATTTTTTGCCAGAAGTCAATCAACAAGATTTGGATCTTGAATCTTAGCAATTACCTCGGCCTGAACTTCACTAGGTCGGGCAGCGCAACAGAAAATAAAAAACGTAAATAGAAGAGAAGGAGAACACAAACAGATTTTAACGTGGGAAAACCTTATCCAACGAAGAAGTAAAAAAACCACATGACCTTGTCCAAATCAAACGTCCACTATGAAAATAATGGATACAAAGAATCAAGATTCACCAAAGTGGTGGTTAACTCAACCTCTCTAACAATGGTGATAATCAAACTTCCCCTAGAGATGTTTCACTCAAATTCTCTCTAGAGATCTCTCAAAATACAAACCTCAAAGCTTTGCTCACAAATCTCTCAAATATTTTTTCTCTAATTCTATTCTTCTTCTTTTTTTTTTTTTTTTGGATTACATAAAGTTTAGGTGGGGGTAGGCATCGGTATCCCACCAGGGACAGGGAAGACCCCCCAACCTCTTTGAGGATTTCCGGGAGAGATTACATATCACCCACCAAAGAGGGCCTCACATCGGCCAGCGGGGTTCGAACCACCATCCTTTTGGGACAGCAGTGAACCCGTAACCAACTGTGCCAAACCTCTTTGGCTCTATTCTATTCTCTAAGCTAGTTTCCACCCACAACTAATGGATATACAGAGAATGTGAAATCTACGGTTTAAGTTTTAGAATTTTTAAGAAATCTCTCAATGGACTTGAGCTTAGCTTTGAAGAATGAAGCCCAACACGCATTACTGCTATGAATATGATTGCCTTGTAAATACCCATTTATTTTCCAGGGTAGGATGTCTTTTCACATTGCATTTGCATATAAAGGAATCTACGCTAGTTTTATTTTCACATTCCTTAGCATCCATGATGTAGGCACCTAAGACAGCGGCTGTTTTGCATATTTATTAAAAAATTATGGTTTAAACAACTTTCCATTAAGTACACGGAACGTAATGTGAAGGGTTTCTCTTGCCTTCCTATGGAGCAGTTAATCAGAGCCTCAAATATAAGGGTTCATCAGTAATGTTAGCTGCACTGCACGCACGTTGAGTTGCTTCACCTAACTGGGAGTAATGAACTAGGCTACTTTTGCCGCTACCTCAGATTAGTTGTTTGCTCAGCAGCACCTCAAAATTAAACTTGATCTCCTATTATGGTTGATGACACAATCACACAATTAATGCTAACTCCTGCGAGTGGTAAACATCATTTCATTTGTCATGTTAAGGATGTTGTTTGTTAGGGAAAGCAGATCTGACGTTCACATGCCTTCCATTTATTTCGACTAAAGTGCACTTGCATATGAAATTTGCCAAATAAACCTAGTTCTGTAAGTCTATTGCCAAAAAAAGCATTATTTTTTACAGAAAAGAAAAAATTCTTTGAGCACGCACGCGTTGGTTTCTACTTTCTACTGCCTAGGTAAACACTATTATAGCTTGTAGGTACCTCTCATGGTATTGGCTTTCTTTCTTGGCTTTCCTCCTTTTCGCTCTGCTCACATGAAAAGTCACATATGCTCATAACAAAAGGTTCACTTGTTACTAGATGATTGAATGTTAAGAGCAAAACAAAACAGTAAGATACGGTCGACCAATATAAGGATCGAGGATCATAGAGAGTAAAAAGTGACTTTATGATCCTCCACTAAGCCCTGCAATTACACAAATTGTTGTCTTCCATTGATATAAAAAAGGAAGATTCCTTCCCCTCTGTCATAGTACAGTATGTCTTTGTATTTATCTCTTGTAGTCATCGCGCCAAAGGGGTGATGCCGAAAAGCAGATTTTAACTGATTCTGACATCCAGGTGGGCGAAAATTTGGTTAGCTTTTTGCAACTCCGGCAGTTTTAATTTGTCTTCTTCGAACTTCTTGTTTCTCTACGTTTTGCTCCAATTCTGGGACTCTAAGTTAATTTAACTCCAGAATGCATTTTGTGTAACCTTATAGTTTTATGAGGGTGGCTCAAGTCACTGCTTCCAATCACCCCCATATTCGTCTGCATTTTGCTTATTGATTGTAAGAGTGAAGTATATCAGCAATATTGTTCCCATGCTTGACCTGTTTCAGAATATCAACAGAGCAATTAATGGAAAATGACAAAGTAGAAACCAAAGTAGTATTAATATTCATATATAAGAGCCGAATCTCACAAGGTGGCGAAGAAAAGGAGAACCCTTTTAGGATCAAAGGCCCATGTATAAGATCGTCTGAAACTATTTCTCCGAGTTATACATTTGCTTTCGGTGGTGGTGCCCTTGATGTTGCTTGCTGTGATAGTAATCTGATGATGGACGTGTGGGTTGATGGAATGATCCGTGGACCCTACTGCCATCGCCGCTGGCTTTTCGGGCGTGCAAGGCCCTACCAGAGTTGCAACAGTTCAATGATCGATATCCATAAACATAATGAATATATAAGGATTTGTTAGCTCACTAGGTAGTTCAAACTGTTGATTATGCCAATGCTTGTGGACCAAAATATGGTGCATGTGTAGTTGATAATATACAATTTTCACCATCCTCGTAAAATCATAATATACAATTTTACTTATCACGTTGTGATTGTTTAAATGTCAGTTCAAAACCTATTGATAGTGGACCTGTGATGATATTGATAATGACAATTATAATAATAACACACATCATAATCCAGCAAGGTGAGACCTTATAATCAGGACACACCCACCTTGTCCTGACACAGGTTACAGGTTGGTAATGAAATATTTTATACACCATTTATAGACATAAACGAAGGTATGGAGGTGACATTTTAATTTGTAACAAGTGTCCTACATATAGATTTATATATCAATGCACCCGGTCCACAAGGGTCAAATAATGGAAACAAACAAACGTGTACAAAATTATATTAAACTTCTCTTCAACTAAAGAGATCCAGGAATAGAAAAGAAATACAAATCCAAAGTAGTGGAATCGTTCAGTATCAATTTGTCAGATTAATAAAAAGAAAAGAAAAATCAGTTTTTATAATATTTATATTAGAATATAATTATAAGTTGAATGAGATTGCGTTTTTGCAAGGGCAATGGTACCTTTTGGTGAGCATATAGCAGGGACGGTATCCTTATCATGAAGTGTAGCATTGCCACTCACCTTCCTGTCGCCCCCACGCTGAGATCCTTTCCTGGAAAGGCTCCTCTGCAACTTTTTTTGGGTTAAAATAATAACATATTAAAATAAATTAAATTTAAAAGTAAAACTATTGATTGTAGCCAAAAAAAAAAAAAAAGAAGCAACTTGGTGAGTTAGTCCGTTCCATACGCAAATTTTGAGAGGAAAGTAAAGTAAGAGGGGAAAGGATTAGATCCACGATGTAAGAGATTTGGATGGATGTACTTTTTTAGGGTCTCATATTTTGCATCTCTTGATAATAGGACAAAATGGGAAGGAAGCAAGGTCTTTTTTCTTTTTCTATTTTTTTTAATCTATTTCAAATCTTATTTACATGCATCTTTTTTTTTTTCGAATTGATAAAACCAAACAAAGAAAGAAAAGCAAGAGGTCCAAAAGGGATAAGTTATACCACTCTCCAACACAATACATTAGATTATAATATCAAGAGTGGAGAAAAATGATGAAATTAAATTGATACCAAAAGGTTCAAGACTTATCATTGAACCACTTTTATTTATTCGACGTAATATTTATAATTTATGATTTGGAATATATTATTTTAAAATCTAATTAAACCTGATTAAATTACTAACCCGATACTTCAACCGAATCGGCTGAGTTTGAAAACACAGAGAATAACCTATCTCCGTACAATGCGTTAAATTAAATATCCTGCTATAACTTAAACGTTTCATTAATCAGTTAAAAATTATAAGTAACGGCTAAACAAAGCATTGGGGTACAAAATAGTCAAAATGGTTAAATTAAATAGCCTGCTTAAATTAAAACGTTTCAATAATCTGTTTAAAATTACGGAAATTATTTTCTTATCTTGTTAAAAAAAATCTTTTACAAAAAAAAAACTATATAATAAGGGTAATATATAATTATAATATCAAAGTTACTTTTTTTTTTCTCTCTTCAGACATTATTGTCTGACGTGATGATGAGAGAAAAAATAATTTTACTATTATAAATATATACTACCCTTAATACATAATTTTTTTTATTTTTTTTGCATGAAATAAAAATATAGCTTAATCCTAAACAAAAAGGAATGTTAATCCTTGAAAAAGACATTTGCTATAATGGCCGCAAAAATTTAATGGATAGTAGTAACGTGTTATCATGTTATTGTTTTCGCTCTCATTTCAATTAGTAATAATGCCACCGTATATTATTATGAAGCTTAGCATTAAAAATGTCCTAATAACTTTCACAGCTTTAAATTATGGATGATAAATTCCATCGAGATACGGAACACTGACTCTTTGCTCTGTGAGTTAAGCTTCACAAAAAAATTCAAAAAAAAAAAAAAATAACCATTGAAAATCAAATACAATTAATTTGAGAGAGAGAGAGAGAGAGAGAGAGAGAGAAATTTACCGTAATTCTCGAATTTGCATTGGTGCTATCTTTGTTGATGCCGGAAGAGAAGGCATCGATATCAATCACAAAGCTATCGGTTTTCTCGGCTGTATACTGAAATGCGTTTATGTGATCCGAAACCGAAATTCTCTGGGTGCCCATGTTCTTCTGTTCCGATTCCAAAGCCTCTACAGACCCACATGAAGAAGACAAATCCTGCAAAAACCATATCCAACAAATTAACCCAGAACACAACCGTGACTGCGAGAGCCTAAAAATATTGAAATTGAAGTGTCTGAAAATTGACAATGGAACAGTTACAATAAAGAAAGTGAGAGAACAAGGAAAACGAATTCTTACCAACTTGAGAATTTCTGCCATTTTAATCACTTTCCAGGACAAGAAAAAAAAAATATAGCACTGATTAGTTGAAGCTTGCGTATCGAATGGGTAACACAGCACAGGATATACCTGATTGAACCCCGATTAGTCAAAACCATATATATTAAAAAGAAACAAAAAAAGAAAAGAAAAAGGAAATATAACACAACACGAATTATCAAACACCAAATGGAACATAATTTATCTCGTAAACGATAAGCCAGAGTTTTTCTTTTCTCTTCGTCAACTTCCTTACTCAATTACCCAATTGGTTTGGAAAACCAAACACCCGATAATTGAAGAAGAAAAAGAAAACCCACTTACAGATGGTAAAGTTCTCTTCTTCTTGGTCTTCAAGAATCGATCTTTTTATCTTCGGCGAGCTGTTGCCGATGGAAATCAAAAAGATGGTTGGAAAGGACACGGAGAGGAGAAAATAAGAAGCAGTGGCGAGAGTTGTTTCTTTGTGGATGAAGATAATATTAATGGGTAGAGATAATAAAGTGAGTTGTAACTAGTCTGTGTTTTGTCTCTGCTTTGAATTTCTTGGAAGGGAGAAAGAAACAGAGTCAGAGAGGAACTGCTGATGAAATTGGTGGAGAGAGTGTAAAGAGAAACAGAGGGAGAGCCAGAAACCTATCAGATTGACACCTTTTTAATGTTCCCAGCTTTCGCTGTTTACTATATATAATTTCAGATTCCTTTTTTCTCTAGCCTTCATAATAATAATAATAATAACAATAGTTTAATGTTTAATTTTTATCATTTATCACAGATATTTTAATTAAGATTTTTATATATTTATATTCTAATTTTGTAATTTCATACTAACTTGAAGTAACATAAAATATAAGTTTCATGTTTACTGCATTTTTAATGCTATCCCATTGGCCATGAATTTATCCTCTCTGCCCTTAGAAATCAAAGGAGGGTGACCCGTTGGCCGTGGCAATTTGCATTTATCCTTAATCCCCCTATTTTATCTCTATTATTATTTTATTAGTATTTTGCAATTATCCTTTATGGGGTTGAACAATGTTTCTTAGGCTAATTTTAAAAAATCTATCACTGCCTTATATTTTTCCGGTGAATAATTACAAGATTTTATAAAAGTTAGGTCGAAAAAAATGAATTTGTCATGTTATAGAAATTCATTTTTTTATATTTTTTTTTTTTTCAAAAAATGCGAGCCTCACAATTGTGTATATGTCGGAAACTCTTTTTTTTTTCCTGCCGCATGATGAATGCAAACCTCATAATTATAACCTTCTTTTATAGTTCAAATTCAGTACCGATAAATTATATCTATTTTAATCACGAAAGAGAGGTTATATTTATAATATTTTTTTTTTAGAATATCTTAGGATTATTGGATTAAAATCAAATTCACAATTACAAAATTATATCAGAGCTATTGAATTAATTTTAATCAAACAACCATAAAAATAGATACACGAGGTTGTAAAAAAAAATAAGTTGTAAGTATAATATCTCCTTCCATCTATGTAATAAAATCTCATTCAAAATTTATTCCATTAATGCAGAAATTTAGTCTCTTTTTCAGGCGATAATCGAGAATTAAAGTTTGACAATCCTGCTAACATATTTGTAATTCAATTAATACGATTTAAGTTTTTTATTTATTTATGTAAAATACCAATTTAAGTTTTTGAAAGTGAGTTATGTAAGGTTATTAATATCAAAAGTTTAATCTTTTTTGTGTCATTTTTTCTTTTTCTACTCTCGTGCTTGCCTCTCCAACATAATTAAAACAATTTCAAAAGCTTTCGTGTAATTAGGGGGCGTTTGGTTCAGGAATTTTTTTTGAAATAGTAGGGAAATGAGATAGATAGAGAAATGATTGGAAAGATAGATAAAGTGAGATAGGTAGAAAAATGTAAAAAAAAGTTGTTTGGTGGGAAAAAATTTTACTGGGAAAATTAGTTAACTTTATAAAATCAACAGTGTATTAAAAGCCAGATAACCGATTTTCCGAAAAATCCCACCTTCAAATTAGGTTTCTAAACAGTGCGGATATCTATGTTTCTCATAAATCCAGACAAATTGGATAGATGGGTTTTTGGTAAAAAAACGTTGAAACAAACATAGTATTTCTAAAAGTCATACTTGAGAAAGATAGATATCCGCTGAAAATCTCTCAACCAAACGCCATGGTATTTGGACTTTTAATTACAAAGTGCTAATTTCAAAATTATCATTAGATTTAAATTTACATTATATTTTATTTCCGAGGATTTTGTTGGTTCCGTCCGTTGACTTTAGCTTCTGCAATATTCGTGGTATGACTCTGAAATAGACTCGCAATTCATTGGTCCTGAAACTTTATATATTGTGATGAAAACATTGAGAATAACAAGTTGTGGGTAATAATTCTGAGAAAAACCGTAACATCAGATTTGTATTGGTGGACGACATGACAACAACAGAGAAAAGTTATCCAAATAAATTTATTTTTGACTTTCGACTTTTTTAATTTTTTATTTATTTTACATAGTGAAACTAAACCTTTCTTTGGAATATTCATGAATCAATAAAATAATATGTCTTAATCCTTAATCAATTTGCGTTTATTTATTGTTGATTCCGCCCAATCCCTTTACCCGATTCTGTTGCAAAATAGAAAATAATCAAATAAAATTTCATTTTTTCATTTTTTTTTTGTGGGGGGTGGGTGGGTTTAAGCCTTTTCATTTTGGGTAAAATGATACGCATTGGAACATACCATTAATCAAAGACTTCTGGAATATATCATAATGATCGAACGTATAAATTTGCACAAGATGGATTCTTTTAATATCACGTAGTGGGAAAAAAAATTTGTGCTCCGGTACCACTCAATGATCTGGTATTCCCTCTTACAACGTCAATTTTTTCTTTTTATTTTTATCTTTGTTATTTTCTCTCTTATCGAGCTTTATCTTTTCATTTACACTTAGGGACCACCTAAGAAATGGTGGTTCTGGACCACAATAAATAATCTCCACGTAGTGGTTATAACATAACTATCATCATTGTTTAAACATCTTTAGGGGACGTTTGGTAGAGGAAAAAATTTTTTACCCGAAAATCTCAATTTTTTAAAATATAATTTTTACATCTCGTTTATGATAATATCTGAAAATTAAAAAATTTAAAAAAAATTATATTTTTCGAAAATCCTAAAAAATGACTCGTAAGAAACGGCCCCTTTAGAGTCGCCTTTTGAGAAAAGAAAAGGGAACATATTGAAATCAGATTCAAGAATTATCTATTTGGTGATTTGGTCAATGAGGACATAGTTTCAGTTTTTTATTTTGCTGGCACGCACTAGGCATATGCAATTGATCTCCTTACTTACTCTACGAGTTACTCTTGCCCAGGGGTGTAAATATTTGTGTAAAATATTTTATATCCTAGCTAATCTGTTAATTTTATATAGACCCGTATTATAAGTTTGATTTAATCTATATTTAAAAATAATATGATATAGAATGTTATACAGGTTTATAGACCCGATATATAAAAGAAAGGGTTTTATTAATCTCATGTTAAAGGAGATAAGTTATCTCATGTCATAGATATAAATTTGTGGGTTCCACTATTTGAAAAATAAAAAGAAAAGAAAAGAAAAGAAAAAAGTGGCACAGTTATCGAAAGATGTGTAGGAGAGAAAGTTATCACATGTAACATAAGAGTAGTTTTTCCCTAAAAGAAAACATATGACTTACTTTTTAAATAATTTTTTTTTTAGACCCGAATATATTTTATTTGACTATATGTCATAAGTCGAATCTAATCTGATACAAGTCAAGCCGTAAGCTCTATTAGGCTGGCCGCCCCATTTACACTCTAGTCTCAACACACTTTTATAATTGTATAACCTGTTATATTCATATTAAATTTTACCAATTCAATTATTTAATCAAAAGTTCTCATGCAATAGTTTAAATCTATTACATTTTATATATAATCTAAAATTATTAATACTTCAACAAACTATTCTGTTTCAAAGTATACTATTTTATCTTTCTTTTTTTAAAAAGTACTATATTATTTAAGGGGAAAGATATGTTTACAAATTTTTTTTTTAAATTTTACAAATTATATTATGTACTCTGGGAAGTACATAGTGTAACCTAGTGTACTTCTGGAAGTATATAGTATAATTTGTAAGAGTCTGTAAATATAACCCTTTCCATTTTTTAAATATAGTAAATATAAACTATTAAATGGGTTCAATGTAGATAAGTTATCAATGTCAGTGTTTTAAAACTTCACCCCACCCCCCGGGTCAACCCTGACCCCTCCCCTTTGAGGGTTGGGGTCACAAGTTGGACCATATATGCACATCGACTCCCCTGACCCCCAAAACCCAGCCGGGTTTCAGTGACTCCCGAGTCAGAGGGGTCGAAGGGGGTCATTGCATGTTTTCTTTTTTAAAAAAAAAATTCCATGAAACAACATCGTTTTATTAAAAAAATAAAATAAAAATGCTTGCAAACCTAAAACTTATCGTTCTATTCTTTTCAAGCAACCTAGACGTCTTCAATCTTCACCTCGCTGCCATAAATCTTCTAGAAAAGGTAAAAATTTACCCATTCAAATGAAATCTCCATGGTCGTCGATGAAAAACAAAACTATTTTTACTTCCTTTAAATTTTTCTTTGTTAGAGACCTTCTCAAAAGAGGCAAAACCGGATCAGCATAATGATCCCATTAACTTGTGGTTGTAATTGGTAAATTATATTAAGTATATTTTGAATCTTTGATCATAGGTGGTTTATTTTTTAATATTTTTATATAGAATATATATATTTATATCTTTTTAGTATATAAAACAGGGTCAGCATAGTGACCTCGTGACCCCCCGTTGAACCCGTGACCCCATGACCCCTCACTTCGGCCGGGTCGATGGTCGAGCCGGGTTTTTAAACACTGATCAATGTGAATGAGTTATCTACATTAATTATCTACATTGAGTCCAAAATAACATAGTAGCCGAATAAGATCACATCATTCTATTTTATAAAATATTTATTCAATGATTTAAGTGTGTAAAACTTATTTTAGAATGAGTGAATTCCTTTTCATATAATTTGACAGTTAGATTAGTAAAAGAAAAAACTTTTGCGAGAAGATATTAAATACAGGATTATTCCACATCATTATCAAATGAGGGAGTGGATCCTTTCGTGCACAGACGGAACTAGCGAGTGGCTAACAATGGCGGTTTGAGGAGGCTCTCAGCTTAGTTAGAAGAGAAAAACAAGTGGGTAGTGGGGGTTTTTTGGGTTTTTCATTCATTTGTTGAGGGAGAGAAGACAAATTTCGATTTCTGTGGAAAATTAAAGAACCCGTTGGCGCAGGTGGTTTTGTTGGAACAAAAAAAGAAACGTGATTTTAGGTTGTAAGAATGAGGATTTCCCAGTTTCAGCTAGTTTCATTTTAGTTCAGTTCAGAGCTACAAAACCTTGTAAGAGCAAACAACAACGGAGGTTACACACCTTTTTTTTTTAATCTGTCTGTAGTATAAGAATCTTGTGGTGGTGGCTGGTTTTCTATGCTAAGGAGGAAGAAGCTTGTAGTACCTTGAGAAGCAAAAGCAGAAATTTTAGGGAAGATGGATATGGTTGTGGCTCAAAACAAAGAAAGCAGCATCGACAAGCACCTTGATGCTTCTGGGAAATATGTGACATACGCGGCGGAGCAAGTTGAAGCTCTTGACTGGGTTTACACAGAGGGCCCCAAGCCAAGTTCCTTGAGAAGGCAACAACTAATCAGAGTGTCCCATTCTGGCCAACATTGAACCCAAGCAAATCAAAGTTTGGTTCCAGAATCGAAAGTGATTTTTTAAGCTCTATGTTTATCTATAAGATAGAATGTTATGGTAGAAGAGAAGCCCATTTCACAAAGTTACAATGGAGTGGCAGCTCGAGCATGTGGTCCTGTTAGTTTAGAACCTACAAAGCAGTGGCTTCGCCCCCTCTCAACATAATTTCTGGCTCCCTCACTGCTCTTATGTTAAAAAATATATATGATATCGAAATCAATTTATAACCCTATAATGGTGAATTAATAATATTAAAGAAAGAGAAAAAAAAATTCTAAAATAGATAATTTTAAAATCATCATATCGTGATTTTCATAAAAATTAGAGTCATTAATTGTGAATTGTAATATGAGAAATATTTTTCTCATGTTATATAAGATAAATTATTTCATGTGGCACACCAAAAAACGAATGAAATTAATTTATTTTTTCTTTCTCTTCTTCTCAATAGTCTCATTCATCTTTTTGTGTATTGTATGAAATAATTTATTTCATTAGATAATTTATTTCATCCAATATACGAAAAATCAAATTCTTGTAATAATCATTGAAATTCGAAAAAACCAAATGAATCTTCGATGTTAACAAAGAGGAATGAAAGACACTCGTTTGTCATATGGTTTCGTGCTGCATATGTCATTGAGTCTGGATTCTTCCTCAGTTTCCGGGGACATTGACCATTGTGTCATCCCTTTAATAAAAATTTACCTAATTGTCATGTATGGAAAATTTTTTTGCTAAAATGCCACGTCACAATCTCGCTGGTCTGACAAGCGGGAATAGAATGGACACGTGTCAGCGTCTGAATGGCCAATCATTATCGCTGGACTGCCCAGCTAGAATGACAGAATGCTGACACGTGACAAAAGTACAGGCATTCTCTCGATGTCTCTACTTTTGCCACGTGTCAGCATTATGTCATTCTAGCTGGGCAGCTTAACGAGAATGGTTGACCATTCAGACGCTGACACGTGTCCATTTCATTCCCGCTTGTCAGACCAGCGAGATTGTGACGTGGCATTTTGGCAAAAAAAAATTCAAGCATGGCAATCAGATAAATTTTTGTCCAAAAAGTGGCAATATGGTCATTGTCCCCAGTTTCCGTCACTGTTTTGCCGAATAATATTAATTAATTAATTTTATATTTTAAAATTAATCAGGTTAATAGATATACATATACCAATTGTATTATTTTAATTAGTCCATTATGATCATATTGAGTTAGACTTGGGGGTGTTCACAGTCTGGATTAGATTGATTTTAGAAGTAAAAATCATCTGATCCAATTTGTTTAGTTTAATCATGTAATCATCCATTCGGTTTGAATTTTTTCAAATCCGATGCGATCCAATCCAATTTTATTCGGTTTGGATTGAATCGGTTTTCGATTTTTTGAAAAGTCTAAGATTTGTATGATGATTATTATGCAAATAACATATCTTTTGTATGCATCGGCTTTGTGAAGTTTGTATGATGATTATTGTGCAATCTAGAAGTATTGTACAACAAAAAGTTAAATTATCATCTTTTACTTCCAACAAAAAATTTATAATATGGTTGTCTGAGATACGAAGTAACCCAAAATTTTATCCTATAGAGGAGCTGCTGTACAACAACAACCTATGTAATAAAAATATATTATGTATCTTACCAAAAAAAAAAGCATAACATAGATCAAGCACAACTCACTTTCTCCAACATGATGGGTTAATAGGTCTTGGATTTAAAATTTTGCTATATGTTTTTTGGATTATGATTGGGGAAAGGCCCAAGCAGGTAGATAGTAAGGTTGGGGAATCATTGGATTGGTTCGATATTCAGCAACCCATCCAAAAATCGATCGAATCCAATTAAATTTTGCGATTTTTTTTCGATTTACGATTTTTCGGTTCGGTCACTGCGGTTTGAATTGGTTGATGAACACCCCTAGTTGGGCTTATATAGTATCTATTGTGATCATATTAAGGCAAAAAATTTACATAATTATTTTTTGCCTTAACAATGAAATTTTCTATTAATTCATTTAAAATATATTGATTAATGCATATACATGAAAGTAAATGAGAGTAAATATTTTTTTTTTATGTAGATGACAATTTATTTTTCAATCAGATATTGATTTATTGTATAAAACAAGAGTTTTTTTTTTATTATCTAAAAGCTCTGATAGGAAAGACTTTGCAGTAGCCTCTTATGTGTATAAAATATGAGCGTTTTAGATTCTTTTGATTCCTTTAACAAGTGGGAGTTATAAAGGCTTGCTTTTGAGTGTTTTATATTCTTTTGATTCCCTTCATCAATAGGAGTCATATTCAGTTTGCTTTTCTGGTCATTTTTCTATGGAAATTGATGATGGATGTGACATTTGTTTGAATTTTCATAATTGATGATCATCGTTATTGTTATTTCTCCCGTCGATTGAGAAATATATGTATGAATAGCATCTTTAAGTATGTTGTGAGCTTAAAGATGACTAGATATCACAAATTTTGAGATCTCATGTTGTACTGTGGCATATTAGTTTATCTAACCTGAACAATTTCATGTCGTTTGGAAATTGCGGTAATGCAATTTCATGTTGTTAAGGAATTGCATTAAGAATCGATACAAATTAGTGTGTTATATTGCTGATCACTTTTTGACACTAATTTTTACTACATTATTAGGCTCGTGATTCATGAAGATGTAATACTTATTGTAGGTGATTATGGAAGGTTATATACTATGATATTTTTGGTATATTTACCGCCATGTTCCTATGATTAGATTATGTTGGATTGAATTGTATTGAGATGCTGGAATTTGAATATTGCTTTTTCAAATCGTGACCACGTAAAATGATTTTTAGTTATTAATCTGATAGTCATTTTTAAAATAAAATTATTTTCAAAATAATATCAAATTAATTAATATAGCCTAAGTGGAAGAATGTTGGTAAGTATTAATTAATTAGTTTTATGTTGTAAAATTAATTGGGTTAATGGATTTTACAATTGTATTATTTTGACTAACCCATTTTGATCATATTGAGTTGGGCTTATGATATCTGTTAGTATTAGGCAGCAGTGTAGGCATTAGTGTGACCCTGATTTTTCGTGATGGATGAACCCAATAGACATAAACTCTTTGCAGGGTATTTGATTAGGTCCCACTTCTAGCTTATTTATATTGGGATTAAGCCCCCTGAGCCGTCATGCTCCCATCGCACTAAGGCTGCCAATTTCGAAATAGGTCATAGAGAGGAAGATCCTGATATGCGCTCCCTTCTCTCCTTCGGCTTTATGATGGTTCATCAAGATACAGACAATCTTAACTTTGATAATCATATCCATGATCCGGGTTAATATGTCTTACATGTCTGTTCTTTAGGCTTTTCTTTCTCTCCTTGTTAATAATAATAATAATAATTATTATTATTATTATTATTATTATTATTATTATTATTATTATCATTATTTAAGTAATCAATATTAAAATGTTTAGTATTTTTATCGATATATAATATATTTTGTACTATTATTTTACATGATAACCTTTTTAATTTTAATTTTTATTATATAATTATTTTTTTATTCATTTATTTTTAATGTATTTATCGACTTTTCAATTTTAGTAACTTCATAATTTTTATAAATACCCACCAAAGGGTTATTTATTTTTAATAAATTAAAAAATTAATGCTTTACTATATAAAAATATGCCATTGAAATGTCTCTGTGATATATTTATAATTTTTCTTTTAATTTTAATATTGTAATTTTTAATCATAGGAATATTTGAATAATTTTCTATCAAACTGTTTAAAAAAAAATGCAAATGCGATTTCAAATTTTGCAATACATTTTTTCCCTTTTCTCACACTATTTTTCATCTGTGGGCTTCCATATAAAATGTTACATTTGTAGTGGCTAGTGGGTCCTTCCCAGAGGCGGACCTAGAGGGGAGCTAGGGTGGGTCCCCGCCCCCTCCCCCTAAAATTTGATGAGGGAAAATTATATATATATATAGTATTTTAATAATATTACAAAATATGTGTGAGTGGGTAAATTACTAACATACGTGAGAGTGAAGAGGAAGCACAAAACCTCAACGGCTCAAATCAAACTTCTAAAATTGTTCAGCCTGCAATTGCAAGAGAAGACAACTGAAGAGGAAGCACAAACATTTTGATTGAAGGGGGACGTGAGACTCAATCTTGAAACACTCTTCAAGTACCTCTTCACTCTTTAGTTTTCAGTGATAGTTAATAATCCGCCTCAGCCTCTCTTACCTTCTTTTGGGGTAAAATTTAAGAAAAGAATTCAGCTTTTGCATTTTCAATGACGATTTTGGTTATGAAGAAGACAAAGATAAGTTAAAAATTTCTAGACTTAAAATATTAAAAAGTGGGGGGCTTGATTCGGTAGTTTATTTGCCAATATATAGGTTATGTGTTTCAAAAAAGAAAAAACAAGAGTGCGCAAGAAGAAAACAAAAAATAGTGAAAACAGAAAAAGAGAGTATCGTAGCACTTAACTGTGAGATTAAAAAATTGTAGTGTGTTCTTCTAAATTATTCTTAATCTCTTTAAATTTCCAACAATTTTAGCTATAAAAAGAATGAAAGGACATATATAACTTTGTGGGTATCTTATTTATTGATAATGGATAACATGATTTATTTATGGGTTCGTCTCTTCTGCAGCAATAGCATATGAATTATTTTGTAGCAAACGTATTTACACATGTGGATTCTGACATTTAAAAAGAAAGAAAAAAGTTAGGATCCGCATGCGTAAAATAAAATCAAGAACAAGCTTCGAAATAAAATAGAAGACCAATTTCTTGATGATTCTTTGATTACATACATTAAAAAAGAAATTATTTTGAATTTTAACACGAATTCAATTATATATGAGTTTAACAATAAGAAAATACGTAAAATAAGAATCAAATTAAGTGATCTAAATCTTTGTAATAAATTTCTTTTAATTTTTTTATATTAGGTCTGTGTTATATTTCAAATTTTTTTGTTTATAATATAATATTTTTTATTTTCGCCCCCCGTCATTAAAATTCCTGCGTCCGCCACTGGTCCTTCCTTAAGAAAATATATATTTAAATAATATTTAAATTATTTTCATTTATACGTTTTTTTTATAATATTTTATATTCTGTTCACATCAATCACATTAATATAAGTCGCGCGAATTTTTTCTAATACATATTTTGGTTAATATATAATGTCTTTTTTTTGGATAAAAAATAGTTTAGGTGAGGGTAGATACCGGTACCTCACAAGGATCAGAAAAGACCCTCAACTTAATTGAGAATTTTCAGAAGGGATTACATATTACCTACCAAAGAGGCGCTCACATCGATCAGCGGGGTTCGAACAACCATCCTTTTGAGACAGCAGCGAACCCGTAACCAACTGTGCCAAACCTCTTTGGCAATATATATAATGTCTTTGAGTAAAAGTTATTAAAATGTAGTTAAGATAGAGTTATAAAAATATTTTGTTAAATAAAAAATAAAGAATAATAATTACATATTTTTTATATCTTAAAAAATTCAACTACATATCAATAAAATATAATGATATTTTTTCATTTAAATAATATATATAAATTTAAGAAATAGATTTAAATGTTATTAGCTAACAAAATACATTAATTTATATAATTATTAAATTTTAAATATAAAATATCTCCATTATACTGTATTGAAAGTGTGTTCAATAATTTTAACCAGATGTTATTTTTGAAGTTTTTACTATAATACTTTTTAAATAAAATAAATAAATTTAAGCATGTATTAAATATATTTTTATTTAAACGTGCAACACATGGGTGAAATAACTGGTATGAATGAAAATTAATTGATTATTTCATCGCATAATTTTATTTTTTGAAATTATAAGTAAATATTTTTTATATTTTTTATTTAACCAATTTTATTTTGTATAATTGTCTTATTCTGTTGTAGATATCTCTTGTATTGCTTATATTAAAAAGTCTCACATACCAAATGGTGTTAGTTCAAGTGGTGCCAGAGAACTGAGTAGATGGTGGTGAGTATGTATTCGATCCTCCTTATTACCATCTTTGGGAGGAGTTTAAAGTCGTA
Organism: Gastrolobium bilobum; assembly: GCF_033153095.1. Taxonomy (NCBI): domain Eukaryota; kingdom Viridiplantae; phylum Streptophyta; class Magnoliopsida; order Fabales; family Fabaceae; genus Gastrolobium; species Gastrolobium bilobum. Next base: position 951,999 of record NW_026896335.1, on the reverse strand, counting down.
ACCCCGGAACCTACCTCGAATTGGACAGGTCACGAAGCGATGAACCGATTGAAATATCTAAAAAAAAACTTCATATTGAGTGATGGAAGATATACAACACTATTCCAAAATATTTATCATGGTATTTGTGATCTATGTCATGTAACTATTCTGTTGCTGAGTTCCTTAAGTTAGGAGTTTTACGCTATTTTCACTATTATTCGTCGACTTTTCCAACATCCTTCCAACAACAAAAATCATAATGCCTAGGAGATTATACGATAAACCTCTAGTTCATCATGATTTTAGGGCTAAATAATACATGAATCACATAGCTAATTGCATGAAAACTTAGGTTTTGTAGTGAAAAAGCGTGAAAGTTGGAATTTAAGCTAATATACTTTGATCTTGCTTGTTTTGAAGGTGAATTGACACAAAATAGTGCAAAAATGAAGTAAGGGACTTAGAAGAGAAGGTTGAGCATCAAAGGAAGTCTACTCGATGCAATTCACAAGCAAGTTGAAGAGTTGATGAGCGCGCTCAAACGCCCTGTGACGCGTTATTGAAGCTAACATGGCCAAATTCGTTGGATGAGCGCTCTAAAGAATTTAGGAATTTATTTTAGATTAAAATTTGTTTCTGGTGATCTTTCTTTAGAAGAATTAAAATACATGCTAAATGTGCCTTACTCAAATGTTGTTCGGTGTCTAATGTATGTTATGATAGGTTCAAGGCCTGACATAGCATATGGGGTAATGTAATTAGTAGGTTTATAAGTAAACCTTGTAAAGAACATTGGCTTGCTGTAAAATGGTTGTTAAGATACTTGAATGAGTCATCAGACCACTGTTTGCACTATTCTGCAGTAGATTCAAATGATTTTGAAATTAGAGGATTTTGTGATTTTGATTATGCTGCTTATCTTGATAAAAGAATATCACTAATTGGTTTTGTGTTTACTGTGGGAGGTAATGTGGTGAGTTGGAAATCCAACTTTCAACACATTGTGGCCTTGTCAACAACTTAAGTAGAGTATGTGGCATTGACCGGAGGTGTCAAGGAAGCCATCTGATTATGCATTTAGGTAAGTACCCACCAATATGTGACTCACAGAGTACTGTTTATTTATCTAAAAAATTATGCATTTCATGAAAGAACCAAACATATAGATGTTATGTTTCATTTCATTAAAGAAATTATAATTAGTGGTCAGATAAATGTAGAGAAAATTTCAATTGATGTAAATCCAACTGACATTTTTACAAAAACGGTAACTGTTAGTAAATTTAGGAATGCCTTAAATTTACTAAAAATAAAACCACCTTAAATCATGCATTGCATATAGGGATACTTAGTTAAATGCCTGTACTATATCTTCAGTTGCACTTATTCTGTTGTATGTTTAGAAAATAGGTGGAGTTTTATGAAAGTTACTGCTTAAACAGTCTCTGTTATATATATTTTTTTTTTGATAACAGTCTCTGTTATATTTTTTGCTCAATATATGATGTGTAATATCTTTGGGCTGTTACTTGCTGGTTTTGGGCCAATGATAAAATCTGAGTATATGTTTAATATTTTGCGGCCCGTGTGAAATACTTATCTTTTGTTGCATGAGAAAATCAAAATTTATTATTATTATTTTTTAAAACATTATCGGTACAATCCAAAGAAATTTTTTGTGTAACTCAAGGCAAAGGTGCGTATGTTTGTTTATTATTTGTCTTGATCCTTTCATGCCCAATTTCATGCCCTTTTCTCTTTTGCTGACCACTTCAATTATTTAACTTGTACTTTGGAACGGTCTTTTGCAGGGAGTGTTTTTTTTTAATACAATGCAGGGAGTGCTTTTGAGGGTTTCCACTAATCAACAAACATCCGCGGGCTGAAGCTTCTTACCCTTTTGCCGACCACAAAGAGCTTATTTTGTTTTTGTTTTTTTGTCTAATTAATTTTATCATCATAGAAAATTGAGCATATAGTCTGCACATTTACACCTCCCAATATACAAGTATACGAAACAATGTCACATTCCTATTTGTTTAGTGAACAGTGAGGACGGCTATAAGATCACACATTATCTTGCTTTGCAGAGTGAACATTTCGAGTAATCTAGTTCCATCTAAAAGTTTCATTGCCCATTTTTGCGTTGCCACTACGTCATTTTCTTTTTCTTTTTTCATATTAACACTCCAAACACATGATCCCAAAGAAGAAAGAGAAAACTAGAAAAAACAAAAACATCCTACGGTGTGTGATTTCCGCACATGGAGCAGAACAATCGAATAAGAAGAAATAGGAGCGGGTAACGATATGAACTCACCGTCCCATCAACAAATGTCTGAAGATTGGATTAAATGGGAACTTGGGAAGACACTATAACAAGAAAAAAAAAATTTAACATGCTCCAGGTCTATCATTTATTCACCTTTTATTTAGTGATTCTTTTTTTATAAATAAAAATTTCTTTCATTTCTATCTTTTTTTTTTTTTTTTTCCTCCATCTTTTTTTTTTTTTTTTTTTTTAGAAAGACCACCATCGTTCTATTTTACAAAAAATCTTCTCCTGTACCAAGACGCGCTTGTTTCTTTGAAAATGGCTGAGTAACTGTAATCTCAGTTCCCGAACAAAAACCGTTTCTTTTCTTTATTTCATTATATCTTTTGGTGCAGTGGGACTACCGTGTTTCTTCAATTGAAATTTTGATATTTGGCTTAATTTTTTTATTTTTTTTTATTTTTTTCTCTCATCATTTTTATTTCTCTTTCTAACTCATCTACTTCATTGAATATTGTATGCTCCGGAAACACTAAATATGTTCTCATATGTCCACCGTCCATCTATTGTAATGAACTTGAGGCAAAAATTTGACTATGATGATATTGATGTTATTGGCCAAATATACGAGGCCAACAAATAAAAATGAAATAAATACTACTTTTTATAATGTGGGGGAGCTTCAGAAAGTAAAAAACTGACAATTACACGAAGCTAAAAACAAAAGGACTATAATGATTACGCCCCGGATGAACTTTGTCTTTAAATTGGGATTTTTTGACTTTGTATCATATACTTTTGTATAATATTAAGTTATGTAAGATGTATATTATTAGGAACTAACATTATTTAAATATCATTTTGTTAACAAGTACTTTTACCACGCTTCTCGAAAAAATAAAAAATAGCAAGTAATACATTAAAAATCAAAGTTTTATAATTTCTAATAATTCAATAGTTTACATTTTTTTAAATACTTGTTATTTTTATTTCTTTATCAATACTCTAACTCATTTATAATATCTTCCAAACATTATTATATTGTAATTGGTGGTGAATAAGTTTACTGCGTATGAAATGAACATATTTTAAATTGTTAGAGAATTATAATATGAATATAATATAAAAATCATTGATTGAGTCTAAATTCTTGGGTGAATTGATTATTTATCATGGTTGTTTAATTTATTTATGATAAATGTGTGTCATCAAATTTCTCGAGAATAAAATGATAATTTCCTTTTCAAACCAATGAACTTATCTCATATTGAAAAAATTTAGACCAATGTGGGAGCAAGCTCTAAAATGCCCTTAATTTATTTGTGTTCTATGAAAGTGAGTTTAACCTCCTTTGTTTTATATTTTTTTTATTATAGTAATTTTCTTTTAGGGTAACTGGGTCTGGTTTGATCCGTGTCTTGGCTGGAGCCGATGAGTAAAACATAGGTCAAGTTAGAAAATTAGGTTAATTTAGATTTAGTCCAAACAAATCCAAATTCAATTAGTTTGAATACTATATTTTGATTTTGCCAACTTTAAACTGGCCAAATTGCTCTCTCTCTCACACACACCAGAAGGGTTGCAGTGCCAGCGAAATATAGGACAAGTAGTGTCCATACTTGCATAGTTAAGACGAGAAAATACACATGATGGACACATGATGGTAATAGGCTTATGGATCTGTCTACAGCTCCAATTCCATGGGAAGAAAGCAATAAAAAGCTTATTGATTATGTTGATGATCAAGGTAACTGGGATACTCATTCTCTCACTCGGTGGCTACCTTCTGATATTGTGTTATCAATTAGGAGCATCTTACCTCCAAATGAGCAAGATGGAGATGATTATTTGCGTTGGAGCTTAGACCATTCAGATTGGATTTCAGTAAAAGCCATATATCAAACTCTTACAGGTAATGTTTCTGATACTCCTGGTAGTTCAGGGATTTGGAAAAAGGTTTGGAGTTGGGAAGGTCCTCGAGTTGTTCGATTATTTTTGTGGAAGGTCCTTCATAACAGACTGCCAACAAAAGCTAGGCTGAGTTCTTTTGAATTAGGCCAAGCTTACTGTCCAATCTGTCTTGTTGAGGCCGAAACATCTTTGCATTTGCTTAGGGACTGTGTGAAAATGAAAGTGCTTTGGGCTGATTTAGTTCCAATTGGTTTGCATAATTCATTTTTTACTGTTGATCTTCATGGTTGGCTGGAAATTTTTTTATCTTGTTTGGACAAGTTTACAAATAATATACCCTGGTGTATTGTGTTTGGCACTAACTGCTGGTTGGCTTGGAAATGGAGAAATGACTTCGTCTTTGGAAATCCTATTTCTTCTCTTTTCTATAAGAAGAATTCGGTTATTAGTACAGCTGAAGAGTACAAATTGGCTTTTCATTCTGCTTCCTGTAATAGATTAATCAAGCTCAGAGCTGAAATTTTCATTAGTTGGAAACCACCAGAAGAGAATTGGATTAAGCTCAATACTGATGGAGCTGCTAGGAGCACTCAAGGTTTAGCAGCTTGTGGAGGTATTGCTAGAAATCATGAGGGTCACTGGCTCAAAGGTTTCTCTTACGGGATTGAAAATTGCAATGCTCTCAATGCCGAATTGTGGGGTATACTTAAAGGTTTGGAGATGGCTTGGGAGGAAGGCTGGAAAAATTTATTTGTTGAATCTAATTCAACATCTGCAATCACCATTCTTTCTAGAAGAGGTGTTGCAGCCCGTGAGTCCCACTTGGTGACTCGCATACAGGCTTGGTTCCAAAAAGATTGGTATATTCAACTTGTCCATACTTATAGAGAAGGAAATTATGTTGCTGACTGGCTGACGAATTATCCTCTGGACAATACTACTGCTCCTGATATGTGTAGCTTTGGTTTTCTCCCTTTTCAGATTCAGTCTGTTTTTATTGCTGATTTAGTGGCCAAGCTTTTTTGTGAGTTAATAGTTTACACTCATGGCTTTCCACGATCAATAGTGACTGACCGAGATCCTATATTTGTAAGTCAGTTTTGGTCACAGTTATTCAAGTTAAGTGGAACTTCGCTGCACACTAGCTCCGCATATCATCCGCAATCTGACGGGCAAACTGAGGTAACTAATCGTTATCTTGAACAATATTTGCGTGCTTTCTGTCATGAAAAACCAAAGAATTGGTCAGAATTTTTGGGATGGGCACAATTTCATTATAATTCCAGTGTGCACTCAAGCATTGGTATGGCACCCTATACTGCTGTCTTTGGTAAGCAGCCCTTGCGGATTCCTCCTTGTCCTAGGGGATTGATAAAGGTGGAAGCAATTGAGGCCTTATTAGTGCAGAGAGATGAAATTCTCTCTCGGTTAAAAGCACATCTGTTACAAGCCCGAAACCGCATGAAGATTCAGAGTGACAAGCATAGGAAGGATCGCTCGTTTGAAGTAGGAGAACTAGTCTGGGTGAAATTGCAACCGTATAGACAGGTTTCACTAGAAAGGCGTGCTAGCCATAAAATTGCCAAGCGATATTTTGGGCCTTATCGAGTTGAAAAGAAGGTTGGAAATGTGGCTTATCGTTTGCAGTTACCTCCTAACTGCCAGATTCACCCCACCTTCCATGTCTCCTTACTCAAGCAATTCCGTGGAAATCTGGACATGCAGCCTGTACCCATTCCAGAGGAGACCGAGGAGAATAGGCCAGTTCAAATGCCATTAGCAGTGTTGGCCAGACGTACTGTTGTTGTGCGAGGAATTCCCCAACGCCAGTATTTGGTTCAATGGACCCATTCAGTGCCTGAAGATGCTTCTTGGGAAATAGAGGAGCATTTGCATCGTTGTTATCCTTCCCTGAACCTTGAGGACAAGGTCATATTTGAAGAGGAAGGGAATGTTACAAGAAGGAGTTCAAGTAGAGAAAAACATTCCTCGGTGAGGTTGAAGGACTACGTGGCATAGGTGAAGTTTATGCAGAGGACACGTGTAATAGAAATAGGTGATATGTTGAAAGTAGGACAGCTGTGTCTGTTGTAAATGAAGGTTGCTGTTAATAGCCTTAATACGTGGATCTGATGTGAGAACATACAGGGTACAAATAGAACGCAGTGTATCATTGAAAAACTACTGAAAATATACAATTGATTTTTTGGTTTTCCTTTCCAATTCTCTTGTTCCTCTCTTGTTAGGTCCATTCATAACATTTAGCCTCTGTTTGTAGAGCTCGAACAGTGACTGTTTTGTAGTTTCTTGCTGGGATTTTCCTCAGCATACAAAAAAAAAAGACGAGAAAATACAAAACGCATCACTTTTTTGGATGGTTCATCATAAGCTCATTATAATTAGCTTCATCGAAAGGAATGTGTTTGTGCCCAGTCGTAGAACATGTATAGCAATAGCACATACTGACAAAATTGTTAGAGAGTCATATTTTTTTATATATTTTTTTTTACTAAAATGATGTGACATGTGAGTGATTTCTCTAGTACTTATTTTATTAAACACCAACACTTTATACTCTACTGTTTGCACTTACTAATTAAGTATAATTCTTTGGACACCTTGGCTCTTGCATGTGCAGCTCTTTGACTGGAGCAGTCGTGTCGTAGCGCGGCTTTAGCAGTTTTCTCCGCTCACTGACTTCTTCATATTGATTAAAGCATTTGGGCTAAGGCGATAGAATAGTCCCTATATAATTGGAGCTGTCCATTGACTTCGGCCCATTGGATAACCTCCCCCAACCTTTTGTATTCAATTTTTAAATGCGACAGTATCTTTCTGATACCGATGTTAAACTTTGAAATTTGACATTAAATCATAACTGTTGATTTTTGTCAATCAACGATTATTATTTATTGAGAATTAATAATTAATTATTAAGTTTAATTCTTAATAAATAATAATCATTGATCAGCGGAAATCAACGGTTAGAATTTTGGTGTCAAATTTCAAAATTAATATCCCTTATTGTAAATAATATATGAAAATATGAAAGGATTCAATCTCAAATATTCCTATTTAATATTTAATTTTTCGAACTTTCTGTATCAGATACCTAATCTCAATTTTCTTCGCAGCATACACACACACACACTGAAAAGGTATGATTTCTTAATCTGTTTTTGACATTGGACCCACTTATACAGTTCTGTTTGTTTTTTTGGCTGCATTTCTGCTTGTTACTATCTTCATTTTCTTATTCTTTGTTATATTTTGTTTATGTTTAGTGTTAATAAGAAAGAATACAAGGAAAGGCACTAATGACAACGAAGATGATGAGGAGGATTCAAACAATGAAAGATCTTTGTTGCATATTCAGAAAACCCGTAAGGATCGAAAGGAAGGAGAAACAGTATATCCTTATTGTATAATTCCCCTATTTACTTGCACTGCATCCTTTAAAGTGGTTGTTGATACGGAAGCTAACTAACTGATGCAGTGCTAACCTCAAAAACTAACTCAGTAACTAATTGGTAACAGCAACAACTACCCATAAGAGCAGAAACTATCTAACAGAACTACCGACTGCTTCTTCTCAACTGACTCTCATGACCGTAACAACCTTGAAGACAGACAGCAAGTTGTACTTTTGCAAGGGCTCTTTGAAAAGCTCTGCATCTGCTGAACCAAGTGAAGAATATGGGAAAAACCAGTCTTTCAGTTTGAGTCTTGGAAAGATATTTAAGTTTAACATGATAGCAAAGCAACGGGCAATATTTGGGGAAAATGTGTTTCAGTGTTGCTCGCAAGCTACATAGCTCTAAGTGTGGAAAGTATTTAATTTGGATACACAAATAGTTTCAAGAATTGTGCACTATCAAAATCACTCATTTAAAAGATTATTTACATTTTTTTTTACTAATAGACAACACTTAGTACTATAATAATTTGACACTTTCTTATTTATTGGCACTGTACAAAGTTTATGTTAAAAATGATAAACATAAAATACCAAGTTGGAGCAAACACAGCATCTTGAAGTTGAAGAAACTATTCAAAAATATCAACATCACCAGCGAAATATGAACAATATCAAAATTCCTGTTGTGTAGCCCTTGCCTGAAGTTACACTGGCAGAGTTTTAAGCCAGGTAAGTGGTAACCGAGTTTAGGCTGGTCCGGTTCTCATCCACACCAAGAAGCTCAAATAATAGGGGGTTAAGTTTGTTAACCAAAAAGTAATAAGGTTAAGTTCGGGTCAAAACTTGTTAAGTAAATGCTTTTGGTTCAATCCTATTGCCATAATATTATGCTCACCGCATATTTTTTGTTTAGATATTAATTAAATCTAGATTGCGAAATATATTATTCCATATCTTTTGTTTGGATATATTAATTAGATTTTAGGCCAGCTGTTCTATTTGTTCTATCTTGCTACCTGAGATCCAATATTTTCTTATCCCCTGGTACAGTACAGAGAAAATGGAACCATACATGAAAGCTCGAGCACTGAGGCCTGCAAATTCTCCCGCGTAAGGTATGGGTCACGCTTAAGAAATGCATATATTCTTCCGACTTGATTCCTTGGCAACACGCACACACTAAACATATTCCTCTTGTTAGCCATACTCTAACTCAGAATATCACCCTTTTCCCATTATTTATAATGACTTTCTGCACCATCCACCACTTTATATAAAAAAAAAAAATCATTGCGTTCTCTCATATACCAGTCATATTTGTTAAAGGATGTGCGAAGGCAAGGGTTTCTATTTATGGCTGATGCAAGTTATCGGCCTCTTGGGCCTTATAGTTCTTTGCCTATGGCTATCCTTACGACCGAAAAGCCCCTCTTACTCCATATTGTTCATCTCTTTAGAATCGCCCTCGAGTCAAAACGGCACCATCTTTTACAGCCTTGAAATTGAGAACTCAAACAAGGACTCGAGCATTTACTATGACGACATACTATTGAGTTTCTTATATGGGCAGCAGGAGGATACGGTGGCGCAGACAACCATAGGCTCTTTTCATCAAGGAACAGGCAAGACCCGCGTTGTAACTGAAGTTATTAATGCCAAACCTGGAGCATTCAAACCTCTCTTAAATGCCATCTCAAATGCAACCGCTGAGTTAAAGGTTGCTTTGATCACAAGACTTCGTTACAAGACATGGGGAATTAAGAGCAAGTTTCACAGGTTAAACCTCAAAGGTATTCTACCAATTGATTCCGATGGGAAGCTTTCACGTAAGAAGAAGAAGTACCCCCTTAGCAGCCGCAATAACAAAAAACTGGGAAGAGTCAAAGCAAAGCACTGATCTCATCTTTATCCTTTCCTTATAAATCACGTAGAAAACATAACTATTTGCGCGCATTTGCTCCGATATCAAGGAGAGATTCATGTTTTCCACCAGTACACGGGAGAGATCCTTGTTTCCACCACAGGTGTAGGCATAAACAAGAGCAAGATAATTTAGTAGTATCTGATGGGTTTTACAAATGTGAATCTATAATACAGCGAGACACAAGATCATTTGGTTTTGGAATTTTGTGGTTAAGAAATTTTTTTCCATCTAGGAGAAGTAAGATATTCTATTGCACATAGTATGTCTAAATCGAATAGAAAACAAACAATTCCATATTCATGTATTTTTTTCTCTTGCAATAACAATTCATGTAATGGTGTGTTTAATAAACTTAAAATTTAGCCCAAAAAACTGTACTCACTGGACAATCTATAGCAAAATTACTGCAGCAGTGGAGCTTCCTGAGGCAAGTACTCAGACTCCACTAACTTCCCAAATATATTTTGCCGACTTTAGGGATTTCTTCTCACTGGAGTCTGACAACGGCTGGCAACTTGTCTCCGCCATTTGTGTATTGAAATCTGCCAAGCAACAAAGGAGGTAGTTTATGAATCTATCCAACTGTAAATATGCATGTCAAATTGCCAATTTTGAAGCTATTGCATTATACGGAATAAAGCACAAGGGCTAGATCATTACAGCTGGAAAGCCACCATAATCCCCAGGCTCTTTGATGTCCTTGGTTACACAACTTGCCGCAGCCAACCGAACCTGAAAATGCTTTGTAATCAGATATCTTCTCAACCCTAAGCTCCCAATTTCCAGAAAGTAAAAACAGTACATCAGCAAAAGATTTTATAAGTTTTTGCAAGGAATTCCAAGTTGTATTGACACCATAAAGCTGCAAATTATTCCCCCTTGCAGACTACTCAGATGAGAGAACAGGCATTTATCAAGGGCTTTAGAACTTCAGATTAACCAACATGCAATGAAAGTTCGCTAATTCTTTACTAATCACTAGCCATCCTCAATGCAACAAGGAAATGAGAGGTTAGCCTTATAATACCAAGGAAATAAATACATGCCTTTGATATAATGGATACGTGATCTCTGACAGCTACCCTTCCTCCCATAGTCACATAATCTCCTATGCTGAACACACCAGACAAAGTAGAAATTCTTGAGAATTTCAAAAGCCTCAGCAGGAAATTCAGTTCTGATATGAACTTGACCAGTTAAGTCAAAACTAAAACTCACTACTAAGAGCACAATAATGAAGATAACATACTTTGCTGAACCTGCAATCCCAACTTGTCCACAAAGCATACAATTCTTCCCGATAACTACATTATGGCCAATCTGTAAAACCAATCAGAACAAAAGAACACAGCCTTTTTGTTTTCTTTTTATTTTGAAAAAGCTAAATACCCAAATGTTAACCTGAACTAAATTATCTATCTTCGAATTGTCCCCAATAACTGTATCTCTCCAGCTGCATAACCAATGAGCAAGAAAAATTAGTAACAAAGCTGATAACGGTTCCAAGTGAAAATCAAAATTTAAACACATTTTAACACAATTAAGCTAAAAAGAAAATGATAAAAGCCATCAAACCACTAACCTGCCCCTGTCAATGCATGTATTTGCACCAATTTCCACATGGTTCCCTATTATTACATTCAACATCTGACAGATTTAAGCAAGAGATGGATATTATATTTAGTACAACCTACGCAAGCTGAAAGGTAAATATGGAATACTATATTTTGAAAAAAAAAAAAAAGCCTGTCAAAATATACAGTTTAAAATCAAATTACAATAAGGCATATTTCCAACCTGAGGCTTCTTTATCATATTACCATCACCGTCCACATAAAATCCAAACCCTACATATCAAATACATTATTGTTATTATCAGACAAGAACTGATCCTACAAAACACATCTCCAGAGAGAAAGTAGTCTATTTAAATGTGCATGAATCAGCTATTCAATACTAAGCATCATCTGGTGCAAAAGGTTAAACATCTCTGACCAATAATTGTTTAAGGCTATATAATAAGTTCCGTACTAAGACTTTTATTCTTTCTTAAAGTGTACTTGACTATATAAAACAAGCAGGCTTAAAAACCCAGCTTTACCATCTTGACCAATGCAGACTCCATTGTGGATTACACATGAATCACCTATACAGCAATTACTAAGCGCAACATTAAACCTGAAAAAGTATTGTAGTATCAAAACCACATTAGTACAAATACAAATTCTTTTGCATCAGACATAAGTTTAATTTAAAAATCCGCAGATATGAGTATTTAGACATAAGCATACATGCGAACTTGCATACAAATAATGAAGAGACAGAGCATCCTTCGGAATTGAATTACAAATAAATAACCTCCATCTATTAATTCCAAATTAGCATGATGTAAGTCTCCCAATAATGAAAGTAGTTAATATTTTATACCTACAACAGCATATTGTTGGTATTTTTTACAGTCAGCTTCTACCTTCTATAATAACATAAGCCTTCAGTGCAGAGTGTCAGTTAGAGCTAAAAAAGCATCCAAGTCTGTTACAAAATTAATGGCTAAAAGCAATATTAAAGAGGAGCATCTAAGGTGAGAGCTTAAAAGCAAAATGACAACTTTTTCAAGCAATGGTATTGACGGGACAGAGTTGCATAGCTTTGTTAAAGAGAGAAAGGAAAGTGTACCCTATCTTTGTTGAATGAGAAATTGTAACAGAAGGCCCAACAATAGTTCCAGAGCCAATACGAACATTTGGACCAACAACAGATTCTGAATGAACTACAGCTCCAACCTCTACAAGTGCTGTAGAGTCAATGCAAGCTGACTCATGGAAAGTGCCACCCCCATTATGCCATTTCTGAAAATTATCACGGAAAGGCCCACAACCATCCTCTAATCTTGAAACACAAGACAATCGCAAAAGGAAATCAATACTTTTTTTTTTTAAAAGGAAAAAAAGCATCAAGAAGCGTATAGAATGATAATTCACCTGAAGAAGAAGCAGAAAATATGGAGAAATGACGAGGAGAAGCGAGAAAATAGAGCAAGTTTGCATTTCGATTGAAATTGAGAAAAGGGGATGACGCGGAACAAGCAAAGCCAAATACCCTCTTCCCAGCCATAGTTATCGCGGAACAATTACTAGGTTAAGTACAAGGATCCGTCAATGGTTAGATCGGGGCTCCGTCCAACTTGGGTCGATTAAAACGGTTGATTCGTATTTGGGATTCAGTGGGCCAGTGTCAATGTATTTCTTTCGGGCCATAGGGCTTTTGTGCTATTCTCCCCATTCATTCGCCCACTATCTTCAAGATCCCAAAAAAAGTATTATTTTGGGCATTAAAATGGGAGAAATAAAATAGTTATCTTTATGTTATGTCGTAGAAATAAGATCGAGCAAGTGGGTAAGAGAAAAGAGAAAAAAGAAAAAGTGAGATCTACTCATCTTTTGTGTGTACAAAAAATTTAGTTATTTCATGCAAAACTAGATAAATATAACCCTTAAAATGGGGTCAGTTATATTTACTATTAGATAAATGGAAGATTTTATACTTGAGAAAGGTTATACTTATTACATATTTTGCATACTACCTCTTACTACCAAATCTTAATCGTTGATTTTCGCCAATATAACGGTTATAATTAATTAGAAATTAATAATTAATTAATAAGTATGACCTTATAAATTACAACCGTTAGATTTAGTAATAAGAGGTAGTAAGAAAAATAAGTAGTAAATATAACCTTCCCATTATACTTACCACCAATTAGGGGTGTGCAAAAAAACTGGTTGACTTGCCCTGCCCTTGATCCGACCTTGACCTGACCCATAAATACCTATATTTTTTGAATTAGTTTAAATACTGACCCACTTTTATTTGGGTCAGTTTTAGACCTGACTTGTTTTAATATTGACCCATTGACCCAAAACTTGACTCATACCCATTATGTGAAAAAAAAAGAAAATCACAATTACATTAAAAGAAAAGTTTTAACGTAAACCTATCACGTCAAAAAAATTTATGGAAAATATTTTCATAAAAAAATTTCGCAAAAATTTTTGACGAAAAATATTTTCATCAAAATTTGTGATTAAAAACATTTCTGTACAAAAATTTGACGAAAATTTTTGTATATCAAATTTTTTTACAGAATCTAAATTTGTCAAAATATTTCACAGAAAAATATATTCATCAAAAATTTCGACGAAACACATTTCCATCGAAAATTTTTGACGGAAAAAAATTTCATCAAAATTCTTTACAGATTTCAAATTTCGGCGAAAGTTTTCGACGGAAAAATTTTGGTTAATTTTTTGACAAAAAAAAATTTCGTCGGAATTTTTATCAAAACACATTTCCTTCGAAAAATTTCGACTAAATATTTTTGTGAAGTTTTTTGATAAAAAATATTTCCATCAAAATTTTCAACGGAACACATTTCTGTAAAAAAAATTCGTAAAAATTTTTGACAAAAAATATTTCGTTAAAAAATTTTGACGGAAAAAATATTCTATCAAAATTCTTTAGAGAATCTAAATTTCGTCGAAAGTTTCATTTCCCTCGAAAAAATTTTTGTCGAAATTTTCGCCAGAACACATTCCCATCGAAATTTTGAATGAAAAATATTTCGTCAAAATTTTTGACTTAATTCTCTTTTCATTTAAAACATTTGATGGAAGAAATCATTTTCTTCAAAACTTTTGACGAAAACTAAATTTCGATAGAAAATTTATTTTTGTAAAAATTTTCATTAGAGAAAAAATTTCGTCGCTTTTCGAAAAAAAATATTCCGATGAAAAAATAATTTTGTGACGAAATTTTCGTCGTTTGCAACGTAGAAATTTCGACGAAATTTTGTGAGGAAACCAAGTCAAAAACGGGTCAGGTCAGATTTGACCACTTCAGAAACCAAGTCAGGTCAGATCCGATCCAGTTCTGAACTAGTTCAACAAAATCCAAACCAAGTCAGACCTGACTTATATCAAATTAAAGTGGGTCGGGTCAAAATACCTGACCTATAAAAACCAAGTTGGGTCGAGTCGGATAAAAACCTGACCCGACCTGACCCATGCACAGCCTTACCACCAATTAAGTTTATCGCCTTTTATTACCTATCTTTTCTATCGCCTCTTTCCATAATTCAATTGTAAGTATAACATTTTCTTTTGTGAAAAAATGTAAAAAATAAAAGTATTCAAAGGTCAGAATATTTTTCTTCATCCTCCTTACAACATCGAGTGTGGAAGTTTGCATCAGCATTGTATGTGGCAATAAAATAAAAAACACACATTATTAGATATCAGGATCAAGAGTGGAAGTGGGAAAGAAACAGTTGTTATTTTTTCGCAAAAGCTTAACCACAACATTATTCTATGCCTCGCCTTGTTTGCTATTTTGCCTTTACAAAATTTGCAGTGATGTATTGATCAAAAAATTGTGATTTGAATTGCAGACTAAAATCCACTTTTTTCAATGATAATTTGATAGTAGTCTTTTCATTTGCAAGGATTAGTGAATAAAAAATCGCATAAATGACAAAAAAAATAAAGAAAAAAAGGAAAAAATCAAAACCTCAATTCTAAGAAATAGTGTAGACCGAGAAATTTGGATTCTTTTTTAATTTTCATTTCATGTAACAATGATTTGGTTTGCAAACCCAAAGAGAGGGGATCATAATAAATTTTTATCGAACTAATATAGTTTGTCAATGATTGAATCTTCTTATAAATAAAATGAATAGCTGTAAGAAAATGAATAAGGAAATTATACAAAATTATAAAATACAAATAATAACGTCACGATTCAAATTTAAATGCAAATAATAAAATGATAATTCAAATCGAATTATTGCAAATAGTAACGTCATCCTATAATTCAAATGTCCATATGATCCTAGTCAGATTCTAGTCATCCTATAATTCAAGTGTAGATATAATCCTAGTTAGATCTTAGTCATCTTATAATTCAAATTGTGATTCGAATTGCATAAATGACAAAAAAAATTAAGAAAATAAACAAAAGGGAAAAAAAGGGAAAAAACTGAAACCCCAATTCTATGAAATGGTGGAGAGTGGAGACCGAGAAATTTGGATTCTTTTTTAATCTTCTTTTTGTGTAAAAGTGATTTGGTTTGCAAAGCCAAAAAGGGGATCGTAATAGAATTTTTACCGAACTGGTGTAATTTGTCCTTGATCGAATCTTCCTATATATACAAATGAATAGCTGTACAGAAATGAATAAAGCAGCTATACAAAATTACAAAATACAAATAGTAATGTCATGATTCAAATCTAAACGTAAATACAAATAATAACATGATAATTCAAATCTAAACATAAATGTAAATAGTAATGTCATCCTATAATTCAAATGCTGATATGATACTACTCAGATTCTAGTCATCCTATAATTCAAATACAGATAAGATTCTAGTTAGATCTTAGTCATCCTATAATTCAAATTGTGATTCGAATACATGATGCGCTGACACTTCAAAAGTCCCGACGCGTAGGGGTGTGCAAAATAACTAAAAAACTGAATCGAACCATGAACCGAATTAAACTGCCCTTAAAATAACTGGTTTTTAAAAATCAGTTTATGAACCGAACCGATTTTTAAAGAACTAGTTCATATACCGAACCGATTTTTAGAACCAATTTTGAACCGAACCGAACCATTTTCGAATCAAACCAAATTGATTTTTATAACTTTATTTTTAAATTTCTAAACTTTTTTTCAAAATAGGATCGACCCGAACCGATTCCGAACTAAACTGAATCACTTCCGAACCACTTTTGAACCGAACCAAACCATTTTCGAACTGAACATTTAAACCAATTCGATTCGGTTTTTCAAAAAATGATCAAAGTTTGTGTTGCTTTGCCTTTTTAGTTCCAATTATTAGATTCGTTGGATTACCATTTTATTGAGTTTAATATAAAAATTTGAAATATCCTATGTTTCTTTGCAAAATTGATAGATATTGTAAGTTTAACTTTACTTTTTGTTAAATTATTACATATTAAATATAATATACACTACATAAATCAAAAATGTTATTCAATATTAAAACGTGTCCTAACGTGTTAACATTTAATATTTTTTTTTAAATATTCCAATCGGTTCATCGCTTTGCGACTAGTCCGATTCGAGGCGGGTCCAGGATTAAGGCTTTAAACCCCTTCCAAAGGTAGTACTGGAGGGGATCGAACACATGCTTTCACCATCACCTGCTCAGCTCTCATGCGCCAAATGAGCTACCACCATTTGGTAAATTTAAATTTAATATTTTTTTAGAATTAACATATATGCAGATATGTCATGTTGTGTCCCGTGTCAGTATTGGTGCAACATATATTCGAATTGCATAAATGACAAAAAAAAAAATTAAGAAAAAAAAGGGGAAAAAACCGAAACCCCAATTCTACAAATGGTTGAGGCTGAAAAATTTGAATTATTTTTTAATCTTTTTTTTGCGTAACAATGATTTGGTTTGAAAACCCAAAGAGTGGGGATCGTAACATAATTTTTACCGAACTGATCTAATTTGTCCTTGGTTGAATCTTCTTATAAATACATATGAATAGCTGTACAAAAATGAGTAAAGCAGCTATACAAAATACAAATAGTAATGTCATGATTTAAATCTAAACTTAAATGCAAATAATAACATGATGACTCAAATTAATTTGAACATAAATGTAAATAGTAACATTATCCTATAATTCAAATGCAGATATGATTATATTTAAATCCTAGTCATTCTATAATTCAAATTGTGATTCGAATTGCATAAATGACAAAAAAATAATAAAGAAAAACAAACAGAAGGAAAAAATTGAAACCCCAATTCTACGAAATGGTTGAGACTGAGAAATTTGTATTCTTTTTTAATCTTCTTTTTGCGTAACAATGTTTTAGATTGCAAACCCAAAAAGAGGGGATCGTAATACAAATTTTATTGAACTGATTTAATTTGTCATTGATTGAATCTTCCTATAAATACAAATGAAGAGCTATAAGGAAATGAATAAGATTATAAGACAGCTATACAAAATTACAAAATATAATTAGTAATCTCATGATTCAAATCTAAACTTAAATGCAAATAATAACATGATGATTCAAATCAAACATAAATACAAATAGTAATATCATCCTATAATTCAAATGTGATATGATCCTAGTCATCCTATAATTCAAATACAAATATGATCCTAGTCGTCCTATAATTCAAATGTCTAGGATCTGACTAGGATCATATTTGCATTTGAATTATAGGATCTGACTAGGATCATATCCTAACAAATCGAGAGAGGATGGGAGAAGAAGAGTGAAAAATTAAAATTATAAGGATTGGTTGTTGGGCATTGAATCTAATACTAATTTAACGACGATTAATTTGATTGTAAATATGATAAATTTAACTGGACTTCATTTTCTTGAAAGAATATGGAAATGGATCCTCTAATGTGAAAAAAAAACATGACATGGTCATGTGAGAAGATTACAACCATACAAAAGTAAATCAACGGTTATGATTTTATAACTACCTATTTTAATATATTTTCTCTCTCCTCCTTTATTACCATTGATCTACCTTTGTATGGTTATGATTTCCCACATGACATGATCATGTGATTTTTCACATTAGAGGATCTAGATCCAAAGAATATAATGAACCAAGGAAAAAAGGGTATATAAATTACAAAGCAAAACTATATAAGGAATAAAAGAAGCTATGTAAAGAAGTATATAAAGCTCTTTTTCCATATTTATTCATTTTCCCTAAATAAAATTTGTCTGTTTGTGGATGTATAAATTAATCATGTCACTTATTGGGGGCCTATGACTTAGCTTGCATTATCAAACATTACCTAATATATTCAGTAAAATAAAACAGATTCAAGTCTTGAAAAAATTCATTTAAAAGATAAGTTATAAGTCTCCTCTTGCAAAGCTTTATCTACTATAGACCGCCTTAGATTGTAATTTTTTATTAAAATAAAATAAAATAAAAATTTAATAAATTAGTTACTAAAATAAGTTTTTTTCATTTATTTTTAATAATTTTTTATAGATGTTGAAAATTTGTTAAACTTAAATAAGCTGTTAAACCTAACATTGACCTTTTGAATTTTTCAGGTTAGTTTTATAATTTAACTTATATAATCCCTGTTGAATAGACCAAACTTAAAATATTTATATAGACTCGATTTATTTCAACTAAACCTGACGAATATTGCCCAGCCTATTTTACACTCTATTTGCTTGTGATTTTTTTATAATACTACTAGCTATGTCAATGCCACTATGCTCTGGTGAAATTGGTTCTGAAACCAATTGGCAGTTCCCCCCCCCCCCCCCCCCCCCCCCCCCCCCCCCCCTTCCTCTCATCATCAGTGACATGTCTTGCTTATCTATTATACTTTGATTTTATTCATTGATTTTATTTTAACAGTCTGTTTCTCACACAATGATTGGAGCTTACGGGTCAACCGAAGAATTTATTTCTGTTTTCATTTTTTTTTCCGAAAATACTCCGATTGGTTTATCCATAGTTATCAGTATCTTATGATACATGATACGATATGATACGATACGATTCACAAGCCAAGTAATATGTATCGTGAGGTGTATCAGAAATGGATTTGTATCGAACGATATTATACTGCGTCGTACGATACGATAAGTGTATCTTAGATATAAAAATTAAATCAAAATTTGCAATTTTTAATATTAAAAATAAAAATAAAGATTTGATTTGATTTATAATTTAAATTAAAAAAAAGCTAAAAGGATCTTTTTTGGAAGAGAATAATTGATTAGTAATGATAGTGATAATAGTGATAATATTAGTATTAATGATTGATAAATAGAAAAATAATTGATTTGTACTCTAGTTACTTATGTATTTTGCTTATTGTATCTTTTTGGAGTTTGATTTATATGATATCAATTATATTATATATTTTTAAATTTTTTATTATATTTAAGTATCTTATGATTCATCATACAATACAAAAAATCCTTCAATTGCAATTCAATAACCTTGGGTTCATTGCTTATGACTAATCCGATTCTGGTGATTCAAACTTTGAACAACTTCACTGTATTAGAGACGACGATCGAACACATGCATCCACCCCCTGCTTAGATTTCCTGTCGCAACTGAGGTACCATAGTTTGTTTTTCGGTTTCAGTTTTCATTTTTAAACCCTAAATTTTGTATGCAATTTACTCAGTATCTAATTTCTTTGCTTCCTTAGTGCAGTATTCAAATCTAAAAACCAGAAGTACACGCAGAAACATTTTCCTGTGAACAAAGCTAGTTGGTTGAAGTCCAACCATGCCTTTGTCATAGTTCTTTGTCTTTGATCAGTTTGAATTAATCACCAGTTTAGCAGCTTCTCGGGAATTGTGACGTCTTTTTTCTAAGCAGAAGAATGCTGAAAGAAGAAATATTGAAATTGGATTGCCAACTTATTCAGAATCAGAAGGAAAAAGAAAAGAAAAGAATGATTCATTCTCTAATGGTTTCCAAATCCATTCAATTCTTCCTTCTTCTTTGTTCTCTTGCTTCTCTTTCAGAGGTTGCCTTTGCCGACCCTCCATATGAAATTTGTTCCACAAGCAGCAACTACGAAAATGGAAGTTCCTTTCAAAACAATCTAAACAATCTCCTCTTCTCTTTACCCTCCAATGCTTCAATCTCCAAATCCTATAATACTTCTTTTGGGGTTGCCTCAGATAGAGTATATGGCCTCTACATGTGCCTCGACTATGTTTCAAATGAAACTTGCAAGAATTGCTTAGCCACGGCAATAGAGGACATCGTCAAACTCTGCCCTCAAGCAGAAGAAGCAGTTGTATGGGAGGAGGTATGCCAATTACGTTATTCCAATAACAATTTCATGGGTAGGTTGAATGTCACAGGTAACATTGGCAAAGATAATCAACAGAATATTTCAGAACCAGAGAAATTCCAATATGCTGTGAATAAGATATTGAGTAATATCACTGATATGGCATCTTTTAATGTTTCGGCAAACATGTATGCTACTGGAGAAGTCCCTTTTGAAGATAAAATCATATATGCCTTAGTGCAGTGCAGCAGAGATTTATCAGCCAATGATTGCAATAGTTGCCTGCAAAGTGCCATAAAAGATATACCAGGTTGTTGCTATGGCTCCATCGGTGCAAGAGTTCTGAGTCGTAGCTGTTATTTGAGATATGAGTTTTATCCGTTTTATCTTGGTGCATCAGAAACCACACCACAGGTTCTTCATCCGGCAGTTACCAAAGAAGTAAGCATTTCAAGTCACTTCAAGTTTTAACAATGGTCTAAAACATATTATAGGCAACAATCATTCAAAGCTGCATTCGATTGATCCTTTCCTTTATGCAGACAGTTCAAGCAAGATATGGATGATTACAGGCATTATAGTTGTGGTGGGCTTGGCGACAATATTTTCCATTTGCTGCGTATACTTTTTCAGGAATAAAAGGAATAAGCAAAGTAAGATTTTATTGGAAGGTCTGTTCAGGTTTCTAAATTCTTTTCTTCTCCTAACTCATTTTGTTGTTTTGTCTTTAGGTAAGAATTGGATAGACAATCATCTAATGAACCTTCAGAACTTTTGTCAGCGGAGTAAATCATCACTTCATCACCAGAATATTCGAGAAAGAAATGACAAAATATATGAGAACCTCCCTTATATTGATCTTGATTCTCTTTGTGTGGCTACTCAAAATTTTTCTGATTTAAATAAGCTTGGACAAGGTGGCTTTGGTCCTGTTTACAAGGTAAATAAAATTCAAGTTAAAAGTTCACCCTTTCTTACATGAATGTTTTCTAAAATTCACCCGTTAATTTTTTTTTTTTTGAAGGGTATACTTGTTAATGGCCGGGAAGTAGCAATCAAGAGGCTCTCAACTTGCTCTGTGCAGGGATCAGAGGAATTCATAAACGAGGTTCAGCTGATAAATAAACTTCAACACAAAAATATTGTAAAGCTTCTGGGATTTTGTGTAGATGGAGAAGAGAAGCTTCTTGTTTATGAATTTTTGCCGAATGGTAGCCTTGAAGATGTCCTTTTTGGTACGTATATTCTTTCCTCCTCCTTTTTAAGGATGGAACAACCAATTTGATTGGAATAAAATTCAACAATTAAAAATTAGATTGATAATAACATTCATTTTACAATTCATGGGGAACTTCATATTTACATTTTTGTGCATGTGGAATATGGATAGATCAAGAGCAACGTGCACGGCTGGATTGGACCAAACGCCTCGATATAATAAGTGGAATAGCAAAGGGGATTCTTTATCTTCATGAAGATTCTCGACTTAAAATAATTCATAGAGATCTAAAAGCAAGTAATGTGTTGTTGGACCATGACATGAATCCAAAAATCTCAGACTTTGGAATGGCAAGGATATTTGCTGGAAGTGAAGGTGAAGCTAACACTGTTACATTAGTTGGCACATAGTAAGCACTTATTTCCTTGCATGAAAATTTCCCCTTAACGTATATATTTACTTGCTTAAATTAATTTAGTTCCAATTTGAAGTGGATATATGGCTCCAGAATATGCAATGGAGGGATTATATTCCATAAAATCTGATGTGTTCGGCTTTGGAGTACTATTACTTGAGATCATTACGGGGACACGTAATGCGGGTTTCGATCACTCTAGAAGCAATCCCAGCCTTCTATCATACGTAAGTGTCTACCTCAAAATCTGCTAAATGTGTGAAAATTGTTTTCTTAACATGATGAATCATTAACCCCCAAGGGTAGCTCAGTTGGCAGCTGAGCTCCCAAGGGATTGCTTGGGGAAGGGATCAAATCTTGCCTCAAGCAGTTTCTTGGAAAATCTTTGGGGGCCAGAGGATAAGTCAAAAATCTTCGGTTGGGGAATTAGTCTCGTCCTTTCTCCGGTTGCGAAGCTTAGTGCACCCACTGTTACAATGAGGGGCTAGCCCAAACGGGCCGTACCCCGAGGACATGGTGCCCGGAGAAGGTTGAATGGGGATACCTCCTGGCAATGTACCAAAAAAAAAAAAAAACACGATGAATCATTTTGTAGGCATGGCATCTATGGAATGAGGGAAAGGGGACGGAGTTAAAGGATCCTTTGTTATTGGATTCATGCTCCGAAGATCAGTTTTTGAGACTCATGAGTATTGGACTGCTATGTGTTCAAGAAGATGCATCTGATAGGCCAACCATGTCTAGGGTTGTTTTGATGTTGAGGAATGAATCATCATCGCTTGGCCAACCAGAACGGCCACCTTTCTCGGTAGGGAGATTCAGAGCTAATGATCTTAATGACCCACATTGCCAAGATTGCTCAGTCAATTTCTTGACTGTTTCTGATATTATATTGCCCCGGTGAATGTTTTACTATTTGGATTTACTTGTAAAATAAATGTTTATGTATTGATATAATTCAATTACAATAAGAGCTGTTTGATACAAGGTATTATTTTGGTTGCTCGGGAAAGTAGTATCGAGAAACTTTTATTTCCACGTTTGGTACAAATAAAAGGTAAATATTTTCTGAGAAAATTTTATTCCCTGAATTTTATTTTACACTATCGATTGAAAATACCAACTTCCACATGCTATTTTTTTTCCCCACTCACTGGGAAAGCATTCACACATTTGTCAGTCAAAAATACCCTCATGAGCCCTAAAAACGTATGACTTCATCTTTCCATGGTGTTGTTCCACACAAAGTTGGATTTGTTGGTTCAATGTTATACTTATCAGGCTTGGAGTTGATATTGGTGGATGATATGAAGATCGAGGAGTTCAGAACTTGAGATGTAATTTGTTCTCTTATTTATGTCGCAATTCTTCCATGAAAGCAAGCACTTCTCTTCAAATTGCCACTGCCCTGTTTGGTCTTCTTCCTCTTGATTCTGAAACATTGCTGCAGATTAAATCTAGTCTTCCGGCTTATTCTAGTAAATCTGTTTCTGAAGATGCTGGAAACCTAGTCTTTCACATGAATTGAAGTAGATGGGGGATATGGGATGGCACAACAAGAGGATGACAGTTTAGTACAAAAAACACGATATGGGAGTATTCAAGAAAAAGATGAACAGTGTGCAGAATAGTCACCGAGTAAAGAAGTCGCTGATTTGCATTGTACTCATGTGTAAGTGTAGTTACAAATTATGAGGTTATTTTTTTGTAAATTCATCTCATATTTCTAAAAATATTTTATTATTAACCAAACATACGTTCACAAAACTTACCAAATAGTTTTTTCATAAAATTTTAAGAAAACTAATATTCGTACCATTTTTTCAGTAATCAATACCAAACATACCCTGACGGGTAAGATATAAGATTTCTACTTTATCTTTGTAAGTTATAAAATAAATTTTGGTTTCATTTGTTTCACACCATTTTCATGGATTTTTGACCCAAAAAATGTGAATTTCAAAAAAATCCACGTGTTTAGTTCATTGACCAAATATTTTACCAAACTAATGCAGGAAGACTTATTTCAGGTGGTTATGCGTTTAGTCACGTATCTTACACATGCGCGTTTCTGATAAATCTGAACCCGTTTGTACTAGATACGTGTCTGAACACGTCTGTATCATGTACGCGTTTCTGACAAGACTAACGAGTACAATACTAAGATGCGTCATATTCAGGCACGTATTTTGTGGCATAGTCGCGTCACAGTCAGAAATGCGCACCTGGTACAAACGTGTTTAGACACGTACCTGGTACAGACGTGATCAGATTTGTCAGAAATGCGTATGTGTCAGATGTGCGACTAAACGCGTAATCACCTGAAACGCATTTTTTTGCATTGGTCCGATAAAATATTTCGTCAACAAAGGTAAATTTTTTTAAAATTTACATGTATTAGGTCAAAAACCCCATTTTCATTCATAAATGAGACAAAAATTGTACAAGAGTGAGAAGACGTCAGTTTGTCACTTCCGAAATTAGTGAATATTGTAAAAAAAAAAATTAAATAAATTTACAAGTTGCTAATCCCAACAACTCTCGTTTGGTGAAGCTGGATCAGGCTACTATGTTGGTTCTTGAATATATACTTCCATCCGATATTGAGTTATTAGTTCGATTGAACTGTTGACCTGAGTTAACATATGAAGAGCTATATTTTATATATAAAAATATGTAAATACATGTAAAAATTTATCATGCAAAGCTATAAATATATATAATTTTGTAGGAATAAAAAAAAAGTTATATTCATAATCACATATACAATATAAGAAATAAACAAAAAAAAAAGGAAAATTCAAAATATGAAGTAACCACATATGACTTCTCTACCAAATATCTGTTAAGAATGGTACGAGGGAGTCCAAAACTCTTGGCAAGGGATACATCCATGGGCCAAGCGATAAACCACAATAAGTGGGCCAACACTACATCTCAACCCAAAATCTTAAGGCTGTAGGTTTATGGGTCTTTTTGCACTTATATGGTCATCACTTGGTCTATGTTATTGTCTAGCCTATGTGAAACTTACTTCACCACCACTCACTCACACTTATCTCAACCCAAAATATTAAGACTGTAGGTTTATGGGTCTTTTTGCACTTATATGGTCATCATTTGGTCTATGTTATTGTCTAGCCTATGTGGAACTTACTTCACCACCACTCACTCACACGTGATTATTTCCAACATCCTCCCTCAAGTGTGAGGCCCAATATCATTCTTACTCTAAGGTCAACTTCTGTGGAAGTCTTTTTTTTTCTCTTTAAATATTAGGGTCACACTAGACTTCTGCAGATGCCTTCCAAACACTTGGCCCAGATCGTTGGCTCTAATACCACTGTTGGGAATGGAACGAGGGACCCCAAAACCCTTTGCAAAGGATACATTCACCAATGAGCCAAATGACAAACCATAATAAGTGAACCGACACCACATCTTAACCCAAAACCTTAAGGCTGCAGCTGCAGGTTTATGGGTCTTTCACACTTATATTGTCATCATTTGGTCTATGTCTAGTCTATGTGGTACTTCTTTACAACTCATACTTGATTATTTTCAACAATATTCTCAAATAATCATGTTTAATAATTGAGAAAAGTGTTTGTCATTTTAAATGACAGAAAGTTATATCATTTTAAGAGAGATACAGACACAGAAAATTTGAATTTTAAATTAAAAAAACCATCCACTTTCTCTCTCCCATGATTTCCGTTTTTCTGTGTCTATCTCTCTCCTAAAATGACATAACTTATGTCATTTAAAATGACAAACACCAAACCCTTAATAATTATAAGATATTTATCAACATATAGTTTTTTTTATAAAAAATACATGACATGTCGATTTTGATGAACCGACTGAGCCACCAGTTTTGATAAAATCCGACGAATTCGAATCGAATTTCATCGAGCCTAATATATGACTTGTCCGAAACTAGACTTGAACTTGTTAGATGACCAGGCCGATTTAAGTCGTATATGATAACACTACATCCATATGCCAATCTCACTTGTGGGCCCATCAAGACTCACGATGACATCTTAGTCTCGTTCAAGCGGACTAAATTATATCAAATTAGTAAATAATTTTAAAATTATATTATTTTGACAAATATTTAAATTGTATTATAATAATAATAAAAAGTCCAAATATTTGATATATTTCAAGTATTCCAACTGTTTTAAATTTTTGCCTCTTACTTCTCCCGATTTCTAATAGATCGGTTGAAAATAAAATAATAGTAAGATATTGATTAATCGTAAAAAAAAAAATGAAATTATAGCAATTATAAATTATCACTTACCCAATTTAAATGATATTAAATATTTAAATATTTATAAAAAAATCATAAAATTGTAGTTATTGTTAATAATTTTGATATTTTTGAATTTATACAAATTACAAATCATAATTATTTATAGACATTATTATTTGACTCATAAATTTAATATTAATTTAATAACACCACAATTGATCGAGCATGTTTATTAGCGACACAACACGAAAGGTTGATGATGAGCATATTTATGTCTATTTTAAATTTTAAATATAGAATTTAATGTAATATGAGCTGATTGAGTTTTGTATTTAATATAATGAAAACTGGTTGAGAGTTGGTTACATGTTGTCGCCATATTTATGTCTATTTTGAATTTTGAATTTAAAACTTAATATAATAAGAGCTTATTATGTTTTTTATTTAACATAATAAGAGCTGATTGCGAGTTGGTTTAGTTACGTGTTGTCGCCAATTCAAATTCATTTATAATTTGTAATTTTTGAGCCTATTTATAGTCAATATTTCAATGAAATTAGCAAGAGTGTAGATATCAAAAAGTAAATATGCTCTAAATTACATTAAATTCTAAATCAAAATGAAATGCTCTAAATTAAATTCAAAATTTAAATTTAAAATTCAATATTCAATTTATATAACAACAACCTCCTATATAAACCACATTAAAAATTGGGAAAAGTATGTGTAATTTAAAATGATGGTCTTTACCTAAAAAAAAAAAATGATGGTCTTTTAAGAGATAGATAAAAATAGATCATGGGAGAGAAAGAGGAAAAAGAAAAAAAAAAAAGACCCTGCTCTCTCTCTCGTGATTTATTTTTATTTTTCTTTTAAAATGATTTAACTTTCTGAACACACATATTTTCCTAAATAATTTACCGCATCCATATGAGGATTTGGTTAAGCTGTGGAGGTTGTGCCATAAAAAGTCTTAAAATGGATAGTCGGAAAAAATTAGCAGGGCTAAGCCCAAAGTTATGTGAATTTCTCAAATTCTATGTATAGAAAAGTATCAAATACGATATCAACATACATGTGTATATTTGATTAATGCGTGTTATGCTCGAGTATTCATGGAGTAGATCTGATGGTGATGGCTGCAAGAAATTCTTCTGTGTGTTATTTGACTCATAATTATACAAATTAGAAATCATAATTATTTATGAGAGAAGGATATTGTAATAACCAAGTTGTGTTACTACTATATTACTACAAATCAATCTCACCGTTAGATCGATTGTGTTTATCCAACAGTTATATTTATTTTTATCTTTGTATGGTTATGATTTCTTAAATTTAATATTTTATATTTATTTCTACCTTTGTATAGTTATGATTTTATATATTTAATGCTTTCACTTTAAATATGGAGAATTATAACCATACAAAGATGAAAATAAATATAACTGTTGGATCAACATAATTGATCTAACGATGATGTTGATTGGTAGTAACATGATAGTAACACAATTTGATTGTTACAATATCATTTCCCTTATTTATATACTACTTATTATTTGACTCATAAATTTAATGTTAATTTAATAACAACACAATTGATCGAGCATGTTTGTTAAGAGAACATTTTCAGTACTATTGTCATATTAGGTAGTTGATACTACTCTCATTCAAAATAAAATTACAAATTATATATTCTCGAAATACATAAATATAATATTAAGTTGTTGTATTTTTTTTTCTCTCGTTAAAAAACATGTCAAGACAGATGTTATATTCTTATCGGTGGAACATCGGTATTACGGTATATTAGATTTTTTTGGTTTATTAGAGGCGGTCATGTGACAACACGAAAGGAAGAATTGGCACCTTATATTTTTTGATTAGGGTGAAATCGAAATCCCTCTTATACATTCTATAAACATATTGTGTAAGGAAGAATTATTACCTTGCGTTTTTTGATTCGGGCCGGTGAAATTCCTCTTATACAGGAAGACGGTCAAAAGTCTTCAAAAGAATTTAGGGTTTTTCTCTTATACATGCGCAAGCTGGATAGTATATCGTAAACACACAACATAATTAGGGTAGTAAATAATTAAGAAATAACCACATGAGGTGAGTTTCTGCCCTAGCAGCCCTATCAAGAATATTTTCTCTATTCCATCTTAAAGTTTCAAATTAAAGTTGCATTAGTCTTGCAATCAGATCTAAAAAAAATTAGCACAATTCTTTCTGAAAAAGAAAGTATTGGAAGATTAGTTCAGCAACTTCATAATACAACTAAGGTTAATAATAATTTAGATTCTTTTAATTTTGATGACATAGTAGTACTATATTGTGACGATTTTTTAAAATAATAAATCTAGACTTCATTGAAGTACTAATTCTATATAATATACAGAGTAAATATCATTTTTAGTCCTCAGTAAATTTTATAATACCCGATTTAGTCCCTAGCAAATAAAAAGGCTATTCGTAGTCTCTAAAAAATTCAAAGTGGACCCATTTTAGTTATTTTGAGAGACTAATGTGAGTCTTTTTTGAATTTATGAGAGACCACGATTTCAACTAAATGAGTCCATTTTAAATTTTTTAAGGACCACAAATAATCTTTTTATTTATTAAGGATTAAAATAGGTATCGTAAAATTTGCTAAGGAGGAAAAATAATATTTACTCTAATATATATGACTTAATGGCTACAGTAGTCAAGAGATGCCTTCTCCATATTCTTTAAATCAAGCCTCATCAATCTTGGCCGCCCTATGATGTGACTGAAATCAAAGGATGAAACCTAAATTATTAACAAGTATATTATATCAAGGATTTATTATTTGTATTGTTACTCTATATAACATTTGGTACTGTCAACTAAATTTTTTTTAAAAGAAAATGGAAATATTATTTGTATTTGTTACTGTATATATCGTTTTAATTGTGATAAAGAAAGTTTGACTTCAAAATTAATTGTAAAAAATAAATATAATATAATTATTTCTATATTTATATGATTATGATTCTTTATATTTAATGTTTTCATATTATAAAACGATGTAGTATTATATGACTGCATCAATGCTTAGGTGCAATACATATCACAAATCCTTATATCAAATGGCAAAAAGAAAGACTAGTAACTAGCAATCAAAGTTGTTGGATCAATATGTAACGTGCATCGTTTGACCCATTTTTTGTATTATGTATAGTGAATTGTATCAAATCATAATTTAAATCGCAAATCAAGTTTTTATTTTTTTTATTATATTAAAAATTAAAGATTTTGATTTGATTTTTGTATTGTATGATACATTTATTATATCATATCATATTATATCGTTCAATATAAACTCCTTTCTTATATATATTGTTGGAATTGTGAATCATATATTACCGTGTATCGTAAGATATCCATCGCTATGCTAGCAATAAGTTTGGGAGAGATCACGAGAAAAATAATAATAATAATAATAACAACGTTAACCAGCTTTGTGTTGAGCCAAGGATCTCGTGGTTCCAGCGATTTTCTGCTCAAGATTTCTCAAAACTATCAATAGTCAGTACTTAATTCCAGTCAATATCAATTTCAAGAATGGAAATTTCCATGCTTTTTCTAACCCAGTTGTGAGAGGTAAATCTCCATTCCATTATTAAGAATATCAATGCTTCAAAAGTCAGAATATCTTAACTAACCTGCTCCAATATAATTGTCGTCTTTTGGCCGAAAAGGTGATTGATGTGATATTGGGATAATGGACAAAGATAGACCTTCAGCTATGCTTTTGTTCATCATTTTTATGTTATCTATCCACAGCGTTTTTGGTGCAGACCTTATTGATATCTATTGTCCGAAAGAATTCCCATTTTACACCACCAATAGTTCATTCCACAGTAACCTCAAGCTTCTTCTGGGGTTGTTGTCCTCCGACACCGCTTCAGAGGCAGGTTTCTATAACACATCTATAGGAGAAGGGCCAGACCAAGTGTATGGACAAGCACTCTGCAGAGGGGACATCACTAACTCCACAGTTTGCAAGGAATGCATTGAGAAAGCAAGCCAAGATATAATGAATCGGTGCACCAGTGAAGACGCAATGATATGGTATGAACTTTGCCAAGTTCGGTACTCCTTTCAGATGTTTATATCAAGGATGGTTTATACTGGAAAGTATCCACCGCATAATGATCAGGAGAAGAATGTCTCAGATCCTATTGGATTTGATAAATTCTTGACTTACTTAATGAACAATCTCTCATATGAGGCTGCTTTTATTCCTGCTAAGAACATGTTTGCAGCTGGGGAAATTGACTTCTCTGGGACGAAGACAATTTATGGACTAGTCCAGTGTACCAGGGACATTTCTGAAACAGACTGTAGTAGTTGTTTGAGTTCTGCATTAACGGACCTTACTGCATGCTGTTCCTACCGGGAAGGAGGGATGATTGTTAGTAGGACTTGCAATATGAGGTTCGAATCGTCTGAGTTCTTTAATACTTCATCAGCATACCCGTTGATTTACCCAACTTCCAAAGGTAAGGTTATTAAATCTGACAATTTGCATCTATACATCAAAGAAATTATTCATACTTTTCAGTTTCACTGCTTGCTTTTAAATCCTATTTCAAAAATATCCCAAAGTTGACTAATAGATTAATTTTTGTTCAAGTTTAATCTTAATATATTTTGTTCCTATTTGTTTATTCACATTTCATGAATAATAATTTAAGAAAATTGAAATTAAAAGTAGTTAATGAGGGGTGTGAAATTAGGATTGTAGCATCATCCTAATTTCATCCATCATGTCAAAAAGAAATTGATAGAAGCTTGTTTCAATTTACAAGGAAGAGGGAAATGGAAGCCCTGGATGTTTGTGTTGACTATATGTGGGTCAATTTTGACATTAGCAGTTCTTATTGGGCTGTGCACTGTTTGCTTCTGGCGAAAAAAGGATACAGACAGAGGTGAACTTCTATAATTGTAATTCATTTTCATAAAATCCATACAAGAACTGCAACCCTCAGTTCTCTTTTATTTCTTTTCTTTTTGTGTCTTTAACTATAAAATGAAACAGATGAAGAAAAAAGCGAAATGAATCGATTACAAGAGTTAGCTAGCCCCAAGAATGTAGAAATTACACAAGAAGGTGACTTGATTAGTTCTGATGAACTGTTCATGAAGTTCGCAACAGTTAAGGCCGCTACTGATGACTTTTCTGATACAAATAAGCTGGGATATGGAGGGTTTGGTGCAGTGTACAAGGTAATATAATCCACTAGAGTTCTTTTAGTGCCTGGTTAACAGTCATGTCATCATGTTGGATTTTGGAATTCAAATTGCAGGGTGTTCTGCCAGATGGTAATGAAATAGCAGTTAAAAGATTATCAACAAAGTCTTGGCAAGGAATAGAGGAATTCAAAAATGAGGTCAAACTACTTGCCAAACTTCAACATAGGAATTTGGTGAGGCTGTTTGGCTGAGTCTTAGAGGGAGAGGAAAAGCTACTCATATATGAATTCATGTCAAACAAAAGCCTTGATCAATTTATCTCTGGTTTGTTCGGTTTCTTACCTTTTCATAAACCTTCCACATGTATCGTTGATTGGTTTTACACAAGATAACATTCAATTGACCCTGGTTCTTTATTATT
The DNA here is from genome assembly GCF_033153095.1 of Gastrolobium bilobum. Taxonomy (NCBI): domain Eukaryota; kingdom Viridiplantae; phylum Streptophyta; class Magnoliopsida; order Fabales; family Fabaceae; genus Gastrolobium; species Gastrolobium bilobum. Next base: position 920,091 of record NW_026896335.1, on the reverse strand, counting down.
CAAGATCCACAAAAACGTTCCAAACTTGATTGGAAGACATGCTATGGCATTATCAGCAGCATAGCCAGAGGACTGCTTTATCTTCACAAGGAGTCTCGGCTTAAAATCATTCACAGAGACCTAAAGCCAAGCAATGTGTTGTTGGACCATGAACTAGTTGCTAAAATATCAGATTTTGGCATGGCCAGGATATTTTCTGAGAATCAGAATGCAGCAAACACGAAAAGAGTTGTGGGAACATAGTAAGGCAAAACTTTCACCCTTGTTTAATTTTCTGTTATTGCCATAATATTTTATGTGACATGCTATTTTTCATGAACTGAACTAATGAACCTATGCTGACGTACAAAATAGTGGATATATGGCTCCAGAGTATGCAATGGAGGGTTTGTTCTCCGTTAAATCTGATGTCTTCAGCTATGGTGTGATCTTGCTCGAAATCATCAGCGGCAAAAAAAATAGCGGCTCTTACTTCACTGAAATTGCTCAGACACTGCTGGCATATGTAATTTCATGAATCAAACACTTGATTTACTTGTTAGTAAATCCTCAATTGTAGTATATATAACTTTTTTTAATTCAAACTATGACAGGCATGGCGGCTGTGGAATGAAGGGAAAGAATTGGAATTTGTGGATCCTGTGTTATTGGAATCATGTCTTTCCAATGATGTTCTAAGGTGCATGCACATTGGGCTTCTGTGTGTGCAGGAAGATCCTGAACTCAGGCCCACCATGTCAGATGTGGTGGTTCTCCTAGGAAGTGAATCAATTGCTCTTCCCCAACCAAGATAACCAGCATTTTCTATGGGCAGGGTGCTTCATAGCGATTCATCTACGCCAACAAATCCTTCCATTAATGAGATTATTTTGTCTAGTACTTTGCCACGTTGATATCACATTTTGTTACAACCTAGGGGTGCTACAATGCATTATTGACAGTAGCATAGAAATTGGGACATGTTTTATGAACTGTGTATACTCTAGGTGTGTACTTGTTACGTGAGATTTTCCACTCGTACATAGAACTTTTAGGAGCTTGCTGTTTTGTAGCTTTAAAATACGTCAACAACAGTATAGAGACCTGATTGCATCCAGATCCGTACACGTTTTCACTTTAATCTTAACTCACGATTTTCTATATAACATGTTGAACTTTCTTCTTTTCTTTTCTTTTGTATTTTGTTTAAACTTTTCCAGTTTCCAATACGTTATAATCGAAATAAATCAACCGAGAAAATGAAACAAACACCACCGTCATCAGTGCCTACCAACTGGACCTAAAGACCCTTCTCGGTTCCTTATCTTCCAATGGTACCGGCAACACCGAATTCTACAACACCACCGTCGCCGGAAGATCCCCTCAGACACGGTGTTTGGACCTTTCATGTGCAGGGGTGATGTGCCCTCTCAGTTATGTCGACAATGCGTGGTGAACGCAACCCAGCAACTGCGCTCACAGTGCTCAATGTCCAAAAAGGCAGTGATATGGTACGATGAGTGCATGGTTCGTCTTTCTTTTCCACTGTGGGCACAAGGCCTCTCCTTGCCCATCTCTGATAGATTTAAGAGTAAACTCTCTTTTTAGTCCCTGGCAATATCTACGAAGTCCTTTTCAGTTCCTGTCAATAAAAAAGGACCAAATTGGTCCCTGAAAATACAAGAAAAGGGCCACTCTACATATTTGAGAGTTGACATAAGGACTAACATGGCCCTATTTTTGTAATTTCAGGGACCAATTTGGTCTTTTTTTACTGCCAGGACTAAAAAGGACTTCGTAAATATTTACAGGGACTAAAAATGGTGTTTACTTTAAATTTAAAGAAATGAATTATGCATGTGATTATAAAATATCAAATAATAATAAATCAAAGTTATGGTTGTGTGTATCTTCTTGAATCATTACAAAATCGGCGGAAAATGGAAAAAAAAATGAGAAAATAAGATGCTATGGTCTTTCTCTCCGGGATTTTTCTCAACATAAACCTAGCCAATTATCCAGAAAAGAGTTGTGTCTATCGGGTCCATTCATCATAAAAAATTAGGGTCACGCTAAAATCTATATTGCTGCCCAATTAGGCCCATTTGGAAGATAATTGTTGATCTTTTATGAGAAAAACAAACATCAGAAACAATATTGTGCAACAGCTTATTTTATTCTGGCTAATGAACTTGTTTTTAAATACAAAACTGAGCTCATGCGGTTGCTACTAACCAGCTGATTTTGTTGGTCCACAAAATCAGCAACAAACTAACAAAGCAATAACAGTAAAATGAAGTAAACAAACTCCTAAACAAAAGACTAATCAATTTAAAAAACAACTAATTAACTCCTAAAAAATAGGACATCAACAGCAGCCTTGAAACACCAACATTCTCCTCCTGGATCAAGTGTTGCACACTCCTAGCTTCTCCCTGAGAAATTCAAATCGACTAACATGAAATGACTTGGTGAATATATCTGCAATTTGATTTTCTGAACTGCAGTACATCAGCTTCACTTCTCCAGCCTTCTGCACTTCTCTCAAAAAATAATACTTGATCTTAAAATGCTTTGTTCTTCCATGAAATACTGGATTCTGTGAAATAGCTAGAGCAGCTTGATTATCCACAAATACTTCTATGCCTTCTTTTTGCTCCAAATGCAGGTCATCCATCAGCTTCTTCAACCATAATGCTTGGTTTACAGCTGCAGTAGCTGCAATGAACTCAGCTTCTGCAGTTAATTGGGCCACTATTTCCTGCTTCTTTGAACACCAAGAAAAACAAGCTGACCCAAATGTAAAACAATAACCCGAAGTACTTTTCATATCATCCACTGATCCAGCCCAGTCACTGTCAGAATACCATTGCAACTTAAACTTCTGAATTCTGCAGAATTTGATTCCATATGAAAGAGTACCTTTCAAGTACCTTAACACCCTTTTTGCAGCTACCATATGCAGTTCACTTGGACAATTAAGAAACCTAGACAAGACACTTACGGTAAACATAATGTCTGGCCTAGTTGCAGTGAGATACATAAGGCAGCCAATTAAACTCCTATAAACTCTTTCATCTGCAGATTCCGATTCATCTTTCTTTTGAAACTTTTCCTTTTGACCCATTGGAGTACTTACACTCTTGCACTCCTCCATGTTGAATATTTTCAGAATCTCCTTCAAGTACTTCTTTTGATAGATAAAAATTTCATTTTCAGTTTGTCTAACCTCCATCCCCAAAAAATATGACATCTCACCAAGATTAGTCATTTCAAACGTTTTCATCATTTCCCTTTTGAATGTAGTAATATGAGAATTATTACTCCCTGTTACCAGCATATCATCCACGTAAAGAGACACCACCACTAAGTCAGATGCTAACTTCTTGACATATAAAGTGGATTCACTAAGACTTTTTATGAAACCCAAACCCAGCAAGTGCTCATCCATCTTGTTGTACCATGCTCTAGGAGCTTGCTTCAAACCATAGAGAGCTTTTCTCAGCAAATAAACCTTCTCCTCCTGATCTGGTGTGACAAAGCCTTCTGGCTGCTCAACATAAATCTCCTCTAGCAACTCTCCATTCAAAAAAGCAGATTTCACATCTAACTGATACACTTTCCATCCTTGTTGAGCTGCCAAGGCAAGAATCATTCTAATTGTATCTAGTCTTGCAACCAGAGCAAAGGTTTCTGAGAAATCAACTCCCCAAACCTGTGCATATCCCTTCACCACTAACCTGGCTTTATGCTTATTCACTGAGCCATCAGGATTGAGTTTGGTCCTGAAAACCCATTTTACTCCAATCACTTTCCTGTCCTCAGGTCTTTCTATTAGCTCCCATGTCTGATTTTTTTCTATCATAGCCAACTCTTCCTTCATAGCATTCATCCACCTCTGATCACTTTTAGCTTCCTCATAACTTGAAGGTTCCAAAACAGCCACACTACACCTCTGATATATATCAGTCAGAGATCTGGTACCTCTAATTGGATCATCATCTACTAGCTCATCATAATCCAGTGAGACCTCCTTATGCTTTGCTTGTGGCTCATCTGTCCAGTCCCACTGCTCATCTTCTAGGAACTGAACATCCCTGCTATTGATCACCTTCTTTGTCTGTGGTTGATAGATCTTGTAGGCTTTTGACACCAGACTATAGCCAATGAAAATTCCAGGTTCAACTTTTTCTCCCAGCTTGTCTCTCTTGACCTGTGGAATGTGAGAAAAACACAGACAACCAAACACTTTCAAATTTTTTAGAAATGGCTTGAAACCAAACCAAGCTTCGAAAGGTGTCTTCTTTTTCAGTACCCTTGTAGACAGTCTATTTAACAAAAAAATAGCTGTGTTTGCTGCTTCTGCCCAAAATTCTTTTGGTAGATTCTTCTCATGCAGCAGACACCTAGTCATTTCCATAATGGTTCTATTCTTTCTTTCACTAACTCCATTTTGCTGTGGAGAATAAGGAACAGTAAGTTGATGCTCAATTCCAGCTTCCTCACAGAAAGTGTTAAACCTTTGTGAAGTGTATTCTGTTCCATTATCAGATCTGATGACTTGAATTTTGCAGCCACTTTGAGTCTCAACCCATCTCTTAAACTTCAGAAATATCTCAGCAACTTCTGACTTTTGCTTCATAAAATAAATCCAGCACATTCTAGTATAATCATCAATGAAGATAAGAAAATACATGCTGCCATTTAGTGAAGGAGTCACGTGAGGACCACAAAGATCTGTATGAATTAGTTGTAGCTTCTTTGTAGCTCTCCAGGTGGATTCTTTGAAAGGAAGTCTTGTCTGTTTGCCCAAAAAACAAGCTTTGCACCTTGTGATCTGCTCCTCAAGGATTGGTAACCCAGTTGCCATTTCATTCTTCTGCATGAATAGTAAGCCTTTGTAATGAAAATGCCCCAACCTTTTGTGCCATATTTCTGAATCACTAGCCTGACACTTGAATGCCGCTTGCTCATTCTCAAGGGGATTTAGAGAAAAACTCTTCTGTTGCATCTTTATTCTGAACAGCTCCTGACCATTTGAGTCAAAGATCAAACACTTCCCTTCTTCAAATATCACTTTAAATCCCTTTTCTACCAACTGCCCCACACTCAGCAAATTCTGATCAATATCAGGCACGTACATCACACCAGAAACCAGCTTAGTTCCAGCATAGCTCTCTATTGCTACAGTCCCTTTACCTTTCACTTCTAGATACTCTCCATTTCCAATTCTCACTCTTGACTGCAATGACTTGTCAAGGTCTCTAAATAGCTTTTCATCACTTGTCATGTGATTTGTGCAACCACTATCAACAAGCCAACTATCACATGGAGCACTAGAGGAGAAACAAGAGGCAACAAATAATTGATCTGCCTCATGCTGGTCTGCAACATGTGCCTCACCTTGCTGCTGATTTCCTTTTTCTTTGCAGAACCTTTCAATGTGTCCAAGCCTATGACACTTTCTGCACTTCACATCTGGCCTCTTCCAACATCTGAAGTGTGGGTGATTCTGCTTTCCACAATGCTTACATGAGGAATGCCCGCCCCAATTATTCTTAGAGTTGATTGCATTGTTCTCTCCTGCAGCAGCTTCTGAACCACTACTGTCATCTCCTTTCTTCCATCTTACATTATGATGTTCTTTAGCCTGCAAAGCTCCTTCTGTACTTCCTTCAAGCCTCATTAACCTTCTCTGCTCTTGTGCTTGCAGAGCACTTAGCAATTCTGCCAACTTGATTTGAGACAAATCCTTGGTATTCTCCAAAGATGCAATAGTTGCTTCAAACCTTTTGGGCAAGGAGACAAGAACCTTTTGCACTAGCCTATTATCAGAGAGGTCAGTGCCTAGAGCTCTTGCTTGATTTGCAATATTTACCAACTTATCAGAATACTCCTTAATTGTTTCAGACTCCTTCATCTGCAATCTCTCAAATTGTGTGATTAGATTCAGCCCCTTCATGCTTCTAATCCTCTCATCTCCTTTATACTCATCTTTGAGGAAGTCCCAAATAGCTTGAGCTGATTCACAAGCCATAATTCTGCTGAAAATGGCAGGTGAGACAGCAGCATATAAACAAGACTTTGCCTTTGCTTTTCTTGTTATCCTCTCCTTATGAAACTTGATCTGATTGATGGTTGGATTATCAGGAAGGGGAGCAACTTCATAATCTTGTTCTACAGCTTCCCAAAAATCGCAACCCTCTAGATAGGCTTGCATTCTCACTGCCCATGCTTGAAAATTTTCTCCATCGAATATTGGTGGAGCCATTCCTGAAAAACCACTTGATCCTCCCTCCATTAATTTCTCAAGTCACTCACAACCCCTTAAGATCAAGAAGGCTCTGATACCGATGTTGATCTTTTATGAGAAAAACAAACATCAGAAACAATATTGTGCAACAGCTTATTTTATTCTGGCTAATGAACTTGTTTTTAAATACAAAACTGAGCTCATGCGGTTGCTACTAACCAGCTGATTTTGTTGGTCCACAAAATCAGCAACAAACTAACAAAGCAATAACAGTAAAATGCAGTAAACAAACTCCTAAACAAAAGACTAATCAATTTAAAAAACAACTAATTAACTCCTAAAAAATAGGACATCAACAGCAGCCTTGAAACACCAACAATAATTCTATCTCTTACGACAGGAGAAATATTATGCCAATATATAAAGGGCATTAGTTTTCTTATGCAACAAGTGATAAATCTTATCTTATGCTGAGACAAAATAAAGCAGGCCATCAGGCTTTTTTGAAGAAAAAATAAATAAAAAAGTTGGGTGTAACATCCCGGGCGCTGACGAGGGCGGGGAGTGATCGCCGGTGCGAAAGGACATGGACAAGGAGCGGCTCCTGGCAGGCTTCTAGCGACGGGGGTACATGAATGAATCGAATCAACACCCGAAAGAGAGGGATTCCAGAGACTATGCTGGTATGGGACGATACAGTTGGGAATGACTTATAAGAATTAATTGCTACTACCTATACTAACAAGATGCATCTACTTTTCGGTAGCCCGGAACGGAAGAACTCCATAGTTAAGCGTGGTTGACTTGGAGCAATTATGGGATGGGTGACCTCCTGGGAAGTTTTCCCGGGAAGTCTGCGAGTGAAGACAAAGCACGCTGAAAAGTCTCGTGTTAGTGTGTGGGGACAGTTGTTGATCCTTGCAAGTTGCCAGGCGTTACAAGTGGTATCAGAGCATGCCTCTCTTCCAGTACGATGTGGTTCGAGGACGAACAAGGCGTAAGCTGGTGGGCATGTAACATCCCGGGCGGGAAGGGAGTGATGCCGGTGCAAAAGGGCATGGACAAGGAGCGGCTCCTAGCAGGCTTCCAGCGACGGGGGTACATGAATGAATCGAATCAACACTCGAAAGAGAGGGATTCCAGAGACTGTGCTGGTATGGGACGGTACAGTTGGGAATGACTTATAAGAATTAATTGGTACTACCTATACTAACAAGATGCATCTACTTTTCGATAGCCCGGAACGGAAGAACTCCATAGTTAAGCGTGCGTGTTAGTGTGTGGGGACAGTCGTTGATCCTTGCAAGTTGCCAGGCGTTACATTGGGGTTCAGTTTTCGATGTGAGGAGAGTAGGAGAGAACACTCTCATGTAGCATAAGAAAATAATTTCCGATATATAAACTATAAAGCAAAACTATACAAGGAATGAAGGAAGCTATGTAAAGAAGTATATAAAGTGTTTTGTTTCTCCTTTTTTTCAAATTTATTCATTTTCCATAAATAAAACTTGTGTGTTTGTAGAATAAGTTAGGTCACTTATTTGGGATCTATGGCTCGGCTTGCATCAGGTCAAATCTGATCTAATATATTCAGTAAAATAGAATAAATTCAAGTCTTGAAAAATTCATTAAAAAATAGGCCATAAGTCTACTATTGTAAAGCTTTATGTACTACATATTGTCTTATATTATGTTATTTATTTTAACTAAATGAAAGTTAATTAAATATTTAAATAAATTAGTTACTAAAATAATATTGTTTCATTTATTATTTATAATTTTTGATAGGTATTGAAGGCTTGATAGACTTAAATAAGCTATTAAACCCAAGCTAGACCTTTTGACCTTTTCAGATTAGGTTTATAATTTGACTTATATCAAGTCAACGGATTAGGCCAAGCTCAAAATATTTAGATAAAACTGATTTATTTAATTAAAGCCGACTAATATCGCCCATAAATTACTACAAGTCAATGACGGTTAACTATGGAGTTCTTCCGTTCCGAGCTACTAAAAAGTAGATGCGTCTTGTTAGGATTAACTTGTTATTTTGATATATACTTGACATGATCATATTTTGGATATGTATATATACCATGTTATTCTTTTAGAGAGCATAGGAAGTGTCTACGCCATGTCGATAGTCTGTATATGTTGTTAGTGATGCATGCTCAGGTCTATGTTACTTATTTAATTGCATATCTTTTGTTTATTTGATGGAATTATATAAGTAACATCATGGGCTTTATTTTGAGACAGTAAGATTATGAGATAGCCTAGGCCATTGATGGTTGGGCTATATGTTCTATCTATGTTGTGCTATGCCTGATTTATATTAAACTGTCAATCAAGTTGAAATTATCATAGTGGAAATTATTCCCAATGGTCCAAAATATAGACAAAATGTTACTCATTTTATTTTGGCCATGGAAATAAAAAAGTTTGCAATACATAAGGAAAAAGAAAAATTTATTCAATTAGCTTACACTTTAATTAAGTTGAGCATGTTGCACTTACTAACATATGAATGTTAATTAACCGGCTGAGATGAGGGAGTTACAACAACCTATTTACACTCTATTTGCTTGTGATTTTTTATGATACTACTAGTTATGTCAATGCCAGTATGTTCTGGTGAAATTGGTTCTGAAATCAATTGGAAGTTTTTTTTTTCTCTTCCACTCATAATCAGTGACATGTCTTGTGCTTATATATTATACTTGGATTTTATTCATTTATTTTATTTTAACAGTCCGTTTCTAACACACTGATTGGAGCTTGTTTTCCGGGTCAACCAAATAATTTATTTCAGTTTTCATTTTTAAACTCTAAATTTTGTATACAATTTACTTAGCATTTCAAAGTAGCTTAATTTCTTCGCTTGCTTAGTACAGTATTCAAACCTAACAAGCAGAAACATTTTCCTGTTAACTAAGCTAGTTGGTTGAAGTCCAACCATGCCATTGTCATAGTTTTTTAGTCTTTGATCAGTTTGAATTAATCACCAGCTTAGCAGCTTCTCGGTAATTGTGACATCTTTTACTAAGCAGAAGAATGCTGAAAGAAGAAATATTGAAATAGGACTGCCAACTTATTCAGAATCAGAAGGAAAAAAAAAAAATGATTCATTCTCTAATGGTTTCCAAATCCATTCAATTCTTCCTTCTTCTTTGTTCTCTTGCTTTTCTTTCAGAGGTTGCCTTTGCCGACCCTCCATATGAAATTTGTTCCACAAGCAGCAACTACGAAAATGGAAGTTCCTTTCAGAACAATCTAAACAATCTCCTCTTCTCTTTACCCTCCAATGCTTCAATCTCCAAATCCTATAATACTTCTTTTGGGGTTGCCTCCGATAAAGTATATGGCCTCTACATGTGCCTCGACTATGTTTCAAATGAAACTTGCAAGAATTGCATAGCCACGGCAATAGAGGACATTGTCAAACTCTGCCCTCAAGCAGAAGAAGCAGTTGTATGGGAGGAGGTATGCCAATTACGTTATTCCAATAAGAATTTCATGGGTAGGTTGAATGTCACAGGTAACATTGGCAAAGATAATCAACAGAATATTTCAGAACCAGAGAAATTCCAGTATGCTGTGAATAAGATATTGAGTAATATCACTGATATGGCATCTTTTAATGTTTCGGCAAATGTGTATGCTACTGGAGAAGTCCCTTTTGAAGATAAAATCATATATGCCTTAGTGCAGTGCAGCAGAGATTTATCAGCCAATGATTGCAATAGTTGCCTGCAAAGTGCCATAAAAGATATACCAGGTTGTTGCTATGGCTCCATCGGTGCAAGAGTTCTGAGTCGTAGCTGTTATTTGAGATATGAGTTTTATCCGTTTTATCTTGGAGCATCAGAAACCACAGGTTCTTCATCCGGCAGTTACCAAAGAAGTAAGCATTTCAAGTCACTTCAAGTTTTAACAATGGTCTAAAACATATTATAGGCCACAATCATTCAAAGCTGCATTCGATTGATCCTTTATGCAGATAGTTCAAGCAAGATATGGATGATTACAGGCATTATAGTTGTGGTGGGCTTGGTCACAATACTTTCCATTTGCTGCCTATGCTTTTTCAGGAATAAAAGGAATAAGCAAAGTAAGATTTTATTGGAAGGTCTGTTCGGGTTTCTAAATTCTTTTCTTCTCCTAACTCATTTGGTTGTTGTCTTTAGGTAAGAATGAGATAGACAATCATCTAATGAACCTTCAGAACTTTGGTCAGCTGGGTGAATCATCACTTCATCACCAGAATATTCGAGGAAGAAATGGCAAAATATGTGAGGACCTCCCTTATATTGATCTTGGATCCCTTTGTGTGGCTACTCAAAAATTTTCTGATTTAAATAAGCTTGGACAAGGTGGCTTTGGTCCTGTTTACAAGGTAAATAAAATTCAAGTTAAAAGTTCATCGTTTCTTACATGAATGTTTTCTCATAGAAAACTTCAGGCATATTTTTTTTTTACTTTTGCAGGGGATACTTAGTGATGGTCAGGAAGTAGCAATCAAGAGGCTCTCAACTTGCTCTGAGCAGGGCTCAGATGAATTTATAAACGAGGTTATGCTGATAATGAAACTTCAACACAAAAATCTTGTAAAGCTTCTGGGATTTTGTGTAGATGGAGAAGAGAAGCTTCTTGTTTATGAATTTTTGCCTAATGGTAGCCTTGATGTTGTCCTTTTTGGTACGTGTATTCTTTCCTCCCCTTTTTAAGGATGGAACAACCAATTTGATTGGAATAAAACTCAACAATTAAAAAATAGATTGATAATAACATTCATTTTACAATTGATGGGGAACATCATATTTGCATTTTTGTGCACGTGGAATATGGATAGATCCAGAGCAACGTGCACGGCTCGATTGGACCAAACGCCTCGATATAATAAGTGGAATAGCAAGGGGGATTCTTTATCTTCATGAAGATTCTAGACTTAAAATAATTCATAGAGATCTAAAAGCAAGTAACGTGTTGTTGGACTATGACATGAATCCAAAGATATCAGACTTTGGAATGGCAAGGATATTTGCTGGAAGTGAAGGTGAAGCTAACACTTCTACAATAGTTGGCACATAGTAAGCACTCAGTTCCTTGCTTGAATATTTCCCCTTAACATATATATTTACTTGCTTAACTTAATTTAGTTCCAATTTGTAGTGGATATATGGCTCCAGAATATGCAATGGAGGGATTATATTCCATAAAATCTGATGTGTTTTGCTTTGGAGTACTATTGCTTGAGATCATTACGGGTAAACGTAATGCGGGTTTCTATCACTCTAAAAACACTCCTAGCCTTCTATCATATGTAAGTGTCTACCTCAAAATCTGCTAAATGTGTGAATATTGTTTGCTTAACATGATGAATCAATGTGCAGGCATGGCATCTATGGAATGAGGGAAAGGGGCTGGAGTTAAAGGATCCTTTGTTATTTGACTCATGCCCTGAAGATCAGTTTTTGAGATACATGAATATTGGACTGCTATGTGTTCAAGAAGATGCATATGATAGGCCAACCATGTCTTCGGTAGTTTTGATGTTGAAGAATGAATCAGCAGCGCTTGGCCAACCAGAACGACCACCTTTCTCTGTAGGGAGATTCATGGTTAATGATCTTAATGACCAAGATTACCAAGAATGCTCGGTCAATTTCTTAACTGTTTCGGATATATTGCCCCAGTGAATGAAATTAAAACCTCCCTCTTAATTTAGTGATCGTTACTTATAGGATTTACTTGTAAAATATGGTACATGACTACATGTAGTTAATTAAACGACTACCTATATTGATATAATTCAATGACAATAATGTACATGGCTACCACAAGGGTTCTTATTTCACGCTTACCACAAGGGTTCCAAATTCCAACTACTTTTATCACATTCTTTGTCTAGTTTCCGAAACAACATATCATAAATTTGGAATAGTAACCAATCTGTCACGTTTTTGGCCTTTACATAATAAACTGCCACGCGATCAGTAAAATTTAACAAGACTGTCACGTGTTGAAATTTGCTACGACTGATAGCGAACTTGGAAGTCAATAATTTCTTGACACGTGGTACACTTTTGCGGAAAAAACTTACTGCCACGTGTCCAAATTCGCTATGACTGGAAGCGAACTTGGTAGCCAATGATTTCGTGACACGTAACACATTTTCGCAGAAAAAATTGACTGGACGATAGCGAACTTGGTGCGCTACGTGGCACAATCTCGTCGTCCAATCAAAATTAATGTACCAATCACAATCAAAAAAAGAAAACAAAGAAAAAGGGCTATTTAATTAATGTACTAACCACAATTAATGTACCAATCACCAATCACAATTAATGTATCAATCATCAATCACAATTAATTTTGACGAAAATTAATGTACCAATCACAATTAATTTTGATTGGTACAATATTTGTGATTGGTGATTGGTACAAATTCGAACAATGTTTGTTGGAGATAAAATATGCCAAATAAGGTATCATTGCGTAAATCTAAAAAAATCATGTGAAATAAAATAAAAAAATATCTGATTTAAATATCCGAATCAAAAGTTATGGTCGTCTGAAGTAATTGGTGATTGGTACATTAATGGTGATTTGTACATTAATTTTGATTGGTACATTAATTAAATACCATTTTTCTTCTTTTTCTTTTTTTGATTGTGATTGGTACATTAATTCTGATCGGGCAACGAGATTGTACCACATAGCGCATCAAGTTCGCTACCTCTGGTAGCAAACTTCATCCAGTCTGTAACACCCCGTTCTAGAACCGGTTTGTTAACATCGCATTATGATATTAAGCGCAGTTACAATCACATGGGTTCAATTAAAATCCGGTTAAATCTTTCATTTTAAAACATGCCGAATTTATAATGCCCAATTGCGTGATCATAACCATATTACTTTGCGGAATCAGATAAACCAAGCTCAACATCATGTTCTTATTCCATTTTTAAACCATTAATTTAATTCTTATTTATTTCCCAACTTCTACTATATTGTAGATCTCTTCGTTAGCTACGCGTGGTTTCAAACCGCTCCTCATTTGGAGCTCTGTAGCTCAAGTTATGACAATTTTACTAACTCAGGTGTATGCTGAAAACTACGCGGGTAGGGCGCTTAAGCGCGCTCCAGGGTGCTTAAGCGCCCACAGACAGAGGGAATTTACATTTTTTAGCCACCAAGGGCGCTTAAGCTCGCTCCAGGACGCTTAAGCGCGCTACCTGGGCGCTTAAGCCCCCATTTCGGGCGCTAAAGCCCCAGGCGGCAGAAAGCTTTGGTCTTCACAGGTGCATCAGGGCGCTTAAACCCCCTCATGGGCGCTTAAGCCCCCTGAGCAGGCTTAAGCCTCCATTTGCAGGCTTAAGCCCCCTCTTCTGGGCAATTTCCTATACTCATATTTTTCATGCATCTTTCTTGGGGAATCAATCCTACACATTTTACAACCTATTTAACAAGCTTGTGATATCCCTATATCATTGCTTAACTCTCATCCTCTCATCATTGATTTAACGGAAATTGGGCAGCATAACCTTTGTTTTCTCAACGTTTCCCAACTTAGCACAAGGTACCTAATTGACTTTCCAGTTCAACATATCCAATACATAAAAATACATTCATGCATTTAACTTACAGTAATCATCATACACAAATATCTTCATTACTTAAATATTACATCATGTCTTAATTACAAATCTCATTTACATGCCAAAGGACTTAGCTACAAAATGAACATGATCAAAGCAAGTAACCATGTATCAGATACCCATTACTACTACAATGATCATGCACTAAGTCCTCCAAAATACATCATATGACATCAAAATATACATATAGCAATGCTAAATGGCATGCAACTCAACATGTCCAGCTATCAGGTACAGTCTACTCATGCTTCTTGCCTCGATCAACCTCACCTCTATCAGTACCTGAAATGATGCCCCACAACACGGGGTGAGATATACGAATATATCACAGTAAACCAGAGGTCCTTGGAGATCACTCCACCCTAAGGTCCACTTCGATGTACACATAATCATAATAGCTTAACACATTCTTATCCACAAGCATCACATGGACTTCCAAGAGAGATCCACTAAGGGCTGTTTCTCTTAGGCTCTTACCACATGGAGATCCACATAGGGCTGTTTCCAAGGGAAGTCCTTTCCTCAATCTATTCCAAGAGAGATCCTCAAAGGGCTGTTTCTCTTAGGCTCTTACCACATGGAGATCCACCTAGGGCTGTTTCCAAGGGAAGTCCTTTCCTCAATCTAGGAACCTCCAAGAGGGATCCACATAGGGTTGTTCCTCTTAGGCTCTAACCACATGGAGATCCACATAGGGTTGTTTCCAAGGGAAGTTCCTACCAATCATCCTCATCATAATACTATCACTCATAACCTCAATCACAATCCTCAACCATTACCTCATTCGTTATTGCTACTTTTATAACCATTCCTCAATTACTCTTAAACAATCAAACATCAACCAATAATCATCAATCAATCATAACATGTATCAATGCATGAATCAATGCATGAGCATACAATTACTATCATAATTACATATCACATCTCATAAACCATTTCTCCTCAACGGAGTATGGTGGAACACTCAATGGGATCAACCCCAAGGTCCAAAGGTTTACCTTGCTCTTGAGCTTTCCTCAATTGCACACAACCCCAAGGGTTGGTTCTCTTGCCTCAATCCTATCAACACAAGGAATACAATCAAACAATGCTAACAATGCAAGGAAATCCATAGTTCCATGCCTAGATTTCTCCAAACATCAAAGCATACTAAAATAACACTATAAACTCATTTCTACCGATTAAATGTCATTCCTAGCATTTTTCACAACATACTCTAAGCCTCATTCTTCCTTGAACATAGCCAATCTACTCAACATTTCATAAAAACCCTAAAACACTATTCATTAACCCTAAACTCATGCAAATCTCCAAGAATCATGTGAAAGAGAGTGGAAACTTACCACCAATGATCACACAATAGAGGAATGAGTGTTCCTCAAGCTTCCATGGAGGTAGAAACTCCCAAAACCCCAAAATCTCTCAAATGGACGAATTTTTGAGAGGCAATATCTCTCTCCACAATGCTCCCCACTCAAAACAAAGCTAGGATTATGAAAGAGGGCGAGATTCTAAGCGATTTAGGCTTTTGAATCACCCAAAACCATCAAGGTTTCCTCCCTCCTCTCTCTCTTCTTCTCTCTCCCTTTCTTCTCCTTCTCCTGTTTGCTGGCGACGGGCAATGGGGGGGGAAATGGGTTCTTTTGGCTTTTAGTCACTTAACATAGGTTAAGTGGCTTTAAGCGGGTATTGGTTCGTCTATCTATTCAACTCCAATAATTACCAAACTTTACCCAAAAGTCTGGAATATTATTCTAGGAATATTACTATTTTTGTTTTTATATTTTGGGTACTTTCGCCATTACCCATTTATACCCCTTACTTTTCACTGAGTACACTTTTTAACTCCAAGTGACTCAGATTCATTTAATTAAGTCTTATACTTAATTTTACTCACTAAAACATGCTTAATTATTTAATTAAAATTAATCAATAGAATGCTTAAGTTTGGGATATTATACAGTCAGCTTTTCCTGCGAAAGGGTGCCACGTGTCACGAAATCATTGGCTACCAAGTTCGCTACCAGTCATAGCGAACTTGGACACGTGGCGATCAGCTTTTCATGCAAAAGTGTGCCACCTGTAACGAAATCATTGGCTACCAAGTTCGCTACTAGTCGTAGCGAACTTCAACGCGTGGTAGTCTGGTAAAAAATATTGTTCGCATGGCATATTGATAAAAAAACTTGCCAAAAATGTGACAATCTTGTCATTGTTCCCATAAATTTGGATTAGGATTCTCAAGTGGTCATATAGTTATGTTATTTAATCACATTCATTCATTGATAATGAGATAAGAAAGAGAAAAATATATGACTTTTAAATGAATGATTATGATCAAATAATAAGATCAATTTTTCACATGAGAGAATGCAAATCCCATAAATTTTGTTTTTATCTGTTTGACACCATTTTCATTGATAAAGGAGACAAAAATTGTATAAGAAAGTGAGAAGAGGTCAGGTTGTCACTTCCGAAATTAGTGAATATTGTCAAAAACAAATTTTAAAAACTTTGCAAGTTGGTAATCTCAACAACTCTCATTTGGTGAAGTTGGATCAGGCTAGCATGTTGGTACTCGAATAAATCCTTCCACTTGACCGTCTCACTTGCGGGTCAGCAAGGCTCACGAGCTACTGCCACATGGCATTTCAATCTGTTCAAAAATTTGATAATAAATAATTATTTGATTAATCGTTAAAAATAATAATTATAGCAATTACAAATTATCATTTATCCAATTTAAATGATATTTTTGGAGAGAGAAAATATCATTAAATTATAGTTATTAATAATAATGTTTACATTTTTAAATTTATACGAATTATGAATCATAATTATTTACATGTTAATTATGATTTGACTCAAATAAAATATTAATTTAATAACAACACAATTGAGCATGTTTACTACAACAATTACTTAGTTATGTGATCCAATTTCACCAAATAAATAAATTAGTGATTTCATGAATTTGATAAAAAAAAATTAAAATAATTTTTTTTTACCACAACAATAAAAAAGGCATTCACGTGAGGATTGGTCAGGCTGCAGTGGTTGTGGCATAAAAAGTCTAAAATGGATAGCTGGGAAAAATAAGCACAGTTTTGTGATTTTCCCCCAACTCGATGTATAGAAAACTTCCAAATCTGATATTATAGAAGTATAAAATCATTAATGTAACTTCATCTAATAGCTTAAATTTTTGGGTTGGATTGATTCTTTATATGATATCAGAGTCTTTGTGATCAAGTGATCATGAGTTCAATCCTCACCGTCCCAATTTAATTAATAATTAATTATGTTTTGTGAAATTTCTTAACATAGGTGGATTAGGCCCGATGTACAATCCACTCTTCCCAATGAACTCTAATGTGAGGGGGCCTATTAGAGAAGTATAAACCTTTATTGTAATCTCACTCAACAACTTAAGCTTTTAGATTGAATTAATTCTTTTTATATAAGAAGGTATATTCCGGATGATTCGCACGTGGTGCAACCAGATAACATCGTGACACGGAAGAATCTGAAGACTCATGTGGGACCATTGAAAATTCTTGATAGAAATGAAAAACTATTGCAAAATAAATCAATTCTTATGGTAAAGATTCAGTATAAAGGTTGTATGCCTGAAAATGCCACTCGGGAGCGGAAGGATGAGCTTTTCTGACAATATCCCCAGTTAATGAATAGATATGTTCCTAATTTTGTGGACAAAATCGCTAAAAAGATGGAGTGAATATAATAACTCTAACATAATTATAAAATTGCATGTAATTATCCATACAACTCTCAAACACCCACATATCATATTTAACCCCATTGAGGCCGAGGCACAAGATTAGGGGTCCAAGAGTTTTTAACTTTCAATTAACCTATCAATGAGCTCTACAATCTCAACTTAACTTATGCCTCATATCCTTTAACTTTCAATTAACCTATCAATGAGCTCTACAATCTCAACTTAACTTATGCCTCATATCCACCGTCCAAAAGAGAATTCAAACTCATTCTTCTCTCTTTTTACCCTTGAAGGTCGAAAGCTTCCTTAGGCCATCCATGAAGAGTTTTCAAACTTTTAACTACAATGGATATGGTTTCATCATTCCTAATTAATCATAGAACATTTAACAAGCCTAGGGCCACCTTAGTATGATTTTACAACATTATACTCCCCAAAAACCCAATATAGCTGAAAATCCAAGGGGAAAGGTCATGAGTATTTTTTTTTTAATTTCCAAACTTATTCACATGCTATTTATGTTGCCAACCATTTAGGCCCACTTGGCCCGTCTGATGGATTAGCTAATAAGAGAGTCATTCAAAGGCCCAAACGTTTTGATGACTATGTTGTAGGCTGATAGCCTTGTAGCCCTTTTTCTCTTTCGTATGAGTTGTATTTCTCTTTCATATGAGTTTTATTACTTGTTATTACTTATGTAACAAAATGTGGTTGTTAGGGTTGTTATATGCCCTGTTGAATCAATGAGAATGGGAGGCATTCAGTGAAAATTATCTTTTCTTCCCCTAATTTCCCTCTCTCTCTTCTCTCTCCTTAACCTCATCTTATTTCTTAAATCCATCGGGTAACATTGGTGCTTTCATTGAGAGTTGAACGCTGAAAACACCCGCTTGAGTGATGTCACACAGCAGGTGCAGGATCTGCGGATCGAACGTCAGGCTGTCCAGGAGCAGATCTCTAATTTAGAGTTAGCTCAGGATTGTCGATTCGCAGCCATAGAACTCTCCCACACTCAACGCATGGATGCTCATGGCCACCGCATGGACACCTTGCAGCAACAATTACAAGAAGTGCTTACCATTCTTCATTCTACCCATTCTAATCAAGACCCTAACGTTGGGGTTCTGGGTTCTAGCCCTTCTCGTACTCCAAACCACGCCCAACCTGAGAACCATCGTCAGAGGCAGAAGAAGCTGGACTTTCCCAGATTTGCCACTGGTGACCCCACTGATTGGCTATTCGCTGTTGAGCGCTATTTCAGGTTTTACAATGTTCCTATGCCAGAACGTTTACTTATTGTTTCCTTTAATCTTGATTCACCAGCATCCACTTGGTTTCAACCTCTGGATCAAGATGGTTTGCTCCCTGATTGGCCATCTTTTTCCACGGCACTACACCGCCGTTTTGGCCCTACGGAGTTTGAAGATGCTTCTGTTGCTATTGCAAAATTACAACAATCTGGGTCAGTCACCGACTACTACGCCGCATTCGAACAGCTATCACAGAAGGTTCCTGGCTTTTCCGTTACAGTCCGAAAGGGGCTCTCCTAGGAAGGTCTAAAATCCACCCTCCGTTGTTCGATGCTTGTCCACAGACCACAAGATATTCACGAAGCCTTGGCGTATGCTAAAGTCTACGAGGACAAATTTAGTGGCGAGAGATCCACTAAGCCGTGGGTTCCACGCTCCCAGATGCCTTCCACTCCACCGCCTCAATCAAACCAACCCACCACCGTTTCCATCAAACTACCCTCCCATCCATCTACTTTGCCTATTCGTCGCCTTACCCAAGCAGAAATGCAGGCTCGGCGTGATAAGAACTTATGTTACAATTGTGACGAGCGCTTTACTCCAAGTCACAGATGCGAAGGGCGTCCCACCCTTCTCTATCTAGATGGAGTCCAAGATGACGATGAGGAAATAATACCACCAGAGGAACCACCACCCCCACCGGAGCCAGATATACAACCTGAAATTAGCCTGAATGCCTTGTTTGGCCATCGATCCTCCAATTCCTTTAGACTTACCGGCACCATCACTGGAACAGCCGTCCAGATCCTAATTGATGGTGGTAGCACCCATAACTTTATCACCCATAGAATGGCCTCCCATATGCATCTTGTTTTGCATGCAATTGTCCCATTTAAGGTCCATGTTGGTAATGGTGATACACTTATATGTTCTGCATCTTTTACTACTGTGACTTTAACTATTCAGTCTCACTCCTTTATTGTGGATCTATTTGTTTTAGATCTTAAGGGGGCTGATGTTGTATTGGGAGTCCAATGGCTCGCTACCCTTGGCCCAATTGTTACAGATTACGCTGCATTTACTATGGCCTTTTCCTATTTGGGAGAGCGAATCTTGCTTCACGGAGACCAACACTTCGGGCCTACTCACATCTCTTCAGCCCAACTCCATAAGTTGATCACACAAGATTCAATATCATCTTGCCTCATGTGCCTTTCTGCTAATGTTCCGTCAGAGGCATCGGCTACTGGCCCTGATGCAGAACCTATAATACCAACAATATTTTCTTCTTTATTGCAGGATTTTGCTGACATCTTTGTTGTCCCAGGTACACTCCTTCCAGACCGCAACTTCAATCACCGAATTTCCTTGGTTCCTGCTGCTAAACCGATACAAGTGCGGCCTTAAAGATACCCCTATTTCCAGAAAAATGAGATTGAGCGACTGATCACTGAGATGTTGAATGCTGGTCTAATTCAACACAGTCAATCTAAGTTTAGCTCCCTTGTCTTATTGATCAAAAAGAAAGACGGAACTTGGCGTGTCTGCGTCAATTACCGGGCTCTAAATGCTATTACAATCAAGGATAAGTTTCCGATTCCGACAATTGATGAATTAATCGATGAGTTGCATGGAGCAACTATTTTTTCTAAGCTGGATCTTCGTTCCGGCTTCCACCAGATCAAGATGCACCTTCCGGACGCCCACAAAACATCGTTCCGCACACACCAGGGACACTATGAATTCCTGGTTATGCCCTTTGGTTTAAGTAATGCACCATCCACCTTCCAAGCCACCATGAACCAGGTCTTCGCAGCCTATTTGAGGAAATTCCTTGTCGTTTTCTTCGATGATATCTTAGTGTACAACCCTTCCGCATCTCTCCATTTGGATCATCTCACTACTGTGTTATCTACCCTTCGGGCCCATTCTTTCTATGCTAAAATGTCCAAGTGCCTCTTTGCCCAACATTCAGTTCACTTCTTAGGCCATATTATTTCTGGCCTGGGTGTCCAACCAGACCTGGACAAAATCACGGCCATATCAAACTGGCCCATTCCAGCCAACGTCACACAACTGCGAGCATTTTTGGGGTTGTCAGGCTATTATTGCAAATTTATCAAGCATTATGTTTCAATCGCAGCTCCATTGACAGACCTTTTGTCCAAATCAGCCTTTGGGTGGAATCCCAGGGCCGATGAAGCCTTTCAGATACTGAAGAGACTCCTGACGGAAGCCCCAATATTGGGCCTCCCTAATTTTCAACAGCCATTCACTATAGAAACAGATGCCTCTGGAGTGGGCATTAGCGCCGTATTACTCCAGGACGAGCGGCCAATCGCATTTTTCAGTCGCAAATTGGGTCCTTTAATGCAGCGAAAGTCAACTTATGTTCGAGAGATGTTTGCTATCACATCTGCTATCTCTAAGTGGCGCCAGTATCTCCTCGGCTCCCCATTTGTGATTCGCATGGACCATAAGAGTCTCCATAACTTGATGAATCAAGTTATACAGACCCCGGAATAGCAGTAGTTTCTTTCAAAGCTGCTTGGATTTGACTATGCAATTGTTTACAAATCCGGCAAAGCCAACACAGTGGCTGACAGACTATCAAGACAGGGTGAAGGGACCTCGTCTGACCAGTCCCCTCAATTGGCAGCCATCACTGGCCCTACTTTGAATCTTACTACTGTTTTACAGTCCGAGTTAGTTATAGATAACTATGCAAAGAAAATTATACAGGAACTACAGCAAGATCCTACACTATGGCCAGAATGGCACTACAGACACAGTCTCTTATTTCATCAACACCGCATTTTTCTGCCTGCTGCTTCTTCCTTAATTCCCCATCTCCTTCACGAAATCCATGATGCTAAACAAGGCGGCCATTCCGGTGTGCAAGCTACTTTCCACCGCCTGCACCGCAATTTCACCTGGAAGGGAATTTACAAGGATGTCAAAATGTTGCGTAAAATCGGCAAGTGCACCTATCGTACCAAGTAATAAAGAGTGAGTAGAGTATCGTCTCCACGAGGATTGAGGCACCTAAGTTGTTATAACTATTCCTCTTTTGTTGGATTAATCAAAATAGGTTGAGAATGATTGTAGTTCATGAAACAAACTAAAATAGTTAAAGTAAAAATGTAAATGATTCCAAAAGTGTTTTCAGAATGCAAGAACAAAAGATTACGTATTGGGAAAATATTTGAGAAAATATTGCGGTAAAGAGAAACAAACACCTTTCTGATCCCCACCTTGCAACTTGGATTACGTTTACATTTACCTATTTAATTGATCAAACAATTCATCATCTTTTATATGAGTAGTTAAACCTTAATCCCTTAGTGACTTTAATCTTGTTAACTCTATTAGAATCCTAATCCCTTAGAAATCCCTTTTCGAGTTAACCCTTAGAATTAATGAATCTTTAACGTTCGCGGTTCATGTAGCCTATCCCTAGTGAGTACATGAGCAGTTATCTTATTCTTCGTCAGGAATTAGAATTACAACATCCCTATTGTAAACCCTAACACTCGCAATCCTACTAGATTGATCAGTTCCAATAGAATTATAAAATGAAGAACAAGAAAAGATAAACTCAATTAAAATAGATAAACATAAATTTCAACCAAGGTACAAGGGATTCACATCAAGGGTTGTGACCCTTACCACAATGATAAAACTAGCCAGACATGTTCATGTCTGACAAAATAACGATAAAATAAAGTAGCATTTAAAACCTAGAAGAGAAATTGAAGATGAAGATCTTCCGTCTTGATCGATCGAATCCTTGAATCTCCGAGACGCTCCAAGGAATCTCCGTTCTCTTTGTTGTTTTTCTCCTCTTGATTCTCCAAAAGTTTTTTTCTTCTTCTGTTTCTGATCCTTTTATTAGGTTTTGGGAAAACCTATTTTCACTTGCACTCCAATTGGGCCTTATTTTGGCTGATTCGCAGTAAAAATTATATCGTCCACGCACGGGGCGCCAAGCCTGGCGCCCCAAACTTGGGAGAAACAGAAGCTGAATCCGTCAACGGCGCCCCGGGCGCCAACTCCCGCACGCCGGGCAACAGGTTGGCGCGTCACGCGCCACCTCCAGCGCACCGTGCACGGCAGAAACAAAAGCAAATCGTTGATTTGGCGCCTCGTGCGCCAGGTACCGCGCCCCGTGCGCCATTTTGGCGCGCCGTGCGCGGGCAAAACAGAAGCAAATCGTTGATTTGGCGCCTCGGGCTCCAGGCCGCGCCCCGTGCGCCACATACCACGCGTAGTGCGCCAACGGGAAATTTGGTTTCTCCGTTTTTGCTTCTTTTTGCGGCGTTTCCTGTTATTTAACATATAACTTGAGTGAAAGCATGATTGAGAAGGAATAATCAATATTTCTTGCATTTAATGACTATTTTCACACATTTATGATTAATTCCTTATTTCTTTTAAGTTAGAAAACATCATCTGCTAGACTCACATCACAAAACATACGTTTCCAACTGCGAAGTGTGTCAAAAGTTAAAACCTCCTACACATGCCCCATACAGGCTTTTGCAACCCTTACCCATACCTGATTCCATTTGGACAGATATTACTATGGACTTTGTTACTCACTTACCATTGTCTGCAGGATCCAGTGTTGTATTGGTAGTGGTGGACCGCCTATCCAAAGCTGCGCATTTTATCCAGCTTCCGTCTCAGTATTCCGGCTCTAAGGTTGCATCCTTGTTCTGGGAACACGTCAGAAAGCTACATGGCTTGCCTCAGACGATCATATCCAACAGAGACCCCATATTTTTAAGTGATTTCTGACGAACACTTTTCAAGCTGCAAGGCACAACCCTCAAGTTCAGTTCATCCTACCATCCACAAACTGATGGACAAACGGAGCGAGTAAACAGGTGTTTAGGCACATGCCTGAGAGCCTTCGCCCAAAATCACCCTCGTTCGTGGACCCACTACCTTAGCTGGGCAGAGTACCACTACAACACAAGCTACCACCATTCCACCGGGTTTACGCCTTATGAGGTGATGTACGGTAAGCCTCCGCCAGATCTGGTAGCTTACAGCCTCGGCTCCTCTCTCAATGAAGCCGTGGATACCACACTCAGCCAGCGTAACACCATCATGAAGACATTAAAAGAAAATCTCAGACGAGCACAACAAATAATGAAGGCACATGCAGACAAAGGTAGAAAGGACTATAAGGTTACCGTCAGAGATCTTGTTCTGCTCCGTTTGCAACCGTACAGACAGGTGTCAGTCCATCGTCGTTCCTCCCAAAAACTGAGTTTACGCTACTATAGCACGTTTGAAGTTTTAGACAAGATTGGGAAAGTCGCGTACTGCCTCAAGTTACCTCATTCCGCCATGATTCATGATGTTTTTCACATCTCGATGCTTCGCCCTTTCAAATCGGGTCGCACCTACACGCTTCATGATCTTCCAGACACAACCAACGATGACTCTCCGATGGCTTTGACACCATGTGGTGTAGTAGGTAGCAGATCAGTTTGGAGAAATGGCTGATTGGTTCCCCAATTACTGGTGCAATGGCTAGGATTGAGGCCAGAGGACTCAACGTGGGAAGACAAGGCTGACCTTTTACAGGGAGGAGAAACATTACATCCGGCAGGGGCCACCTTGGCAACCAAAGAGACGCCTAAGGGAGACGAACGAGGCATTTTTCGTCAGACCAAAACACAAGTGGGGCAACTGAAACACTCTTTTCACTCACATAGACCTATGCAGCAACTCCCAACCACTCCCTTTACTGCTGGCCAGCTCATTCCAACTACTCTCATTGATCCAACAACGCCTATTGGTTCCCCTGTGTCGGCAAACTCCCACCCGCTGGATATCACAATTCCATAACCTTACCAACTTGATGGTGTTGTCCACTCAACTACTCTACCAGCTGCGGGCCCTATAACACCCCGTTCTAGAACCGGTTTGTTAACATCGCCTTATGATATTAAGCGCAGTTACAATCACATGGTTCAATTAAAATTCGGTTAAAATTTTTCTTTTTAAAACATGCCGAACTTAAGATAACCAAGTGCGTGATCATAACCGTATTACGTTGCAGAATAAAACAACTAAGCTTAACATCATACTTCTTATATCCTTAGACCAAATGTTATTAAATGTCTTCTTCTAATCATTAGCTACGCGTGGCTTCGAACCGCGCCTCGTTTGGAGCACTGTAGCTCGCGTTATGACAAATTAGAGCAACATAAGTGCGTGTTGGACACAGGCCCCGCGCGCTAAAGCGCGCGTTATCGGGCGCTAAAGCCTCCATCTGGGCGCTTAAGCGCACGGAGGCAGAGAGCACAGGTCTTTCAGTGTAAATGGGCGCTTAAGCGCGCACCAGGGTGCTTAAGCGCGATATCCTGAGCGCTTAAGCCCCCATTTGGGACGTTTTAGCGCGCAGAGACAGAAGCATCTCCTCCTTCAGTGGCTAAGGGCGCTCAAGCGCGAACCAGGGCGCTCAAGCGCGCAACCCTGGGCGCTTAAGCCCCCACTCTAGGCGCTTAAGCCCCCACTCTAGGCGCTAAAGCCCGCGGAGACAGTAAGCATCCCATCTTTCCGCAGCGAAGGGCGCTTAAGCGCAAACCAGGGCGCTCAAGCGCGCAATCCTGGGCACTTAAGCCCCCACTTTGGGTGCTCCAGCGCGAGGAGGCAGATAGCATTGGCTCTCACAGGGGCAGCAGGGCGCTTGAGCGCGCTCCTGGGCGCTTGAGCGTGCTGCCAGGGAATTCTCTCTCTCTCATTTCTCAAGTCCCAACCTAGGGGAAAGGGCATCCCCATGACAAGCCTCAATGGTTCATGCCTATAACTTAACCCTAGCACTTATCCAACCTCTCCTCATGGATTATACTAAAATTTGGGTAGCATAACCTTTGTTTTCTCAACATTTCCCAATTTAGCACTAGGTATCTAATCAAGTTTTCCAGCTCAACAATCCAATACATAATGAGCATACATATATTGAACTTAAAGTAATCATCAACTACAAATCATGTTCATTACAATTCATGGAACTTAGCTTACAAAACACTATGATCACTCCCTTGGCTCCCATCAACAAAGAGATAACCAAAGGCATGAGCATAGGTTAAGTCCATTCCAAATAAGCAGAACATACATCTATCAATTGTCTATTAATTACAATCATATACATGTGAGCTACAAAACAACATGTATAATATCAAAATACAGGATCCTCATACATCACTACTAGTCCAAGTATGGCCATTTACCACTGGTGGCTCCTGCAGCATCCTTACCTGAAAGGGGGTCCCCACAACACGGGGTGAGATATACGAATATATCCAGTAAACCAGGGGTCCTTGGAGAATCTCTCCACCCCACAGTTCCATATCAGTGTAATAGCAATAACAATAATAATGCAGTAAATACATATCTATGCAAAGTGCAATAACATCTCCAGGAGAAATCCCTCGAGCTCTCAAGCTGTCCTAAGGAAACTCAGATGCAAATAGTCCTACTGGCCAGCTAAACTACCAAGTATGATTTAATCATCGTCATGCAACATACCAACATAGGGAAACACCATCCTTTGCCACACCAAATGCATACACATATGTATAACAAAGCATTACATTATTTCATTACATTTATATACACTATAACTACCACTACCCTTTCAGGGCTTGGTGGAACAATCAAGGGAATTACACCCAAGGTCCGAAGGCTTACCTCAAGCTTCTGTCAACCTATGTTCTCCACCAACAGGTTCCACAACTAGTCAACTTTAATTCCAACTATTATTTGCAATTTCACCTACATTAAGGTGCCATAGTATCAATCATGCCATCCAATGAATATTCATATATACTCATTAATACCACAACAACTCTACATCACAATTTGGCATGAGCTTACCTATTCTAAGGAGCTAATCAAGCTCCATAGCTTGCTCCAATGGTTGATCACTCACGGTTGGTCCAAATGTCTCAATCTTAGACATCACAAGGACACAATCATCAATCAACCAAGCCAAACCATTGAGCATAATTGCAAGAAAACTCACAACCAAGTATCATATTCTTGCAATATTCAAAGTATAGTCATATAACTATCTAAGCTCATTTTCACCGATTAATCATCATTCTTAGCATTTCTCATAACATACGCTAAGCTCCAATACGCCTAGAACATAGCCAATCTATCAACATTTCATAAAACCCTAAAACACTATTCATTAAAAACCCTAAATCATGAAATTTTCCAAGAAAACAAGGTTCAAGGGTTAGAATCTTACCACCAATGGTCACACAACCAAGGATTGATGGCTCATCAAGCTCCAATGGAGGTTGAAGCTCTCAAACACCTCAATTTCTCCAATGGACCGAATTTTTGGAGGAGGATATCTCACTCCACAATGCTCCCCACTACAAACTAAGCTAGGATTATGAAAGAGGAGAAGATTTGGAGTGATTTAGGCTTTGGAATGAGTTGATTTGGCCAAGGTTTGCTCACTCTATGGTTTCCCCCTTCTTCTTCCCTCTTCTCCCTCTCCTCTTTTCTTTCTTTTCTCCTCTGCTGGTCGACGGGTTTCTTGGGGGGATTTGGGTTCCTTTTTTGTTTTATCACTTAACATAAGTTAAGTGGTAACATGTGGGTATTAGTTCGTCTATCTATTCGATTCCATTAATTACCAAACTTTACCCAAAAGTCTGGAATATTATTCTAGGAATATTTCCGCTTTTATTTTTATATTTTGGGTACTCTTGCCTACACCCATTTATACCCCTTAATTTTCACTGAGTACACTTTTTAACTCCAAAGTGACTCAGATTCATTTAATTAAGCCTTATACTTAATTTTACTCACTAAAACATGCTTAATTATTTAATTACATGTAATTTGCTAATTAATTAGGTTAGGGCTTGGCTCAGCGGTAAGCTTGCTTGCCGTGGTGTGTCAGGTCGCGGGTTCGAATCAGCCTCTCTGCAAAAAGTAGGGGAAAGACTGCCTAGAGTATTCCCTTCCCCAGACACTCACGAAGTGGGTATTTGAACTGGGTCGGCCCTTTTAATTAGGTTAGGGCTATTATAGGCCCCACTGAAACCCAATTACTCGGTCTCGAGGACGAGCCCGTTTTTGATGGGGTGGGAATTGTTGCCAACCATTTAGGCCCACTTGGCCCGTCTGATGGATTAGCTAATAAGAGAGTTATTCAAAGGCCCAAACGTTTTGATGACTATGTTGTAGGCTGATAGCCTTGTAGCCCTTTTTCTCTTTTGTATGAGTTGTATTTCTCTTTCATATGAGTTTTATTACTTGTTATTACTTATGTAACAGAATGTGGTTGTTAAGGTTGTTATATGCCTTGTTGAATCAATGAGAATGGGAGGCATTCAGTGAAAATTCTCTTTTCTTCCCCCAGTTTCTCTCTCTTCTTCTCTCTCCTTAACCTCATCTGATTTCTTAAATCCATCGGGTAACAATTTACCACACCAATATCATATAGAAACATAACCCTCACAATGTATAATCATATCACCATGCATTTCCAATTTTCATGAAAAACCCAAAATCCTCATCTATTTCAAATTCATAAAATCAATTACTTCAACCATAGAAATTAAAGTTACTCACCATGAATAGGCTCATAGACCCACAATCTCAACCTTTCAAGCCTTCAACCAAGCAAACAATGGCTTTTTTTCTTCCTTGATGAACAGTAACCGTCACTTTGGGGGAGGAAGATCTCTTGATACAATGGTTCCCAAGAAGAAAGGAGGCTTGGGCTTTTATCATAAGAGGTTGCACTACAACTTTTATGAAATGCACATTGTGTGGAAATGGCTTGTAGAAGAAATGAATTCCTAGCCCTAGAAGCACACCAAGGCCCGCCACGGGTCTGTCTGAGAGGGAGAAGAAGATGTAGGTGTATATTTTGTGTTTTCTCTCTCCCAGTAAGTCATTTAAGTGAATTTTTACTTGCGTAATTCACATTTCTTACTCTTAATCTTACATATTTATAAATTATTATATTTTTAAGAGCTTGATGTTTATCATTTTAAATGATATAAGTTATGTCATTTTAGGAAAGAGATAAAGACAAGAAATATAAATCATGGGAAAAAATGGGTAATTTTTTTAATTTAAATTTTAAATAAAAAAATTTTATTTTATGTATTTCTCTATCTTAAAATGACATAACTTTATGTCATTTAAAATGACAAACACTCTTCCCTATTTTTAATCCTAAAATAATTTATTTGGCCTGAATTGAATTTTCTCATTTTTAAATTTTATCGGTAAATTTCATAACAGTGTATTTTATTCGATAAAATCACTTTTTATACTTTTTCTCATAAAGTATTATATTATACAAAATTATATTTTGAATCCAATTCTAATATTGATTTTATCAAAATAAATCTTTAATTATCAAAATCGCAGGTTGGAGTTGTTATGCTTAATTACTTATAATGTTAACAAATCGGTTCGATTACGGGGGCAAACTGTATAGGATATCCTTCACGCGCTCGTAATAAGAAGTAACCACATGAGGTGAGTTTCTGCGCAAACAGCCATAACAAGAATATTGACTTCTGAACTTCGACGTGAGGGTGTTCGTTGCTGGCCAATGGAATATGAATTGCATTGGGTTGCCATTAAGGTCATCATATTTAACAATGCTAAGAAAATTGTAAGGAATAGTTATAATAATCAGCTTAAACTTATCAGTTTATGCTAGTTTTAAGCATCAACCTTGGGATCAATGAAATCCAAAGGCTTTCTCTTTTGATTTTATTTAGTCAATTCCATCTTAAAGTTGCATTATTCTTGCAATCAGATCCAAAAAAATTAGCACCATTTCTCTCTCAAAAAAAAAGTCTTGGAAGAATAATTCAGCTTACTTTATAATACAAGTAAGGTTAATAATGCTTTAGATTCTTTTATGCTGACGACGTATTAGTACAATATTATGATGATTTTTTTACAATAATAAACTAGGCTTCATTGAAATACAAATTTATAATATATTATATGACTTCAAGGTTAAGGTCAAGAGATGCCTTCTCGATATTCTTTAAATCAAGCCACTTTCTTAATGATTCAGCCTCATCAATCTTGGCCGCCCTTAGATTGTGACTGAAATCAAAGGATGAAACCCAAATTATTGACAAGTATATTATATCAAATGGCAAAAAAGAAAGACTAGTAAATAAGCTTGGGAGAAACCAGGACAAAAATTATAATAATAATAACGTTGACCAGCGTTGTGTTGAACCAAGTACCTCGTGGTTCCAGTGATTTTCTGCTCAAGATTTCTCAAAACTATCAACCATTTAAAGAATGGAAATTTCCATGCTTTTCCTAACCCAGTTGTGAGAGGTGAATCTCTATTCCATTATTAAGAATATCAATGCTTCAAAAGCCAGAATATCT
Organism: Gastrolobium bilobum; assembly: GCF_033153095.1. Classification (NCBI taxonomy): domain Eukaryota; kingdom Viridiplantae; phylum Streptophyta; class Magnoliopsida; order Fabales; family Fabaceae; genus Gastrolobium; species Gastrolobium bilobum. The sequence goes on along the minus strand of NW_026896335.1, from coordinate 889,785 downwards.
TAACTAACCTGCTCCAATATAATTGTTGTCTTTTGGCCGAAAAGGTGATTGATGTGATATTGGTATAATGGACAAAGATAGACCTTCAGCTATGCTTTTGTTCATCATTTTTATGTTATCTACCCACAGCGTTTTTGGTGCAGACCTTATTGATATCTATTGTCCTCTATCAAACGCCTCCTTTAAGGTTTCTGCGCAAGCAGCCATAACAAGAATATTCACTTCTGAACTTCGACTTGAGTGTGTTCGTTGCTGGCCAATGGAATATGAATTGCATTGGGTTGCCATCAATGGAATATTTAACAATGCTAAGAAAATTGTAAGGAATAGTTATAATAATCAGCTTAAACTTAACAGTGTATGCTAGTTTTAAGCATCAACCTTGGGATCAATGAAATCCAAAGGCTTTCTCTTATGATTTTGTTTAGTCAATTCCATCTTAAAGTTGCATTATTCTTGCAATCAGATCCAAAAAAATTAACACCATTTCTGTCTCAAAAAGAAAATCATGGAAGAATAGTTCAGCTTACCTTATAATACAAGTAAGGTTAATACTTAATAATGCTTTAGATCCTTTGATGCTGACGACGTATTAGTACAATATTATGATGATTTTTTGACAATAATAAATCTAGGCTTCATTGAAATACAAATTTATTATATATTATATGACTTCATGGCTAAGGTCAAGAGATGCCTTCTCGATATTCTTTAAATCAAGCCACTTTCTTAATGATTCAGCCTCATCAATCTTGGCCGCCTTTAGATTGTGACTGAAATCAAAGGATGAAACCTAAATCATTGACAAGTATATTATACCAAATGGCAAAAAAGAAAGACTAGTAACTAGCAATAAGCTTGGGAGAAACCAGGACAAAAATTATAATAATAATAACGTTGACCAGCGTTGTATTGAACCAAGTACCTCGTGAAGCTCGTGGTTCCAGTGATTTTCTGCTCAAGATTTCTCAAAACTATCAATAGTCAGTACTTAATTCCAGTCAATATCCATTTCAAGAATGGAAATTTCCATGCTCTTTCTAACCCAGTTGAGAGAGGTGAATCTCCATTCCATTATTAAGAATATCAATGCTTCAAAAGCCAGAATATCTTAACTAACCTGGTCCAATATAATTGTTGTCTTTTGGCCGAAAAGGCGATTGATGTGATATTGGGATAATGGACAAAGATAGATCTTCAGCTATGCTTTTGTTCATCATTTTTATGTTATCTATCCACAGCGTTTTTGGTGCAGACCTTATTGCTATCTATTGTCCGAATGAATTCCCATTTTACACTCCCAACAATTCATTCCACAATAACCTCAAGCTTCTTCTGGGGTTGTTGTCCTCCGACACCGCTTCAGAGGCAGGTTTCTATAACACATCTACAGGAGAAGGGCCAGACCAAGTGTATGGACAAGCACTCTGCAGAGGGGACATCACCAACTCCACAGTTTGCAAGGAATGCATTGAGAAAGCAAGCCAAGATATAATGAATAGGTGCACCAGTGAAGATGCAATGATATGGTATGAACTTTGCCAAGTTCGGTACTCCTTTCAGATGTTTATATCAAGGATGGTTTATACTGGAAAGTATCCACCGCATAATGATCAGGAGAAGAATGTCTCAGATCCTATTGGATTTGATAAATTCTTGACTTTCTTAATGAACAATCTCTCATATGAGGCTGCTTTTAATCCTGCTAAGAACATGTTTGCAGCTGGGGAAATTGATATCCCTGGGACGAAGACAATTTATGGACTAGTCCAGTGTACCAGGGACATTTCTGAAACAGACTGTAGTAGTTGTTTGAGTTCTGCATTAATGGACCTTACTGCATGTTGTTCCTACCGGGAAGGAGGGATGATTGTTAGTAGGACTTGCAATGTGAGGTTCGAATCGTCTGAGTTCTTTAATACTTCATCAGCATACCAGTTGATTTACCCAACTTCGAAAGGTAAGGTTATTAAATCTGACAATTTGCATATATACATCAAAGAAATTATTCATACTTTTCAGTTTCACTGCTTGCTTTTAAATCCTATTTCAAAAATACCCCAAAGTTGACTAATAGATTAATTTTTGTTCAGGATTAATCTTAATCTATTTTGTTCCTATTTGTTTATTCACATTTCATAAATAATAACTTTAAGAAAATTGAAATTAAAAGTAGTTAATGAGGGGTGTGAATAGGGAATTTGGATTGTAGCATCATCCTAATTTCATCCATCATGTCAAAAAGGAATTGATAGAAGCTTGTTTCAATTTACAAGGAAGAGGGAAATGGAAGCCCTGGATGTTTGTGTTGACTATATGTGGGTCAATTTTGACATTAGCAGTTCTTATTGGGCTGTGCACTGTTTGCTTCTGGCGAAAAAAGGATAGAGACAGAGGTGAACTTCTATAATTGTAATTCATTTTCACAAAATCCATATAAGAACTGCAACCCTCAGTTCTCTTTTATTTCTTTGCATTTTTTGTCTTTAAATATAAAATTAAACAGGTGAAGAAAAAAGCGAAATGACTCTATTACAAGAGTTAGCTAGCCCCAAGAAAGTAGAAATTACACAAGAAGGTGACTTGATTAGTTCAGATGAACTGTTGTTCATGAAGTTAGCAACAGTTAAGGCCGCTACTGATGACTTTTCTGATACAAATAAGCTGGGTCAAGGAGGGTTTGGTGCGGTGTACAAGGTAATATAATCCACTAGAGCTCTTTTAGTAGCAGTTCTGTCATTATGTTTGATTTTGGAATTCAAATTGCCAGGGTGTTCTGCCAGATGGTAATGAAATAGCAGTTAAAAGATTATCAAGAAAGTCTTGGCAAGGAATAGAGGAATTCAAAAATGAGGTCAAACTAATTGCCAAACTTCAACATAGGAATTTGGTGAGGCTAGTGGGCTGTGTCTTAGAGGGAGAGGAAAAGCTACTCATATATGAATTCATGTCAAACAAAAGCCTTGATCAATTTATCTTTGGTTTGTTCAGATTCTTACTTTTTCATAAACCTTCCACATGTATCGTTGATTGGTTTTACACAAGATAACATTCAATTGACTCTTGTTCTTTATTACTCAAGTTCCAGAAAAACGTTCCAAACTTGATTGGAAGACATGCTATGGCATTATCAATGGCGTAGCCAGAGGCCTACTTTATCTTCACGAGGAGTCTCGGCTTAAAATCATTCACAGAGACCTAAAACCAAACAATGTGCTGTTGGACCATGAACTAGTTGCTAAAATATCAGATTTTGGTATGGCCAGGATATTTTCTGAGAATCAGAATGCAGCAAACACGAAAAGAGTTGTGGGAACATAGTAAGGCAAAATTTTCACCCTTGTTTAATTTTCTGTTATTGCCATAATATTCATGAACTGAACTAATGAACCCATACATGATGCTGATGTACAAAATAGTGGATATATGGCTCCAGAGTATGCAATGGAGGGTTTGTTCTCCGTTAAATCTGATGTCTTCAGCTTTGGTGTGATCTTGCTCGAAATCATCAGCGGTAAAAGAAATAGCGGCTTTTACATAACTGAAATTGCCCCGACACTGCTGGCATATGTAATTTCATTAATCAAAGAGTTGATTTAGTTGTTAGTAAATCCTTAATTGTAGGGGAAGAAAATATATAATTCTTTTAAATTCAAACTATGACAGGCATGGCGGCTGTGGAATGAAGGGAAAGAATTGGAATTTGTGGATCCTGTGTTATTGGAATCATGTCTTTCCTACGAAGTTCTGAGGTGCATGCACATTGGGCTCCTGTGCGTGCAGGAAGATCCTGAACTCAGGCCCACCATGTCAGATGTTGTGGTTCTCCTAGGAAGTGAATCAATGGCTCTTCCCCAACCAAGACAACCAGCATTTTCTTTGGGTAGGGTGCTTCATGTCGATCCATCTATGCCAACAAATCCTTCCATTAATGAGATTATTTTGTCTAGTATTTTACCACGATGATATAACATTTTGTCACAACCTAGGGGTGCTACAATGTATTATTGACAGTACAGTAGCATAGAAATTGGGGCATGTTTTATGAACTGTGTATACTTGTATACTCTAGGCATATATGTATAATTGTTACATGAGATTTTCCGCTTGTACATAGAATTTTTAGGAGCTTGTTTTGTATCTTTTTTACATATATCAACAACAGTACGGAGACTTGAAGACATCCAGATCCGTACACGCGTTCACTTTAATCTTAATAACTCACGGTTCTCCATCTGACATGTTAGACTTTTCTTCTTTTCTTTTCTTTTGTATTTTGTTTAAGGGTTTTATAAGAGTTATGTTGTAGGAAAAGTGATCGTGTAACGTTATAGAGATTCGTTTTGCGTGTCTTAATCTTTTATTTATTTTTTTGTTTTAAAAAGTGTGGGCCCCACAAAATATTGTGAGGTAGGAAAGTTTGTTATGTCATGTTAAAGGATAAAACCAAAACCTTTCTTTAAAACATTTTCGAGTTTCCAATACGTTATAATCGAAATAACTCAACCGAGAAAATAAAACAAACAAACAAATAGAAGCTTGACTTACTTTATTGACTTCCGTCAAATGATGGCCATAAAAACCGACATAGGATTGCACAAAATATAACCAGCAATCCCATGAACCTGGTTATGAACATATCCTCCATGGCTGCTTCGTTGAAGCTTGTGTTGCTATTTATCATTCTTAGCTTCCTCAACCTTGGTACTGGTAAAGCACAGGAATTGGATTCCCCTGTGTATCTTTACCAAAACTGCTCAACCAACACCACCGGCAACAGTGCCTACCAACTGGACCTGAGGACCCTTCTCGGTTCCTTATCTTCCAACGCCACTGGCACCACCAAATTCTACAACACCACCGTCGCCGGAAGATCCCCCTCCGACACGGTGTTTGGACTTTTCATGTGCAGGGGTGATGTGCCCTCTCAGTTGTGTCGGCAATGCGTGGTGAACGCAACGCAGCGACTGCGCTCACAGTGCTCACGGTCCAAAAGGGCAGTGATATGGTACGATGAGTGCATGGTTCGTTTTTCCAACAGGTCTTTCTTCTCCACTGTGGACACAAGGCCTCGACTTGGCCTTCTCAACACTGCCAACATCTCCAACCAGGAAAGCTTCATGCATTTACTGTTTCAAACAATAAACCAAACTGCTGATGAGGCTGCAAGTTTTTCTATTGGTGTCAAGAATTATGCCACGAACAAAGCAAACATATCTGGGTTTCAGTCCCTCTATTGTATGGCTCAGTGCACACCAGATTTGTCACCCCAAGATTGTAGAAGTTGTCTCAGTGGTGTGATAGGGGACCTTCCATGGTGTTGTCAAGGAAAACAGGGAGGAAGGGTTCTCTATCCCAGCTGTAATGTCAGATATGAGCTCTACCCTTTCTATCGCACAATTACTCCTAATACTACAATTTCTCCAAATTCTACAATTCCTCCAAATTCGGGAGGTATAGTTTCAAAATATATTTGCTTTCGCCTTATATCTTCACTCTTATAATTAACATCTCCAAAAGAAGAATATGGGGGAATGGAATTTTACAATATCTTCACTCCAATGAAAAAAAGAAATCTTTTTTCTTTTCTTTTTTTATGTTTTGGAACTGTAGGAGGAGGAAGCAGTGGGATTTCAGCTGGGACAATTGTTGCAATTGTGGTTCCAATCGTAGTAGCTGTGCTTCTATTTATCGTGGGAATTTGTTTCTTAAGTAAAAGAGCAAGGAAGAAGAATGATTCTGCACAAGGAAAGAGTAAGGATCCACGCGAGTGAATCGGAAAGATATTAACTCTTTTTGTTCATAGTTGCGCACTCTTCTCTGGTAATTTTATCTTACACGTTTGATTTGGCCTCTTAGCTGCATATGACATCACCGATGTGGAGTCCTTGCAATTCGATTTCGGCACAATTGAAGCAGCCACGAACAAATTCTCTGCAGATAACAAGTTGGGTGAAGGTGGATTTGGTACGGTTTACAAGGTATGGTACTAAGATAGTTTGTGCCTTTTGTTTCTTATCTTTGTAAGAAGCAAATTACAAGGTATGGTACTAATTTTGTGTGGAAAATTCAGGGCACTCTTCCAAGCGGACAAGAAATTGCTGTCAAGAGACTCTCCAAAAGCTCCGGGCAAGGTGCAGAAGAATTTAAGAATGAAGTAGTGGTGGTTGCCAAGCTTCAACACAGAAATTTAGTGAGGCTTCTGGGATTTTGCTTGCAGGGAGAAGAAAAGATACTTGTTTATGAATATGTGCCCAACAAAAGTCTGGACTATATTCTTTTTGGTAGGATCATCTTATCTGAATTCTGTTCAGTGTACAATTTACATATACCTGCTTTGAATCTATTTTTTCAGTTTTTGCCCTATTCAGTGTATATGTTACCAAATTAGAGAAAGCTATGCATTTTAAAGCAATTGAGTATTCATTGGCCTAATAATAACCAAGATGAAATCATATTTGACATTTTTGGTATGACTTGAATATTTTGTTCAATGTGTAGATCCTGAAAAGCAAAGGGAGTTGGATTGGACAAGACGGTACAAGATTATTGCAGGGATTGCTCGAGGCATTCAATATCTTCATGAAGATTCTAGGCTTAGAATTATACATCGTGATCTTAAAGCTAGCAACATATTGTTAGATGGAGATATGATTCCGAAAATCTCAGATTTTGGCATGGCAAGAATATTTGGAGTTGATCAAACTCAAGGAAACACCAGCAGAATTGTAGGGACTTAGTAAGTACAAATTTCATATATTTCTTGGAGCATCCATGTTTGTGAAAGCGCTGGTTTTAGTTTCTAACAATCTAACAAGCAGAAACACTTTTTTAATCAAACAAATTTTAAAAAGCGTTTTCAATCTATGTTACAGTGGTTACATGGCTCCAGAGTATGCAATGCATGGAGAGTTCTCTGTTAAGTCTGATGTATACAGTTTTGGAGTCCTCATTCTGGAGATTATTAGTGGCAAGAAGAATAGCTCTTTCTATCAAACAGACGGTGCTGAGGATCTATTGAGCTATGTGAGTATTGCAAATATTTAGCTTCCTTGGGTTATTTCAACCAAAACTTGTTCTTCTAATGAAAAGGAAAAATATATGGTGCTCACTGCTCACACCTTAACAAATACTTAATGAAATTTTTATGTAGACTTGGCAACTTTGGAAGGATGGAAAACCCTTGGAACTGATGGACCCCATATTAAGAGAATCCTGTAATCCAAATGAAGTTATCAGAAGCATCCACATTGGTTTGCTCTGTGTCCAAGAAGACCCAGCTGACAGACCTACAATGGCAAGAATAGTTCTTATGCTAGAGAGTGACACTGTTACTCTACCAACACCTAAGCAGCCTGCATTTTTCCCCCAGAGTGGAACTGATCCAAACATGCCAAAGGAACTGCAATTTGATCAATCTACAACAAAGTCAATACCAATTTCTGTGAATGAGATGTCGATTAGTGAAATGGATCCTCGATAAGCTTGATTGCTTGAACACTGGAGGTTTGAATAGATGAAGAATCTTTGCCTGTGTAGTTATGAGTCATAGTTTAATATGACCGTATTTCGAAATATTGGAATATTATGTATTGTAGTTGCTTATTTTTCAATGTGAAATAATATATGCTGGCCATTTAGGCCATATATTGTATTTAAGACTACGAGGACTTATTGTCTATCTAGCACCGACACAACATGATATTTCGATATGTCATTTCTAAAAAAATATAAATTTTGATACGTTGAGACATATTTTATTAGTAAATAATATTTTTAATTTATATAGTGTATATTTAATTTAATATTCAATAATTTAACAAAAAAATGAAACTAACTTGATAATATCCATCAACATGTTATTTTCCAACTTTCCTTTTCAAACCAAAATCACATAAAGAAAAATTGGTTCAGATTCGGAATCCAAGTGTTACATAAAGGGAGAAAAAAACACAAATCTAATGTAACCAATGGCAACAATAGCAAAAAATTCACCAACACCCAATACCAAGAATCATAGCAACCTTCTTCACAAAAGGAATCATATCTAAAATTATTTACTGAATACACTGCAGAATAAAAGAACATCACGAACGCAATCAAACATTATAAAGGTGAAAGCTTTAATAAAAAAAAAAAAAAGAACTAGATGAGAGATCATATCAAAGAGAGACAGAGATCAGATTAGAGAGAGATCAGCGAGAAGGAGACACAGCAAAAGCTTAACAGGAATTACAATGACGATGCTGAGATGATCTATTACCTACTTAAGGGGAAAAGGGGGGTTGATCTGATTGTGTGGCAGCTTTATTAATATATTTTAATTTTTTTTTAAAAATAAAAATATAATATTTTTAAGAAAATTTCATTTGACCGTGTGTCGAACACAGTTAAATTCGAGTGTCAAAATGGTCAACGTGTCGATAATGTCAATCGCGTGTCGAACACTGTCTCAGAATATGTTGGAGCTGTAGGAAATCTTAGATTTATGCGGAAGCGGTTTAGGACCTAGTACATTGGTATGCTTACCGAATCATCCTTGTTTCACAATTACCTCTCGGTGCGCAAGTCTCGTGTAGAATCTTTCCTTGTAGGATTTCTCTCTCGGTGCGCAAGTCTCGTGTAGAATCTTCCCTTGTAGGATTTCTCCTCACGAACAGCTCACCTCAGCACCGTAGCACGAACAACCTCCTTGAAGCTGGACTGTGGCAGATCTTCCAAACTATCTCTCGAGGAGGATGAGATGGTTGTGTGGGCAACTGTTCAGAGTATGTTGGAGCATGTCAACGTATCAGAGCATGTCGGACACGACACTCCCTGTTTTTTTGGAGTGTCCATGCTTCGTAGCTTATTGTTATCTCTCCCCAAAATGTAAAATGTATATATTTGAGAGCAAGTTTGAATATGAAGTGTGATTTCGCTGTCCGCTAATAAGGATTACTCTGCCAATATATCTTTCTTTTATTGAAAAGTAGGGATCATGATAAAGATTTTTTTTTTTGTTCTAAAATTTTTCAAGTTATGATCTTGTCAACCAATAAACATCGTATTTGAAACTATGTTAGCGTCCAAAATATATCGCTTTGCAAGTTGCATTAGCAACACATCTTGCCATGTAAATAGTAAGGATTCTGCACCTTACATAAACAATCCATATTAAGTAGTAGTTTTGACACTAGAAGTTTATTTGGTCCTGAATCTAGAAGGATTTGAAAAGTTTCCATACCCACCCAAGAAAAACAAGCACGCAAGCGGCGTTTATCCTCCGTTAGTACTCCCAATGAAGATAAGGGGACGAAGATCTTTCCATAGCGAGAAGGAAATCCACACATTCGTTGATCATGCAATGCAACAGCAGAGTACTGGTCTGCTCTAGTGACATCGACACTTGAGCCATCAAAGTTGACTCTAAAATAACTAGTGACTACCAATCAGTCTCTAGCTAACAGATAAAGAAAGATATTTATTCAGTTTTTGCTGGACTTTAGGGGAAGTCTGAATCATTATTTTCCACAAAGCCGCACTGTCATTTGCCCCAATCTTGTGCTCCACCAATTATTAAGAAATAAAAATGGTTGAAAGTTACCTTAGTTAGTGCGTTTGTTCAATGTCCCTACAGCATGCCTAACCCACTTGTTCAATGTCCATATATCATGTCTTAAAGGAGGATTAAAAAAAAAAAAAAAAAGGACACAAAAACTGAAAACAATTGGTGAGTTGCAAAAATGAACAATCCATTCCAAACCTGTCTACCAAGAGAGTTCACCCCAATGCCTACTTCCAAGTACTCTGTAATTTCTACTGTTTTTCTGTCTGCGTTAATCTTTCTAGTCTTTCTAAGCGAAGCAGCTCCAATTTACAGTGATCATTACTGTACAAAATCTATCACTTACCAACCAAACACAACATTTCAAACAAATCTTAATCACCTCATATCATCTCTTTCCTCCAAGGCCAGTGAAGGCAACCATTTCTACAGAACAAAAGTTGGCAGTGATGCCCCTAACATGGTCAACGGCCTCTTTCTCTGCCGGGGTGACATCCTCACCAGCACCTGCCATGAATGTGTGAGCACCGCAGCCAGAGAGATAAAACGCCGTTGCTCGAGTGAGAAAGAAGCAATAATCTGGTTCGACGTGTGCATGTTGCGCTACTCTAACCAATATCTCAACAACATAGTTCCTTCAGTGAGCCTGTTGAATTCAAAGAACATATCTCGTGCTGATTTGGACAGGTTCAATGAATTGCTGGCTGGCATGTTGAATGCTCTGGCAACTAAAGCTGAGAATTCCCTGAGCGACAAGTTTGCAACAGAGGAATTGAACTTCACGAGCACAGTGACCCTTTACGGATTAGTGCAGTGTACGCCTGATTTGACAGTGTTTGAGTGCAACATGTGCTTCAGAAGCGCCATAGCATCAATCCCCAATTGCTGCAATGGAAAACAAGGAGCAAGGGTGCTGCTTCCGGGTTGCAATATTAGATATGAACTCTACCCTTTTTATAATACTACATCACCGGTCGTTCAATCTCGTTCTTCAGGTAACCTTCTAAGTATTCGATTGTACTATGTTCGTGGTTGGACCAACTACTAATTTGATTTTTGACAACTGATATTGGTGCAGGAAGGAAGCATGTTTCAATAATTATATCATTTGTCATTCCGATTGTTGCTTTAGTGGTGCTTTTCATTTTATGCTCTTTTGTGGAAAAGAAGGCAAGAAAAAGGATACAGTTGTGGAAGAAATCGGTAATTAAGATGTGCTCTTACACTTTCGATCATTGTGAATGATTATTTATTAGGCTTGATATGCAAGATGCTAACTCTTTTTTTTTTTTTTTTTTTGTAGAAAATGGAATTTTCCAAAGATATAGAAGAAAGTGATACAGGAAAGAGTTCAAGAAATTATAGTCGAGGTAATGAGAATGCTCAGAAGTAAATTATTTGGAGTTGGGACAACAGTATCACTAAAATTCGAGACTTATTTGATTTTATAAGCTTGATTTGGAAGGTTGTAATTAATCCAAATAGCTTTGAAAACTTAGGATTCAAGAGTTAAGGAAATCTCTAACGAAATGTTCAGATGCATCCATGTTTGGATTATTGTGCTTAGAAAGATACTGCCATTGAATTAGTGGGCTCAGCGCTCTGGTTCACTTGGTGTTGCTTGCCAATGTCTGCTTATAGGTGGCGAGTGGTGAGATAGGAGTAGGACTAGCCATAAATTCTTAGTGAGTTTGAGTAAAACATTTTTTTTTTTTACTTTGTATTTCATATGGGTATTATTTCAATTATAATATTAAAGATATATTTAAAGTTAAAAGCAGATAATTCACAATATATATTTAATAATGAAAAATACATATTTCAAAAATTTCTGATGAAGTAGCAGCCGCAGCCCACTATGTCTAAAAGTTCGAATTTAAATTGATTGTACTTTTTTTTTTTTTTTGATAACAAAATTGATTGTACTTTTGTTTATTGAAAAGGTTGTAGATGTTTGTAAGTTATGAGTTATAGAACTTTAATGATGAATTTTAGTACAAAAGTGGGTTCAAAGTAAAAAGTACCAGATATTTGAGTACTAGGAAATGTTGTACTGGGCTGCGCCGGATATTTTATGTTGTACTAGCAAAAGCCCAGATATCTTAGTAGTGAGCTGGGTCGGGTTTTTACTTTCCTGACTCAAGCTTACGTCAAAAAAAATTCAGTCTATTTGGTCTATTAAAGGCTTTATTTGTAAGTCAAGCTCGACCCATTTTTAAAAATAAGAAAGTCTGACATGACCTACAGGCCTTGTAGGCCTCTCACTCTGTTGAATTTGGTGATTTTCGTATTTTTCTCATAACGAAGCTAATGCTATGTCAAAGAAGTCATGTGTAGCAACTGGCAAAGCAGAAATTACATAGGATGTTAAACATCAATTCGTGAAGGAACTGTTACAATTAAAATAGTTGAAAGCTAAGAGAGAGATTATGTAGCTGAAATGAAATCTTTTCTATAATTTGCCTCAATTATTATTTTTTTCCTCTTGGGTTTTTGGTACAAAGTTTAGGAGTGAATGTTATGTGTGATTTATTATTACCTACAAGAATCGAACCAATATTCATAATATTCAATTTTACGAGGAGCAAACTTCATTCACAATATCGATTTTAATTTATTTTAATAAATTAAATAGGTCAGTCTACAAGACTGTAGGCCGAGCTTGACAAAATTGATCTATAGCTTATTTGTTAAAAAAACTTTTTTATAAATCTAAATCTACTCTATTTTTCTAAAAGACCGAACCTGAGCTGAACACAATCTAACCCGGCCTATTTACACCCCCGCTAATTGCTAAACTCATTCACTGATATACGCAGGCCATATATAAATCATCCCAGGTAAAACGTACCTTCAAATCTGCATTGCTGCCTTTTGCTGAGTGAAAGACGATCCTTTAAGTGATAATATACTATTATTTCAAAAATAAAATATCAATAACTGTCAATATTAAATGTTAAACAAATATATACATATAACAAAAAAAAATCCCAAGAGGATCGAACTCTAAACCATTAAACCATAGTGGTATTCTAATATTTTATCCAAAAATAAAATAGTATCATCTAAGATTATTAGGTGATGACAAATTAATAATTTTATATATTATATCTTATTATATGTAGCTTCCAATGCATCTATTTTAATTGTGTCCAGAAAGCAAAATAGATCAATAGACAAAAATTATTACTTTAAGTAATACTCCATTTGTGTTACATCTATTGATCGTAATGATAAAACTGTCTTTTTAATTAGAAAGTTGTCATTCAAATAATAAGCAATTTAGAATTTTATCATAAGCATAGTTATTAAAATTTCGATTTATCATTACGATTTTATCATTTTATGATTTTTTTTATCAAAATGATTTTACCAATATTCTAAATGTTTTTACGATTATTTAAGATTTTTTTACATTATGATTTTATGTGTTACGATTTTTTAGCCCCTTTTCAATTTTATTTAAAATCTCAATTTTAACTATCTTGATCAGAAAAGTTTTGTAGAAAAGAAGGAACACCATCAATATCTAGACAAAAATAAATTTCACACAGAAAAAGTATAGAAATTATAATAAACAATAATTGCACCGTTTTCTTTTCTTTAAATTTCTATACAACCAAATGAACTTGAATGTAAAATAAAGTCGTGTGCTCTGATATAAATTATGACAAAAGTATGTCATTTATGGGACCCATACTTGAATGTAAAATAATTTGTGTTATTTCACATTTTTATTTTATTTTTGTTCACTCTCTTTCCTACATAATTTATCTCTCTCATATTTAAAATTACATAATTTTACATCCTTTAAAATAATAAAGATTGTTTACATAAATTATTTAGCCACAAAAATTGACCTGGGGACCGTTACTTCGTTCTTATTTCCAAGAACTATTCCATTGCTTCTTTCTCTACCGGTACCCCTAGTTTCTACCTTAGTATTTGACCATCTACGATTCTATGTTCACTTTGCACGTGATCCATGTCATGGAAACTTGGAACTGAAACAGAACAAGAAGAAACTTTCCTTTACAAAAGTTGCTTCGTTGAGGCACAGTGCCTCTCGTATATACAATGGAGCCAATTTATTCATTGAGGTTGGATCAATAAAAATTTAAGTGGGGTTAGTATTAATTTTTTTTTCAGAAACTTAGGGACAATTATTTAGTCATTTTTAATGTGACTAATTTTTAAAAACAAGTCCAGGCCAAAGGCTCCTAGACCCCCACCCGCAACGTGGCTCTGTCATTGCATATATATATATATATATATATATATATATATATATATATATATATTAAGTGTGTGTTGTTGCATGACACACTTTGGATTTGCTGTTGACACAGTATTGTGTGGGACCCACTACTATAATTAAAAAAAAGAAAAAATGACTATCACATTTTTCTATGGATTAGTAGGATATAGGTTTATGTTTCCTGCAACATAACAGTTATGGTTGTTCATGGAGCGATTCATAACCAATTTTGACAAAAATCGAATCGAACCGGTTTTAAAAGGTTTGGTTTTCAAACTATTATATTTAAGTTTGGTTTTGCTCCTTAAAAAATATTATTTATAATAATTTATAATTAATTTATATAATTTTGAAGTGTTATTTGTGGTAATTTATGATTGAATTATATATTTTAGAGTGTTGTATATAATAATTTTGTGATTAATTTATATATTTTGAAGTGTTGTATGTAATAATTTTGTCATTGATTTACATATTATTATTATTGAAATTTTATTTACAGTTTTACATAAGAGATAATTAAAGAATTGTTTTGTTCAAAAATTAAAACTAAGCTTTTAGAAACAAAAATGTTTAAGACATATTAATGGAATTTAAAAAAGAAAAAATATTGTTTACCAAAAAAAATAAAAAATGGTTACAAGTATACCAGTGGAATACCAGAAGAGAGAGTGTGTGAAAGGTAGGGGTGTCAATATGGGTTGACACGACACGAATTCGACACGACACGAATTCGACACGACACGAATACATCAACACGAACACGACACGAATTTTCATTCGTGTCAAAATCTTCAACACTGACACGACACGAATTTTTTGCGGGTTGACACGACACGACACGAATAACACGCAAAATAGGGGACAAAACGGTAATTGACAAAAAAAATTAAAAAAATAGGTCGAAAATAAATAAAAAATTAAAAAATAATAATAAAAAAATAATAATTAAAAATAATACGGGTCGACACGAACACGAATTCATAAACACGAACACGACACGAATTTTTTGCGTGTCATTTTTTTCAACACGAACACGACACAAATTTTTTGACGGGTCAACCCGAACACGAATTTTCGTGTCGTGTCGCGGGTTGACCCGCGTGTCAAAACCCATATTGACACCCCTAGTGAAAGGAAAGACATGACGTGTTTGTGTGCCAAATCAATGGAGTGTCCAAACTGGAATTGTGGGACCATTCTAACATCCAAATTATGATCAGTTTGGATCAGTTAATTAGGATATCCAAACTGTTTTCAACAAATCAAAACTGAACCATATCCGAAATATAAAATCCAGTTTGGTTTTAAAAACTTTTTTAATAAACCAGTTTTTATGGAGCAGTTTGAATTAGATTTCAAAGTGGTTTGGTTATTTTGGATTTTTTGCACATCCCTAATAACAGTTGCATTTCACACACACACATATATATAGGGCTCATGAGTGTCATGCGACAGAGACAGCACATGTGGGCATCACTGATTTTTAAAAAAGAAAAGAAAAAATAATGCACGAGTTTTGATCAGTCTGCGGGACAAAAATTCCAACTCGTGCAATGTTATACTTGTTTTTCGCTATATATATGGGACAAGATCATTTGACACCAAATCGTAACCGTTGATTTTTGTCAATCTAACAGTTATAATTTATTGGAAATTAATAATTAATTAATAAGTATGACAAATAAATTATAACCATTATATTTACGAAAATCAACAGTTAAGATTCGGTGTCAAACGTTTTAGTTTGATAACGGTATCAAAGGATCATGCCCTTATATATATATATATATATATATATATATATATATATATATATATATATATATATATATATATATATGGAAATTATTATATATTAAAATAGGGTATATATTTTTCTAGAGTAACTTAATTTTTAATTTATTTATTTTTTAAAACGATACAAAATTTGTCATCACCCCTACCTTTATTAGTGACGGTTTGATAGGGGAGTGATTTGTATTATGGCTACATAGGCCCATTATTATGGTCCAACCGTCTAAGGCCCATTAAGGGTCCAACTTAGTGACATCTCATAGGTAAGCTCATGGACCTCACCTTAGGGGATCCCCTTCTCCTGTACACGGCCTACCATCGTACGGCACGATGGTAAGGAAGCACTTTATTGCAAATGTGAGTATTTGGCTAATGATTTTTGACTTTTTGGCTCAGTTTTCTCTTTATATAAACTTCTCTTCTCCTGTCAAAGAAATACTTTGTCAGATTTTAGAGCCATTGTAGCCTATACACACACCTCATTCATAGCATACTCTATGACTGCATTCACTGTAACTCCCCAATATCTCTCTCTTCTTGAGCATTCATACATCGAGATACTACACTCCTTCAATGATATAAACCTAGCTCACGTTCCACTACAGCTCAGTTTGGTTTGATCAATATCGTTGTTGGTGTTTTTTTTAAATTTAAAAATATTTTTTCAAATTAATTATATTTATATATAATATTTTAAACCATTTTCTCTTTTAATTTTTTTTATACAAGTGAGAATTGAACATATAACCTAATACAACCTACCCAAATTCCTACCACTAGACTAATCCTAATGGCTTTTTAATTTACTTTTTAAAAATTTAACTAAATAATTATAAAGGTCGGTTATATTGTCTACCATTTTAATCTTTTACTCCTACTAATTTTTTTTGCACATTCAATTAGTTGAATCAACATTCTAAACACCTCAAAATTAAACATAAAACACATAAAAAGTGCATTTATCTCGGTTCGTCAATATGTGAGTTCGGGTTCCAACTTTGGGATCCAATCAATAAGAAGGTGGTGAGAAGTCGATATGTGATATTTCATGAGAACGGGACTATTCAAGACATCTCGAAGCCCAAAGTTTGGGTTACTGTTAGACATGAAGAACTCATCCCTCCTGTCCGAGCTGAAGCGGGGGAGAAAATTAAGAGAATAAAGAAAATAATGAGATTAACAAAAGGTAATAAAAATTGAGGTCCTGAGAACCAAGATCCTGAGATCCGAGATGAGAATGAAGAGCCGAATTATCAGCCTAATGAACAACCCAAACACTCTACTCGAGTGAGATGACCTTCTACAAGGTACCCACCTGATGAATACACTGTTGTTGCTGAAGATGGTGAACCTCAAATCTATGATGAGGTTGTGGTTGAGCTCAGATAAGGAGGAACGGGAAAAGGAAATGCAAGACGAGATGAAGTCTCTGCACGAAAATCAGACTTATGAGCTAACCGAGCTTCTAGAAGGAAGACAAGCTCTGAAAAATAAGTGAGTTTACAAAATCAAGAATGAAGAGAACGACCAGAAGCTGAGATACAAAGCCCAAATTGTGGTAAATTATGGTGAAAGGCTGCAATCAGAAGAAATGAGTTGAATTGCGGAGATATTCTCTCCTATGGGGAAAATGACTTTGGTCCGAACCGTGTTAGCCATGGCAACTTCGATGGACCTTGAAGTAGAGCAAATGGATGTGAAGACAACATTTCTTCACGTGACCTAAAAGAAGAATTTTATATGGAGCAACCTGAAGGGTTCTGAGCTCCATAACAAGAAAGTTTGGTATGTCGGTTGAAGAAAAGTCTATACAATTTGAAGCAAGCACCTCGGCAGTGGTACAAAAAATTTGAATTCTTCATGACTGATCACAAGTTTATGAAAACAGAAGACGACCACTGCGTAATTTGTGAAGAGGTATAAGACTGGAGATTTTCTAATTTTGTTCTTATATGTTAACAATATGCTGATCGTAGGGTAAGACAAGATAAGGATAGCTGCCTTGAAGAAGACGTTAAGCTCGTCCTTCGCGATGAAGGAACTCGGTTCTGCAATGCAGATACTCGGCTCTGCAATGCAGATACTCAAAATCAAGATTATCCAAGATAGACAAAAGAAGCTATTGTGGCTGAGTCAAGAAAAATACATTGAGAATATTCTGAAGAGATTCAGCATGGACAAAGCCAAAACAGTGAGCACCCCCTTAGCCGGAGATATTAAGCTGAACCAGAAATAATGTCCAAGATCTGATGAAGATAAAGATGAGATGTTGAAGATCCAGTACCAATCCGCTATCGAAAGCTTGGAGTATGCAATGATTTGCACGAGACTCGACTTGGCATATGTTGTTGGAATAGTAAGCTAGTATCTGCCAAACCCCGAAAAAGAACACTGGGAAGCATTGAAGTGGATTTTCAAGTATCTCAGAAGAATAACAAAATTGTGCCTCCGATTTGGAGAAGGTAAAGTCGAGTTGCAAGGCTGTACGAATGTTGACTTAGGGGGAGATTTCGGCTCGAGAAAGTCGACAACGGGATATATGATGACTTTTGCAGTAGGAGCTATCTCCCGGCAATCAAAACTACAGAAATGTGTGGCACTTTCAACAATCGAGGCCGAGTATATAGTCGCGACTGAGGCAGGCAAATAAATGTTGTGGTTGAAGAAGTTTCTCTCTGAACTCGGGCATGATCAAGACAAGAACGAGCTGGAATGTGACAATCAAAGCGCCTTTCATCTTGCGAAGAATTTGACCTATCACTCCCACACTAAGCAAACTGATGTGAGGTATCACAGGATCCGGGATGTGGTGGAAGGTGAAGAGCTCGAACTTGTCAAAGTGCACACCGACCTGAATTGGTCCGACATGATGACGAAGCCGGTACCAACAAGGAAATTTGAAGACTGGTGTGAAGGTGTCTGGTTACTGCTGATGTTGATGCATTGAAGTCGGAAGGGGAAGATTTGCTGGACTTCCTCCTTAATGCTAAGCCCAAAGCCCATTGAGGGGTTTGAAAACCCTAAACCTTCTTCTTTCCCCTATAAATACATTAGTTGTGGGATTGAGGTAGGTTAGAAGAAGATAAAGAGAAGAAAAAGGTTGACTTGTGAGATTTGAGGGTTTTGAGTGAAAAGCTAAAAGCTTTGATTTTGTGAACACCTCTAGGGAGAAGCTTGAGTGTTATAACTCCTTAGGGAAGTTTGAAAGAAAACCACCATTGTAGGTGAAGTTTGAGTGTACCACTATTGTTGGTGAAACTTGATTCTTGTAACCCATTATTTTCATAATGGAAGTTTGATTCTGGATTAATGTTTCGTGGATTTTTACTTCTTCACATTGGAGAAGGTTTTCTCATGTTAAAATCTATTGTGTTCTTCTCTCTCTTCTCTGTGTTTTCCAATTCCCCACTGCGTTAGCCGACCTGATAATTCAGACTGACTTCTTTGACTCAGCCGAGTTCCTAGATCAACGTTTGACTTTCGCAAAATTTCTTAGCTAAATTGTGGGAACCGAGTTCCCAACATTTAATCACTGGATATAGGAAGAGACAATCAAACAAGAGTTTATAAAGAAAAGAATAAAGTCCATTTTCAGTCCCTAACAAAAAATACAGTCCCCACTTTCGTCCTTTACAAAAAAAAAAAATCAATCTTTAGTTCCTCTACAATTTCAATTCTTTGAAAATATGATCCTTCGTAAATCAATGAAGATATAATTTAGTCCCTAATGCAGTATTTATAGAGGGGATAGGATATTTATATTACTAAATTTCTGCGATGTATTCTTCTTAATTTTTTACACTACAGTGAAGTCAAACCTGGCGATGACCTGTTTTTTCTTTTGGTTGTTGTATGCGTATCTGTCAGAGTGAATCAGAAGTTTGTAACTAGAAGTTTTGACCTTTGATTAAGTAGGAGGAGGACACCTTTCTTCCTCATTATCTGTTTTGGCGATTTTCTAAGTTACTGTTCTGCAGGACATTTTCCTTGTCAGCACAACAGATATTCTTCGCCAGATGCATTAAAATAATATAATTAGTTTTTATTCTACAATTAATTAAAACCGCGTGAATTTTGTAGTTAATTTTGATGCGAAAATTGTTGGGGTTAGCCCGAGTACCGACTCTTAACATTAATCAATTAATATCCCTCTTTTATTAACTATCAGAAATCCCCTTCCTTGGATAATTCCTCCCGTGATCAAAACTCAGAAGCATATCAGGCGTAGAGTGTAGTTTTAAACTTCTATCATTCCGTCATCTCAGCCCTACCAAATCAAACCACAATTGCAATTGACTATAACATGCGGGGTCATAATGTAAATTTAGTAATTTCGAATGTTTAATTCAAAATTATTGCTGGTCAAAATTGGATTGATGGTGAAATATGAACTAGATTTCCTTCTAACCAATTTAATAATCACACGCTACGACCCATCTTTCTGCCATCACAGTTTGACTTTCATTTTCTTAAAACGGTTACTGACCCGTTGTTTAGTGTTTACACTCTTTATTTTTGTTTTCCTCTCCCATATAGCCAGAGTTGATAATATTAATAATTGTTGTGCTTATCAGCTTATGTCAAACATCAAATAGTTGATAATATTAATATAATTATTGCCGGGTCAAACCTGACTTCAGTCCCATCAGAAACTGTCAAAGACATGGCATATGCATCCTCCAACCACAATAATAGCAACCCTTTCTCCGTGAGAGAGAGAAATTGATCCAAAGATGGTTACCTCAAAACAATACTGGGCAACCTTTTACACACTTCTCCCCCTGTTTGGGATGCTAAGCTTGGCAACCCAATCATTTCCTACTTACGTTGGATCTTACTGTAACAACAATACCACATACGCACCTGACAGCAGACTAGGTAACAATCTGAATGTCCTACTCTATACTCTAACAACCAATGCCTCCCAACAACAGGACGGTTACTACATGACAATCATGGGCTTCGGAACCACTGATGCAGTCAACGGCCTGTTTCTCTGCCGCGGCGACCTCAACACCACCATGTGCCAACAGTGTGTCGCCACCGCCGCCAAAGAGATAACACGCCGCTGCACCAACCAAACCGAGGCCGTGATCTGGTACGAGGAGTGTTTATTGCGTTACACAAACAGGTACTTCAAGTACTACAGCATCGTCCCCGGATTGTACCTGCCGGATGGTAACAACGTATCTGCCGTTGACTTGCAACGGTTCAACCAATCATTGTTTAGTTTGTTCGATGAGTTGACAACGGAAGCGGCGAATTCCCCGTCTGCAAAGAAATTCGCCACCGGGGAAGTTGGAGTAACCAGCTCTCAGACGGTGTATGGGTTGGCGCAGTGCACCACAGACTTAACGAGTTCTCAGTGTGAGACGTGCTTACAAAGTGCCATTGGAACTCTTCCGGCGTGTTGCAGTGGACAACAAGGCGCAAGTGCTATGCTTTCGTCCTGTATTGTCAGATATGAACTGTACCCATTTTACAGTAAAACAGGGTTACCATCTTCATCTTCTTCAGGTAATGCACTGAACCTATTCATAAGCTCTTATTTTTATTCCCCGTTTTATGCCAGGCTCATCTTATATATAATTTGCAAGAGAATAGTATAAATTATTAAAATTGATTATTTATATGATATTAGAGGTTCCGTGATGTGTTCGATACTGGCAGTCACTCATCTTTTTTGTGGAATTTTTTATTACAAATAAGTTAGAGCTGATGCATCGTCCACTTTTCAAGTCCAATAAATCCTATCATAAGAAATATGTTAGAGAAATATATAAATTATTAATGCATCTTTATTTAATAACTTACTCTTTTTTTGAGTTGAATTGATTCTTTACCCAAACTATTTTGAATATACAAGTTTATTATACCTATACGTAACGAATGGCTCATGTAGACAGAGAAATCTCAGCCCTATAAAATACAAATCAACCATGATGGGAGAATATATTAAGATAAAATGATGATTTGAAAAGAACAACCGCTGATTTATATATTTACGGCTGAAATCCTCTCAGATATTCTCTAGAATCGATAAATATAATAGGTTATTATAGGCGGACTAACTAATCGAAGTTTAATATAAGTTTTAGTATTATTTTTTGGTTAGTTATCTAATTGACAGAGCCTCAACCTGAACTTACTTACCCCGAATATTGTTGTGCAGGGAAAAATAAACTTGGAACAAAAACAATTGTCATCATTGTTTTCGCGGTCTTCATTCCGGTAAAACTCTTACTTTTAGGCTGGTACTGCCTGCGGAGAAGATCCAAGACGAAACGTAGGACAATTCTAAAGGAAAATTGTACGTTATTTGAGGAAAATAATAATACAATCCCGTTTCATTTGCTTTTTCCGGTTAAATTATTAATTGGTGATTTTTTGCATGCTTACTTCAAAGAACTGTTTATTGGCTCAGTTGGGGATGAACTTAAAACTTTGGAGTCATTACAATTCAGTTTGGCTACAGTTGAAGCTGCGACAAACAAGTTTTCGCAGGAAAACAAAATAGGCAAAGGAGGATTTGGAGTTGTCTACAAGGTAAAGCAACTGAATAAAATGTATAATATATGCGAAAAATTATATTTACAAATTTTTTGTTTACAAACTCTTTACAACTTATATTATTTCTTATCGGTAAAATACTCTTGAATGAAGTCTTACTAATAAAACATAATGTAGTTTGTAAGTTTGAAAAAAAAAAAAAATTATCAATATAACCCTCTCGTAATATATATTTATGTTTGTTTTATGGCTAACCAATAAGTTATAATTTTAGGGTGTTTTTTTGGATGGACGACAAATAGCAGTGAAGAAACTCTCAAGAAGTTCAGGACAAGGTTCACATGAATTCAAAAATGAGATTTTATTAATAGCCAAACTTCAACACAGAAATTTGGTGACTTTATTAGGATTCTGCTTGGAAGATCAAGAAAAAATACTTATATATGAATATGTGCCTAACAAGAGCCTCGATTACTTTCTATTTGGTAAGAAACTTTTAGTCATACCCTCTACTTTGCATTGAATTTTAGTATGGAAAATGTTATATTTACAAACTATACTATGTCTGATCGGTAATACACTCTTGAAGAAAGTATTACCGGTCAGACATAATATAGTTTGTAAATTTGTAAAAAAAAAAGTTTGTCAATATAATCCTACTTTTTTAGTATACTTATTTTTGAAAATTGCACTTTCCTTTTCTTTTCTTTTTCTTTTTTTTTTAATTTCATTCAACTTACTTAGAAAGTTATTCCATAATTAGTTTTTTACCGAAATATTCCACCGTGAATTTGTAGATACCAAGAAGCAAAGAATATTACATTGGTTTGAGCGTTATAAAATCATAGGAGGAATTGCACGAGGAATTCTTTATCTACATGAACATTCACGACTTAAAGTCATACATCGAGATCTGAAACCTAGCAATGTGTTGTTAGATGACAATATGAATCCAAAAATATCAGATTTTGGCTTGGCAAAAATAGTTACAATAGATGAAGAACAAGGAAATACTAACAGAATTGTCGGAACATAGTAAGTAGTTATAAAAATCCTTATTACTCTTCTCATTCCATTCTTCAATTCTTTTGTTTCTTATAATTAGGTACAGATAAAATGTTTTTTTTTTCTAATATTTGGTGATTTTTTAATCATATAAATATCTGATGCACATGGTAGCACGAGCTTAATCATTATTGTTTCCTTTCTGTACTGTATTTAATTTAAAACAATTTTGCTTGAAGAAGCATCATATAGATGCTAACAATTATTGACCTCTCACTTAATTCTTCAGGTTGAATTTTTCACTTCACATCCAAGTTTAACTAACTAGCTAACTTCCATTATCAAAAATAAAATATTATGGGAATTAATGATTGTTAATTACCCGGCATACACAAAAAGACATCGTTGATTCAGTATTCAATGCACAGAATATACTTGTATTTTTAATGTCAATAAGGTTTTAATATCAATAATTTTTTTGTAGTGGTTATATGTCTCCAGAATATGCAATGCATGGCCAATTTTCTGAGAAGTCAGACGTATTTAGTTTTGGAGTCATAATTCTTGAGATAGTTAGTGCAAAGAGGAATGCTCGTCCTATTGAATCACACGATTTTGATGACCTCCTAAGCACTGTGAGTATTGAAATTTAGTATAATGTTTCCTTTTGTTGATGCTCGTATGTATAATCATCTCTTCTACTGAAAAAAAAAAAGTAACGATTCAAATACCTAATTTGTGAAATTTCAACAGGCTTGGAGACAATGGAGGAACCAAACACCCTTAGAAATATTGGACCCTAATCTAAAAGATTCATTTTCCCCCAGTGAAGTTATTAAGTGCATTCAAGTTGGTTTATTATGTGTCCAAGATAACCCAGATAATAGACCTACAATGGCAAAAATTGTTTCATATTTCGGCAGCCTTTTAGTTGAATTGCCAATTCCCGGAGAACCTGCATTTTCCATGGACAATGGAGCACCTGCCTCGAGTTCGGGTCAATCTACTAATTATTCTGCAGTATCCTCAATCAATGACATGTCTAAGAGTAATTTTTTTCCTCGATAGTTAGAGGTTGATCTTTTGTGAAATGATTATTTATCTATTTGTATTTAATAAATAAAGTTTCATGGCAAATCATTCGCTTCCAATGATGGAAATTTAGGAGGTGTATTGGATTAGGATTTTAAAATAGTTTTTTGAGATAAAAAATCCTACAAATTTTAAAAAACATTTTAGAATTGGAAAGACTTTAAAGATTTTTTTTACAATCAAGATTTCATAAGATTGGATTTTAAAGAATTTATAGGATTTGAAAGGACAATATGGATTTATAAGAATTTAAAAAACCATATGAATTTTTAACAAACATTCGAAATTACAAGAGTCAATACAAAAGGGAAATGTTATATTTACAACCTTTTTTTGTTTACAATATTTTACAACCATATTCTAAGCGGTGATTTCCGTCAATTAACGGTTATTATTCGTTGCAAATTAAATATTAATTAATGAGTTTGATTTGCAAAAGTAATAACTATTGATTGACGAAAATTAACGGCTGAGATATAATTGTAAAAGGTTGTAAACAAAAATAGGTTGTAAGTATAATCTTTCCCATAAAAAATAACAAAGAAATACAATGAAATTAATAAAAAGAGTATAACCTAATATAAATTTCTCAATCAGTAAAACATAATATAATCTTTAACAAACATTCAAAATTACTAAATAATAGCTTTTCACATATCTAATGGGTTGAAAATTATCTTCTTCATTTGGTATCAAAGCTATGCATATATGATTATAAGACCCAATTTTTTTTAATTATAAAAATAATTCTAATTTTGCATATAGAACCTAAAGTTCATGATAAAATTTTGTTTGGAATTTTTTGCAATTGACTTGAAAACCTCGGGGTTTTTAGAATTTTCTAACCATATGAATCTGAAATTTTGGGTTTAATTACATGAAAGTTTCGAAAATTTCTCAAATTTTTTCAATCGATATATTGAAACCTTAAATTGCTTTGGAGCTTTTAAGAAACAAGCTTTTAGTTATCTATTGACACAAAAATTGTTTGAAATTGTTTCCTATAGTGAAGGAATTTCGTTTGTGAATGTATTGTTACGAAATATAGGATTCATATTATGAAAGTTTCAATCTTTCTTTAAATTGATATTGTTTCATTGATATAAAACGAAAAATTATTTTGAGAGTTTTAGTGTCCCTGTTATTTTTCACTGTTTTATGTTGTTTTTAATACAAAAATCACACATTTTTGTGCCAAGAAAAAACGCGACCCATAGCTTGAAAAATCACTTTTTAAACTTTCAAAATTTCTCAAAAATGGCT
Source organism: Gastrolobium bilobum (assembly GCF_033153095.1). Taxonomy (NCBI): domain Eukaryota; kingdom Viridiplantae; phylum Streptophyta; class Magnoliopsida; order Fabales; family Fabaceae; genus Gastrolobium; species Gastrolobium bilobum. The sequence continues at coordinate 864,313 of NW_026896335.1, read as the reverse complement.
CAAAAATATGTTATTTTTGAGATAGATTATATTAAAATCTCGTTGATTTGTTGTTTCTGGGTTGTTTTGTGATGAAAATCACTCAAAAATATGCTCCCTTTTTTTTTAGTTTTGACGAAGCTCCCATGGCGGAACCTAATTTTGAGCAGTCAACTTGCCAAAAGAAAAAAAAAACACTTCAATAGAAAAATCTCAAGAATTACTAAGGGTTTGGGTTAAATTGTGAGAGAGACATCTTATTTATATTTTTCACTAAAAAAGCCTCACGAAATTCAATCCAATAGAAAATCCATTAAAATCGTCGTATTTTTGAATATCACAAGATTGTGATTCCATTGTTTAAAATCCAGATTGAATACCAACGGATTTGGACGGATTCTAAAATAATCCTTTAAAATCCTAATCGAATACAACGTGACTTTTTTACCATCCATTAACATCCATTAAAATCCTAATCGAATACCAACGGATATTTTTGTCCAAAAATAATCTATTAAAATCTTTTGAAATCTCAGTCCAATACACTCCCTTAAACTAGTGCAAGTTTTGGTCGTTGCACTAGCTGTATCATAACTTTTGGAAGTATGTGCAGGTTATTTTATAGGGAATAAAGTTTTTAAAGTGAATTTAAAAAAATTTGTCTAATGCTCATCAAAATGTTATAGTTTTGGGGTTAAAAAATTAGAACAATAAAAAATATTATAATCTTAAAATAAATTAAAATTATAAATATATCTCAATTTTCTTCCTAAAATGACGTCATTTCAGTGAATATTAGATAGATTTTTCTAAAGTAACTTTAGAAAAAATTAACCCTATTTTATAAACCTGAATGCATTTGCTTCATAATTCTTTCAGATGCGATGCTGCATACTGTTAGTAATTTTGTTATAAAATATTGAAAAATATGCTAATTAATTAACTTGTATATACATGAAATTTTATCTAAAAAAATGCTATGGTTATAAATTGTGTACCCAAATCTCCTATGTTTGAAAGGGAAGGAAAGAAATTTTGACTTTTACATGAACATTTTATTTTCTCCCCTTGATCTAGACATTGAGAATTTTTTTTTGAAAATTTTGATTCCTCTCTTTTTTTTTTTTGATAACATGATTCCTCTCTTTTCCCCCATCTAATACAAATATAGTTTTTTCATAGGCTTTAATTTTTCTACAATGAATGTAGATAAGTTATCTACATTTGCTCTCAAAACGACGTCGTTTTGGGTTGAAAAGTTAAAAAATGGGGTTTGATTTTCTCATGTTGCATGAGAATTCAACTATCATGTTGTGACTCAATTAGCGATGGACCCTACATTTATTAAAAAAAAAAAAAATTACACGCAAATCGAAGGGTCACAACATGAGAATTGAATTCTTATGCAACATGAAAAAATATTTTCCCTTAAAAAATATAATGAAAAAGACTATTATAACCTTGAAATAAATTATAATTACAAAAATACTTTAATTTTTGTCTCAAAATAATGTCGTTTTGGGCTCAACGTAGATAAATTATCTACATTGAGTATAAATAAGGCGACCCCTTTTTCATATATTATGTAATAATGAATATTGAAGCAACAATAACAATTAACATAATATAACCCTTAACCCTCAATTCAACCAAAATATATAAATCTTTCCAAATAAGATTATTTCTTGTTTCAGTCCTATGCAAGAATCTGCATGTTTCATAATATTATTGCTTGTCTGGTTAAAAATACTCCTTGACATCTTTTCCTCATTGTCATTAACAATCTGCTGGTGTTAAACACTGACTTTATTTCAGAACTTGGTGAATAACCAACTGGCCTCACCTTAGAAGCATTCTTCGGTATATTTTTATTTTTATTTTTTTTCCAAATTTTAGGGGAGTGGTATTTTGCAAAATTACAAGCAAAAGCAAAGTTACTATTAAATTGAAAATAAACCAATGTCCATTTAGATTTGCTTACAGTAATTTTTCAATGAAGCAACGGGTCGAGAAGACAGTTGAATCCTATAAACAATTACACAATAACCGTTTAAACATTTCCTAAAGACATGTCTTCCTTCATGCTGTACTCACACTCAGTGAAAAGTTTTGATATCTTGCACCAACTTTATCATAGAAACCATGTAGTAAGTAACAATGTATCTCTCCCACAACTGCAGAGTTTTCGTTTTTGTTTTAATCTCAATTTCTGTGCTCATTAGCCCCAATAATTCCCTGCCAACCTACAATTTCCATATCTGTGAAGATCCATCAGAAAATGCAACTGATGCCAATTTCCAATCCAACCTGACTTCCCTATTGGATTCTTTATCTTTAAAAGTTTCACTCCAGAGCTTCTACAATGATAGTATTTCTAGTAACCTCTATGGCCTCTTCCTATGCAGGGGTGATGTTTCCAGTGACACATGCCAAAATTGTACCAGAACTGCAAGTGAAGAAATCAAAACCCGATGTGAATATAACACAAGTGCAATCATCTGGTATGAAAAATGCATGCTTCGGTACTCCAAAAAAAACTTCTTTGGAAAGGCACAAACTTATCCAGAAGCATTCATGTGGAACGTCAACAATAGAACTTCACCCATTCAAGATGATATCGAAGCACAAGCTCTGATTTACCAATTAATAAAAGAAGCCTCAAATACGGATATGCTGTTCAAAACAGGAAAATCATTGGGGAAAAATGAGTCTCAGAATAGATATGGGTTGGTTCAATGCACAAGAGATATAAATGGGAGTTCATGCGCCACTTGTTTGTCTCAGTTGATGAAGGAGGCTCAACAGTTTTGCCAACACAAGGTTGGGTGGCGCATAATGGGTCCAAGTTGCAATATAAGGTATGAGAGGTATATCTTCTATCAGCATACTTTGGTGCCACCAGATATCTCTACAAAGCAGCTTGTCCTACCAGTTATACCAATTACAGTTGTTGCGATCCTTTTGGGTTTAGGGTGGGTTTCATGTTCTCTCTGGAAAAGCAGAAAAAGAGGTACTTTGAAACAGTGAAGCCAAGGAAGTTTCTAGTTTCTACTAAATTTTGTTATATTTGCCAAATCTTTCCTAACGAGATTTTAATTCAGGAGGTGGAACAAGTGATGAAATTCAAGTCAAGAATTTGAAAAGCTCAAGAAGGTCACACTTTAAGAAGCAAGGAATGAATGCAACACATGAAGACAACAGTGGAGAAGTGCACTATTTTAGTTTGAGAACGATTAAGGTTGCTACCAACTATTTCTCTGATGGAGCTAAGCTTGGGGAAGGTGGCTTCGGACCAGTTTTCAAGGTTGTACTGCATTTTTTCTTACTTCTTAGCATTTTTAGTTACAATTGCATGTGATTTTAGTTTCACAAGAAAATAACTGTTTGTCACAAAAGTAGCAATGGTTCTCTGATAAAACATACAAATAGTAGTATTGCATACTCAAAATTCACTAACTGTCAATGCACTGCACTATCCAATTCCGATACGAAATCAACCTCATTTCCAATAGCAAACTAGCAAGCTACATTTAGCTTTCATTTTTTCTTAAATCATGAATCTCTGGCAAGCATACAGGGGAAGTTGATTAATGGCAAGGAAATAGCAGTTAAAAGGCTTTTATTCAAATCAAGGCAAGGCCTTGAAGAATTCAAGAATGAAATGGTGTTAATCGCCAAACTTCAACACAGAAATCTTGTCAGGCTTTTGGGATGCTGCCTCGATGAAAATGAAAAGCTTCTTGTCTATGAGTACATGACCAACACTAGTCTCGACGTTTTCCTGTTTGGTTAGCTCTTTATGTCCCTCTATGATTTGTTGTCTGTATTTCTTTATGTATGTCATAGATACTAATGAGGAGTTTCCTTCTACTCTTATCCTGGCCAAGCAGATCCAAACAAACGTATAGAGCTGGAGTGGCCAAAGCGGGTTAAAATTATAAATGGAATTGCAAAAGGCCTTCTGTATTTACACGAGGACTCAAGGCTGAAAATTATCCATAGGGATTTAAAAGCTAGCAATGTGTTGCTAGATGAAGAGATGAACCCAAAGATATCAGACTTTGGGACTGCTAGGATTTTTGGGGGCAATCAAATTGAAGCAACCACTGAAAGAGTTGTTGGTACATAGTAAGTACTTTCAGTTCTAATATCTCAATGTAAATCCATATGACCGATACTGTAAAATATTTTCTTCCCACTAAATACAGCATTAGTTTATAAATGCAGCATAGTGAAAATTCACCATGTTACTTTTCCTGTTGCCGGCTAATCCCCGTACCTGCAGTTTATAGCTCATTAAGATCATGCTATGTATGACATTGGACAAAATTGACATTAATCCTTCCTTATAAGGGTGAATCTACGGTTCTAAGGATATTTTCCTAATTACTGATAGTGTCTACTGTATAAAGTCCTATCCAATAAATTTTAAACTATTGATTTTGAAAGAGGCATATTCAATTGAAGTGTATTAAATACAGCAGCACTATAATATGCCTTCTATGACCCTCTGACCTCTCATAAAAGCCAACTAATGTTATATTTCTTAATCCGGTTGCTGCAGTGGTTACATGGCACCAGAATATGCCTTGGAGGGGTTATTTTCCATCAAGTCTGATGTTTACAGCTTCGGAGTTCTGATACTAGAAATTATGAGCGGGAGAAAGAACACTGGCTTCTACCAATCAGAGCGTGGTCATTGTAGTGGACAAAGCCTTATATCCGATGTAAAGCTTTTTTTTTTTGCCTCCAAATTTGTATTTCTTGAGCCCCTTTAACAGTTTACAAAATTTATAATATTACTGATGGTGATTTCATCTATGTCATTTTTCTGAAATATAATACATATTTACAAGCAATTAATGATGAAGTCACAACTCTAATCTCACCCCTATACGAGATTTAACAGGCATGGCGACTCTGGAGTGAAGGCAAGGGACTTCAATTTATGGATCCTTTCTTGGTCAACTCTTGCCCCATAGGTGAGGCGTTGAGATGGATCCATATTGGGTTGTTGTGCGTTCAAGAAAGACCCATGGATAGGCCCACCATATCATCAGTTGTTCTCATGCTTGGAAGTGCCATTAATATTCCTCGACCATCTGCACCTCCATTTTCCATAGGCAGATATTTTGCATCTGAACAATCTTCAACCACTGGAAGAGAGATTGACTTTCTACCATCTTCAAGTAATGATTCTATTAAGGAAGTTTAATAAGACCGAAATGTTCCTGCTACTTATTGGAGATTGTTAGATCATTTATGGAATTTATTTGTATATTAAATTTTCCTATTTCCTACCTCATTTCTTATAGCTTGCTATACCCGTTGGGAAAAAGATCAATGCTTGGTTTCTTCTGTGTTTTATCTTCTTTCTCATTAACACAAAAGAAGGAAAATATTATATTGTACGGATGTGTTCTTGTGCTCCCACTCAACAACCTTTTCGCAAAAAAATTAATTTATTACAATTTAAATAAATAATTATAAACTTATTGTTATTTTAAAATTATTTATACGTGTATTGCAGTGTTACGTCCAGATTGAACGTCACCCGTCACCTCTAAGTTGGGTGTCAACACCAGACAAGTCACGCCTAAATTAGACGTGAGTGCCTCGTGAGTAATGTCTAACTTAGATATAAACGCTCAATCCGAGCATGACACACTACAATACACGTAAATAGTTTCAAAACAACAATAAATTCATAATTATTTATTTAAATTATAATAAATTATTTTTTTTCCTCAGTAATACACCCTCCTTCGACTTCGAGTAAGGGATGTGCATGGGTCGAACCGAACCGGATTTTTTGAAAATTCGAACCGAATTGGTTTAAATGGTTCGGTTCGGTTCGGAAGTGGTTCGGTTTGGTTCAAAACTGGTTCGGTTCAGAACCGGTTCGAAACCGGTTCAGGTCTACCCTCTTTTGAAAAAAAAATTAAAAATTTAAAAATAAAGTTATAAAAATTAATTTGGTTTGATTTAAAAATGGTTCGGTTCGGTTCGGAACCGGCTCGGTTCTTAAACTGGTTCTGAAAACCGGTTTGGTTCTTAAACTGGTTCTAAAAACCGGTTCGGTTCATGAACTGGTTCTTTAAAAATCGGTTCGGTTCATGAACTGATTTTTAAAAACTGGTTATTTTATGGAGCGGTTCGGTTCGGTTCATGGTTCGATCCATTTTTTTGATTATTTTGCACACCCCTACTTCGAGTAGCATGCGTTTGTTTTCTCTCTTTTTATTTTTATTTTTATTTTTGTGGTTGGGTTGTCTGGCCCATTCTCATGTTGGGCTTTTTACTTTCGGCTTTCAAGCACTGTATTTACGCTGAACTGTTAAAGGCCACTAAGCTTGGCAAGTCGTTATTAACCATCCTTCTTCCCTCTATTTGAGTATATTTAAAAAATATAAATATATATAGAAAATTAAGAAGAAGAAAAAATGAAAGCATATCGAGATGAAAATGATTTTGGTTTTATCATGATTATTATTTATAAATGTTAAAAATATCACTTTTAATTCAATTATATTATTAGGAATCGGAATAACTGGATTTTATGGGGTAAGGTACAAAATAATTTTGGTTAAAGCAACTTTTTCACGAAAGTTAGCCAAAAATGACAAGCCTTATTCATTTGATTTGGCGGTTGCTAATTGATCCTGGAGGACACGGAAAATCGGGAATAAAACAAAAATAAGTGGGGCAACGAGGACAAAGATTAAGCATGTCAATATGTTTGTTGCCAGTTGCCTAGCTCAACATGAATAAAACTCCTAAAACTTTCTTGGCATTTTGTCGTCAATAACAGCTATATATTTAAAAGAATTCTTATAATGAACACAATTCATATGCAAAATTATATAGGCCAAAAGAAGAAATTAATATGAAAAATAGAAGAAAAAAAAAATTCTATTTAGTATGGTAGGGTTGGGACATTCCTAATCGGGTAAATGCAGACGCTCACTATCTCTACTCTCTGCCCCAGACATTGGCACAGTCAGACTTAAATATTTCAAAGAACACCTAAATCCTTAAATAGATTCACTACTTAGCGTAGAGCTCATAATTTGCACTTGTTGCTTGCTTCCCTACCCTTCTTTTTCTGCTCATTCAGGTGAATTCCTTTCCTATCCTTCCCCTTCCTCTTCATTTTTGAATCAAGGGTTTCCCCTATCTCTATTTAAAACTCAATCTTTCTTCTTACTTTGGAATAGCTATAGTTAGAAACCCCCCCACCCCTTTATCTTTCTTTTTGTTTCAAAGCGGCAAGGACTTTCTCTTTGATGAATGGAGGACAAGATATGGGCTTGTGGTTCTTCTTTTCCGATTGATCTTTGATAAAGATTTTGTTTCTTTGAAATTTTCTGTTCTTGTTTGTGTGTGGCTTTCTAGGGTTTGCTTGTGGTCTCTCCTTCGGGGATTCTTTTTCGTGAAACCCCCCACACTCACTACTTACTGCATTTCCACTTTTCTTGCCAATTGTATAGATTTTCATGCTTAAAGTAGTGTAGGCGGAGATAACTAAATGAACAGTTATATTCTTTCCACTTCTCAAAACATGTTATTTTTCACTTTTGAGGTAATTTGTGTTTGCTTTTCTGGGAGCATTTATTTCCGCTCTGGCAGCATCAGGCCATAATTTCAGTTTTGTTTTGTTGAACGCTGTTTTCCGCTTATCTGTGCTTCGAAAAAATCCCTTGACAAAGAAAAACACCTTAATTTAAATGATTATGATGATATCCACTTTTATAGGTTGGGTTTTTGTGTAAAATCTTGTTGTTTAGTTCTTTATCCCATCTCCCACGCCGTCTTCCCCCCTCCCCCCCCGGCCCAACTTATTACTATTTGTAAAAAGATACATGAATGTTTGTTGCCCCATTTAATAGTTTGTCTAGTTGTTTTTCATTTCTTTGTAGTTATGGAGTTTTCAGTTTGATGGGTGTTTTGTTGATACAGGCATTTCAAAGGAAGGGTATTATTTGTTTTTTTGTTTTTTGTTTTTAATTTTATTATTAATTTTGCCTTTTTAGCGTATCTGTACATTGCTGATCATTGCTCACTTCGTTCCTTAATAATGCATTCGAATTGAAAACAGGTAGCCTGCCTTTGCTATTTGGAGAATATAAATTTACGATTTTTTTAAGTTAAGCATGTTAAGACGGTCGCCTAGTAGAAATCACAGATCCAAAGGCATCAAGGTAAAGCATGTTCTGCAGATTATTCTGTTGATTGGTATTTGCTTCTGGTTGATCTATCAGGTTAAGCACTCTCATGATAAGAAGAGGGAATTTGATGAGAATGATGCAAAAGTATCAGTCGGATCTCAGACTGCATATAAGATTCCAAAACTCGGTAGAAAAGACCTTCATCCGGTTAAAGACGAAGTAAACCAGAATGAAAAGCATGAGAAAGAAGAGGAAGATGAGAATATTGTAGAGGATGAAGATAAGCATCATCACAATGAACATGGAGAAGAAGGAAACAGGCATGAAAGTGAAGAAAAAGAAGACGTCGAGCTTGGAATGAGAGGAGGAGGAGAAGAAGAGGAAGATGAAAACAAAAATGAAGACATGGAAGATGAAAGAGGGGGAGGAGATGATGAGATAGATGAAAATGATCAAGAGAAATCAGAGGTGGATACTGGTCGAGATGAGGAGTTCATGGACGAAGAGAAAGAGAAAGAAGAGGAGGGTGATAAGAAGGAGAACGAAAACAGTGAGGATGAGAATGAGGAAAAAGAGGGTTCAGTCGAAGACCACAATAGTCATGAGGCTCGGGACGAACATTACAAGGGGGATGATGCTTCTAGCGCTGTGACTCATGATACTCATACAAATGGCGTTGTAACTGAGACAGTTAGTTTGGGAAATTCTGATGTGAACTCAGAAATGAGGATGGCGAAATTAGAGAACAAGCCTAATTATACTGAGGAAAGTAACAGGAACCAACCTAGTTCTGATTTTAAGTTTACAAAATTTGAACTGACAGATGGGACTTCTTCCAATGCAAATTCTGGTAAAGAATCTGGAAACAACAGTTTGTCCAACCTAGTGGATAGCTCGCATCTAGATAATACTGCCTCGACATATTCTGACAGTCACTCAGAAGCAAACAGTAATCTGACAATAGTGGTCCCTAAAGTCATCAATAACATGACAGGAACTGTTGCCAACACTTCATCTGAGCATGATAAAATGGTAATCTTTTCTGAACCAAACCAAGCTGAAAATGATACTATGAACACAACTATCACGGAAGATGTGAAAAATGTGCAGACAGAGGGTGGCAATAGAGCCTTTGAAGAAAACCTGACTGGTTCTAACTTAACAGTCCCTGTTGAAAGAGAAAATGAAGATACAGCTGGTGGTGAATTAGAAAAGACAAGAAGATTTGTAGCATCAAATGAAACTGAGAACAAGGGTAACACTGAAACGAGTGAAACAAACAAGACTGAGAATAATTCGTACAAGAAGGAGAACACTGATGCCACTAAGGATGAAAAGTTCGAGGGTGACAGGCAAAGAGGTGAAACAGCAGACTCATTCGCTGTGAATGGAACTTCTGATTCCGTTGAACACCATGCTACTGATTCTTCTGATTCTCATTTCCTCAATGGAGTGACAGGGATCCGAACTGATCTGCATACGTTGCCAAATATTAGAAATGAAGGAGATAATGGTGATGCAACTGCGACAGAGTAAACTTGAAAGATGGTTTTGGGTTCTCGAGAAGAGCTAATGTGTTTTTCTTCTGACCCATGTAGTTTGTCAAAGGTACAAATGTAGTCTAGGGGATATTTATATCAAGGTCTGGATATGTAGAATTAGTTCTATTTCCACACTACCTACTGCTATTGTTTGTTTCCCATCTTTTTATTTGTTGCTATGAAAGTTTTTTTTTTTTTTTTCTTTGGCTGATCATGATTTTCTTGTTTGAATTTCTCATTATATCCAAGCCAATCCATTTCTCTTCTTACTAGGGTGGAGTACAGAAAGTAAATAAATAAATAACTGAAAAATATAAAATTTGCTATAGTGGAGAGAAATTAGGAGTGACAGGACTAATGGGGAAAGGATACGGAGAAAATCATGCAGCAAAACATGGACACGAAAGGCTTACATAAATACGATACGATCATACGATGAAAATTGTTCATGAACACCTGATTATTTGCGTGACAAACCAAAACAGACACCAGCCGCATTTTTATCAAACATTTTAGCGTAGTGTGCTTTACAAATTTGTCACAGCATGAAACCAACAAATTATTACATATTTTTCTTTTTACAATAAAATCTTTTTTTTGTCAACTGATTATGCCCTCAAATAATTTTTAAATTTTTTATACTATAATATACTTTTTATTTTCAACTCTTAGTTGTTCTATTTTGTATATATTAAATCGAATACATTACATTGAGATTATTTTTTCTTTTAATCTATTCTCTTAAATAATAATATATGATATTCTTAATTTTTATTTAACTCAATTTAATTTGATTTAACTATACATATCTTCGATATAATTTTAATTTTTTAAAATTTACATCCATTCCTCATAACTTTACTTTTTTAATTTATATTTTTTTAAACTTTATCTAAATTTAAAGTATCCGTGCAACATATTAATTATCCGTGCAACATATTAATCTAGTTGTAATCGCTTGTACAATTGTACATAGCTTAAGTCGTAAAACCATACTTAGATTAGAGTAAAAGTTCTTCATTCAATTATCATTTAAATTTTTATTTTCTTTTTTTTTTTTTAAAAAAAGGTCATATCCCAAGACATTTTAAGAAATAGTTTAAAAATAATGTGATCAAATAACTTTGTCCGTTCTAGGCTTCCTGCCTGCCAACCTATGTCCAGGAATATAATACCAATTAAAACATGTAACAGTGCAACCTCATATATGCATGCACTTCAACCAAAACATAGGATTCTCAGGCTGAATTAATCTCACAACAAATTCCAACACAAGAGACATGAATTAAAAGTACTGTACAAACCCATCATCAGAATAAGCAAAATAAAAGAATACTAAGACCTGATCCATGAGCAAAATCGGAATTCAAAAATTTCTGTCTTAGCTAAGAAAAATATTCAATTCAAAGAATGATCCTGCCAAATAATTTCTCATCTCAACTGTACATTTTTACTCAAAAAAAAAAAAAAAAAAAGTCAGTACTCAATGTTACTCCGGATTACTAGAGCAATTAACCTCGAAACGACAGACACCCGAATCTACTGCCTCAACTCCTTTCGGAGCTTCTGAGAGAACAACTTGCAAGCATCCATGCTCAAATCCACGGCTGCGGCAAGAGCAACGAAAGCCGCAGCATCCTCCGTGCAAGTCACGTGCTTCACCCCAACCTCCACCTCCGGCTTGCTACACTTTCTTTTGCCGTCCACCGTCGCCGACATCACAAACCCCTTGTACAATAATTGCTGCTCCAACCCGAAATCCGAACCGGATCCAGAACCAGGCCTAGAACCGGACCCGAAATTCGAAAGGCATCCAGAACGGGGCCTTGACCCGGACCCGAAATCCCAGCTGCCATGTGGAGTATTCACCGGGGTAACGCCGGAGGTAACATCGATGGTGAATTTCCCGCCATGTTGGGAACTGATGCTGGACTCGGCGAGGACCACCGGGTCGGCGGTGGCCGGAAGCACCTCGAACCGGTACCCGACGGCGTTGGAGTTGCTGTGTTCGCGCCATGCCTCAAGGCGGCCCCAAGGTTTCCACGTGCCATCTCCATCGGGTCGGATTATGAGCCAGGCTCCAGGGTTGGACCGGCTGACCCGCTGCGAACCTGGTGAGGGAACGAACGGCGTGACCATAGACGCAGCCGCAACGGGCGAACCGGACAAATCGTGAACGGTAATGGACCATCCTTTACGCTCCGCTACATGATTCGCATTCACCGAAGGGAACTGGCCCGGGTTTCTATCTCTGAAACTGAACTTGCAAGTGAAAACCGGTTGCTTAACATCCCCTCTGACTTGAAAGACCTGAGGACTGCATTCCGGTTCGCCGTCGAACCGAAAGACGAATCTCGGGTCGGGTTCGGCCCGGACTGTTAAATGCAATAACTGACCCGACGAGTTGACCCAACCATTGTGGAACATGCAGGGTCTGGAGTCTGCCAAGGTGAGATCAAGTGGCACCGAAATCTTGCCCAATAGTTTGGCGGAGCTGAAGGCACACGAGGGTGTTTTCCGCCCCTTGTAAAGATAGATCTTGATACGAGGGTTCTTGGAGACCTTTAGGATTTGGGCTTTCGTGAAATCGAAGCAAGCAGCGATTGAGTGAGGTTGAGGCTGTGTCTCCGATATTAGAGGCACTGTGGCCACGTGACAGCCAGGGGAATCGAAGCCCACGCCCTTGAGTTTGATCTCGCAGAAACATGGGGAACTTGATGGGTGCACTTTGCCGGAGAAAGAAGGCTTCGATGATGCCGGAGATTTGATGGCGAGGTTTCCGACGAGGATCCGGACGAAGGGACACGGATCCATCTGAGAAACTAGAGTGGTTTGTTCTGAGGGGAATTGAATTGAATTAATAGGTGGGCATAATCAGCAAAGAGAGCAACTAATGATTTTTTTATGAGTGAGGGAGGGGTTCTTTATTAAGTAGGAAAACTGAATGTGACAGCCTGTAATTTGGTTGCGGTTTCATCATTATTCCTTTTTTTCCTTCCTCCCTCAATTCCTTTGAATTTTTATACATGATAGCGACATTTTAATTTGGCAGCCTGTTATTCATTAATAAAAAAATATTTTTGCGAATTAATAATTAATTAATGAGTTTGATTTGAAAAATGATAATCGTTGATTGGCGGAAATCAACGATTAAGATGTGATCGTAACATTGTGCGTAACATTATTTGTGTGTCACAATATCCTATCCTTAGTATTTTTATTATTTTGTCATTGTTTCGATTATTATTATTTTTTTGTTTTATTTATGGCATTAATATTTCTACATTAAATATAGATAAGTTATTTATATTTATTTTTAAAATGACGTTGTTTTGAGTTAAAAATTAAAAAATTATAATAAAAAATATTATTATAACCTTGAAATAAATTATAATTATAAAAATATTTTGATTTTCGCTTCAAAATAACATCATTTTGAGCTTAATGTAGATAAGTTATCTACATTAATTATAAAAAAAAAAGTGAATCTTTTATTTATTATATTACATTTTATTTGGTACTCACTACCAAATATGCCCAAATTGCATCTAATTCCTTTAAAATCAGTCATTCTAATTGACTACAAATCTTTCCCTTTAGGATAATTCGCAAGTTGGAACAATTTTTGTTTTTGTTGGAGGCTAATAAGTAACAAATCTGACTTGATGGATATCATACTAAAAAATAATTATTTGGTAAATGTGATTTTTTTTATTTGCTCATTAACGTACGAGATTTTTGGTACTTTTTTGTAAGGTTAAGATATATTTTGATAAAATTCAAAATAGTAAAATAATATTGTGTGTGTGCACTCACGTGCGTGGGTGCAAAGATTATCAATAAGTATTTTGAACATCAGTGCGTGAATCATTTAATAATTGGAGAAAACGCTAAATTATTTTCAAAGTTAAAAAATGTAAACTAAACCACTTAAAATTTGACAAACAATGAAGGACTTTGATAATTTGTATAGATACAAAATACAGTATCATCCCTGTATAATAAAATGAAAAAGTGAACTAAATGATCTTGATGATAATAATTTTAAAAAATAAATAAACATAATTTTGAATTAATATGCCTTTTTTGAACATACACACATATACTATTGAGTATTGAGAATGAGAGGTGTACCATTCCGTAGTTTATTGTATAACCCTTTTTTTTAGTAAATCATTGTACAACCCTTTTTGAATGTGAAAAAAGGTAACCACAACCTAGAATAAATGTAAAGTAATTAATTGCAAACCATATTAATTTGATAATTGCTTATTCAAACTTGAGAAGTTTAAAAAAAAACAAAAAAACTTGAGAAGTTTGATGTCATGTTACTCATTTTGTCTGTTATAAAAAAAAATTCTTAATATGATAAATTGTTTTAACAAGAAAATTTGATTTTTAAAAAGAAATATTTTGATTGATGTGACATTATTTTCAATGACAACGCTAAGAAAGTAATAATAAGTTAAGGGGACGTTTGGTATGCGGTATTTTTCAGAATTTTGAGGAAATTAAATTTTTCTAAATTTTTAATTTTCGAATATAATCGTGAACTGGATGTAAAAATCATATTTTTAAAAATCGAGATTCTTGAATAAAAAAAATCTCTTCTGCCAATACATGATAGTTAAGGGGGTTTTTTTTCGGAGATAATAGTTAAGGATTTAGAAAAACGTTATTGTCATCGTCATGAATGGGAAGACAGAAAGAATGAATCAGTTTGGCATGTTCTGTGATCTTTGTTAATTAACATGGTACCTAATGAGAAAAAATAACCATGGAAGTGATGGATTAGAACAGTAAAGAAAGAATTTCAAAAGATAAGAATAAGAAAAAAGGAGGGTATACTAGGATGATATATAGAGAGAGAAATAAAAATAAAAATAAAAATAAAAAGAAAGCGGTGGTGGGTTTGAGTTGAGTGGTGCAAAAGAAAAAAGATAGAGTATGAGAGGAATGAGCTGGAGGCAGAGAAAGGAGAGGTACAGTAAGAGCCAGCAAAGAGTAAATGGGGGAAGTTTGTCGTATTGGAAGTGTGCACGTACACTTTCCTCATTGGCTACAGCCGCATATGTCGGGGATCCAACTCTCACACAGCTGGCATTATTCCACCTGGCTCTTTCAAATAAAATCAAAGTGCATCAGGTGTTATTATCTGGATCATGTGGGTCCCATTACTTTACCAGAACTTTCACTTCTCACGTTTGCAGTCGTCAGATCGAATCTTTGTTCTTTCTTTTAAACAATGTAATGTAATTAATGAATAATAAGAATAAATAAGTGTATATTTGTTTCAGTTTTTTAGTTTAAGACGGTAATTATTTTTTAAGGAATCCTAAAAAAAACATTTGTTATTTCTAAAATAAAATAATTTAAACACCCACTAAATTAAACTTTACTCGTTTGCCTTTTTTACCAAAAGTATTTCATTCTTAATATCATAAATCTCATACTTTTTCTTTTGTGATTTAAGTTTTATAGAATTTTTTAATATTATTTTATTCTCTCTCATATATACAGTTAAAAAATAAGTGAAAATACCACAAGAGTGAGTATGTTGTAACGAATCAGACCACATAAAGGCAAAATACCAAACTTCATAATTCACGATGATAAATTATTTTTTAATCAAATCACAGAAAGATAAAGTAAAATTTACCTTTTGGCACACGTGCAACTTCTCTGATCCGACGTGATTTGAGGTTAGCTTTTATTGACGGAACATCTTAACAAAACAAAAAAAAAAAATACGATGATAGATGTTCCATCAATAAAAGTAACACATACTAATTTACAAAATTGACATAGGAATTGTAAACTGTTTGGTGTGGTTAACCAAGAAAAACATGAGGATAAAGACTGCAGAACCGATGACCAAATAGCTCGTTCAAGAGACAGCTGTGAGAATTTGCATGAGCTTACTAGGTGGTTTTCTGATATTTCTCTGCTTCAATGAAGTAGATTTCAAGGATATCCTCCATTCTCCATCGTTTACCGCTGAAGACTACATCAGTTCCCGTTTGTACTTAGTATTCTTTAGGATTTTCGAGAAATTAATTTTTTTTAAATTTTTAGATAATTTTCAGATATTATCATAAACTGAATGTAAAAATTATATTTTTGAAAATTGAGATTTTCGGATAAAAAAAAAAATTTCTCCTCTACCAAACACCCTATTCAAAGTATTCACAGTACAAATGCTACACATGGGACAGGATATTTCCCAATTCCCATCATTATGTACTTGGAGACTCGGAGTATCTCTAAGGAGGCGTTCAGTATGGGAGAATTTTTTTTTTTTACTCGGGAATCATGATTACTAGGAATATAATTAGAATATTAGTTTCCGGGGAATGGTACGAAAAAGTTGTTTGGTAGGCAAAAATATTACTGAGAATTTTGGTTAATTTTCCTGAGATGCTATTTGGTTTATGATAAAATATTGGTGAGAGTATGAAAATTTTTTACGAAAATAACCTCATACATTAATAGACAGGATTCGAAACAAAAACATCATTGGGCGAAAAAGAGTATTTTTTCTGGGCGAACTCTTTGAATACAGTAAATCCATGTTCATCTTGAATATTCACATATCGTGAACATCTTAACATCACCTCATCCTCCTGGTAAGGGCATCCACTGGAAAATATAAATTTAAATAACAAAACAATTGCTGATTCGTTACAAATATAACAATCTTCACTGCATACTAAATCTTCCCCATATCATGCATGTTTCCTGCAAATTTCTGAAATTGTTTTGGAGAACTGTCAAGAGTCTTCCCATCAAAGGATCTAGAAAAGGAAGGATTTCTTCACCCATGTTCTCGCAAAAAACAGCCAAAGCATAGTATGACTTTTCCTGAATAAATTTAAATGTAATGCTCAGATAACATGCAAACAATCCAATTAACTTTTTATTTTTAATTTTATTTTTGTATTAGCACATAATCTTGCAATCTATTGTATTGAGAAAATCGTTCTCTTCTCCAACGTGTACCTTTGCTTCATCAGATGCATCCTCAAGAGCATTTAAAATGCAGGGAAGAACACTCTCATAATGGGATACAATTTCAGGCTGTAAGTGCTCACAGTAGAAGATCGACCAGCTGTCAAAAAGGAAGGATATAACTGTCCAAAAATATCAGATTACAAATCCTTACATTGGGTATTTCACAAATACCACCTTTTTTGTGGTAATTTCATAAGGTAAAGTACAACACATTTTGCTCATAAAAGCAATTCCAGGGCAAATTGAATACTCACGCAACTAATGTGAAAACTCTTACCAAATGTGGTCTTTTATGATACCTATTATAACTTTCCTGGTATTTTTCTAAACATACCTCTACCAAACACTGTACAAGGGAAGGTTTTAAATTCCTATGAAAGTTACATTAGTAATCTTATATTCCCATGTTTGGTACAAAAAAGATGAATTCTTTTTCTTCTGGGAATCATGTTTTCCCACTCAATAGGTGGTATTCTACAAATCCCACTGGATGGGAAAATGCACCAAATTTCAGGGGACAAAAATAACCCTGCTTTATTCATTCCAAATTTCTATCTTCATCTCTTTTTATGCATCTCCGTTAGCCAATCACTGGGAAATATAAAACTTTCAATTTTTATCAGTATAATATTATGGGTCAGAGTAAACCCTGCTCCAACAAGAATCATAACAGAAACAAAGGCCATAAATTTGAAAAAAATAAACAAGATAAGCAGAACATAATGGTATCCTTGTCATCTTTCCAAATGATAGGTGAATATTGTTGAGAACAAAAACAATGAAAATGCCAAAGTAGCCATTGAAGTCGAAAATCTTTGCAACTTTTCCTACGCCTGTTTTGAATGTTGTAGTCACATATCAAAATGTGTATTGATGAGAGAGAGAAATGCTTCATGAATAATTTTTATTCATAAGGTTACTTTTGTAAAATCACACCACATTCCCAACAATATTTTACAATCAACCAAACATACCGTTGAAAAAATAAATTAGGATATCTTTATTTTTTGTAAAGATCTATTTTCTTATTTCATTAGAATTTAGGTTAGGTCTGGGCTGAGTTTATATATTGTACTCTCCTGTGTCAATTCAAAATATAGATTTATTCAATGTTCCTCTCGTCTCTTATAATTCTACAGGGTATTTAGAGCCTAATGAGATGAATCCTTGTTTGCCTTTCCTTACTCTTTTTCATAATTTTAATATGGTAGTAGAGAGATATCACCCTCCGTGAGGTATTGACTTTCCCGTCTATTCCATTTCTCTCCTTCTCTCTCTGCTTCTCTTAGTTTATTCTTTTCGTTCCAGTCTTCCATCGAAGACTCAACCACCATAAATAACTAGCACCGGCCAGAACCATCCCTGCCTCTGCACAGTAGCAATTCTCATCGTCCATGTTCATCCGGTCACCGCCACAGTCCACCGCCAGAATTTTGTCCAACGACTTTTCAGCCGCTAAGCACCATTATTCGGATTGTCTTCCAATGCGCTCCCTGTCATTCAAGCTCATCTCTTTCCTCCGGCCACATCATCTTTTCTTCTCTAGCAGAACCTTGTTTCTTCCGGCTGTGTTTTTTTCTTCTTCGGTGATTTATTGTTTTTTATTTTGATTTTCTTTTATGACTTGTATTTGGCTAATTTTATTTTATTCTCACATATGTTTGTGGTGTTATTCAAGTCTGATTTGGCTTGTATTTGATTAATTTTTGCCATTGTTTGGCTTTATTTTGACCTCCCATTTAGGGGGAGCATTTATCTCCGTTGTTGCCTAGTCTGTGGATTATTCCAGTTACACTGGCTCCGTCGGCTTGTATTTCAATTGCAACATTATCTTTTTTCCCAGCCCTTCCTTGGCTGATGTCTTTTTCTTCCTTTGTTGATGTCCATTCCAGCATCATCTCTTTACCAGCTCTTCAAAATGCTAGTCATTCCAATTGATTTGATGTCGATTTCTCCGTCTTATATTCTGTGAAACTTCGTTTTAGTTTTCTTTCTTCCCAAGATGAAGTGTCGCTCCATCTTTGTTGAAAATCGACAATCACGCAAATCGTAATCGAGAAAGAGAAAGAGAGAGACTAAACACACTGATTTACCCTGGTTCATCTAATTTAGGCTGTGTCCAGCTTGTATGTACTATATTCACCTCACCGCCACTCATTACAAGTCACTCGATTTACAAAGAGAATATAAATGGAATTAGAAAAACCCTAACAATAGCTATTCATGGGCCCAAGCCCAACAATTGTCTTTCTACTGGCTCCGACAACAAGGGCCCTCATCAGCATGCGAAGTATGAGCCATACCCAACATTTTTATACCACTGTCAGGTGGGTCCAAAGGAAGCCCGTGGCGGGGGACCACCACCAATGGGCTAAGTGGATCAAATACACCAAGTGAGTCTGACACCATGTTTCAACCCAAAACCTTAAGGCATTGGGTTCATGGGTCTTTCCACTTATATGCTTTTCACTTAGCTCATTACCAACCAATGTGGGACTCATCACACTTGAATATCTCAACAATCTTGAGAGGGGGTATTCGAGATATAGATAATATTTTATTTTAGTTTATTATGTTTGTTATTTTTTTTAGGGTGAGTTGTAGAGTTGTTACAACCCCCACTCGTTTATTTTAGTCTTTATTGTTCAAACTTGTTGCTTATGATCTATACCCTTCAGCTTGAGGGGGAGTGTTGAAAAAAATATCTTTATTATTTGTAAAGATCTATTTCTTTATTTCATTAGGATTTAGGTTAGGTCTGGGCTAAGTCCGTTAGTGTTTTTTTATATATTGTACTCTCCTGAATCAATTCAAAATACAATTTTATTTAATGTTCCTCTCATCTCTTGTAATTCTACACATAACATCAGAAAAATTAACATAACATTCCTGGCTGGGAATATTTTGACCTACCAAACAGCTTTTTGATAATATTTTCGGGAAACTTATTTTCTCACTATATTTCAGAGAACTATGATTTCTGGATAAAAAAAAAAATTCTCCTCTACCAAACATCCCATAAGGAATATCTTAGATATGGGTTAATTGTTTCTCTTGTTATTGAAAAAATAATTAATCTTCTTGCATATACATAAAACTTTGCACCTGCTTTTTTTATTTTAAGTGATGGGTTCCATTTATTTATGTCTGGGCAGGAAGCCATGCTTCTCTCCTATAAAAAAAATGTTTTGCCCTTGGATATATATTCTATGAGTTATGGGTTGTTATTTTTGCCAAAATATAGAGCTATTGTGCCCTCGACACCATCCTTATTCTCTCAATCTTTGCGTGATATATTCACGATGCTCTTATAATAGAGTTTTGGTCCATATTATTGTCTCCTAAAGCACAGTTAATATATACTTCACCTTGTTCAAAAAACAAATCTAATCTCACCACTAAATGATTCGCCTAACAATTTTTTGTTTTGGCGTGCAAAATATATATATAGCAGATGTGGTAAATTGCAGCTAAAAGGTCCCAGTCTAGGTTGCTCAATTTATTATTATTATTATTTTATGAAAGGTGGTGGATATATCAGTAAATGAAAGAGGGTATTTATTGATAGGTGAGATTCCTTAACGATGAGTAAGGCTACTGATTAGTAATAGAGAGCCATAATTATTTTGCCCAATAAATCTCATTATATGTGTGAGTCAAGCACACCCACTGTAGATGGGATATGAGCAGTGACAGACCTAGAACATTTGATTTATGTCCGCACATTAAGTGGCGGAGGTTCGGGGAGAGTGCCCTCAAATTTTTATTTTTTTTAAATATATTAAAAAATAAATAAAAAAACTTCAATTTAACAAAAGAAAATATATTTTTTAGAAGCATTCCACTTTCCATATGAATTGACATGTGAAATGAGTGCCTATAACATACTCATCGTGATAATATTTTTTATTACAATCAGTGGTACCCTAATTTTTAAGGTGCCAACCAACTTAAACTCGAGAGAAACAAACGATGACATGTGTGATTAGAGTTGGAGAGTATTGTTCTAGAAACTAGGCGAGGCAATCAACACCATCCGTCCATCAATCATGGTCTTTCTAGATACAACCTAGCAGCATGTGGCCCACCAATCAGTACTCATGATAACAAAACGCTGACGTTTTGTTCTTCTCTCAATGCAAACATAATAAACGAAATCACGCGAGTCTCTAAAACTCAGTTCAATTCTATTAACAGAGCATGTCTATCGTTGCCGTTCTCCTCCTCCTCGTGTTGTCGTCGCCGCTGGCGATATACCACTTTCCAGAGGGTATTTTCCCAAAAGGAATGATGGCCTACGAACTGGAGTTTATTCTTTCAGAATACTAGTTTTTTTTCCTTCAAAAATTCATGTCCGCACTTGCGGTCAATGGCACCTACGTAGGTCGTGGATATGAGATGTGTGTATGCATAAGAGTAATATCCTCTATTGTAAAGGTTTAAAAGTCTCATTTTGTAGATGGGATATGATATGTGCCGATGCATAAGAGTAATATTCTCTATTGTGAAGATTTAAAAATCTCATTTTAAGAATGCAGGTAGAGTGACCATGTAAATGAATATTAATAGTTAACCCATTAGACTGGATCAGGCTGGTAAAAAACAATTGCATTTTTTAGCAAGTAACAAATAGCTTTTATGAGATTGAGATATAATTTCTCCATCTTACTTGCGTAGTGGTTACATATTTAATCAAGGACATTCGATAATAAACAATGTCAAACAGATGGAATAGTCTTTGCATAGGAGAAACACTTTAGCTTACTCGTTTTTTTTTTTTTTTTTTATAATATTTAATCAGGTATCCCCACACATAGGTGTACGTGAGATTTTAGTCGGATTACAAGTTCGTTTAAGCCCCAATCCACTTCTACCACCATCAGTTACTATTGAATTAAGCTTATATGGAATGTACAAAGACCAAGGATCCTTCCATTACAAAGAAAGAAATTGATTTGCGGCTTCGTTCGCAAACGGGTGAAAATTATATTTTCACCGCAACCACTACACAATATAAAATTCAGTGGTCGATTAAGTTTGTTTGAAATTCTTTGGACATATTGAGAAAAAAAGAATGTTATATTCCTTAATTAGTTGTTAAAAAAGAACCACATTTTCCCCCCTTTTAATATATATATTACAAATTTGTTGGTGCAAGGTTTATCACTTTTTATTTGACTTCACATCTATCATTGCTAGAATAGGAGATAATGGATATAGATACAACCGTAACAGTAGTGATAAATGCTTTAGGGTATCCATGATAATTATTATGTTTTCTCACATTATTTTTGAAAAGAAATAATTTTTTTTTTATTATCGTGTCTTGGAACAGTTCATGAGAAAAAAAAATATTTGATAATATGTTATATTTTTATTATAAGAATGAGAATTGCGTTTGATAACATAACAAATAATATAATAAAAATAATTCCTATTAAGGATAAAAAAATTCCGGATCATCACTATCATTTCCATATGGTGTGGTGGTGGTGGCAGCGTAGTGATAATGGTGGTGGTGGTGATTGGTGGCATGATGATGGTGGTGGTGACGGCAGTGACTGCGGCGATGATTGATTTTAATTAAAAAAGAAAACAACAATGAGTAATAAAATTATATTATTTAACCAAATTGTGATAACTCAGTAACCAAATTGTGATAACTCAGTTGGTAACAAGGGAACTAAGTAAGTAGAAAGGAAAGGGTCTTGGTTCGATTCTCAAATGCCACCTTAGGGAGAAGTTTAAATATCTTCATTTCTGACCCGCCTTGCACTCCGAATTAGTCTCATAACCGACTCAATTAGTCGAAGCTTGTGGGATACCAGGAGAGCCAACTCGCCTAATCAGATGGATGTTTCTGTTTTTTATTTAATTTTTTATTTGCATATGATTTTCGTTTCTCATTTTGTTTACGTTGCTCATTTAATTTTCATAAAAAATATAGTTTCCGTTTTCATTTAGCTTACGCTTTTTATTTAACTCCCATTAAATGTATATACTATTATTTTTTAAGCCCAATTTGGTACGAAAAACTTTTGTTATCACTAACTCATTTAGTTTCCGTTTCTCATTTTGTTTTTGTTTCACAATTAATTTTTGTTTGAAATATAATTTCCGTTTCTCATATCATTTTCGTTTGAAATATAGTTTTCGTTTTATCGAAACCCAAAGTTTGGCCAACGCACATATTGATGTATTCTATACAATGAGTCAACCAATTCAGCAAATTGGGCTTATGATATGGGCTTGACTCATCAAACGGATGTTTTTATTTTTCATTTAATTTTTGATTTGCATATAATTTTATTTTCTCATTTTGTTTACGTTGCTCATTTAATTTTCGTTTGAAATGTATTTCCGTTTTCATTTAGTTTCAGTATATACTATTATTTTTTTGAGTCCAACTTGGGAGGAAAAACTTATGTTATTGCTGACTCATTTAGTTTTCGTTTATAATTTAGTATCTGTTTCTCATATAATTTCCGTTTTCATTTAGTTTACGTTTTTCTATTAAAATCCCATTAAGGGTATATACAATTTTTTTTAACCCAACTTGGATGAAAAAATTCTAAATGCTGACTTATTTAATTCTTTTTATTTAGTTTGTGTTTTTCAATTAATTTTCTTTTGAATTATATTTTCCGCTTTCATTTAATTTACAATTTTCATTTAATTTCCATTAAGGATATATACTACTATTTTTTAATTTATTATTATTAACCGGTTAAGTGTGAAAAAGAATCTGATTCATTGGGTCTAAAGCATACACGTGACATTTTTTCTCATTATCATTATTATTAACCGGTTGAGTGTGAAAGCGAAATTGGTTCATGAGGTGTAAAACAGACATGTGTCATTCTCTTTTCCATTTAGTTTGCATTTCTCAATTAACTAGTATATTACCCGTGCGATGCACGGAGAAAAAAGATCAAAAATTTTGTCGTCCGTCGTGGTTGGTTAATCGCACTGCAAACTTTATATTTATAAAAAATTGTGTTGTTATTTTGTTCTATATTTCAGGTGAAAAAAATTACAGCATTGACATAGAGCTTTGCAAATATCAACCATAAACAAAAATCTGCTATTCAGAGGGATAAATAATTTTGCACATACAACTATATCATAATACACCATGTTAACATGAGAAAGGGATATAAAAAGAAAAATGCGTACAAATCATTGCTAACTATAACATTCATCAACAAAATCAAGGCAACGATAATACCAAGCAAATATGGATTTAAAATATCAGCTTTTACCTATAATATGAAAACGCTATTCATTCAGTGTCATTTCGTAGCAATTATTAGAGGGATGAGTTCAACACTTACTAAATATGTCATTTCTTGTGTGATTTTCGTTCCTTGTGCCTACGATACAGAAGGAAAAAACTCATTAAATAAGTAACACTAATATGTTAACACCCAAAAGTCATAGTATCAGCAAAATAAAAAGATTGGATTAAATTTTTTTATGGACAAAAAAAAAATGTTGTCTGAACGGGATTTGAATGAAACTTAATCAAATAAGCATGTATAAGTTATATTTTTTGCTTACATTGCAACAAATGCATATGAACAGAATCAAAGCAATTACACTAATCTTTGAAATAAACTTTCATTTATTGCAATCACATTTAAAAAATAATAATAAATAATTATTATTTGCAAGGATTTGTGTCAATAGTATTTAGAATTTTACAAATTTGTATTTACAAAAATTAAAATCAGATTTAGGAATTTAATTACAAAAGAAGAATATTTACCAAAAAAAAAAAAATTATAAAAAAAGAAGGATGAAATTTTAATTTAATTATAAAAATATGTTTGTGGGTCGGTTCTCCGGGCCGAGTCCAGTTTTCCACCTATAACTATCAGCATGTCATAGGTTTTTATATTTATCCATAAAAAAATATTTTTATAGATGCATCTAGGTTTTTATATTTTATCTCGGAGATGAACTTTCATTTACTACAATCAGATTTATAAAATAATAATAAATAATTTTTTTTTGCAAGGATTTGTGTCGTTAGTCTTTGGAATTTCACAAATTTATATTTACAAAAATTGAAATCAGATTTAGAAATATAATTATAAAAGAAGAATAATAAAATTTCAGTTGAATTATAAAATATATTAGCGGGCCGGCCCTCTGGGCCGAGCCCAGTTTTTCACCTCTAACTATCAGCATTTTATACTTGCAATTTTTTTTGCAAGGATTAGTGTCGTTAGTCTTTGGAATTTCACAAATTTGTATTTACAAAAATTGAAATCAGATTTAGTAATTTTTTTTTTAGAAAGCAGGTTTAATAATTTAATTATAAAAGAAGAAAGATAAAATTTTAATTGAATTATAAAAATATATTGGCGAGGGCCGAGCCCAGTTTTCCACCTCTAACTGTCAGCATTTTAAAATTGAAATCCAAAATCTGAAATCAATTCAAAATTTGAATTTCAAAAGAGTGAGCAATTCCAATGTAGAAAGCATTTAAAAGAGCCGAGTAATTCAAATGTACAAATCAGTGGGACATTGAATGAGTTGTCTGCCACCATAAATGATTAACTTAATTTTTCATTGATTTTTTATTTCAATTTTTAAAAGAAATTATTATTTATTTAATTTTTTATTTCCAAATCCTTTCCCACCATTCTAATTTGAAATTTAAAATTGAAATCCAAAATTTGAAATCAATTCAGAATTCAAATTTCAAAAGAGCTAGCAATTCCAATGTAGAAAGTATTTAAAAGAGTTGAGTAATTCCAATGTACAAATCAGTGAGACATTGAATGAGTTGTCTGCCACCATAAATGATTAACTTAATTTTCCATTGATTTTTTTTATTTCGATTTTTAAAAGAAATTATTATTTATTTAATTTTTTATTTCCAAATCCTTTCCCACAATTACAATTTGAAATTTAAAATTGAAATCCATAATTTGAAATCAATTCAGAATTCGAATTTCAAAAGAGTGAACAATTCCAATGTAGAAAGCATTTAAAAGAGCTGAGTAAATCCAATATACAAATCAGTGGGACATTGAATGAGTTGTCTACACCATAAATGATTAACTTAATTTTTCATTGATTTTTTATTTCAATTTTTAAAAGAAATTATTATTTATTTAATTTTTTGTTTCCAAATCCTTTCCCATGCAACAAAATCCCAAGATTCATAATAATTGTATTTTAATAAAAATCATTTCTGTTTTCAGTTTCAACAAAAATCGATAAAGCTTGAAAACTTTTAACTTCTTCTGATATTGAAATCATGTATAAATTGAAACGCGGAGCGTTAAATACTGGACAACGATTAAAATTTTATCTTATCTTACATCGTTTAAGTGCAGCCTTTATATTTATATTAATTAAACCTTAACGAAAATGCCTAATACATGATTGTTAAGCATCAAATGGCTTTACAACAACATCAACAAATTCCAATATTTAGATTATAACAAATTCAAACATCATGCACCATAACTGAACACCACACAGATGCAACATAACATCACACAAATTAAAAATATTCAAGAACAGCTTCAACAATTAATTTCTAAATATAGTTCAACAACAACAAAAAATAATAATCTGAAATCACAAAATAGAATTTTACATCAAATGAACATAACACATAACAAATAACCAATAGATACATGAGGTTATCAAGCTCCACGACAACCATTTTTGTCTTCCTACCGGAGATAATATGCTCACGAAATTCCCCTATTCCAGAAACTAAACCGATGACGTCTACACATTAAGGATGGTTAGACAGATGATATTGTCACACAAACAACAAAAGCATGACTTAGTGGACAGTTCAAAATCTACAAATCTACTAAATAAGGGGAATCAGAAGACTCTTTCTCTATAACGTCAAAATCTACAAAATCAAATCCATTGGTAGGAATAGCAGAATCAATAGTGGATTTTACATCAGTCCTCAAGTTGAAGGACAAACGATAATCATGCTTAGTTGGCCTGAAACTCCCACTATTCAAACCAACTCAGAAATTTTTTATGAAATAAACTTCTCCTTCGTGAATTTTGTTACGGATATTTAAAGAACCCTTGATAGCAGTGTGGACCCTTCCACCCTACAAAACACATGCATAGATTAGTACATTTTAACGAAATTGTGAATTGAATGACGATCAGGTCTTCAACAATTGTGAAATTTGTTTTTGTTTCTATTGATCTCCATGAATAGAGATCGTGAATGCATGTCCGTGAAAAGAGTTTTCTTTTTATTGAATTTAAAATTTCGAATTTCAGATGGTGCAAAATAAATACATAATTTCAAAATTTAATTGATAAACCATTTAAAATTTCGAATTTCAGATGAGATGACCAATTCCAACATAAAAAGCAATTAAAACAGCTGATTTTTTTTGGATACCAATGTGATGGGCAGTGGGACATTCAATACCTTGTTTGCAACTATTATTCGATTTAAAAATTAATTTAAAAGAGTTTTTTTTTTCCAATTTACCCAATAAATAAAATTTGTATATAACCAAATTGTAGAATTAACCAGGGAGTGACACTTGGCAAAACTTTCCAGCAGTGAACTCTCCTTTATATATATATATATATATATATATATTCATTTGAAATATAGTTTTTCTTGTAATTATTTAATTTATGATTTTTATTTAGTTTTCATTAAGGATATATACTATTTTTTTTATTAATTTATTATTATTATTGTTATTAACCGGTTAAGTGTAAAAAAAATCTGGTTCATTGGGTCTAAAGGAGACACATGGCATTTTCTCCCCTCATTATCATTGTTATCAAGAGTTTAAGTGTGAGAATGAAACTGATTTAGGGGGTGTAAAGCAGACACATGTCATTTTTATCCTCTAATAACTTCTCTCTCTTCTAGTTATATATAGATAGATGTTAAAAGGAAACCAAATCCCTCCTATTGTAGTTGTGAATGATTTTTCTCGTGTTTAGTTTTAACAAAATCCTATCATGTGTTAAATCTCAATCATTCATTAATTGGCATATTAACCCTCATAATTTTAATAATAAAGCTTGTAAAATAAAAAATTTGAAAATGATCATTTTATTTGCTCATCGTGGATCTGTCAATGAACGATATACATTTAAAATATAACATGGTAATGTTAAAAAGAAATATAAAAGAATCCACTCTCATTTTATTTTAGTTTTTTATTTGATGAGTCACCATTTAAATGATTAAAATTTCATTAAATTCATTTTATTTTGTTAAAGACATGTATACGATTTTTTTTCTCAAAATAAAATATAAATGTAATCTCCACATGAATATTTAACTTTATAATTGAATTTTTTTTCAGTTCATCATATATAGATATTATGTTAAAATGCATTGTAAATACGCACTTCACGTACAGGCGGCTTAACTGAGTGGCAAACTCCAAAAACAATCAATATTTGAGGAGAAAAGCTCGTGTGGAAAGGAACAAAAACTTCATACGTTTCAATAAAAATGTCACTTTAAAAGTTTTAATTTATTTTGTTTCAAATTATTTGTCCGACACTATTATGAAATGAAATGAAAAAGTGAAATGAAAAAGCATTAATTAATGGAACGAGAGGTGATATAATGAAATAAACTTATGTTTCTTTGAAATTCAAAATATTTAATTACTCTCATAATCTTTAAGTAAAACCGTAAAAACATAATTATTTCAAACAGCATATAAACGAAAATTGCATAAAAGAAACAAATTTAACACAACCATGATGGTTCAAGATCATTGTTGTTAAAATCTCGATTTATCACTATGATTTTATATTTTTACGATTTTTTTTCATCAAAATAATTTTACTAATATTCCAAACGTTTTTATGTTTTTACAATTTTTTACGATTTTTTTACATTACGTTTTTATGTTTTATGATTTTTTAATCTACTTCTGAATCTACTTAAGATCTCGATTTTAACAACATTGAGATAAAAGGCACAAAAGTAATTAAGCCGGTGTCTCTAGGGAAATTAAACAACAGGGTTTTTTTATTAATGAATATATATAGCATCATCCCCAGATGATCATGATAATCAGCAGATATATATATATATATATATATATATATATATATATATATATATATATATATCAATAGAACCCATCAGGACCATATCCTCCCATGTTGTTAAAACCAAAACGATTCATCATGTTGCCATCGAATTCACGAGCATTGTTCAGCAGAAAGTTCTGGAGCACCGTAACAGGTGGCACTGGGTAATTAACAGCATTAAGAATGTGATTCATCTCAGATTGGCGGGTGATGACGCTCCTTTTCAGCTCTTCCAACGCCACCTTGAACTGTTCCAGTTGCGGAATGCTCATCTCATCAACAAGCTTGATGATGATACCGTTGGCCTTTAGCAGTTGATTCAGCTCTTCAGCACGCATCATCTCAGCATCGAGTTGGTTAGTGAGCTCAGTCAAACGCGCGTTGAGATCACGCACGTTGGCACTGCGGTGAGCTTCCACGAGTGATTGTGGTGGGCCCCCCATAAGGTAGCGATGTATGAGAGCGTTAACATTGGGGTGACCAAAAGAGAAGACCTTATCACCAGGGGAGAAGATGATAAGAGCAACCTCAGCTCCGCAAAGAGTGCTAAGCTCGCTGGCTTTTTTGAAAAGCCCAATGCGGCGTTTGGAGAAGGTGACTTGGAGGTTGCTCTCGTTCATCATCTTCTTCATCTCAACCTTTCTGCGACCATTGCTTCTCTTAATTAAACTCGACATGGCTCAAACTAACCTGAAAGGTGAATATGAGACACACTGACAGGGCTATTCAATTTATAGTGCATTGGATGTTAACACTTTGGTTTTGTATGCAAACAAAGATTTAGCTGATCAACTATTACACCTTTTGTTCTGATTCAAATTATTCATGGGTTGAGAGACTGTGGAATCGCCACGTGTATAATGCTTATATGGCAGGAAATTCAATGTAAAAATAACAATGGCAGTCTCATTAATTGCTTTTATTATATCATAGCCTATTTAGTAATAAACTGTAAAAAGAAACTTAATAAAATGATGAATAGCATATATTAATAAATCTAAATAGTAAATTCATTTTTACTTTTCATCTTTTTAAAATTGAAGTAGAGATGGTATAATTATTAAGGGATTTATGAATATTATGTTACATGATGAAGCTTACATCATGTTACACGCACAATGCAAGTGGGCCCCACCATTTTCTTATTTTTTGTTTTTTGATAAAAACTTGTGGGGTCCACTTGCATTGAGAGTGTAGCATGATGTAAGCTTAATCATGTAACATAATATTCATAAATCCCAATTATTATATTAGTAAAATAAATATGTTAAATTTTATACCAAAAGTTGGAGTATCCATTTATCTATATTTTGTTGCAGAATTTATTATAATTAGTTTAAATATTAAATTTAATTAACACTTATTCATTGTTTAATTTTCACTTCAATTTAAATAACTATCATTTCATTTAGTATACGTAATAATACAGAACAGATTATAATTATTTTTGTTATGTTAAATTTATGAATCATGGATGACATGAATAATTATAATTTATTCAGCATTAGTTACGTATGTATTTTTAAATATAAGCGAAATATACAAATATAATTAAAAAAAAATATGGCCTATATGATAAAAGATTATTTATGGTAATAAAAATTAAACTAAAATATAAAATTACATGCATTTAAAAAAATATGGTCTGTATGATTTAAAATTATTTTAGGCACATTTTTTTTTTCTTAATTTTGTGAGACATGTTTTCTTAATTTTCATATTAAAATAACTTTTTTCTTTCTCTTAGAGCATGTATGACACATTTTAGTAAGCCAAAAGTTATTTTTATGTTAAATTTGAAAAATCTAACTTAAAAAATAAAGCGAAAAGTTGTTTGGTGATTATACAAAATTTTGATGATTTTCTTAGGGTTTTTAAGATGAGAGATGGCATGATTTGTCATTAATAATGCCCATTATCAATTGTATTGTTACTATAAGTTATTTAGTATGTATATTTCGTCCTTGTCTATAAAAGCCTTCTCATCAATTTATTAATAATTAAATTGATCATTTGAGAATAGAAAACTTTTTTTTTTTAGGAAATTCAAGTTATGTCCAACCTGAGCTTTGATGAAATATTTTTCTTTTTTTGACATGTTATCATTAAGTGGGTTACGATTGTAGTAATAAAGTAAATAAAATCGGGATCTCTTAATAAATTTTCAATGATGTTGTTGAACGATTTATGGTTTTATTTTTTTATTTTTGTCATCATCATACTTTTTCTTTTTGTTGAGTGGGATTACTGAATACATGGGTGAATTAATATGTTTCTTTATTTGGAAATTTAATTAAATTTTTTACATGCTTACTATTATTTTATTTTTGATTAATAAAATGGCATATGTATTGTTAAAAATTAAAATTGCAGGAAATTCAATATAAAAAATCAAAAAATAACAGTGGCAGTCTCATTAATTGATTTTTTATCATACCCTATTTAGCAATAAATTGTAAAAAGCACATTAATATAATAGTGAATAGAATATACTAATAAAATGTAAACAGAAAATTCATTTTTACTTTTTATCTTTTCAAAATAGAAGTCGAGAAGGTATAATTAAAATAGTAAAATAAATACGTTAAATTTTAGGCTAAATTACATCAAACCACCTTTAACTTAATGGGCGTTTGGTTGAGGAGAAAATTTTTGAATACTAGGAAAATATAATTACTAGAAAAATAGTTGAAAAGTGAATTTGGTAGGAAAATGTAAAAAAAGTTGTTGGTTGAAAAAAAAATTACTGAAAAAATTAGATAAATTTTATAAAGTCTATGTTTGGTTGAAGATAAAATATTGATGAAATGACGAAAATAACCTTGTAAAATATATGAATCTGAAGCCAAACATAATCGTGAGTCAATCAGATTTGGGGTTATCTACCAACATTCACGTTCCATTACTCAGAGATCTCCGTCTTTCTCTTTGTCTGGTTTCAAACTCGGCACCATAGCTCCGTCAAGGTGAGCGAGTGGTGTGAAGATTCAGTCAAATTCATAAAAATAAGGTTGGATATTACGAGAGTGTTCTGGTTTGAATCCTGTTTATTTTGTTTTGCTTATATCAATGCTGTGGGAAATGAGTACTTTTTTGGGGAAACATATTTGTAGATACTGAAGTTGCACTGGAAGGTGTATCGTTCCTCTTATGTTACCGTTTTGGAAGGTTAAAGAGGAACAATGTTTCTGGAACAACAGGGACAACTTGGTCAGCAACCTTGCGTTCGATTTTTTTTTCCCCCACCAAACCCAAAATATCACCATCAATATGGGTTTCTGAATCAGTGTTTTTAAAGAAATTTTGCAAACAAAACGCGATGCATGGGCAAAGGATTCTGCTACCTAAATGTTGTTAACTCTCTTACCAAACATACTTAAATTCAAAATCCATTTCAAGTTGCCGGGGAAAGAAACTAAAAGCCGCTACCAAACACCCATGAGGTAGTGTTTGGTTGAAGGTTTATTTTGAGATTGATGGGAAAGTGTAAGTGAATATTGGAAAATATCATGTTTGGTTCAGGTTTTTTCAAAAAATACTAGGTAAATAGGATAGATGGAAAAATGAATTTTGTGTTGATTTTTGGATGAAATTCACTGTTACAGAATACCACTTGAGATGTGGTATTTTGAAATAACTGAAGAAGTGAAAAATGAAAAAACAGGTGCAAAGTTTCTCCCCAATATAGATTTTGCATATTTAAATAAATTTCCCTGGTAATATTTTGGTCAACCAAACAATTTTTTTTACATTTTCCAACCAAACTCACTTTCCAATCATTTCCCTAATAAAAAAAAAATTCTCCCGAACCAAACACTACCTAGAGTTTTTTCAAAAAGCCACCTGACAATTCCAATTCTAACAATTAACCCCTTAAACTATAAATTTATAGCAATTAAACATATTTTGTAAATTTAAGACGAAAATAACCTTGTCTTCGTCACCATCCCACAAACCAATATGCTGTCAGACATCTCGTCACCCGCCGGCCACCACCCCTAACTGTGCCATCATAGATTTGAATAATAACAGACTATATATTCCAATGGCTGAGGCCTACACTTTTTCTTCTTTGCCTCACTCTCAACCTTCATCGCCATCTCCTGGTAATTTTTGATTTTTCGTTTCTTCGTTTTATTTTATTTATTTATTTATTTGTTGTTAACTTAAATCTTTTATTATGATGATTTAATCATTCCTTTCACAAATGCTTTGTTCTTTAATTGTATTGGAATTTCTGTGCGCTTTGAAGTTATTCAGAAACTGCATTTCAGAAACTTGCAATTAACGACATGGCAGATGAATGAGGTGAGACTATGGGTATTTTCGTCTTAAAAATGATAAATATGTTTAATTATTTCAATGTCAAAGTTTAGTGCGCTGAATTGTTTGAGTTGTAAGTATAAGGTGGTATTTTAAAAGGAAACTAACTACATGGTGATTTTATGAAATTTACCCTAAATTTTATAACAAAAGAAAAATAATGTTGAAGTATCCATTTATCTACATTTTGTTGCAGAATTTATTCTAATTAGTTTTAATTATAAATTCAATCAAGACTTATTCATTGTTTAATTTTCACTTAAATAGAATCGTAAAATAACTATCATTTCAGTTTAGTATACGTAATAATGCATAACACATTTATTATTATTTGTGTTATGTTTAATTTATGAATCAAGGATAACATGAATAATTATAATTTATTCAGCATTAATTACATATGTATTCTTAAATATAAGCGAAATATACAAATATCATTAATTTTTTTTTTTAAGAAAAAGTGGTCCAATTAACAAAAGAATATTTTATGGTACAAAATTAAATTAAAATATAAGAATACATTAATTAAAAACTTCCAGTTTTAGAAAAAAATTATAATTTATTTAAAATTATTGTAGTCTTTTTTTGTTTGGTAAACATATAAAGATATCTTTAATTATTTAGCAGACCGTGTAATATAAGTATTTCTTATAAAAAAGTTTTAATATCTTTTTAAATTATTATTTAAAGATTCCATAACTAATACATATTTTTTTTTGGTAAACCTAACTAATACATATTTAATACATATAAAACATGTTATGAATTTAAAATTTTTGGTTTGTTAAATTTAATTTTAAAATGATAAAGAAAAATGAAATTTTTTTATAGATAAACGAGGTTATGTATAAGGGTTATTAATTATTGTGTGTAACCCCCTAATATTTACAATAACTTCCTTGACTCATTATCTGTCATCTATTCATTCTATAACAGATGTCTTTTCTTTGATTATAATTATTCTAAAAGGGAGTCATCAGTATATCTAATTTATTTATTTGATTATTTTGCTATTACCGGAAGGAACATTAATATTGTACCTTTGATAAGAAAAAATATCCTCCCAGGATTGGTTTGCCTTGTTTGTGAATATTATTGTTGTCAAAAATTAGTGTAAAATTGTAAAAATTTAGGTTTTTATATTTTTACTGAAGTGATACATGTTAAAAAATAAATAAAAATTCTCCTCAATAAAAATTGGTAAAAACTTCGTGCACAAACATAAAAACAGTAAAAATGCAAATTCCTACATTTTTACTTCAACCAAAAAACTGAATTGGGTTTTATACCAATTTTTTTTTTTTAATCAGGTCAATTTTTATCCAATGTAAATTTTTTAATATTTACTAAAATAATGTCAATCCCATTATTTTGAAAAATAGTGTTACATTGTTAATGATAAATAAGTAGGAAATATTTTGTTATAATTTAAACAAAAATAATTGTGATTTTTAATAGTTAAATAAATGAAATTATATTTGTTTCAAATTTTAAGAGGAATAAAAGTAGATTATATTTAAAAGACTTTTTTAAGATAAAAAAACTTATAAATTTTAAAAGACTATTTAGAATTGGAGAGACTTTAAAGATTTTTATTTTACAATCAAAATTTCATAAGATTGGACTTTAAATGATTTTAATAGAATTTATAAGATTTTAAAATACCATATGAACTTTTAACAAACATTCAAATTACAAGAGTCAATAAAAAAATAACAAAGAAATACAATTATATTAATAAAAAAAGTTAAACCTAATATAATTTTCTCAATCAGTAGAATTTATGATAAAAATTCATTTGGAAATTTTTGCAATTGATCTTGTAAATCTTGGAGTTTTATTCTACGTGATAAGAGTTTTTCAACTATATATATCATATGCATGTTTTTACTGAGTATTACAAGAAAATTAGAATATTAAACTTTGGATTTTATTATATTAAAGTTTAGAAAATTTCTCATGTTATTTTCAATCTATATATTGAAATCTTAAATTGCTTTGGAGCTTTTAAATAATAAGTTTTTAGTTATCTATTGACACAAAAATTGTTTGAAATCGTTTCCTATAGCGAATGAATTTCTTTCATGAATGTATTATTATGAAACATAAGGTTCATGTTTTAATCTTTATTTAAATCGATCTTGTTTCATTGATGTAAAACAAAATTTGGTTTAGGGGTTTTCGTTCCCTGCTATTTTTTTCACTGTTTTATTTTGTTTTTAATACAAAAATCACATATTTTTTGTGCAAAAAAAAAATCGCGACCAATAGTTTGAAAATTATTTTTAAATTTCTTAAAACTCTCAAAAATCTATTTTTGTAGATAAATTATATTAAAATCTTGTTGGATTGTTGTTTTTGAGTTGTTTTGTGATAGAAATCGTTCAAAAATATCTTAGAAGCTCCCATGGAGGAACTCGGTTTCGAGCTGGTCGACCCACCGAAAGAAGAAGAAAACACTGTAACAGATAAATCTCAAGAAATCGTAGGGGTTAGAGTGAGATTGTGATAAAAACATACTAATT
Organism: Gastrolobium bilobum; assembly: GCF_033153095.1. Classification (NCBI taxonomy): domain Eukaryota; kingdom Viridiplantae; phylum Streptophyta; class Magnoliopsida; order Fabales; family Fabaceae; genus Gastrolobium; species Gastrolobium bilobum. Next base: position 828,688 of record NW_026896335.1, on the reverse strand, counting down.
ATATTTCTCATTAAAAAGTCTCACGAAATTCACACTAATAGAAAATTCATTAATACCAAGATTATTTTTTCTTTGTTTAAAATACTGATTAAATACCAACGAATTTGGACGAACTCTAAAAATAATTTTATAAAATCCTAATCGAATACCACGTGATTTTTTTTTTCAATTATTTAACATCTTATTTGAATACCAATGGTTTTTTTTCTAAAAATAATTCATTAAAATCCTTTAAAATCTCATTATTTATAGGGAAAAAAGACCATCATTTTAAAGGATATAAGTTGTGTCCTTTTAGATGATTTACACAAAGTGTAAATTTGAAAAGTTGCTTTTATTTTCTCTCTTTATTCACATCGCTGAGGTGTAAAATAAAAAAAAAACAATTTTTTAGAATTACACAGAATATGACCAATCGTGTCTTTTAAATGACACACACTAATCCCTTATTTATATCACCAAACAATACACACTAATTTCGTGCAAACCAGAAAAAAGAAGGGCACTAACTACTAAGGACAAGTCGGGGGGCTTTCATAGAACGGGTCGGGTTAACCTTTTACGGACCCATTGGCGATTTTCGAACCATAAAGGCAATTTGGTTTTGATTGGGAGAGACAGAAGTACTTTGTCTGAGTCTCACCCAGGCATGGCGAAATGCTATGTGTGAGAATCTCCATTCCAAATTGCATAGGTGTTTACTCTAGTCATAATAATTATACTAACTTAATTTGGGGCTTAGGTTAGCCAAATAAAATGGCAACCGCCTCTCAGACCCACCGTTATATTGGCCCTCCTTCCGTCGGACCAGGCGACGCTCTCAACCGCATCCTTGCCGACCTCTGTACCCGCGGCAACCCCAAGGTATTGCTACTTCTCACCACTCACTACTTCAATTTCCCGTTTAATTAAATAATATATGCACTTCACTGTTCAGTCAGTCACTTACATGCTTGCTAGCCACAACTAGAACAAGAACCACTAATTTATTTGGAAGGATTCTCCGCAGGAAGGTGCTTCGCTAGCTTTGAAGAAGCATCTGGAGGAAGAAGCACGTGACCTAAGCGGCGAAGCCTTTTTTCGTTTCATGGATCAGTTGTATGACCGGATCTCGAGCCTTCTGGAGAGCAGCGATCCTGCTGAGAATTTGGGAGCTCTGAGAGCTATTGATGAGTTGATAGATGTGGCGCTTGGGGAGAATGCTTCTAAGGTCTCCAGATTTTCCAGTTATATGCGTACTGTCTTTGAGGCCAAACGTGATCCTGAGATTTTGGTTCATGCTAGTAGGGTTCTTGGCCACCTCGCTAGGGCGGGCGGAGCTATGACTGCTGATGAAGTTGAACGCCAGGTTGCTGCACCTTTTTTCTCTATTCATATTATGCCTCTCTCTCTCTCTCTCCTTTGAGTCTGCTCATTTTTCTTATTTTTTTAGGTTAAAATTGCTCTCGATTGGCTTCAAGGGACTAGAGTGGAGTATCGTCGATTTGCTGCTGTCTTAATCTTGAAAGTAAGTGCCATTATTAGTATTTTTGGTGACAATTGATGGAGGCTTCGATTCCTGATATTCATTTTCTAGTTGGAGAGTTATTATTATTATTATTATTATTATTATTTTGAATTTTTTTTGTTAACAAATTCTTTCAACGATGAAGTCTGATTGTGTTCCATGCTCTCTCACATCTTTGGAATCTCACTATTCCTAAGCATATGCACTATCTTTTGATTTTGGTCTTTGCAGGAAATGGCAGAAAATGCTTCAACTGTTTTCAATGTCCATGTGCCCGAATTTGTTGACGCTATCTGGGCTGCTTTGAGAGATCCAGCATTGCCAGTTCGCGAGCGGGCTGTGGAAGCATTGCGTGCCTGCCTTCGTGTTATTGAAAAGCGCGAGACACGCTGGCGTGTGCAGTGGTTAGTTCTTACTTTTTAGGTGTAACATATATAGCTATGATAAGGGTAGTAATACTATTTTGTCAGCTATGTTGCCATTGGCGACATTTGATGTGCTTGGAGATCTGGACTAAATGAAATATAATGAAATTCTTTTTTACTAAAGAGTTTGAACCATCAGAGGTTATTTGTGTAGTAGTTAGACTATTTAACTGCCTGCCAGCTATAATGAATTTGACTAGAATGAACTAATGATTAGACTCTGAACTCTGAGCTGAAGTTCTTGTCCAAGTTGTGAATAATTATGGCAGATATTTAAGATCATTTGTCTCTACTTGGTGCTGTTAAATTTCAGTTTTATTTAGTTGATTATAGTATAAGCCTAGCCTGCTGCCGGAAGCAGCTTATGTATCATTGTCAAAAGCAAGGAGTGCCTCACAGTCTTCGCTTTGGTTCTGCTGTAATAAATGGCACAAATTTTGGCATAAATTCATTTGGTTGTTTAGTTTGTCTTATATGTCCTCCGTGGTGCTAGTGAAAAATATGGGCTGGGCCTGTTAGCAATAGTATAATAAAATTGGCTTGTGCATAATGACAGTAGAGGGAGTATATCTTTAGTAATCTGAATCCACATGGATTGTGAAGAGGCTAATGTTGAGGGATAGAGCAGTGTTTTTAGGAGGGTTTTGACTAGAATAAGTATGTCATTGCCTTTGGGACATCTGATTTTTACTGACTTTCATCTCACAGCATGCTTACCTTGCTTTAATCATTTATTGCACAATACGTCCCTACTGGAGACTAAGTACTGTATTTTTTATTTGATGGCAGGTACTATCGAATGTTTGAGGCAACACAAGATGGATTGGGTAAAACTGCCCCAGTACACAGCATACATGGTTCTCTGCTTGCTGTTGGAGAGCTTTTGAGGTTAACATAATTTTCAAATTTTGCATTGTTGATGAGTAGAAGTTTTGTGATTTTTTCAAGCTAGCTTTCTTGACAAATCTTGTCCATTTTTAGTGAGCATTATTATATGCTTCTGTGCATAGGGAAAATACATAAATAAATTTATGTTCACAATGTCTGCAAGCTTGGAAATTGTTGCTTGGTTTATTTAAGCACTGGTACTAGTCAACTCAGTCTGTTACTGATGTTCTGTCTTTATAAAATGTGCATTGGAAAAATCTCTGTTTTAATACATTTATTCTTAGCAAATGTGATAATGGAATGAGAGTTGTTAATAACTACTATTATATTTTACTGCTGAAAGAAAGTTTTGACAGATTATGGCATCAATGAACCTATTAGAACCATACTGGACTTTGATCATACTTAGAACTATTTGATTTTTGAGCTAATTTATTGTAAAGAAATCCAACTTTGTTCTTTTTATTGCCTGTCTTCTCTTGATGAAGCTTGTAGAATCCCTTTGAATTTGGTTATCATCAGCCAACTACAATTTGATTTCATCACTCTTGGATTTAGTATGTTCTGTCATCAACCAAGTGTAATATGTTCTTAACATGCCCAATGTTAGGGATTAATATTGTCAACCCGTGTGGAAAATTAGAAGTCAAATAATTAATTTATTAAAAAAGTAAAAGATAGCCAATTATGCCCATTGGGTCTAGTACAATTATTAGCAAAATTCTACCTTTTTTCGTCGCGGCCAATAATAGAAGGCTGGATTTGGTTTACTGTAATGAATTTATCTTTTTCTTTTAACTACTATAGTGAAATTAGTGTCAGATAGTCAGATACTAATTTTCAATCTTATTATTTTGTAATTGATTGATTTGTAAATTTTGCTTGGCAGGAATACTGGTGAGTTCATGATGTCAAGATACCGAGAAGTTGCTGACATTGTTCTTAGATACCTAGAGCACCGGGACCGGCTTGTTCGCCTGAGCATAACTTCATTGCTACCTCGAATAGCACATTTTCTGCGTGATCGATTTGTTACTAACTACTTAACAGTATGTTAACTTTACCTTATTACTCAACTATGCTTTTTAAATTGGGAGTATGACCATTGAGAATGGTGGCTTTTGAGTAATTTCAAAAGTTAACTTATTTGAGTGCCTATGGAGATGTAATTCCTTGCAGATATGCATGAATCATATTCTTTCTGTCTTGAAAATACCTCAAGATCGTGATAGTGGGTTCATTGCTCTTGGAGAAATGGCTGGAGCACTGGATGGGGAACTCGTCCATTATTTGCCGACTATAACTACTCACTTACGTGAGGCGGTATGTTACAGTAACTGTTTTTGGTTGCCAGTCCTATGCCATAATTTATCTTTTTGCATGTTACATTTCCAATTAGGTGATTTTTTTTTTTTTTGGGCTCTATAATGTGTTACAAGGATATGATTTGACAGTTTAGACATTTTATGAATATAGATTGCTCCACGTAGGAGTAAACCTTCGCTTGAGGCTTTGGCTTGTGTTGGAAGTATTGCAAAAGCAATGGGGCCTGTGATGGAACCTCATGTCCGAGGACTTCTGGATATTATGTTTTCTACTGGTCTTTCAACTGTACTTGTGGAGGCTCTTGAGCAAATAAGTACCAGGTACATGGCTGGTTTGGAACAAAGTCTTCCACCTTTCTAGTGATTAATTTTAAAGGCATTTTGTATTTGTGTCATTGTTACTCAGCATTCCATCTCTGCTGCCAACTATTCAAGACCGGTTGCTCGACAGCATATCTATGGTTCTTTCTAAATCCCATTATCATCTGGGGAGGCCTGCCCAAAGCATTGGTAGAGGAACAATGATGAATGTGCCTCAGCAAGTTTCAGAGCTTAGTGGTTCCGCTCTTATACAACTTGCATTGCAGACTCTTGGTTCTTTTAACTTTAAGGTTCTGTATGCTCACTTTCTATAATGAACCTCTGTCAGATTTATTAGAATCTTCACTTTGTTTTGAAGTATTTATAAGTCATTCATTGGAAAATGGCCAGAGGTTGTAACCTCAATTTATTCTGTTGATATAGGGCTATGAACTACTTGAGTTTGCTAGAGAATCAGTTGTTGTCTATTTAGATGATGAGGATGCAGCTACACGAAAAGATGCAGCTCTATGTTGTTGCAAATTAATTGCTAATTCTTTCTCTGGTATAGCATGTGTGCATTTTGGTTCTAGCAGATTGACTCGATCAGGGGGAAAGCGCCGCCGCCTTGTCGAAGAGGTTTGCTGTATACTAATATTTTATTTTTGATACATTTCATATCCGTTTTTTACTTTCCTTTTGAATACGTATTTCCAATTCTGTCTCCACTATTTCTTGAAATTTTTGATTTTAGGAACCCACATGTTAAGAAGCTTTTTTTAATTAGACTCCTTATTGTCCTTTGCTTTGGTTATGCCCATTTGATGCTTAACTTGGATAGGATTTTGGCTTGCTATGATTTCGGTTTGGAATTTTATTGTGTACGATGAACCTAGGTAAGCTCTTAGAAATTATAAGTGGAGAGTCGAGACAGCTTTTCATTATTTTAATTAGACTCCTTATTGTCCTTTGTTTTGGTTCATGGAGCTTGAATGTGAAAACAATGTTTGTTTAGCTTTAATCCCAGTGTTATCTGTTGCTGGGGAGTTGGGCTGTTTGGTGTTGTTTAGGTGGATATTAGTTGATTTATTGAGTATGATTTTTGGTTTTGGGAGCATGGTTTGGGTCCCGCAAGGGTAGAAGTTAGGTCAGGCAATAATGGCGCGTGAGGGATTGCAAGGGAGAGTGAACTCCGGTAATAGCTTTTGACTGAAGTTTTGGTTTTGGGTGTCAGCTTTTGAGTGTTGCTGGACACGAGGAATGATAGCTGGTTTTATTGCTTAGGACCGAAGGAGGTTGTTGGTCTTATGGAGGTGTGTTGCTTGGGTGGTTGTGGATAGCTTTTTGATGAGTTTAGAGGTGACCTTGGGTATTGATTTGAGTTGCTTGGGATTGTGGTTCATGATGGCCTAGAGTAGTCAATCAAGTTTTGTGGTGTCATGTGGCCTCCGAACGATGCATAGAGCATTGTATCATATATTGATGTCACAGCCAACGCGAGCCCATATTGAGGCAAAACATTTTGGTGATTTTCGTTGTGATTTAGGGTTGGAGTGCAAGCCTCCCCCTCCGAATTGGTGATTTGGGGAATTTCAGAGTGTTTGTCTGATTTTTGTCATTCGTGGTCTTTTCGGCCAAGCACTCCATCGTGCATACCAATCTGGTTTCGAAACAGCATTGCTTGTAGTGGCTGTCTTCTTTTGTTGTCCAACTGCTTTCTAGCAACCCTTGGCCATTTGTGCTTTGCCATTTTTCTCATCCCGTCCTGCCTTTGTTCTCAAAATTTTGGCTGGTCTAGGGGGCTCTTTGTAGCTATTCGAGTTCCGCACCTTTGTTCTGTCATGTTCTCTTATTCGAAGACCTGAGATGCTCCCATGAGAATAAATGTTTGTTGCCAAAAGAACATGACACAAAGAGAGTAAGAGGTCGCTAAAACTTGGGAATTAGTAAAATAAGACTTAATGGAGTGAGAGGAATAAATTGACAGATAGTGTGTCTCAAGATGGAGTAGTGAAGAGCTATTAGCGTCGAGGAGGGTTAGACCCTTTTTTTTCCCCATGTTCTAGATGGTCTGATAGGAATAACTCCCTGTCTAGAGATGGGGAGAATTTTATATCAACAACAGAGAAATTACAAAAAAATTTAGAGCAAATGCTCCCTGCAAAGGAATAGATCCCCTTGCCTCTTAGTCAAACTAATACAGATATACTCACATACCCAAACTATGCTATAAACTACTCCTATATACAGAACACGCAGTGCAATACCTAATGACAGTTATTAGCAGTTACAAGTCTTACATTCTAAAAAATTGATCACACCCGCTTTTAAAAGTAAATCCTAAAATAATTGAACACTAATTTGATTTTAGCAGTTACTAGCAGTTACAAGTGTTGCATTCCTATCAATTCCACCCTACCTAAATTCTGCTTTGTCCTCAAGGCAAAAAGCTGGAAATTGGTTCTTGATGTTATGTGAGGCTTTCCCATGTAGCTTCTTCCCACGTCCGGGGAACCTATTTGCTCTTCTTCTCCCAAATTAAGAATCTTAATTACTTGTCAGGATATTGGTGTGTAGGACAATAGGTTTGTCCCTACTTGAAACATTCTTTTTGGTATACGATCCATCAATTCTTGGTAGGATAAATTGCATACTCAATGGTGTGTCTCTCCTGTGGACTTATCCTTAGACTTTGTAGGTTTATCAACACATCCAGACTGTTGCGATGCTAACTTGTTGGGATCAAATTTGATTTCTGATTCAAAATTTCTTCCCCCTGTTGCGTATGACTTGTGTTCACAGCATTTCTTTGATACCCACTCTGCTCGCCCCCACCATTTGCTTGCTTCTGTGTTCCTGTACCGTCTTAACTTTTGTTCTACCAACTTAGCTGCAAAAATGGTCTTATATTTGTCGTTAACATCCATGGCGAGAACCTCCAAACGAATATCATCCTTTAACAACCCCCCCCCCCCCCCCCCCCAAAAAAAAAGAAAAGAAAAAAAAAACAGCCCTTGGTATTACTCTTCTGGCATTGGTGGAACTTGTGCGGTTTCAAATTTTTCCACCTAATCATCAGCTGATCCTTTCTGTGTCAAAACCTTAAGTTGTGGAAAAGGATTTGCCTAATGCTTTTCTCCATAGCGTTCAAAAAGGGCGCACTTAAAAATCTCCCATCCTATTTGTGGATCGGATTCTTTGACTACTTTAAATGAGTACCATGTAATTCCCTCCATACAGATTTGAGCAAATTGAACCCGAATTTCCAATGGTGTTCTTTGTACATCAAAATATACTTCAACGCGTACCACCATCACATTGGATCAACTCCAGAAAATACTGGTAATTCAACTTTCTTGGCTGTCATTCTACAATCCTCATTATGAGAATTACGCAGTATTGTATAATTTGGTTCCGTTCCACCATATTTATCATTTACCCCATATTTTGCAAAGGATGAAACCCGGAATGTTGTTTGCAAAAACCTTCTCGAAGTTTAGTGTGCAAGGTCTCTAGGGACTTCGTGATATCTCCTACACTAGTGATGAGTGAGGCGAGGTTGGTTGAATGTTCTTCTAATAGCAAGGAATGACTTTTCATCGTTGCATCGTGATTCTGCAACGTAGTTTCATGTGGTTTGATTGATACATCCACTTCAACAATCCTCACATCCAATGCATCTACTCTTTGTGCAACCATTATTGTAAAGCATACATCAACCAAAAAATGTCTCCCTTTGAAATCTCTCAGTAAAAGGATAATAAAGGGACTAAAGGCAAAGCCAAGGAAAAATAATATAAAACACCTAGTCTGCAACATGAAACTTATTAAGAATATGCCTTCTAACAAAATTTAACCATGAATCATGAGAAATATTATAAAAGCAAACAATTAAAATTCACAGTTTATTACTTTTATGTGGTGATGTATGACATGCCTGTTGCTAACTGATTTTTGGCTTTCTGCAGCTTGTGGAGAAGCTTCTCATATCTGCTGTTGCAGATGCTGATGTTACCGTTCGCCGGTCTATCTTTGCTTCTCTCCATGGAGATAGAGGTTTTGATGAATATTTGGCACAGGCTGACAATCTGAGTGCAGTATTTGCCGCTTTAAATGATGAGGTATAACTAGACTAGATACCTTGTATTTTGAAGATGTCATGCTATGTGGCCCTTAGATTTTGATTCCCTGTTTAGTCTTGCATTAGGCTCCATTGGCTGATTCTTATCTAGGCAGTTGTGTAGGATGTTAAGTTTTATTGCAAGGGTGGTTGCTAGGTATCTTGGGGAATTATATTTACCTGTTATGCTTCAGAAGATGTTACATTGATATACACGTTGTTACACAGCTTTAAGGGCTTTTTTTTGTCAGGTTTGTTAAGCACTATGTTGTGTTTGGTGGTGAAATTTTATATTTTCCTTCACTTTTTAAATTATAATCCCATTATATTTGGACAAAATTGTGTTATTCATTCATTAAGAAAAAGTATGCAGAGATTGGACATCCTACCACCTTACCCTGGTAACGTTGTGGTTATGATTTATCATCATTGCTCCTGTACACTTTAGTAGGGACTATGAATTTATTTTCCAGTAATTTGCTCTTGAAACTTCATTTTGTTACATCCTGTTGATATTAAAGAGTAGTTCTGCAGCATTTTGATGTTAGAGAGTACGCAATTTCTGTGGCTGGAAGGTTATCAGAGAAAAATCCTGCATATGTTCTTCCAGCTCTTCGTCGCCATCTTATACAGTTGTTAACATACTTAGAGCAGAGGTAATTTTAAGTGTTTATTTGATTGGTAGATTATGCAGATATTTCAAAAGATTATTGTTATGGGGTGCATGGATAGAACAAAGAACTTTTCTATTCCATGTCCATTTTATTGTCTTCCTATGTCAGCAGTGCAGATAGCAAATGCAAAGAAGAAAGTGCGAAGTTGATTGGCTGTTTGATAAGGAATTGTGAACGGCTAATACTTCCATACATTGCTCCAATTCATAAGGTTTTAGAAGTTGTAGTGTTAAAGATACATTCATGTTCTTTTTTATTTGGTATCTTCTCAGTGATTTTCAAATTATATCAGGCACTGGTGGCGAGACTTGTTGATGTTAATGCCAATACTGGAATCATTAGCGGAGTCCTTGTAACCGTGGGAGATCTTGCCAGGGTGGTTAGTAAATTTGTCTCCTTTGGATGCTTGTTTTTTATATTTATTGGTAACCAACTTATTTAGATTGTGTCTCTGTTTAGGGTGGTTTTGCAATGAGGCAATACATTCCTGAACTTATGCCTTTAATTGTTGAAGCTTTGTTGGATGGAGCAGCTGTCTCCAAACGTGAAGTAGCTGTTGCTACTCTTGGTCAAGTTGTACAGAGCACTGGGTATGCACATGTTTGTTTTTGTTAATATATAGAATAAGTATACGTTGCTTTGTGCATCTTTATGACTTATTTGGGGATTTTTTCCATTAACAAAATGTTATGACTGTATACCAAAAAGAATAAAAGTTTAAGCTGTTGCATCTATGTGCACTTTTTTACATTCTAAGATTTTGTATTTTAAATTTCATATTTAGTTTTGAAAGGTTTATGTATTATTCTGGATGTGGAGATCATATGAAGAATAAAGTAAATTTGTTTTACACTAATGTAGTTCAAATTTGTGACACTATTTTGACAGGTATGTGATAACTCCATATAATGAGTATCCACAATTACTTGGGTTACTTTTAAAATTACTGAATGGTGAACTAGTGTGGTCCACCAGACGGGAAGTATTAAAGGTAATAGTAAGAATTAAGTAGATATTTCTTTATAATTCAGGCATGTATGTGTGATTAAAACATACTTGGGTTCCGCCAGGTTCTTGGGATTATGGGTGCTCTGGATCCTCATTTGCATAAACGAAATCAAAAAACATTGCCAGGGCCTCACGGAGAAGTTACCCGCCCTGCTAGTGATTCAAATCAACAGATTCAGTCTATGGATGAATTTCCCATGGACTTGTGGCCTTCTTTTGCTTCATCAGATGACTATTATTCCACGGTAGCACTTTAACATTCCTTGTTAATGTTTTGATTTGTTCCCACTTGTTTTGATATTTATGATATATTCTTTATGATTTCAGGTTGCAATTAATTCTCTCATGCGTATATTGAGGGATCCTTCACTTGCTAGTTACCACTTAAAGGTGGTTGGGTCTCTTATGTTTATATTCAAGGTATGCAAGCATGAAAGAGGCATTGTCTCTTGTGTGTGTTTTTTTCAAACCTATTGTTTTCGGTGTAGCCTTGGAAGTATTTGAGATCCTCCTGATTTTGACTCTGTTTCTTAATGAGTTCTTCTTTTATAAAAAGGAAAACAAGAATAAAGAGTTGTTGCCTCTTTCTGTTTAGTTTACTTCTCTCCCTGCAACTTTACGTAAATGTTACTCACAAATATTGATGAAGGAATGAGTGGAAGACCCCAAATTTTAAGGGGGACAAGAGCTTGAACCTTCTTTGGTTGAAGTTATTTTCTTTCTTCAATCTCACCAAGTTACTGAAAACTTTCATGAGGTTAATCTCGATCTATGTACTCAATAATTGAGAGCCCATGACCTCCCTACCATTACCGCCTAAAAAGCCACCTTAGATCAAAAGCAAGTAGTACTAAATATTAGTTATTTAGGCATGTGCGCCACACTATAATTCACTCTTACCCAGTATGTCAAATTTGGTAAAGAAAGCTTTGAATAGAAATGTTCAATATTTTTTATTGTTGCATATGGCAGAATTTTGATGTGAGCGTGAATTTTTGATGCACACTGATGAAATACTAATATTTGATATAAGAAGCTTACTATTTCGATTTCCTTATTTTGATATAATTTTTGGTACTGGAGAATATTTAAGTGTTGTCTTTCATTAGTTGGATATTGTTACAGTAATTCTTTCATACATTACTGATATTCGTTGCCAATTTGATTGTGTTTTTGTTTGTGAGGTCAGTCAATGGGACTTGGCTGTGTTCCGTACTTGCCAAAGGTTAGTTCTGAAGCTTACATTTGTAATGGTCCTTACTTTCTTCCACCTTCTTTAAGTCTAAGTTCATTGTTGTTTTGTGTCTGTCTTCGCATCTTAGTACTTATTTATGGCATTTGAATTCATTTTATGAATTATGGTAATTGGGGTGGTGGAATTGATTTTCCTTAATTGTTCAATGGCTTTTTCCTTTTCTTTCTTGTAGGTTTTGCCTGATCTCTTTCATACTGTTCGTACATGTGAAGATAGTTTAAAGGACTTTATAACGTGGAAGCTAGGAACTCTGGTGTCTATTGTGCGCCAGGTAGGTTTTAGTGCATTCAAAATATGTCCAATGTTTGTATGATCATTATTTTCTATTCTGCTTACATGTTCGATTTGATGTTGTTGTGCAGCACATTCGTAAATATTTGCAAGATTTGCTTTCTTTAATATCAGAATTTTGGTCATTATTCACTCTTCCAGCACCAGCTCATCCTGTCCTTGGCTATCCAGTTAGTGTTTCCACTTCTACAATTTAGTTAGAATAACCTAGGGATGTGTTCTTGTGGTTTATGATTCTTATTTTTTATATTCTTGAATGTTACAGGTTCTTCACCTGGTGGAACAACTTTGCTTGGCTCTTAACGATGAATTTAGAACATATCTTCCAGTTATTCTGCCTGGTTGTATTCAGGTCATTAGTGATGCAGAACGGTGCAATGACTACACCTATGTTCTTGATATTCTTCACACTCTAGAAGTGTTTGGTGGTTAGTACCAGTAGCATATTGTGTGTATTTTTATTTAAGCGCTGAATCACACAAGACCCCTTCAACTTATGGTCATGTTCAACTTATCCCTTCTGCTCCCAAAACTTGTAAGATTTTGTAAATTATTAAAGGATTGGTGCTGACATGCTAATAATTTTGAAATAAACATGAAATTCAAAAGAAAGAAAATTGTGACTGCCACTGTTAGTAAAAACAGGTTTTATATTATCAGTTTTGTGTTACTGTACAAAATGAGATTATAACATGTGTTATTGTTGTGGCCAGAAATGGCAAACCATGACAATTTTGTTCTTGGTTATATAGGGACTTTGGATGAGCATATGCATCTACTTCTTCCTGCTCTTATACGATTATTTAAAGTGGATGCCTCAGTAGACATAAGACGCGCTGCAATTAAAACTTTGACAAGATTGATCCCCCGTGTGCACGTTTGTTACTGTGCTTACTTCTATTTATCCGCAAATTTTTAAATTTGGATTTATTTATGCTAGATAACATCTTGTTTGGTCTTGATTGTTCTAGTCTTCTTTTTGATCCTTTTCCCGTTTATCATCAGGTCACTGGTCATATATCCTCTCTTGTACATCACTTGAAGCTAGTTTTAGATGGGTGAGTCCCTAATATCTAAAATTTCAAAATTGTACATGTTATAATGACTATAGAGATTTATGTCAAAGCAAATTGTGAACTGTGAAGCCAAGGTTTGCAAATATATGCAATCCTTACTCCTTAGGCAAAAGTTCATTCTGAATTATTGGTGGAACCAGTGTTTTAAAACTTGGACCGGTCATCGACTCGATCGAAGTACTGGGTCACTGGTTCAACCGGATTTCAAAATAATATATAATAAATATTAAATTATGAATATTATGTCCAACAAATAAAAGTAGTCTAGTGGTAAGCCTTTCGATCCTCAAACAAGGGGACTCAAGTTCGAATCTGTTGCTTGCAAAATGTATATATTTTACACAATTTAACAGAAAACTGGTTCAACACCGGTTGAACCTGGTTTTGGTCCGGTTCGAGTGCATAACCCATCTGATGCCAAGCTCGAACCGGTGAGGGCACCGAGTTACCGAAACCTGGGTCGACCAGGCTCGGACAAAAACACTGGGTGGAACTACCTTTTGCTACTACTGTGAGCCTTGTTCAATCTTAGTATTTTAATCACGTGGGGGATTATGCCTGAAGGAATTGCTAAAACTCCTTGGCAGCTTGTTATCCAACACTGGGAGAATGATGCACCATGAGGAAATCATATTTATAATTATTATTTTAATTTATTAAGTAATTGTAAATTGGAACTTAGGGTTTTTTAATTGAGGATTTAGGGATTTATTATCAATAATTTGGGAATTTAGGGATTTATCTCTTATTGTACGTTAGGTTTCCTTGAGTTCTAAGTTTGGGTTGCTTGTATTTATAGATTTAAGGTGGTCCTTTGAATAACCTATAAATTCATGCTATCTATCTCAGGATGGCAGCTTATTATCGAATGCTATTTGTGGAGAATTCTGAGATTGTTCTCTGCTTCCTTGTTCCCGTTTTATATTATCTGCTTATAATAGTCTTCCTTGGATTATATAAATTTGTCATATCATTTTAAGTGATTGATATTTGCCACTGAAAATAGCTGATTATACTATTTTTGAATTCTTTTGATCAATTGTGTTGCTCATTTTCTCTCTCAATTCTTGTTCATTTCATCTTTACATTCTTCTTTGTTCCTTGATATGGCGATGTCTATCAAATGTACTTCTCATTTACAGGAAAAATGATGAGCTCCGAAAGGATGCTGTTGATGCACTTTGTTGTCTGGCTCATGCCCTTGGCGAGGATTTCACAATTTTTATTCCATCAATACACAAACTACTACTGAAATACCGCTTGCGGGTCTTGAGCTTTTCCATGTTTATTTTTTTACTTTTTTCCCTTGATATGTGAAATCAAATTTTTTGTCTTAAAAATCTTTAAGTAATATATTACTGCAGCACAAGGAATTTGAGGAAATTGAAGGGCGTTTAAAGAGACGTGAACCACTAATCCTTGGAATCACAGCTTCTCAAAGACTGAACCGTAAGCTTCCCGTTGAGGTCATTAGTGATCCTTTAGAGGATGTGGAGGTTGATCCATATGATGATGGATCTGATGCTCACAGACTCAGAGGCCATCAGGTACCCTCTTGTAATGAGTTGTAAAGTTTTTTTGTCCATTTATTCTTGCCTTAGTTCACTGAGAAATATAGGTACTGGGCATGCTTCCCATGGCTTTTTAGTCAAAGTTCAAACTGACCAAGAAAGTTTGGGTGTTGAAACGCTAACTCCCTGTTGACTGCTTATGATAACATGAAGTGTTCTGATGAACATTGGTTTACGCATAGTAGTTAATAGCGGCGCTATTGCGCCGCAAGCCGCGCTGGATGCGGGTTGCGGTGGCCCACCGCAAGAACAGACTCCGCGCCGCGCCAGAAAGGAATTGCAGACATTGCGTCTGCTTTTGCGGTCAAATTGTGGAAATTTTGCAGGCAAATAGCTGGATGTGGGTTTTTAGTCGTTTTATTTAACCCCAACCCACTCCTTCCTGTCGCATGAAGTTGCCCCTTTCCACTCTATCTCTGCGCGCGAAGCTGCATCATAGTTTTGTGCTGTCTCTTGCTCTCTGCTTTGGCTTCCTCTCTCTATCGCGTGCTCTCTTGCTCTTTGCTATGGTTTCCTCTCTCTATTTCTCTGGCCTGTTTTGTTATTTCCTCTCTCTCTTTCGCGCTCGCTCTCTGTCTCTGGCATCTTTTATTTTATTTTTTTTCTGGCTTTTTTTTTTATTTCTTTATATCATCTTTTGTTTTTAATTTTTTTCTGGCATTTTTTTTTTTTTTTTAAATTTTTTACCATTTGTACCAACCCAATCAATTGGAGCCACCCACTCCAACTTATCACCAATAATGGCCACATCTTTAGCCACGTCAGTATTTTGGTTTAGGCTTGTACCAAAGTCAAGCTGGGTCCAACTATCATTTTCATCCTGCTGTCAACATTATTGCACATACCACTGATGTCACCCTTAGGGATAAGAAAAATGTAACCTAACGATTCTGTCTCTGTCTAAGGAAAAATTAAATATCAGGACAAAAAACAAAAACCTGGGGTTTAGTAAACTTAAAAGATTCTGTCCAAGTATGTTAAATTTACTATTGGTTATAATATACTTTAAAAAATAGCTCTTATATAATTGCTATATTTTTTATTATATTTAAGAAAATGGCTTATTATCATATTACTGTTTTTTTTATTGTGAATGAATGTTTTTATGTTTTAGTATATATATATATATAATTGCTATATTCTTTATTATATGTAAAAAAATGACTTATTATCATATTACTATTTTTAAAATATATTCTTTAAATATAATAAAGAATATAGCATTTTCTTAAATATAATAAAGAATATAGCAATTATATATATATATATATATATATATATAGATATAGAGAGAGAGAGAGAGAGAGAGAGAGAGAGAGAGAGAGAGAGAGGTTCTATTATTCCGCTATTTCCGCAATCCGCTATAGCGTTTCTTAGGGTTGGCCGCGCAGGTGGCAATCCACAATTGAATTTTGAACCTGACGTCTTGCCTTGATAATTTACATTTTACAAAACCAAAATGAAAAAGAATTCAAGAACTTAATTCAGAGCAACAATTTCTTCTACTAAATTGAGAGCCTGTTTGTTTGAGATTTTTTTAAGGAAAAAATGCTTTTTTAACTAAAAGATAAAACTTCAATTTCAAGATAATCGGTAAGCTTTTTTATGAAAAAAACATAAGAAAGGCAGTTTTACAGTTTTTTTTTTCAAAAGCTAAAATAGTAGCTTTTGAAAAAAAGCTATATCATAGAAGCACTTTTTTTCAAAGCTCACCCTGAATGGATGAATGAAATTTTCATTTCTCCAAGAATTTACATGTTTACACAAAAAATCACATCTTCAAATCACAGGCCGAACTTTGGCATTTTTTTTTTCAAATGCAAAAGCTTCGTCTGAAGTTCTGCATTCTATAGCTGCAATAGCTATAACCACCTCCAGTGCAAGTAAGAAAGGTGCTCTATTGCAACTTAGGTAGGCACTTGGCGTACAAGAAAGCAAAAGTTCCCAAACCACCGAAGATTGATGATATCAGGCTGGTGTGTTGATGTGTTAATTAAGAGTTAGGAGAGATACACAATATGCAAAGCCCTTTTCCAGCTGAGAGAAAGTGAGATAAAGATATGGTATGTGAAAAACTCAAGAGCTGGGTACATAATGAAAAATAATAAATGAAACAAAGAAAAAAATTAGTGAAATGGGAATTAGTAAAGTAATGCTGAGGAAGAAAAAGATACAAGTAAAAGGAGAAATGCTGTGACGTAAAGATTACAGAAAAGTCTAGAAAAAACAAATAGAATCATGTTTCGGCTGAATTCAGATTCATTTGGGTTTCATATATCACAACTGTAACCGACCTATATTTTTAATAATACATCTGATGCTGACTGATTATCAACATATTTGTACAATCAATCCAATATGGAATTATTAATTTTGTGTCAGTCGGATTTTTTCTGATTTATGCTCACCCTAAGATTTAGGACCATATAAAGTTTAAGACTACTTCATCTCTTAAAAGTGGCAACAGAAAAGTTTACGGCTTTCTTTTCCCACTACAAGCACCAAATTATTAGTTTATAACACATTGGTCCATTGCACACCGCATAAGAGCCTCACTCTCTTTACTCCTTGCAAAGCTATTGAAATGACATACAAGATCCAAACTTTATGAATATATTCAACATTCTCCAAAAACGGAGTCTGCACTGCAAATATCATGCAGCTTGACATGTAAAAATATATAGCTTCTAGTCTGATAATCAGAAATACCCAGTACATAGCAGAGAGCTTTGTTCTGTCGGTGAACCTGCAACAAATCATTTGTACTAATTATACTAAGCACTGTTGTCCTATTGAAAGATTGCACATTAGAGGGTAGCTTAGACTTACAAGTTTGGAGTGTTGGGAACTGGAATCCGGAAATAAGATTTACAGAAATACAGTTCAGAAGAGTCTAAGTACTCTACTTGTCATTTTTCTGTCCATACAGGTTAATGATGGTCGACTACGGACTGCTGGGGAGGCTTCTCAGCGAAGTACTAAGGAAGACTGGGCAGAATGGATGAGGCATTTTAGCATTCAACTTCTAAAGGAATCTCCTTCTCCAGCCTTACGAACCTGTGCTAGGCTTGCACAATTGCAGGTTTCATTGGCTATTGATATTATTCATTTTGGCATTAGTGTTTTATATCCTATTTCACTTCTTGTCTCTGTGTTTTACAGCCTTTTGTTGGGCGAGAATTGTTTGCAGCTGGATTTGTCAGCTGTTGGGCACAGCTAAACGAGACTAGCCAGAAACAGTTGGTTCGGAATTTAGAGATGGCCTTTTCATCTCCGCATATTCCTCCAGAAATTTTGGCTACACTTCTTAACTTGGTACATCTTCTCATCTTGGTGGATATATTGAATGTGTGAATGTGAACTATGACATCTATTATATTTGCTGCATAAATATTATTGATTAGGTACTTCTTGTTAAAAATGCCGAAGGTGAGAGTTTACTGAAGATATTTAACTGTAATGCATTTGAACAGAAAAATTTCTGAGATTTGTATTATTTTTTAATTTGTATTTGGATACTTCTATCATCATTTATGTCTACTTATTTATATTCAGATATGTTTTCTTGGGTTTTGTGTTTATTAATGTGACTTTTTTATTGCCCAAATAATGAAGTTTATTAATGGTCTAACTTTATAGAGAAAAGGCTACTGTAGGCTCATAAAGTATATTTTAAGGTGAAGGATGGATTTTTCTCAATCCTAGCAGCCCAATTACCACATATACCATACATTAGTTTGGAATTGAGTAAGGAAACTATTGTGCCTTGAAGTGTGTTTATCTTTTACCAATAATGCTTCTGTCAGGTACAATCATTCAAAATATATTTTCTGAAATATATATGGTACTTGATTGGGAAATTAGTCCATGAGTTCTTGTGATGGATGTATTTAGTTCTTAAATAAGCAAGCATTTAGAGTGGTGATGATCAATTTGAAGGATAGCCTATGTCATGAATTAAGCTATTAGGTGAAGATATATGAATGATTTTTATATTATATTTTTAACACGTCTCCTAACGCAAGAGTTCTTTGGGCTTGAAGGATGGACAATGCATAAACCCACCTATCCCGTGCTTAGAAATTCCACAATATTCATTAGAGGAATGAGAGCAACAAAAATCAAACTTTAGACCACTTGGTCATAGAGGCTTTGTTACAATGTCATGAATCAACTCTCCTAAAAGCTCAAGCTGTTAGGTGAAGACATATAAATTGTTTTTACGTTATATTTCTAACAGCCTACTATTTTTCATGATTGGTTGGGTGGTAAAGAGTTTTTTATTTATTTTTTTATGCCTTTATGGTACTTAATGTTGGGTGGTAAAGAGTCAACAAGAGCATAAGCTCAGTGATGCGGGCATAAGGATGTTCCGGTGGATGAGTGTACATACAAAATGATAGGATTAGGAATAAATGCATTGGAGAGAAAGTAGGGTAGCACCTATTGAGGAAAAGATAATAGTCTTGCCTAAAATGGTTTGGAATGTGAGAAGACCAATTGAAGCTCTAGTAAAAAGAGTGGATCAGATGGAGGAGTAGCTCTATTGTTGGAGGTATGGGGAGGCCAAGAAAAAAATGAGGAAAGCTAGGCGAAACCATAAAAAAGGACTAGGACCTAATCACCTAACTGGACTTGCTAAGGATTTAGTTCATGATAGAATAAAATTGTGTTGTTTGATCCATGTAGCTGACTCCACCTATTGCGAAAAGGCATTGGTTGTTATTTTTTTAAGTGACTTTTGTCATGAAAAGGAATTCAAGGTTTTGGTTTTTGAGGGATCTTTTTCAATCGGTTACTACACCCAACCTGCTGTTGTGTGGAATATGTTTTCTATCAAGTTTGGTTTCTTTGAAAACAAGGGTTATTTAATATTATTGATTTTGAAGATGCATGGAGAGAGATGAAACTCTGATATCTTGCTACTACTGGAATTTACTCTCTTATGTTTTGTTAATTGATTATGCAGGCTGAGTTCATGGAACATGATGAGAAACCTCTGCCTATAGATATTCGCCTTCTTGGTGCTCTTGCTGAGAAGGTCCTTTGCTTCTCTCCTTTCTCGTCTTTGGGTGTGTGTGTGTGGACATAATTCATGCATGCCCTTTAACAAGCTCTTTTAAACAACTTTTTAATCCTGTTATATTGGATATTTTTTCTGACTTTTCCTTATCCCTTTCACGTGTTGTCACTTTTGTATGTCACAGTGTCGTGCATTTGCAAAAGCCTTACACTATAAAGAAATGGAATTTGAAGGAGCACGTTCTAAGAAGATGGATGCTAACCCAGTTGCTGTAGTTGAAGCTCTTATTCATATAAACAACCAATTACACCAACATGAGGTTGATTTGAAGAGAAATGATTTCTTATCAAGTTTATCATTTGGCTGCTGCTTTCAAAGTTTTGACTTTGTTAAAACATTTACTTTTGCAGGCTGCAGTTGGAATATTGACCTATGCCCAACAGGGTCTAGATTTTCAACTTAAGGAGTCATGGTGATGTTTGACATTTTAACATCTATATTTATCAACCTTTCTTTTTTGTATGCAATTCTAGTTTATATCTCTGCATACTCATGAGAAGATTAGAAACTTATAGTTGATGTCCTTTAGGTATGAGAAACTGCAGCGATGGGATGATGCCCTCAAGGCTTACACTTTGAAGGCCTCTCAAGCAACAAGTCCACATCTTGTCTTGGAGGCCACTTTAGGTCTGTACTGATGAATTCACCCTCCTTTATAACTTCCTTTGTTTTGATTTATTTGAATGTGCTTCAACTCTGCACCAATTCTGGCATTTATGGTATCTGGTTAGCTATGAGCGTGGGAAATACTGCAATCTCCAGGGAATCCAGGGTGATGTTTATAGCAGGGAATGCTGAACTAACTTTCAAAAGAAATATCTACCAACATTATGTGTTAATATAGAAGTGATATTTGTAGAATCAGAATTCAAATACAACTTACATATATTTCTAATTCATACTTGGGAATAATTTTATATCCTGTACCCCAATAATTGGGAAATAACTTTATAACTTGAATGAAATACTTGAAATTGGCAAATATTAGAACATTAAAATTGAATTTGTATCAGCTCTTAGCATCTGATTTAGATGCTGTGAAGATTGATGCTCCTGCTATATAGCCTTGATTACCAAGGCAAGAATTATGCAGCTGTTTGGTTCAAATTATTAAATATAAAATACAAAGCTAAATGCTTCACAAGCAAGTTTCAAAAGTTTTGTAGTGGATAAATACTTGCATCCTGATTCCTAATTAGCAAGGAAAAAGATAAAGAAAAAACTACTTAGAGTTATTTGTTGACAAAGGAAATGTTCCACGGATGCATTTGGGTTTAAAATTTTGGCCATTTTTGTAAACATGTGTTACTGTAATCGTACCTCTTCTTATGTGAGAAGTGTATGTGCTCAAAATAAAAAAGGTGGGAAACGGACTATTTTTTTGTTTGGTGTATTCTCCCAGTCTAAATCTGTGTGCATTTCGCTACTAGGCATGCTTAAACCAGAAGAATATGATCTTTTGTTTCTTTCCTTTCTTTTGCCTTCTGTTGCTTTTGTAGTTCTAATTGAGATTTTGGCCTTACCATTTTATCTTTTAATATGGTCCTTCAATAAAGCCATTGGCCAAGTGCAGTCTCATTGGAGATCTCGGCATAACCATTTCATCTTTTTCTCCAAAAGTGATCGGATCGCTGCTCATGCAAAGGGATATTTTAGCCCTGCATGAATGTATTCTAGTTTTTCCTTTTCTGTTTTTCACCTTTTGTTCCCTTTTAACCCAAAACAAGAAAGTGCCCTCCAGTTTGTCTGAAAATCCACAAAGTAATGCCCCTATGTAGGTCAGGGGACGAATATAAAGAGAAGGTACATGAACATTCATGTCCCAAACAGAAGTGGCTGAAGGTTTTTTTTTTCTTTATTCAAATGTCGCATTCTTTTCTTGCTCCTTTGGAATTCTTTTTCATCTTTGAAAACGTGTGAACCTGGAGCTTGCTTTTCAGGTAGAATGAGATGCCTTGCTGCATTGGCTCGATGGGAAGAGTTGAGTGACCTATGTAAAGAATATTGGACCCCAGCTGAGCCAGCTGCTCGTCTTGAAATGGCACCAATGGTTGGTTTTATACTCTTATCATGTGTGATGGACCTTTTTCCCTGCCTGTGCTTATGGTGTTAATGTTGTTTTTTTAGGCTGCAAATGCTGCTTGGAACATGGGAGAATGGGACCAAATGGCAGAATATGTGTCTCGATTAGATGATGGTGATGAAACAAAACTTCGAAGCTTGGGGAATGCTGCTTCTAGTGGCGATGGAAGTAGTAATGGTACTTTCTTCAGGGCAGTTCTATTAGTTCGTAGAGGAAAGGTATTTGCTTGCTTGAGACATCTACTATTGGTTTCTGGTTTATTAAATTTTACTTATTGTGATCTTAATCTATTGGCAGTATGATGAAGCACGTGAGTATGTTGAAAGAGCTAGAAAATGTCTGGCGACAGAGCTTGCCGCTCTGGTGAGTATGCTTGTAAACTTCTCTTACTAGTTTTATTCTTTAGCTTTGATTATTTTGAATTCAACTAATCATGTAATCATATTGGACACAGTGCCTTAGTTCATTATCATTGGATAACAAGAAGTTTCACTGATACTAAGTGATAGCACTGTGTTTTTGGTAATGGGGTTGGGAAGTTCTGTAATCACTTCCCATGCTGTACCTGTATTGTACTATATGCTGGTCATTCACCACCCACATATGACATCATTTTGAAGTACTTGTTCTTCATATGCTCTACGTTAATATAATTTCACCTTGAGAATGCATTTGATTGTAGGATTTAAAAGCAGCCTTACATTTCATATTGGTTAGAGATATTGATAAAAACCATTTCCGAGCCTTTACTAACAACTTAAGCATTAGGAATTAATTGCCCCTCTACTCAGAGTTACATAAGCCTTCTGCAATTTGACTTATATGGTGAAATCTTGTACTCTTTATGCTCATTATTTGAATAATGTTGTCTTGTGGATCTATAAGTATCACGGATCCCCATGAAACATTGGTTCATACAGCCTTTATACATGCCTTCTTCTGAATGCTTTTTATTGCCTAGTATGATATTCCTGTAGTTTCCATGTGTAGTTTAAATGATGTAATTGTTATTCCTATTTCATTTTCTTATAAAGAAACTTGTTCTCATAAATTTTTTCACTTCCAGGTTTTGGAGAGTTATGAGCGTGCTTACAGCAATATGGTTCGTGTTCAGCAACTATCAGAACTAGAAGAGGTTAGCTCTAACAGTTTCAGAAGTCTTACCTTCAGTTGCTATCCTTTACCCAATGTTATAGTTGTGAATTTAACTTGGGAAGATCTTCTCTTCCACCAGGTTATTGATTACCGTACACTTCCAATTGGAGACCGAGTTGCTGAAGAGCGTCGGGCTCTTATTCGCAATATGTGGACTCAGCGTATACAAGGAGCTAAAAGCAATGTTGAGGTAAACAGATTTTCCCTACTAAAAATGCATGTGCATGCTTAAACATTACGGGTGTTTTATGGATTAAATTTCAAAGGAATGTAATTAAAGTCTTCCGAGACTTTTGGGATTCGCTGTTTCTTTGGTAGGGCTTGGAGGGAGATTTTTCGTACCTTCTGAGATGCACTGTACAATATGGGACCAAGAAGCCAAAATAAATGATATTTTAGTCTGTATAAGTTAAAAAAATGGATTCTCCTTTTCATGCTCACTCATATTTCGGTGAGATAATGCAGAAGAAAAATTGCAAAATCCGATTTAATTTATCATAATCGATTAGTTAAAATGTTGGTTAATTGTATTCTGAAACACGGAAAAAAATCATTGGCTTATCAGCTTATCTAATTCAACAAAAGATAGAAACAAATCCACTATTTGTTTTATATCAAGTAATACGTAGAGTAGCTCCCAATATAGTAGTAAAAGCAAGACTCGAAGGCTTATTGACTCATCAAGTTCCCGTTGAAATCTGATCCACATTGGAAATTGCTAGGGCTACTACCTTGTGGATTAAAGGCCATAATTATTTTTCTTAATAAGCATTAGTATTAAGAATATAATACTAATATATTCTTAAAAAACATTAGGGCTACAACTCTTTACTAAAGCTCTCTCCAGGCTGTGGCTTACCACTACAGCAACTGCAACTCTGACACATGATGTTATAGGAGTTCTGGAGTGGAACAGGACTGCAATTCAATGCTCCACTGTGATAGCGCTGCTACGTTGTTAGAATATCCTATTAGAATATGTTAAACGCTGTAGGTATTTATGGTGGGTTATCATGTATGTAGTGTAGAATGAGTTAGGATTATGTATATCAGGGATTAAATCATAGTAATTTAAACCCTCACTAATGTATATCGAGACTGTATGGACTGATGCAGACACACAATTTACTCAACCAGATTTGCTTTCTAAATTTCAAGTATCGTTATTGACAACTCTGGGTGTCCCATATTTAGTTTTAAATCTCTAACATTAGTTTATAAATGAGCTTGCAACCTGGTTTATCCTTGTAATTAACATTTTTCAAAATTAGGCTTGAATTTCCTTCCTCTAACTTTCTGGTGCTTGTTTGTAGGTTTGGCAGTTACTATTGGCTGTTAGAGCACTTGTGCTGCCTCCCGTAGAAGATGTTGAAACTTGGCTCAAATTTGCTTCTCTTTGCAGAAAAAGTGGACGTATTAGCCAAGCAAGATCTACTTTAGTTAAACTTCTACAGGTTTATGCTGTGTACCTGGCCTAAGAAGTTTGTTGTCTTGGTGTTAATTCTTATTCTTGATTTGTTGTCTATCTGACTCGAGTTATTTTTCATTCTATCAGTATGACCCTGAAATATCTCCTGAAAATGTACGATACCATGGCCCTCCTCAAGTAATGCTAGCTTACTTGAAGTACCAGTGGTCGCTTGGAGAGGATTCAAAGCGCAGGGAAGCATTTATTAGGCTGCAGGTATAATATGTCTCCTTTTATACAGTGAGCTCTTATCTAAACTTAAATATTTACTGCCAATTATCTGCGTGCTTTACTTGGCCTAGAGTTTGGCTATGGAACTTTCAAGCGCACCCACCATTCAATCAGTCACACCTTCTGGGTTCACAAGTGTTTTGAATCCAAATGTTCCTCTCCTTGCCCGTGTTTATCGGACTCTTGGGTCCTGGCAGTGGTCACTTTCTCCTGGGCTGGTTGATGAGTCCATAAAAGGTTCTTAGTTATTATAGTTTAGACTTTAAAGACAAAATGATATTGATCAATTTTTTGATTTAGTTTCAACGTTTGTAGATATACTTAATGCATTCACAAACGCTACTCAGTATGCAAATAAATGGGCCAAAGCTTGGCATAAATGGGCATTGTTCAATACAGCAGTGATGTCGCATTACACTTTAAGAGGTTTCCCCGATGTTGCAGCACAGTTTGTTGTTGCAGCTGTTACTGGGTACTTTCATTCTATAGCATGTGCTGCAAATTCTAAAGGTGTTGATGATAGTTTGCAGGTAAGCTCCAATTTCTGTTATAATGTGAAACTATCAACATATGTATCCATCAATTTGGACCACATTAGCAATGATGAAATTTTTTTTGCTGAGTTATTATTGTTTGTCCTGACTCGAGCATACTGTATGTCCTTTTCTTTATATTCTTAAGCTTGCTGTGGTATTGGCTGCAGGATATTCTTCGACTTCTGACATTATGGTTCAACCACGGAGCTACGGCAGAAGTTCAAATGGCCCTAAAGAAAGGATTTTCCCTAGTTAATATCAATACTTGGCTAGTAGTTCTACCTCAAATAATTGCCAGGATACACTCTAATAACCATGCTGTGAGAGAGTTGATACAATCACTTTTGGTTCGAATTGGGCAAAATCATCCACAGGTATGTGGCTAATATTGTTGACTTGGAGTGGTTTCCACTTACCAATTTTCTTTTAGAAGTAGCACTCTGTAGATGTTGGACTGTTGTTCTTTTCTGAGAACTGGGAAGATATCGTGAACCTGTGGAAGCAGCAAGTATTTATGTTTGGATGGATTCCATTTTTTGTCGGTTATCTTTATATGAATTTATTTCTTTTTTCAAAATGGATACTTTTTTGTATATTCCTGTTATACTTGTGTTACAACCTTGGACCTTGGCATCTTTTTTCTATTCTGTATCCTTCATGCAAAAGTATGGTTCTATTCAAAAATAATATTGCAACTCTTTCGGGAGGACAAGAACTATAAACCCATTGTGCTAAGGCACTGCCACTGTCCATCTTTAAGTCTTGGGGAGTTGCTTAATTCTATCATAGATTTATTCCTTACATTGCTGCAAATATATATCAGTAGTTTAATATGATGATAAGTTTAATACTTTAATAATGAAGTACTCTTCTATGAAGCTTTTGCTGGAGGCAGTTGCAAGTAGTAATTTGAGACTAAAATAAAGAAAAAGGAAAAAAGGAGTGTTGACAAGCCTTAAAGTTTGCAAAATGAGACCTACTTTAATTGGATGACAAATCTGGGACTATGTAGTGTAATGACATGGTTAAGTCAGATTCCTTTTATTTTCAACTTGATATACTACTTATGTTACTTCACGGGGAGTAGCACTTGAATGATTTACTGAATGCTTCTTATTGTACTGTTGGCCATGCCACTGTAAATGATTTGGATGTCAAATTTGTTATTAACTTCGGACGATTGTGTTTTGTTTCTTCTGTAGGCTCTCATGTATCCTTTGCTTGTGGCCTGCAAATCGATAAGCAACTTACGCAAAGCTGCAGCTCAGGAAGTTGTGGACAAAGTTCGGCAGCATAGTGGTGTACTTGTGGATCAGGTTTGATAATAATCTATCCAAAGTTTATTTTTGTCAGACTTCTGCCATTTTAATCCTAAGCTGGCTTTATCTACAGGCGCAACTTGTATCAAAAGAACTGATCAGAGTTGCTATTCTGTGGCATGAACTGTGGCATGAAGCGCTGGAAGAAGCTAGTCGTTTGTATTTCGGTGAACATAATATTGAAGGGATGCTAAAGGTGTTGGAGCCATTGCATGAAATGCTTGAAGAAGGAGCGATGAAAAACAATGTTACCATAAAGGAGAGAATATTTATTGAGGTTTTATTATAATCTCCTTGTCTGGGTTGTTTGTTTAAACCATTATAGTATATAGTTGGCTGTCTTGGAAACCTTGGTTATATTATTATCATAATTTCTTACCTTGGGGTAATCACCTTAAAACTTATTGAGTTTAAATTTGTCAGTACTTTTTTGTTATTTCAGGCCTATCGACAGGAATTATTAGAGGCGTATGAGTGCTGTATGAATTATAAGAGAACTGGGAAAGATGCTGAGCTTACCCAGGTATGAAAGTTTGGAATTGTAAAATTGTAGTGAGTAACTTGTTATGAAGGTCCTGGCTCATTCGGATGCTTTAATGTATTGGGACAAAAGATGTTATAAATCTTGGTCAAATCCTATTCGTGGTAGAAAACTTCCTTCCAGAAAAGGGGGAACTCAGACAAATGTGGAAAACCATGATCTGATCCTACTCTCTATATTAGGAAATATTCTGTATTCAGCAACATATCGCATCCCTCACATTTAGTTGTATTTTCTAGTCAATTGGGAATTCCAAAAAAAACATGGGATCTGACTTTAGTTTATTTTCTTCTGTCAAGGCTGACTTTCTATAACTCTAACTTTTGTGTATCAGAATTATCTGAAAATAATATTTTTCATATTCTTCAATTTCGGAGACGTACAACCAAAACAAAAACCCTCATTAATGGATGAAACTACATTAATGGTTTTATATGTCTCTAACAAGCTTATTAAATCCCTCCAATGTTCCCTCATATCATTTAGCGTAATTCTCTCAGTCCCTACTCCAAAGCATATTTATAGACAAACCTTTTTTTCTAGATAGAAGAGAGAGAGAGAACTTGAATTCCTTTTCAGTCATGAATAGCAAACTTCCATGAAATTTAGGTACTCTAACTGAAGCCCCTAAAACCAATCAAAAGAACTGTTCCAAAATCAGGAAATATACTTCACAGTCCAGAGTCTAATCCATATGGAAGGGGCTGTTGGGCAGTGTAAGAATAAATGAACAGCATTTTCTGTAGTAGAATGAAACACAACACGTGTAAGGACTAATGAGAAAGAATTAATCTTAGAGGAAGCTTTAGATTTCCAAATGAGCATATCAAGAAGGAATCTGACTCTGTTAGAAATTAGTAGCAGGAGTTGCACTCCTGAAAAGAGCCTTAAATCCAAACTGTAAATTAATGAAAAAGAATCAAGCAAAAGTGATACGAACCTCACCCCAAAAGCTAGTTCAAGAGGTAGAAGAGCCCAAAGTCCATATAAACCCTATATTAGTCATCCATATAACCATTGTGGGACTTCAAGTCCCATACCTTGGAGCAGGATCGTAGCATTCCACCACGCTGCGCCCACAGGGGCTGGCTTTGCGCTAGTCTTTTACTAGCCCTTGACGAACACTGCAATGCCAGAGTCACCACACGCGCCACTCGATTGCAACTGGGAGACATAGTCGAATGCTTTGATACCAATTGATACGAACCTTGGGAGAACCTTACCCCAAAAGCTAGCTTAAGAGGTAGGAGAGCTCAAAGTCCATGTAAATTCCACATTAGTCACCCATATAACCAATGTGGGACTCTAAGTCTTATGTTTCTCTATTATACAGGTTTCTGAAAAACAAAAGTACCACGAAATATTGCAACCTTGACTAATATAGAAATGCTGAATTTCAAAGAATTAAATCAATTAGTTATTTGCAATTATGTTTGATCCACTTTGTTCGATCCACTTTTATGCATTCTGATTGTATTTTGGAGATCATATTCGGGGTTAGATGGGTTGTTCAGTCTTCACTGTAGGATGGATAAACAAGCTGCTAAGACATCTTCCTAGATTTTGATTTGTTTGACAACATCTTCCATGTCTATATTTGCTCCCTTTTTTTGTGTGCATGTTACTTGTTTTGTGTGTGTTTTGGTACATAACTTATCCTCCCTTAGTTATAACTTATATTTGTCTGCATGCATGGCTAGCAGTCTCCATGAAAGTAACAACAATTGCAGTCTGCTTCTGTAATTTTCCCTTTCTGGCACTAGTTTTCTAATGATTTCTTTGTCAGGCATGGGATATCTATTATCATGTATTCAGAAAGATAGATAAGCAACTTCAAAGTCTTACAACTTTGGACTTGGAGGTAAGAGTGATGCTTAGTCAATCATTTATTTCATTGTTTTGGGCCTTAAATTTTGTGCATATTTTGTAGTCTGTTTCTCCAGAATTGCTAGAATGCCGCAATTTAGAGCTTGCTGTTCCTGGGACATACCGAGCTGGTAAATTAGTTTTGTTTGTTTCCTTGATGCTAAATCATATTTAGATATTTATTGATTTACTAAAACATCTATATTCTTTTTTCAGATGCACCAGTGGTTACAATTGCATCATTTGCACGCCAGCTTGTTGTCATAACATCTAAGCAACGACCCAGGAAATTAACCATTCATGGGAGTGATGGTGATGATTATGCCTTCTTATTAAAGGGACATGAGGATTTACGCCAGGATGAACGAGTCATGCAGGTATTTCCTCCCTATGGTTTTCTTTGAGCATGCTGTTTGTATATCTTTGGTATCTGGTAAATTTTTGTCTAGGTTCATTCATCTTGATGAGTACCCTATCATTATTTTTGTTAGCTTTTCGGTTTGGTGAATACCCTGCTCGAGAATTCTCCTAAAACAGCAGAGAAAGATCTGTCTATTCAACGATATGCTGTGATTCCTTTATCTCCAAACAGTGGTTTAATTGAATGGGTCCCAAATTGTGACACCTTGCATCATCTTATTCGGGAGTACCGAGATGCTAGAAAGGTCAGTTAGAATCCCCTCGTTTTCTTCTATCCATTGCTCCCCATAGTCCCTGTTGCTATCACTTATTACCATTTTATAATCTGGGTTTAAATGTAGTAATAGTTTATTAACTCATAAATATGATAATTTTCCATGCCCTTGTTGTACAGATAACCTTGAATCAGGAACACAAATGCATGCTCAGTTTTGCACCCGATTATGATCATCTGCCTCTTATAGCTAAAGTGGAGGTGTTTCAGCATGCATTGCACAATACTGAAGGAAATGACCTTGCCAGGGTAATATAATGTTTTTATAAATTTTAATTGGCATACGGTCTTCTATAACATATACTTATCTCGAGTTTCACAATGTTCCTACTTTTAGATTCTTTGGTTGAAAAGTCGAACATCAGAAATTTGGTTAGAGAGGAGGACAAATTACACCAGGAGTTTGGCAGTTATGAGTATGGTGCGTCCTTACTATGCACAAGTTGAAGTTGTGATACCTGCTACATTTTATAATGTGTAATTCACCATGTAGAATCTATGCTTTTCAGAAGTTCCATGATATTCTGATTTTATTGTATTTCAAAAGCATTTATAAGAGGTCCCACTAGGTGGCTTTACCAAACCTTTGATAACTCAGCTGGAAAAGATAGACTTATGCCAGGGAAAATTTTGGTCATCACTTGATGTCCTTCCCCTGCCTTTCGAAGTTTTAAGCTTTCATAACCACTATTATCAACATTTTTCCCCCTTTAGTGCTACAATTCAATGTCTCCATTTTATTGTTGATATAAACTCACTGTGTATGCAATTATGCGCGAGTTTTTACCATCGACATTGATGACTTCTAATATTGTACATGCTTGGCTATTGATTGTCTATCTAATTTATGCATTCCTCCAAAAGCAATGTAAATTAGATTGCAAGTTCCAATTTGTAGTGTCAGCTTTTGTCCTTTTTATGACATTTTGCATATGATTTCCTGCGTCCTGGCAATAGTATCTTGAATAGTTGCCGACTGCAAATACATTTCCCCTCTGTTGTTGTGATATTAGTATTATTGTTGTTGTTGTTGTTTAATATGAGCTAAACTATAATGGTTGGGTTTTGCAAGGTTGGTTATCTTCTTGGCTTAGGTGATCGCCATCCAAGCAATCTCATGTTACACCGGTTTAGGTAGCCTGTGATAATAAATAAAGTTATCTGGATTGACATTAATTAAAAAATTTGAAGCATGTAATATTTTTTATGTTCCGCAGTGGAAAGATTTTACACATAGATTTTGGAGACTGTTTTGAAGCATCAATGAATCGTGAGAAGTTCCCAGAGAAGGTGCGCTCAAGAACTAATTATTAATTTTGGACGATAGTGGTTCTGGATATTTTGTTGTATCTTATCTTTTACGTTCCAATTCAGGTTCCATTTCGCCTGACAAGAATGCTTGTGAAAGCCATGGAAGTTAGTGGTATCGAGGGAAACTTCCGCTCAACTTGTGAAAATGTTATGCAAGTTTTGCGAACAAATAAAGATAGTGTTATGGCCATGATGGAGGTATAGATACTCCCCCCAGTTACCCTTTATTTGTGAAATTCTAAATGATGAAAGCATTTCTTTAGTAATGGGAGAAATTCAGATTCTGCATTGAAGTTTGAAATTAATTGTTAACTTGTGTAAATGTTAAATGCATTCCAGATCTTGAACTAAAGTTCTTGTCCCAATTGATGTGGCAATCCAGGTCACTGTTGCCATATCGTCAATCAAATTTAATGCCAAGAAAAGAAACATCATCTACAAAAAGGCCTTATCTTTGATTATTTATGATTTTTTAAGTATTATTTTTATATTTATAAAATTTAATTTATTACTCGGTAGTGCAGATTCAGCTGCCACATTTGGTACGAGTATTAGGATGTCTAGCATTACACGTTTTGGTTTGCTCATGTGGGTCCCAGGTTGTAGATACTTGATTGAAATTATTTATTAATATTTGTTTAGAAAATGGAAAACTATGAAGCAAAGCGTTGGAGTGAACTATGTGTTGGCCCTTAATCAAGTGTGATTAATTAGGGCTTGAACTCGGGTGACTGATTCTTGTTAAGTAGGGGCAGATTGTGGGGTGGTTGATATACGACTGTTGCTGTGCTCTTCTGTACCTTTGCAAAGATAGTAGATAATTATTATTAATAATAATAGTAAAGACTACATATAAAGGTGAAAAAAGAATTAGGGCGAGATGAACAGTAAAGAAGAAAGATATGTTAAAAAGAATTTGTTTAGTAATTCAGCTCTTACTATTGCTTTAATCTTCATGTTGTTGCTCTTGAACGAACCGTTCTCTAACTGCATATGTTAAATTTGGGCCACTTATGTGGGAGTTGTTACTCTATACCATCTCATGTTAATCTTGATACATTTTAATAAATAAGTTGATTATTTGTTCTTTCTGCATTCAGGCCTTTGTACATGATCCTCTCATAAATTGGCGTCTTTTTAACTTCAATGAAGTTCCGCAAATGTCCATGCTTACCAGCAATCATGTACCTCCTGTTGTAAATACTGAAGAATCTGCCCCAAATAGAGAGCTTCCCCATCCTCAGCGCGGCGCCCGTGAAAGGGAACTTCTTCAGGTACCTTCATACTGAATTATTTTATTGCTTGCTATTGATTAATGATGCTCATTATATCTACCTGCGCATATAGGCTGTCAACCAACTTGGTGATGCTAATGAGGTTCTGAATGAGCGTGCTGTGGTTGTCATGGCTCGCATGAGTAATAAGCTTACAGGACGAGATTTTTCAACTTGTTCTTCAGTATCAAACAACTCCCTTCAGCATGCGGTCGATCATAGCAGCTTAATTTCAGGAGACACTCGTGAAGTTGATCATGCTTTATCCGTGAAATTGCAAGTTCAAAAGTTAATTTTCCAAGCTACATCGCATGAAAATTTGTGCCAAAATTACGTTGGGTATGATCTCTTAACTCCTGTAGTTTTCATCGAGTAAATTTCGAATTTCACTTTTATATATATATATAGGGCTTATTCAAGCTGCTGGAGATAACTTTATCTCCGGTTACTAAATCATAACCGTACAAAGATGGATCAATGGTGATAAAGGAAGAGAGAGAAAAAGGGAATCATAACCATTCTAAGGTGAATCAATAAATATAAGGAAATAAATAATCAAAACAACGTAGTTTTGGTGTGGCCGGAGATAAACTTATCTCAAGCAGCTTGAGAAATGTTTTTCCCATATATATAAATAGAGAGAGAAAAAAAAAAAAAAAAAATTCCGGCAACTTGAGATAAGTTTATCTCCGACCACTCCAAAATTACGTCGTTTTGTTTATTTATTTCCTTATATTAATTGATTCACTTTTGAATATATATAGGTTATTTCTGCTGCTGCTTTACGTGCAGCAATTAAATACTTGCCATATATATGTTTGAAAACATTAAATGCGGAGAATCATAACCATACAAAGGATGAAAACATTAAATGTGAGAAATCATAACTATACACCTGTCGTTGCTGTACGTAAAGCAGTTACAGAAATGATTTTACCACATATATATATTTATAAGGAAAAGTGTTTGTCCTTTTAAATGACACAACTTATATCCTTTCACTCTCACAAAGAGATGGGATCCACACCTTTATATTTTTTTGTCCACTTTCTCCTCCTTTATCTATATCTTTCTCTCACTTAAAATGACACAACTTTATATCCTTTAAAATAATACACACTTTTTTCCATATATATATATATATATATATATATATATATATTGTTTGAACCTTGACAACATTATCTGTCCTTTTTGGCCCAATAACAAGTACAATGTATGGGCCAATTGTGAGAAAATCAAGGAATTGGTTTCCTCCTGTTTGACCGAGTGATTGACTGATTGTTAGATACTTGAGGTTGGCTCCATATTGCAATTTTATTGTTATAAATTGGCTTAGCCACCTTCCTCGCAACTTTGTTTTTTGTCTTTTAGATCAGATCAAAAGAACCTTTGATTACTTTTTTAATTTGATGTGATAATGAAGCTTTCATATGTACAGCGAATTGTGGCTTCTTGATTACTATGCTTTTCTTTGTTTCTCAGGTGGTGCCCTTTCTGGTAAATCTCGAGGCAGCAGTAAATATTGTATATGATTTGTACATAGTGAAGACTCGCCATGGATCCTTTCCTCGGAAGGCCCCTTTGCCTAAGCCCGCCCTCCCTCCCTCTTCCCTTCCTATTTCTCTTCGCCTTACATATTTAATTTGTGTATGTATATATGTACAGTCATTTGTCTGCTGACATTCTAGTCCTAAAAATATTGTGTATCGGGTCTTTGTAAATACTGTGTATCGCAATTTATGATGCACTTTTCATAGGATCTATAGCATTTATCATCAAAATACCCTATAATAAATGAAAAGAAAAGTGCGCTATTCAATTTATGATTCCCTATTTCTTTTGCCTAGCCATTCCAAATAAATGGAAAACGAAGTCGGCTAGAATGGCTTGAAAATTCGATCTTGGCCTAAATTTGGCTGCTAAATACTTGCAATAAGAGCATAAAAGGAACATGTTACGCATTTTATATAACATTTTAGTTTAGCAACCAATAATTTTACCCACAGAATTGGGAAAAACGACAATCTCTAATCACAGCCCTAGAGAACTTGCAGCACAATCTTTTCTTCATTTGCGAGAGTTTGTTACTGGCCAGTGGAATAAAAGTAAACAATTTGGAAAAGTAGTAGACTGACCCAATGAGAGAGAGAAGAGAAAGATTACACAGCCTTGCCGAACCCATTTCGGACATTTTAAAGAGGCTTCAGTGACATTAAATACTAAACTAAAACGAGAATATTGCCCAATTTTCAAGAAACCATCCGCAACCGCAAGGATAGCATATTCCATGGATCGTTCTACTCACTTCGCTTAGTTTAAGTACCATGTTTCTTCTTACACTTGCTCTGCACTAGGCTAAGTAGGAAATCTATAAATACGTGCTCATAGTCTGGCATTTTTCCATACCCTGCAGAGGGTAAAAGAGAATAATGTTCAACCAGTATGCGTATAGTACAGCAGGTTAGCAGCATATGCAACACGTGCATTGCCCATAACTGGAAGAAGAAATCACTGACACGCTAAAACAAAAAGAAAAATGATTTACACACAAAAAGTGGATGAAAGCAAAACATCAATTTCAAAAATCTGAACGCGGATGAACCATATTTGACCCATAGAATGAAAATTTTGGAGATTTCAAATATCATTCATTCAGAGCTTCATAAAAAACAATTATGAATTAGTTGAATTCTGGTATTACTTATCGTTATGTGTATGCCTTGAGATTAAGTGAATTTAAAACACCAGATTTTGTGAATACAATGAGTTTCTTTATATAAATTCCATTTCTTAATATAATCCTATCACTGGCTAATATACGGCAAGTTCATTCATGATTAGACTCAATTATCTTCTTGGAATAAGGAAGATCTAGGACAGAGACAAAGCTGGAAATAGAGAGTACAAAGAATCCAGCACTCAACACAATTTATGCACTGACACAATCATAAAATGTGGAACTTGCTTAAACGGAATTGAGTTATACTTGCCAGGAAAGTAATTGATATCAATGACATAAAACACATCCTTGGTCCCATGTTCCCGGATCATATCTATGTTGAACAAGCGGAGTCCCTAGAGACGGTGATGCAGTCTAGTCTTAGTATACTGTAAAGATATGAAAAGTAATTATAGAAAGAAGTAAAATAATAATAGAAAATACCAATCTGCGACGGAGCTCCCTTGCAAGCCTCTCCAATAAAGGTCTTGGCGGATGTTCTGCAACAACAATGTCACATTAAATTGAAAGAAGCCGCTAGTTATAATAATATGATGTGTCAACCCAGAGTCTCCTAACTACATAAAGGCCTCGTGAAAGACACAGGAGGAAGGAGAGTAGTTGCTGCACAATGGGATTTGCTCTAACAAAACAATTTATCTCAACCATGCTGTGCCTCTTTAGAAGGCTTTAAAAGACCATCCATATCATTTGGGACATAAAATATAAAACATTAGTTCATAACGAAGCAAAACTTTGACATTAGCATAAAATTATGCAAATAATATGGTTTTTGAAGATATTTCTTTTATGTAAAAAAAGGTAATTGTTATTTTCCACTTTTATTTAAGAGAGAGAGAGAGAATAGAGAAGGTGAGTCTCACCTGCAATGTTAGGATCCAGATCAGCATCATCTGCAGAAGCTGCCGCACATGAAACTCTTGGAAATCGGAATAAACCATCAACTTTCGATAGTTCATGTTTACTGATGTTAGGTAGAGAGAAACGTCTCACAACCTTTATTGTTTCCCCAACAATATAAATCTTAAAGACAAGACCACCTGCAATGTAACAACAACAACCACCCCCACCAAAAATAAACAGAGAGAGAGAGAGAGAGATTTAGAAAACAAAGTGAATTGAACATAAAAAGAATAAGGTCTGTGGATCAGTTCACAAACCATGATTTACAAACTCTTGTAGAACAAGTGGAGGCTCAAGCTCTGAAAGAGAGAACTCATCATAAGCAAGAAACAGTTCATGTGACTTTGCACTTCCATCCACAATTAACGGTTTTGCAACTAAAAATGACAAAATGAATGTGAATATTTAAAGATACACATCAGTACACAAAACAAGAAAGATGACAGAATATCTGAAACAATCAATCAGGATAATCGGAACAGCCATGAAAATCCATAAGACAACTAACTGCATATCATCTTCAGCTAATAAAACATAGCATCTTCAAAACGTATTATCCAATAGATACAAACCATGTTCTTTGAGGCCATTCAAATTTATAAAGCTTATCAAGCAACGACATCCAAGACCACAGCAATTCAAAGGTTGGCTAAATGCAAGCCAAACAAACATGGCTAAAATGATTTGTACTAACCTCAAAGAGAAACGAAGAAAAGAGGAGAAGAGAAGAGAGAGAAAGCTGAAATATTATATTTCTAACCTAATAAAAAAGAGGCACTGTACAGTACATATATAGAGCTGTAGTTGGACAACTCAGCAAGAAAAGAAATGTTCTAGAATATGTACAACTCATCCTATTCTAACATATAAAATTGCAAAGAATATAATTACAATAATATCCCTAATATGCCCCCATAAACTCATGGGCGTGGAGAGAGCTGTGTATATCCAGAACCATGAGTTTGGTTCTAATATCAGTAAAGCGGGCAGTAGAGAGAGGCTTGGTGAAGGAGTCAGCATAGGCTGGAACATGAGATACTTGAAGTTGTTTAGCAAGGACCTTTTCACGGAGGAAGAAAATATCTAAATATCTAATTCCATATGTTTAGTTCTGGCATGTAGAATAGGGTTATGAGAAAGTGCAACTGTACTTAGATTATCACATAAAACAAGAGGCACTTGAGTAGGGACTTGTAGTTCACACAACAATGATTGAATCCAAATTAATTCAGCGGCTGTTAAGGCAAGACTTCTATATTCTGCTTCGGTACTTGAACGAGTTACAAGAGTTTGTTTCTTTGACCACCAAGAAATCAAATTAGGACCCAGAAAAATACAAGCACCGGAAGTTGATCTGCGATCATCTGGATCGCTTCCCCAATCTGCATCACAGAATGCAATTAAGAGGCATGGCAATGGCTGGATCAGCAGAATGAAGGAGAAGACCAAAAGAAATGGTTCCATTGAGTTATCTAAGAATTCTTTTAACAAGCTTCCAATGCTCCTCAAGAGGTTGACTCATGAATTGCCAATGCTCCTCAAGCTTCCAATGCTGTAAGCTTTATTTACAGCAAAGCTAATTTCTGGTCTTGTAAAAATTGCATATTGCAAAGCACCAACAACAGACCTATATTGATAAGAATCTGGATGGTAATTAGCACCATATCAAGACAGTTTACTGGCACCAATCATGGGAGTGGATATCCTTTTTGCATCAGCCATATCAGTCTTGACAAAAAGATCTCTAATATATTTTGATTGCGAAAGAAAAAGAGCACCTGAAGAAAGTCTTTTAACTTCAATGCCAAGAATATAATTAAGCTCACCAAGATCCTTAAGTACAAACCGAGAATGAAGATGGGAAATAATTTGTTCAATAAATTTGGCATCATTACCGGTGACAATGACATCATCCACATAAACCAGAATATAAATGCAGTGAGATGTGGTGCAAAGAATAAATAGAGAAGGATCACACCGGATGGTCTTGAACCCCAATTGGAAGAGAGTCTCCTTAAGTTTGTCAAACCAGGCCCGTGGTGCTTGTTTAAGGCCATATAGAGCTTTGTGAAGTCTACAAACAAAAGTCTTGTCATGTGAGTCAAAGCCAGGTGGTTGTTGCATATACATCTTTTCCTCTAAAACACCATTGAGAAATGCATTATTTACATCAAGTTGCCTAAGAGTCCAGCCAAACGAAAGAGCAAGAGTTAGTATGATACAGACAGTTATAGGTTTTATAACAGGAGAAAATATTTCACCATAATCAAATCCAGGCTATTGATGAAAGCCCTTTGTTACTAAACGAGCCTTGTATTTATTTATAGAACCATCTGGGTTTTCTTTAAAACGAAAACTCCATTTACATCCTATTGCTTTTCTGCTAGCGGGTAAAGACACCAGGGACCAAGTAGCATTGGTGTGTAAGGCAGTAGGCTCATCTTGCATAGCCTCAAGCCACTTAGGATTGGCCAAGTGTTTAACAGATGTAGGCTCCATAGAAGTAACAAGAACAGAGGGTTGAGCTGCTGTTTTAGACCGTGTTGTGATGAATCTGGCTGGTGAAGGAGTGCCAAGAGATGATGAAGGTAAGTACTCTGATGGAGAGGATGATGTTGGAGAAGAAGGAGAAGAAAGTGATTCTGGAGTAGATGGTGAAGAAGAAATAGGAGATGGAACCATGGTAACAGGTAAAGAATTAATGTTATCAAAGGATGAGGTAAGATTAGGAGAAATGTTTTGAGATCTGAATTGGAGTTTATGCTGATTATAAGGTTTCATGTGAGGATAACAAGCACAGCCAAATACCTTGAGAAAGGTGTAATCAGGAATTGTTTTGTATAACTTAGTAAACGGAACTTCAAAGTTCAAGGCTGTAGTGGGTAGTCTATTAATGAGATAAACAGCCGAAAGAAAAGCATGATCCCAAAACTTTAGAGGCAAAGAAGCATGAGATAATATTTTTAATCCCATATCAACAATTTGTCTATGTTTCCGCTCAATAAGACCAATTTGATAGTGTGTGTGGGGACAAATAAGTCTGTGAATGATACAAAGAGTGGCAAGATACTTTGTGAAAGGTCTAAATTCAACCCCCCCCCCCCCCGCCCCCCTCCCCAAATCTGTTTGGACAGCTTTAATGGAAGCTTTAAATTGGATTTGAATTAATGAATGAAATTGTTTGAACACATCTATTGCTTCACATTTTTGTTTGATAAGAAAAATCCATGTAAAGCGTGTGTGAGCATCTACAAAGGATATGTAATATCCCACGGTGGACAACATAGGAGCAGAACCCCAAAGATCACTAAACACCAAGTCAAATGGTTCAGCATAAATAGTAGTTGAGGGAGAAGAAGGTAGTCTATGGGACTTGCCCATATAGCATGCTGGACTGAAATTAAAAGAACTTTTATTACTAAACTGAATGTTACAAGATTTCAGGACAATTTTTATAGCCTCATGATGAGGATGACCTAGTCTATAGTGCCAAAGGGCATAAGATGTGTCTATATCTTGAACACCATTTGTGAAATAAGCTGAGGATGACAATGAGTCACTTGAATCAGAGAGAGTTGCTGAAAGAGCAGTAGAGAAACAAGATGGAGCACACGATGATGATGGATGAAGAGAAATATCTTTGAACCGATATAATCCATCACTACCAAGAACACCTTCAAGAAGAATTTGGTGAGAATCCAGTGATTTCAGAAAGCAAGAGTGAGGATAAAATTCAAAATAAACAAAATTATCTTTGGCAAATTGACTCACACTGACCAGATTCTTTGTTATAGATGGAACCAAAAGAAGATTATTGAGAAATAGAGTAGTGTGTGGTTTTAAAGGAGATGAAAATTGTGAAGAGCCTACTGCTGTTATAGCCAAACCTTGACCATTTCCTAGCATGACTTGATCAGCTCCATTCAGCTGTATATTTTGAAGAGCATGTTGTGGGTCTGAGGTGACATGATAGAACGCCCCAGAATCTGGAAACCACTCCAAACCTTGCTGAGATGATCGAGGAGTAGGAAGAAGGCCTTGCTGGTTATATGGAAAGGTTTGAGTGGTCAATAAAGCATGGGTTAAGGCTGATTTTGTTGAATGCCCTGTTGTTGTGATTGTTGGAGGGTGTTTTGGAATGTGTTTATGCCAGAGAAAGATGGAATTTGGGACTGATTAACACCTTGTTGTGCTTGAGATGTTTTGGTGAAAAATGGCTGATATAGTTGAGGAGGCAAGATGCTTTGATGTGGTGAAAAGGGTGGTGTTTGTGAGGTTAAATATTGAGAATTAGAAGGTGGTAGCTGTGTAGGTACAAAAGTAGATGGCGGCTGTGTAGGTACAAAAGTGGGGTCAAAACGATGCCAGCATGAGTGAACCTCATGTCCAATTTTATAACACAGTTGGCATTGCAAATTACCTCTTCCACGTCCTCTACCTCTATTTCCCCTTCCATTAGAGCGGCCTCTACCTTGTCCAGCTAAATCAGATGCCCCCCTAAATATTGGGAGGCGTTGCTGCATGCTCTGTTTTGAAGACTGAAAAGCAGGGGCAAACAGAGACTGGTTTAGGCTGTGCCCTGTTCTGAAGACTAAAAAACGAACAAACAGAGACTGGTTTGGGGCTGTGTTAGATGGTTTAGAAGGAACAAATGTAGTAGGGTGTATATTTGGGTAATGAGTTGCATTAACAGATATTGAATCACTAAGCAAGGACTCTTGATGTCTAAGGAACCTAGACTCTTGAGACAGCAACTCAATTTCAAGGTCATCAACAGAAAGTGGGCTTTCACGGGCATGGATAGTGGTAATAAAAGGGTCATACTCTTGAGGAAGTCCTTCAAGTATAAGCTCAACTTGTTCTTCATCAAATATTAGAGATCCAATGGCCATGAGTCCGTCTGTGAGTGTTTTAATTCGAGCAAGATACTCTGAAATATTTCTTCCTCCCTTTTTGATGCTTCGTAACTCTGCGCGCAGTTGTCTGGCCTTTGATTTCAGAAGCCCATTAAAGTATTTGTGTATTTTCTCCCATACTTTCCATGAATGAACAAGACCCAACATTTTATTCAAGATAGATTCTGATAGAGTGGTCATAAGCCATGAGAGAAGGGTCTGGCCTTGAGTTTCCCACGCTGTATATGCTGGATTAACTTGATCTGCAGCACGATCTTCCTCAGTAAGGTATCTATGAGGAATTTGTGGGTTGATTAGATAACGTTGAAGCTGGTGAGACTTTATCACTGGTTCAACCAGCTGCTTCCAGACAAGGAAGTTACTCTCTGTGAGTTTTACTATTATATGATGGGCAACAAGCACAGATTGGCCCTCAAAGAGAGCTCTGATACCATCAAAGAGAAACGAAGAAAAGAGGAGAAGAGAAGAGAGAGAAAGCTGAAATATTATATATCTAACCTAATAAAAAAGAGGCACTGTACAGTACATATATAGAGTTGTAGTTGGACAACTCAGCAAGAAAAGAAATGTTCTAGAATATGTACAACTCATCCTATTCTAAGAGATAAAATTGCAAAGAATATAAACAAAACTAAAGACCTCAAAAAGAAAACCAAATAAAGATAAATACCTAATGGCAACTTCATCCCAGCCTTAGTGACTTCGTAAGGGATAGTAGATGGGTTTTTTGCGATAACCAATTGTCGTGGAACTCCAACCTTGCCTTAAAATCAAAAGTTTGTAAAAAATGCAAACACCAATGAGCAATGACAGAACCTAGTTTACCCCATATGAAATAGTTCTTTTAGAAATATAATATAATATAATATAAAATATAAAATCATTCATCTGCCTTCACCTACAACAAACCTTTTGAGTTAAATTGATTGCATGACATAATATCAGAGCCTTTTTGACCAAGTGGTCCAGAGTTCAATCCTTGTTGTCCAACGACTTAAGCTTTTGGATTGAATTGGATTTTTACAAGTTCCAACTTGAAAAATAGAAAGCAAACTACTTTTTTTATATTCCAATAATATAACAAAATTTTCTTATGTACCCAATATTGGACATAATGCATGATTCTAATATTTAAGATTCATGTAATCAATCCCAAAACTTTCAGATCAAATGTTTTAACTTTAATAATCTATTTTAGTAAATTGTAGTAAACAAGTTACCATGGCAGTCAGATAAGTTTAGATCTGCCACATCTCGTAGCATGGATTGGCGATTGTGTAAATGTTGAATTGCATCTGGAGGGTCAACAATGGCTACTTCTGGATGCTTTTGCATGTAATCCTTCAAAAATAAAAAGACAATATATAGGTAAAATCAGCCAGATTGGAATACAAATTTTACAGATTACTTAGAAAGCATGCCATAATAACCAATTATATTTTCAGCCAGCCATGAACATATATACCAGAAAAGGTTTAACACTAAGAC
Organism: Gastrolobium bilobum; assembly: GCF_033153095.1. Lineage (NCBI taxonomy): Eukaryota > Viridiplantae > Streptophyta > Magnoliopsida > Fabales > Fabaceae > Gastrolobium > Gastrolobium bilobum. Next base: position 786,637 of record NW_026896335.1, on the reverse strand, counting down.
CAGTATGGCAAAGTAGTAATTCATCATCTCAAAAAACTAACAAGCAAACCTTTTTCGCACACATGAGACAAAAATAGGCAACTTCTATATAAGTCATATTTGTGAACAAGTTAACCAGAGACTTCTTGCACACATAATGAGTTACAAACAATTTGTCAGAACTCAGAAGCTTTCATCTTTGGTCCCTTCTAGATACCATTATATCTGTCATATCTACCAGGAATGTTAGATACTATAAAATTACCAGAGACAATTGATTTTGGTATGTAGCATTATTGGATTCCAAACTATAATCTTGGCCACCCTTGTAATTTAAGAAATTTGATCTTGACTTTACCATTCATGAGCTACAAAGAAGGAAGGAATACTTTGACAGGATAATAATTTACAAAAGAATAATATTCCTTCCATAATATATATCAATAAATATGGCAAAAATTTGTATCAAAGAAAAAATTCTCTGTTTTGAATACATAGACAACTTGCCAAGTTTGCCATTGCCAAGATTCAGGGCATCCCTTCAGATGAAGGATATAGGACAGTATGAGTAGAGGGAGACCAAAATGAAACACCCAAACAAACAGTTGACATAACATTTCATCCCTTTAAAGGACATTATGTTTCCCAATTCTAATATAATAAAAACAATATCATTAATATATAGAAACAAAAATGCCAAGTAATAGAAGTACAACATTTTAATTGTTAAAAAGAGAAAGCAGATCAAATGTTAAAAGAAAATTGCTACTTCTTTCCCAATGAGATTAAGAATGTGTACGCTCTAGGAAACATGATTATTTTTCTGTTGGCAACAAAGTCCACCAATGCCTAATCACATTATTTAGATTAATCATACAAGTAAATCCTCACTTGTTTGAATACTTGAGGGACTGATTTCAACTATCTGATCATGATTCATGATGAGGAGAGCAAGAACTCTGCAAATTATGTCAGACAATAATAAGTTTTTAGAATATTAGGTTGTCCAGACAATCACCACCATCTCATACTTAATTCCCAGCATTAATAGATGCTAATGATTCCATGCAATGCCATGAATGAGTGCATCAAAAGATCACAGCAACACAGGATTGCTAGTACAATGTGAAAGTGGCGGGTAGAAGTATTTGGAGTTCACAAACCTCAATAATATCACACCACTCTTTTCCTGACAACTGGAAATAAAAAATAGACTGTCAGATTATGATAAAGAAAACACAAAATCAAAAGTGGGGAAAAAAAGTAGCACTTACACATGAAGGCTTTTACACGTCAATAACAGAGAATTTTTTTGAAAGAAATCTCACAAACCTTATGCAAGACAACATCAAAAGGACCTTGTTCTAACAGGGACTTGTTTAGATCAATGGCAACAAAGAATATCCCCTTATTCCTACATTATACATAGCAATCTTTAAGGATCAGTATTGAGGATGTCAAAATAGTAACGACATTACATAGTTCATCAATAGATTTTTTTAATACAAACTGCCAGGCAAATATATTTGAGAGTAAGTATAAATTTAAAACTATATATATATATATATATATATATATATATATATATATATATATATATATATATAGACACACACACACGTGTGTGTGTGTGTGTGTATTTTTCGTACCTATACATAACACTCATTTTTAATTTGTTCCTTATAAAAAAAATTCAATTTAGTCTCTATAGGTATAATCATTTTCAATATCGTTCCCACTGTCTGTTGCTTTTAAAACACCATGAGATTGACATGGAGTTAATGTGAAGTACAGGGACCAAATAGAAAATAAATGACATGCATCGAGATAAAAAAATATAATATCTAGTCCCTACCATTTTTAATTTAGTCCCTACTCTTCATTGTGTTATTACACCAATAAACAATAATGTAAAAGCAACTATTGGCGAGGATTAAATTCAAAGCAATTGCACTAGGGACTAAATTAAAATCTGGAAAAAATATTTATCCTTTTAGAGTACAATCATTTTAGTTAAATGTAATATTTTTTTATTTAATATTTAAATTAAAAAAATCCAACTTTCTCCCCCATTATATTTATGTTTCTCTTATTATAAAATAGAGTAATTTTGACTAAAATAACACAATTTTATGTCCTTAAAAAAAGAAAAAGAAAAAAAAAAGGGGGAGAAACACCGATCGCTTGAAATAGGGACAGAATATAAAAGAAGCAACTGTTTCCAGTAGTTATGATCACGAGTTGGCAGGTGCGAATAGAACAGAATACAAAATTTGTGGACATGAATGTAATTTGACATTCCGGATAAGCTAGGATGGGAAATAATTTAAATAGAGGATAAAGAAAAAAAATTAGTAAGATTTGACATTGAATTCTCAAGGTGGACAAATCCAAAGGAAAGGAAGGGCATATATGGCGGAATATTCTCATTTAAATCAGATATATTATGAAGAAGTAAATCAATAGTATAGATTCAGGACATAAAAACAGCTTCGGGGTTCGACTCATGAAAGTGATACTAACTATACTGATTGGAAAAAGGGACTAATGTGTAAAGGCAGAGGAAACCATAAATATAAATAAATAAATTAAAAAAAGCAATGATCAAAGCCGTTACTGAGAATTTGAAACAAGGGATTCAGAATCAGAGGTACATGAACTATGAATATGCATGCAGACGCACTGACACAAGAATGATGAGTGAGGTACCTGGCAAGGCTAATAAACTTTGGCTGTAGAAAGCTCTTCTTCTTCTTGGACGTTAAGGCGTACCCGACAACCACTTTCTCTTCTTCTTCATCTCCTTCTACGTGCGATATTTCTCCGTTCAACCTCATGCCCGCCCGCACCTCCAAGAAACCCTAATTCAAAAATCAATTTGTTTGTTTGTTTGTTTTTCCACCTTTTGTTTCAACTTACCTTTGAAATCCCCGACTAAGTGGAAATGAGATTTGCAAAATCACGCAAACTGAGTAGAGAGTAGAGACAGATTCTTCTGTTACGCCTCCCTTCCTCTACAGGTTCATATGTTGAGTTGAGTGTATATGAAAAAATGTCTGAGATTTGTATAATAAATATATCAATGAATGAATTTTGTGTGGGAAATTCAGGTTGCAGAGACAGATTAAGAGTGTCTGTCATTGTGTTGTGAAGATAGTGACATGTATTTATAACATTGTTTTGGAAAAACTGCTTTCTCTATTTTACCCTTTTCCCATTTTTAATTATGTTTGTAATTTTAAATAACATTTAAAGAAATAGATAAATACAAGAATTTTTTTATTTAAATTTAAATTAAAAAAAAATTACCCATTTTCTCTCTCCCATGATTTTTATTTTTTGTGTCTATCTCTCTTAGAATAACATAATTTATGTCATTTAAAATGACAAACACCGAACTCTTTTAATTAAGGAGTTCATTTCATTTTTGGTTTGGCAATTGCCATCTTCCAAAATGAATATATTATTTGCTAGATAATCTTTACCTCATCTTCGTGCTAACAACTCTTTTTAATAAAAACATAATCTGAATTTAATTCCCATTCCTAGATTTAAATAGTTAGTCTAATAAAATAAGCAATTGTTTTCATCATCACATTGAAGTTTCACAGTAAATTTCCTGCCCAAATAGTCAATGCCTTTTATTCTTGTATGAAAAAAAATTGAATTTTCCGAGAACTAAATACATTACCCGTTTAGTCAAAATTCAATTTTCATTGGCCAAGAGTGAAGGAATATTTGAAGAGAAGTCCGAGAATATGCTTGGAGTTAGGCCAAGTAAATGCGTGATTTGGGGGATCAAACACTTCATTACCTGCCGGTGCCACTAATTGTCATTCATTTTAGTTGAGTATACATAGGAGAGTCAAATTTGTGATGTACAAACATCGAACTTTACGGGTACATGCACAGCTATTTCACCCTTTTGTTTCTCATTAATTATTTAATAACAATTTTGTCCTTTATTTAGAATTATCTATCAATTTGTCTCTCTTTGTGATGCAACCGATTAACGAGAGTATCATATATCAGTTGATATTCTTTTTTTTTCTCTGATGTGTATTGACTAATGTATGATGTTCTTATTAGTCGATTGCATTGAATCTTAATACAACTATTACACCAAAGATTTATTTTTTTCCATAGATGCTCAAGACTCGAGATTAACATCAAGTCAGTTTTTCTCTTTAAAAAAACAAATATATAAAAGGTTGAAGTTGTTATTTAAGTTGATCTTTGCAAGCAATATTGAGGTACTTTATGATGCGTCTAGATGCAAGCAATCTTCGAGCTTTATGTTTCGAACTCTACATAGTTTGATGTAACAAACCTCTCATCTGAATGACGTTAATTTCCTCCAATTTTTTTTTTTAATCGCCTCATTGATTAATTAATTAGTTTAATTCAAATCAGGATGATGATGTTTACCCAAAAAAAAAAAAAATCAGGATGATGATAACGACAACTAAACTCTCCATAAGAAACACAGTTGCATAATCATAATTGAAATTCAAAATTACTAATTAAGTTAAAAGAATCATTGTCATGTGTCAGTTTGCACAGGTTTGCCTCGACAACGACCCTCGTTATTTCAGTTTATTGTAACACCTGCCAATAATAATACAAACCCGGTTCTAATCCCATGGTAAAATTAGTACTGAAAGATTGAAGAAGCAGCGTGATCCATGTTCCTCACATGGTCACATGCTCCAAATTTATCCACTTTAATTAGTTTACTCGTTTTTCTTCAAATTCTATGTTCACTTTTAAAATAAATTTTCAGTGCTCATATTACCCTCAATTAATTTAAATGGATATAATATACATTACACGAGTAATGAAAATTTATCGCTTTTGTCTCCACTTTCTGCCTTTTTGGACCCTACTCTTCCGTCCATTTATGCAACTCTGACTTTTGGTTGAGTCTAAGGCCGTGTTTGAATTTTATTATCGAAAATAATATTTTGATTTTAAAAAAATAAAAAAACTGTTTGATAAAGTTTGTTTTATAAAAATAATTTTAAAAATTATAATTTTTTTAATTTTTAAAATAAAATTTAGAAAACATATTTAAGTTGTTTTTATTTTGTGTTTGGTCTTTTAAATTTTAAAATAAAAAAATACATATTTCATTAACTATTCTACAAAATAATTTTAAGAAAAAAAAATAAAACACAATTAAACAGGCCATAAATGTCTGGTTACTGTATCCTAGTGTATGCACCAGTGAAAGGTCGCTTTGAATGAGTTTAAATGGTCATTTGTGATTATTCTTGTCGTTAATGTTTGCAAAGATGCAACTGCTCATCGCCGAGAATCATTTGTGAGACATCCCATATAAATATATGTCTAAATAGACATAAACAGATTACTTGCCAAAATTAGTTTAACCAAAAATGCTAGAGTTGATTGGATAATTTTAGGTTCTTGTTCAATTAAAAAAATGTAATTTCAAATCTCTGAAGATTTGGCACGCGGAGAGAATAAAAAGTAGTTATGATCTCGAAAATGCGGTGTCAATGTCATGGTGGAACATGTTTTGAAGTGAATTCCTAAGAATGGTCGCTTATCGGAAAATGTAAGATAATTTATTGGGTTTGTTTTTTCTAAAATTACTTTAGATAATTTTATCTAATGTTTATCGAAACGACGTCGTTTTGGGGCGTAAATCATGATGATTTTATAATTTTAATTTATTTCAGGATTATAATAGTCTTTATCATTCTGATTTTTTAATTTTTCAACTCCAAAACGACGTCGTTTCGATAAACATTAAACAAAGTTATCTAAAGTAACATTAGATACTTTTTCCCCTAATTTGATATACACAATGTAAATACAACTTACAAGAATAGATTGGATTGTAGGCACTGTTGCCTTGCTAACAGTTATGCAAGTAAGCGTGCAAGTATACGCGACAATAAGTAATATAGGGTTTTTGTGAGTCCCAGTTATCGTTTCCACAAGGATCTTTGGCGTTTTCGACTTTGAATGAAAATTGTAATTGCTATAACTGAATCTAATCTAAAAAGAGAGTAAAAATAAAAATAAAATAAAAGCAAAACTAATCTAAAATAGCACTGACCACATTACTCTATTTTTTTATAATTTTCTGAATTAAATTCTTGAGCTAAAGGATGAAAAATAGTAGGAAAACAATTTAAGTATCTGATGTAAAAAGATTTTTATATAAGAAAAAATGTAAAACAAAACGATGATTGAAAATTTAAAATCAGGGGAAAAGAAAACTGAGTTTGCGAAAATGTTTGGAAAATTAGGTTGAGCTTCGTTTTACCTTTCCCACAGCAATGGTTTCAATGCCAAGTACGGATTATTAAAATTTAATTCCCAGTTAACGGATCACTTCTTGTTGATTTTAATCTCTTAAAATCATTTTATCCCAAACAATCATTTACACATCTTTGTGCTAAATGAAGTAAGCACTCATGCATTTCAAGTCCAAAATTACATGGTGGCTGCCCTCATCTCTAAGTGACAGTCCTTGAATGCTCTAGCAATCAAGTCCATATGCTTAATGCATTTCCAGAATTAGTCACCTCTCGATGACTACTTCCTAACATAACATCTACCATAAGGCCTTAATGACAGAATATTTACATACAAAGTATAACATTAAACAACTGAGAATCAAAAATTAACAAAAGTAATTAACAATCGATCATCACTGAGGTATGGGTAACCTAGACCCAACCTTAAAAGGTTTAGCTCATACCCATAAGGGTTGAGCTACAAAAACAGCAAACAAAAATTAAAAGGCAATTACAATTAACAAAATGGAAAATGCGAGGCAGAAGCTATATCTAGAAAATAGCTCTGCTACAGTACTCAGAAACGAAATTAAAACTACTCAGCAAAATAAAATTCAAGAAAGAAAAGAAAAGAAAAAAAACCAGAAAGAAGATGAAGGATCCTTTTGCATGGTGCTAATTTCTCCATTTATAGTGCGCCTTCTACACATGCATGGGCTTTGGGCCGTTCGTCAGCATCCACACGCGCTCGTCTTGCAAAAGTCGTGTGACCCATTTTTCGCACAATCACCTCCACGAGTTTTCCATCCAAAATCTGTTTGCACATCCACTGCATGTAACAACTTCACCAAAAATGACAGCTAAGACCTTGGTTCCTTCTCACATGATTTGGGTTAAGTCACGGGTTAGGAAAATGATATGGTGAAAGAAAACAATATGAAATATGGTTTGGTGGCTCATGGGTTCAATGAAATTTGAGGTCATGTGTGGTTATGGCTTGATGTAATGAGTGGATTTGGTGATCTGAAATTGAGAGAAGGATAGGGTTCAAAGAAGGGTAGAACAATGAAATTGGGAACGTGACTTGCTACTTTATTTGCTCAGTTACTGACGTGGGCTGCATTTTCTTTGTCATGCTCTCTAATTTGATTTCTTTTGAGCTTCACCTTTTTGGGCTTTCAAAATTCTGAAATAAAAACAAAACATAAGGATCACATCCCACTTTAACTCAAAATAAACTAAAAATGAAGTATAATTAGCAGTGAATAAGTCTTCTAATAAAGAATTATCAGGCAGCACATATTCATAATATAAATGAGTTTTTAAGCTCCCAGCATCAAACTCGTCAGTGTTTCAGAAGATGTAAATTTGAACAGTGCAAGTTCCTGAATGCTGATAAATTGATGACTAACATTTGTATCAGCTGAAAGGTCAATGAAAACCTATATATGCTATTTCATGTATAATTCGCCTAAAAGAAACAACATAGATACACTATTTCTGTCGCCAATATTAATTTCTTATTCAACAATTAATGAGATTTAGAGATAAGCACCATTTGTCAACATCAAGAATATTTTATTAATTATATGTATCTCGGAAGGGCAATGCAAAATTGATATAATTAATTATAGGGAAATTATTATCTCATTTTACATGAGATAACTCTCTCATGTTGTTTCACATTAAAAATTATGTCATTATTTTTTTTTTTAATAAATGGTGAATTCCACCACATTATGTGTCTATAATAGAAGATAATTATCTCCATTAACATAAGAAAATAAAATCCCTTAATTATATATAGTGAGGACAATGGTCAAATCTAGCTTCTGCCATGGAGATATGCTCTGTTGCAAACGGCAACAATGACTTTACACACGAGACTCACGTGCCGCTATATGAATCCAAATCTATGTAACCACCTTTTATCTTCTACTCGATTCTTCAAATTACCTTTGCCTGCCCTATAAAATATAACCTTGGCCCTACAACCCTCGACCTAACTGGAACCCAAATTTTTTAATTTGAAAAAGTGATATACCGAGTTTGGTACATTTGATGTATCAAAGAAATTTCCTTAAAGTAGCTATCACTATCACTATCACTATGAGGAAGTGACTTCAAGTTCGACAACACAACCCCGTGCACGTTAGAGGTAGGCGGGAGATAATTGACCGTCAAAGTCAGACAAATATCTGCTCTCTACTTCACTTTCAAAATTATTCGTTGCCTACTAGACATTTTTTTTTTTTCATGGTTTAAGGTTTAGAGTTACTGGAGAATAAATCTTCTTATGTGTTAATTAACATGATCATGTCATGTGGGGCAATCATAATCATATATGGATGAATGAATGATGATAAGAGAAGAAAGAAAAAAAATATAAAGATAGAAAGTTACACAATCATCACCGTTGATTTAATTATTAATGGTTAAGATCCTCTCACATGACATGATCATGTTAAATTACACATAAGAGAATCTATTTCCCAATTACTAACCTCTCTACGGAAATATATTTTTAAACAAAATCGATGTTAAAATATATTTTTTAATCCGAAACATTCATTTTTAATTTAATACCTGAACGGTTTATGCAATGAAAATGGGTTTTGTTTTTATTTAGGGATAAAATATCTCAATAGAACACTAAATTAGTGAGTGAAAGGTATGAATCTAAGCTTAACACGGGAGTCATTGCGTGGATCTCACTTAAAAGCTAAGAATGAGGGGAATATATTTGACGATTATTTGACCATTTGGGGGCGATGTATATTTTACACGTTTGATATGTCTCAAAGTTATTTTCCAATGGAAAGCGTTTAATTTCGTAGACTAGTTATCGTGGAACTGCTTTAATTTTTATTTTATTTTTAATTTTTTTAATGAGTTTCGCAGAACCCCTGGCGAACTCATTAATTTTTTTTGTTTCTCGCTTCATTTTTCGCAGGAACCCCTCAGGGAACTCATGAATAGTGCCATGTGGCAATCTCAGTAATTCAAAGTCTTTAATCCTTAAGATAATATTAATGAGTTTCCAAGAGAGATATGCGAAATTCATTAATTTTAAAAAAAAAAATATTAAAACAGTTTTGTGGGGGTCAGTCTGTAAAACCAGACACGGGAAAATAACTTTGTGGTGTAATAAATAGGTAAAAATTCATTCAGGCACCGCTGAACGATGAAATTGGTCATATTTGACACGATGACTCTTGAGACTGAATTTTAATAGAGTAACATTATGGCTATTTGGCCATTTGAGGGCGTTACCATCTGTATTTTACATGTTTAGAACACCTTCAAAGTTATTTTTCGGTGGGGGCATTTAATTCTATGGACTGGCCCCCTAGGAATTGCTTATATATTTTTTTAAATTTTTAATAAGTTTTGCGGATCTCCCTTGATGTGATGCAATCTTAGCCATTCGAAGCCCTTAACCCTTAAAAAATATTAATGAGTTCCCCAAAGTGGTATGCAGAACTTAATAAAAAAAAAAAAAATTGAAAGCAATTCCACATAAACCAGTTTGAGAAAAAAAAAAACCACCGAAAAATAACTTTATAAGCATATCAAATGGGCAAAAATACCATTCAAACACCCCTAAATGGTCAAAGACGCATAACATTATGGTAAATAGGTGTGCAAAAAGTGTCTCCCCATTAAATGTAAGAGAGGTAGCCATAACCCTTTTTCTAGCCTTGTTGGCCCGTTAGGCGTGACTTGCGGACAAACATCCTCTCACCTTCGAAACTAAAATTCATTAGTGACATAGCATTTATTTTATTTTTTATACCAATTCTAATTATTTCTTTTACAAGAAAAATATTTCTGTATTTATTAAAAATAAATTATCTGTATTTATTCTCAAAACGATGTCATTTTAAGATTAAAGTATATAAAAATTATAATTATAAGGACTATAATAATCCTGAAATAAATTAAAATTATAAAAATATTATGATTTTCATTCCAAAATGACGTTGTATTGAGCTTACTATAGATAACTTATCTGCAATAACTGTAGAAAAAATGAACTCAAGTAATTTTATTTTTTAGTATCTTTACAAATTTTAACTCTTTAAACTAATTATGAGACTAATCTTGAGTCAGAACTTAATCATAGTTAAAACTCTTTCTTCTTTCCCAAATATATATTTAATTGAAATTGAATACAAATTTTGTCCTCATCACTCAGTTCTATGATGTGAAATTGTGAACGGAATTACTCCCATTAAATAACATTTATCTTACGATAAAACTTTTTATATTGAGCTTTAATTGTTTGCCACTTTGCCCAATGGACTGAGCTTATATGACGGGTCCACAACAATACCGGTATCAGATTATTAAAGTTTAAGCATATTTTAATTATTAAAATTTTTTATTATTAATTTATTACTCATCACATCACTATTGGATTAAAGAGAAAGAATGTAAAAAAAAAATTGAAGAGAGAGAAAATATTAATTTAATGATGATTAAATAGATAATAAATTGGTAGTAAATTTTTTTTGATAGCGAGAACATCCCTCTTCTTCTTCGTTGTTAAAAACAAAAAAACAAAAAGTTGACGCCTTTTTACCTGCGGTGTGTTCTACCTAACTTGAATAACAGTAACAGCTAGTAAAGTCCCCTGTTTCTTTTGTATCCAAAAGTCCAAACCTTGGCGGAGTTCACGAAATTCCTACAAACCCACATCGACATTGTCGTAAAAGTTCAAATTTTTCGAGTCCTTCCGTTCTTCCAAACAAAAGGCTTTCTGTAATCACTAAGAAAATGGCTGCAGCAGCAGCTGGCGATCTACGTCTTGTTTTCAAATTTACTGTAGCGGGAAACACACGAGTTGATTTGAGAAATGGGGTTTTTGGCACCCCATTTTTGAATCGAGGGCTTTGTTGTAACAGAGAGAATTGGAAGGGAACTATTGGGGATGGGGTTAAGGTTTGTGCAGCTGTGCAAGTGGGTTTGGAGGAAGGATCAAAGAGCAAGGTTTATCCAAGCTGTTTGGAGGGGAATTTTGGGTTGGATGTGGTTTCAGAAGGGTATTTGAGAGAGAAAGGGTTTATGGGGTTAAGGAAGACAAAGCTCGTGTGCACAATTGGTCCCGCATGCTGCTCACTGGAGGATTTAGAGAATTTGGCATTGGGAGGAATGAACGTTGCCAGGCTCAACATGTGCCATGGCACTAGGGAGTGGCACCGTGATGTCATTAGAAAGATTAACAAGTTGAATGAGGAAAAATGTTTCTCTGTTTCTGTAATGATTGATACTGAGGGTAGTCAGATTCATCTTGTTGATCATGGGGCTCCTTCATCTGCTAAAGTAGAGGTAGGTTTAACTTTAGCACGTGTATCTACCACTTATTGTAGATTTTACTCCCATTAGTTTGGGAAAAGTATGTATTACAATTTGCCCAATTGAATTTAGAAGCATGCAACACTCTTGACTAATGTCTGCTCTTGTTTCAATGTCAGGAAGATTCAATTTGGCGCTTTACTGCCGAACGTTTTGAGGGATCTCGTCCATTTACCGTTCAAGCAAACTATAAAGGTTTTTCTGAAGGTGGTGATATTTTGCTAATTGAGGGAAGAACCAACGCTTCCTTTTTCTTTCACAATTAATTTCTTTTTTGGAACGTTTTGAGGTGAATACTAAACTTAATTAACGATTATCAGGTATTGAAGTGGGTGATGAAGTAGTTATTGATGGTGGAATGGCAAGCTTTGTAGTCGTTGAAAAGACTGAAAATGACTTGCATTGTAAGTGCATAGATCCTGGCCTTTTCCTTCCTGGAGCCAAATTTAGTTTCTGGAGAGATGGAAAGATTGTGGGGAGGGATTACAAGCTTCCCACTCTATCGACAAAGGTCTCTCTCTCTCTCTATATATATATGCTACAGCTTCTATTCTTCAGAACCGAGCATTTAATATTCTTGAGCTTAGCATACTAGATTTTGTATGTGTGAACTATGTTTTCTTTTTAATACATTTCTTTGAATAATAGTTAGGAAACTAAAATCTTTCCCTTATTTTATGTGATCTTCTAATAAATTCAAATTGTTTTATATACAGGATTGGGCAGATATTGATTTTGGTATATCTGAGGGAGTTGACTTTTTTGCCTTATCCTTTGTCAATCGTGCTGATTCTGTTGAGCATCTAAAGAAGTACCTCTCTACCAAATCAACCAAGTAAGAAAGCACAAATTCACGTAAGGGTCAACTATATAATCTATATAACCTATGAATTTAATTTGTGTGCATTGTCAATATAAAAAAGTGTTACACTTTCGTTCAATGATATGTTGCCCCATCATTTAATGAGTTTACGTAAAGAACTAATAGTTTAATAACACAAATTGTGAAACTCAATAAATGATCTGGATACATCATTGGATGATAGTATTAATTTTTTTCAATAATAGGGTATTAATTAAGGGGAAAACTAATATTATGTAACATGATATAACAATTTTTACCTACTCACCCATTGGTTTCCCCACCAGCATTTTTTATTTTGTTTTTATTATATGTATGTGACCCACATGATTTTTGTTTGAGTAGGAAAAATACTTTAGATTATGTTACATGATAGTAGGTTTACCCATTAATTAAACTCATAACCTATTACTACTGTTAAAAAATGTTGGTGTAATTTCTTGAACAGAATGTCATGCTAGTGGCTAATGGCTAGGTATCTATTGTTGGAAATCGACACACACACAAATCGAAAAACGAAAAGAGAAAGGGAAGAGAGAAATCGACACAGTGATTTACCTTTGTTTACCAAATGTAGGCTACGTCCAGCTTGTCTGTACTGTATTCATCTCATCGCCACTCATTACAAGTCACTCGAATTTACAAGGGAATATAAATAGGATTTAGAAACCCTAACTGCAATTATTCATGGGTCCAAGCCCAAACTATTAAGAAAAATAGAATTACAATAAGTCAGAGACTTACAACAGTACCAAACCTATGCCCCCCTCCCACACCGCCGAGGCGGCTTTTCCGGACCCAAGCGGGACCCCAGTTGTCTTTCTGCTGACCCCACCAATAAGAGCCCTTATCAGTATGCGAAGTATGAGCTATATTCAACGTTGTCAAGATGGAGAGATAAGATCCATTGATTTTCGTGTTCCCTTTTAATTGCTATGACGACACCCTACTGTGCATTACTCGTCATTCATCATGATGGGCGTATCCATGTCACAATATGTCATTATCAACCTAGGTGTTTCATTTTTTCATCTTCTATTTGATATCATATTGGTTGCAACTGTTACAAGCCTCATAAGATTGAGGGTTTCATAATCTTGTAAGAAACTGGCATGTTCAGCACTATTTCTTGGTTATGATTGCACCTACTGTGATTTAAGAAGTGGATAGATCATTATTAATATTGGTGATCAGCTTCCTTTCTGTCATTGCTGCTTGATAGTTCTGTTGATAACTGCATATTTATTCAATAGTTAATTGCCCCAAGTTGTCTAAACACGAGTCTCCTTTCTACTATAAAAATGTTTTTTTCTTTCAAAATCATATTTTTTGCAGGAATTTTCATAATATCTTCTGACTTGGAATATCATGAATGGTAAATGGTCGTTGCAGATCCATAAAAGTATTGGCAAAGATAGAGAGCTTGGAATCTCTTCATAATCTGGAAGAAATAGTGCAAGCTTCTGATGGAATCATGGTGGCTCGTGGTGACCTTGGAGTCGAAATACCACTTGAACAGATTCCTGCAGTCCAAGAGGAAATAATTTACATTTGCAGACAACTTAACAAGCCAGTGATTGTAGCTTCTCAGCTTCTTGAGTCAATGATTGAATATCCAACACCAACACGTGCTGAGGTAAAATTAAGTTATACGACCAGAATGACTGTTATCAATTTGGTTGCATTGACAGTATCTTAGGTTGATACGAGAATATTTGCTTTTATGCAATAAGGTAGCAGATGTTTCTGAAGCAGTTCGACAGTATGCTGATTCTTTGATGTTGTCTGGTGAGTCAGCTATTGGATCCTACGGACAAAAAGCTCTGGCAGTACTTGATATGACTAGCAGTAGAATGGAATCGTGGGCTCGTGTGGAAAACAGACAAAGTCTTCTCAATCACCATCAACTTGGAGTATCATTACCTGATCGCACCACTGAGCAGATATGCAGTTGTGCTGTTGAAATGGGTAATTTCATATTCTTCCTGCAACAATTCTGATTAAAAGATTGATCCTGTTGTGAAATCTGCAAAATGGCTCGAAAGTGGTGATTAAAATATAATTATTTGTGCATGTGTGCAGCCAACAACCTTGGCGTGGATGCCATCTTTGTATACACAAAGCATGGACACATGGCATCACTCCTATCACGCAACCGTCCAAATTCTCCCATATTTGCTTTCACCAATGATGAAAGTACACGTATGGCTCTGAATTTGCAATGGGGTGTTGTAGCCGTCCATGTTGATTTGTCAGATGATGCAGAATCTAACATATCAAAATCCATTGGATTTATGAAATCTAAAGGATTGATCACCCAAGGAGATGATGTTTTAGTGGTATCAGATGTTCCCCCAACACGAGCAACCCCGATGGCTTTCCAGTCAATTCAGGTAAAGACCATTATCTAGAATTCAAAGCAGCAAATATCACCTATGCCATTGCCATTGCAGGGACACCTGTCTGTCTATTTTCTAGGCTTGGCGGGTAGTATATTGTAAGATTCTATATGAAAGACTCATTTTTAGTACTACTTTCAATTTTATTTTGACTCAAGAACCGATTTTTGAGTGGTGAAGTATTAATTATTTACACAATCTAACATAAAGGCGGCATGAAAGAGAAGTTATAACTTATAATTCAGAAACTGCTTGCTAGTCCACAATTGAAAGCATGACGGTGGAAAGTCAAGTCAGTGATACAATTGAAATTGTCTTGCACTTGCTTTGCTAGCACAGACAAATATATGTCGTGAACATTCCTAAATAACTAGAACACACAATATGTTGGCGAGTCAATTATTCAGATGTTGCTAGCCTACATATGAAATTTTCACGGTGGAAAGTTAGGTGAGTCGGTGATACAATTGAATTTGTCTTGCACTTGCTTAGCACAAACAAACTGATAATCACGGTATTTCCATTTTTTCACTTTGCTTTTACTAAGCATGTCATTAACATCTGTTTGAGAAATAAAATGTGGAGGAAATAAAATTCAGTTAGGTATTACACCAAAAGAAAACCAGTTCGGTAAAAAAAAAAAAACACGCATTCTAATTAAATCTGATTGCCAAACAAACATGTGTGCTGCTTTATATCCGATAGATTCTACAGATGCTGGCGTTATATAATAATACCAAACAGAAATATCCAAGAATTTCAAAATATATCCGAAGAATAATAAAACACTTGATGAAGCTAAAAAATTATTAAACATTTGGAAAAGGAATAAGAATAAAATAAATTTAAAATAAGTACTCGTTTAACAATGATAAGAGAATAAGAATGGATATTGCTTTATAGGAACGTACTACACTTTAGTAAGAGGAATAGGCTGAAATTGATTTATACTATCGGAAAGTATAGAAAAAAAAATTTACATGAGAATAATTCTCACGTTATAGAGAGAAGTCATGAGAGCCTGCCATTAAAGGATAAAAAGAAAAAAAATGAGGGAGAATTTTGAAGTGAAATAACATGAGATAATTATCTCATGTAAAATGAAAGTAGTATTTCTCATAAAATTTTTTTAGGATTTTATACTTTTCATATAATATTAGAAGAGAAATTTTCTTACACACTCTTTAATTTTCGTGTTGATATGGGGTTCTACATATGACTTTTTCTAAGTTATGGATTTCACATTATTTTTATCTCTATGACATAAGGAAGTTCATCTCATATAACACATGAGAAATATAAAATCCATAAATTTATTGCATAGATATTTGGTATAATTTGTATTAATTCTTTATTTTGATTTATAAAATTTAAATTCAAATGAATTGCTTTATAAGAGAATTACTTCTTTATTTTAATTCATAATAATATTGGATGCTATATTTATTTATTTATTTTTTGAGTAAACTTAGGGTATCTTCATCCTGTAGGATGAGACTAATCCTTTCATGACTTGAAGCGAAGAGATTTTCATCAATGGCCTTAAAGTGCTTTTTGTAGGAATCAAACCTATGACTTCATCAATCACCAAAGCCCGATCCTTAAGCTACAGTTCAATTACCAACTTAGCTACACATTGAGATTGTTGCTATTTTAATTATGCTGCTAACAATTGAAAGATGATATTAGTTGATGCATAATATCAATTAAATATATTAGTTGATATTTTTGTTTCTATTTAAAATAGATAAATTGTAACCAAAGAAATTAAATAAATAAATATTGCTTGTACCTAATGCAATTATGTCATGTGATCAGAGTCAATTTTTTATAAAGAAATTAGAGCACAGTGAATTTGATTAAAACTAAATGAAATTTTTTAAAAAATTTTTAGTGAAATCACTTCATGTTGTTTAAAATTGACATACACATAATTACTTGATTGTTTCATAATTATATAATTAACTAATACTTATTATAATTGCATTAATCAGTATAATTATGAATTTTAAAGAATAAAAAAAACTTGTGATAGAAGTTATTTTTGAAAGGGAAATACATAAAACAATATCATGTAATAAAAAATTTACTTTCAACTTTTTTTTTATAAAATAATATATATATATATATATAACTTGCACTGGCGGCACATGCAAAAAGTTAATTTTTTTTTGAGTAAAAACATATAAATTTATAATTTTATAATAATATGGAGATAATTGTCAAGAGAAGATAAACCCAACAAACATTTATAGAATATATAAAAAAATAGTCTACCAAAAAAAAAATAGGAAAAATATATTCTGATGTTATAGGAGAGAATTTTTTTCTGCCACACATATATTGATTCGTATTATTTTTTATTTTTTCTATAATGGATAGATTCCCCTCATGATTATCTCTATTACACGAGATAATCGTTTCATGAGATTAATAAAGCCAAAAAAAAAAAAAAAAGACGAAGTAGTGAACTGCGATTTGGATTTATTTTATGAGCAATATAGCATTTCCCAGATTTTTGTGGAAGGAACAGAATATCAGAATTTTGTTACAGAAATGAATTGTCGTTTTCATCATACAAGAAAGCTGAATAATTCCTTTAAAAATTCTTTTTTTTTCTTTTTCTTTTTCAGCCTTTAACCGCAAATGCGCAAGTTCTAGCCATAAATGCCGACCATGTACCGCGCACAATAGCCAACACTCGTCTTCCAATTCTAAACTGCGCTTTTCCGGTTCCTGAGCCTTCCCCCTCTCTCTCTCCAAATTCTGTTTCGTCTTTCTTTCTGGTACAAATGAAGTGGCTCCCCTAAGCTTTTGTGCTTATCAGTTATGGCTTCCATGCAAGTTCTGAAACCCACCCTCCCTTCACTTTCACTTTCTCAATCCAATTTTCACAGGAAATCAACTTGTAATTCCTCACCCTCCTATTTTCTGAAAAGGATGCCAAAGTTACAAACTTTCGGTGTTTCTAAATCTTGTACTAAGTTCAGGGTCTGCTGTCGAGCTCAAAATACCGAAAACCAAAAGAATGGCAAGTTTTTTATTTTTTTATTTTTTATATCTGTTTTTTAGTTTTCTTTTCTTGCGTTATTTAATATTGATACCAAAAAGCTTTATATTTTGTTAATATTTTTTTGTTTCTTCTTCCTGTATTTTCAACAGCTTCAACTTTCATTTCATTATTGTTTATCTTAAAAATGATAGTTTTGATATCAGATATACATTATAGACCGCTTATGATTGATATTCTCTAAAATGAAGCTTGATAGGTGTGTTTCCTTTGCTTGGATAATATTTCCCCCAAGATCAAACAAAGAGGTCCTTACTGTCTATAATACAATTTATGATGTTTGGCCTTTCATGTTTTGCTAGTGGCTACTTAGAAAAACTGTAATTTATTTTGTTTTGGCCATATTTGTAAATATTTGTGGTAGTGATTCAGATTATCTAACTGATGTATCTTTTTAGGGGGGGGGGGGGGGGATTCCTCTTTGTATTCCCTTCAACAAATTGCTGGTTAAAGAGAACATAGAGTGACTAACTTCTCATGTTGGTGACTCAAACTGCAATTGTATTTTCAGGAGAAGAACCTCCAGAATCGTTATTTTTGAAGGAATTGAAGAGGAGGGGTATGACCCCTACGTCGTTGCTCGAAGATTACAAGAAAAGCAACTATGGACTTGATGAAGAGATATATTTGAATGATGAAGATAGACGCTTCCCCAACAGAAATTCTGTCTCAACCAATGTTGAAAGGAGTCTAGACAATCAAAGGGAGCGATCTGTGGCACTGAACAGTGAAGGTCTTGAGGTTGGTTCTTTGTCTTGACATCTCTTAGACAATTTTCAAATATCAGTAACTTTGTTTCAGAGGTTTTATTACCAGTAGTTTGTTTCTACTAATCCATCATGCATTCCATTGTGGGTACAACAGAGCTCAGTTATAATTGGTAACAAGGAAAGTTTCATTCATTGTCATACCTGAAACACTTGTATACTGTTTTATGTGTCATCAAGTATAGCAGTAGTTATAGGTTTGTATTTCGTTGATGAGTAACACCAGTAACTAGATCAATAATTTTTCAAATCTGGAGAAAGCAATGTCGAGCAAGTACTCCTTTGTGGTAATGATGATGATGAATTGATGATGACAAATATGAGGCATATGTAAAGTCAGTGTTGATATTATTGCATATTCTTTTGCATTGAATATTTATATTATTGACAGTGCTAGTAGCAGTTGTAGCACTGCATAACATAAAAGTGAACTTTATGTATTTATCTATTTCAGGGCTTGGTCCCTCGGGCTAAACTTTTGTTGACGATTGGAGGAACATTTTTCTTGGGATTTTGGCCATTGATCCTCATAACTGTTGCATCTTTTTCTGCACTCTACTTCGTAAGCTATTTTCCTTTGAATTGAAGTTTACAAGTTTTTCTTTTTATTTGTCCTATCAGAGCATATTTATTGCACGTTAAGTGACGTATATATTATCTTAGCTATCTTATTTGTACTATGATACCATGTTTTTTTCTTTCAAGTATTAAGTTGCTTCTTGTTAAACAACATAAAAATTTGGTGCACAGAACATGACCACCGGAGTTTAAATTGGCAAACTATATTTGCAAAGATGACATGTTTAAATCAATAGTGTCAACTTCCACTTTCGATTTTTATTTAGAACTGAGGTCATTGATTAATAGTTTAGTACTTAAGTGATATTTGTAATTGGTGCACTCCTCTCTTTCCCTTTTTCAGTTTTTCTATTTTAATTTGCTTCACTAGGCCGTGTTAATTGTTATAGTCCACAATCAATGTTGTAACTAACAAAACTCACATTTTACTGAGAATAATTTTGCATCAAATTTTGGGAGCAGCTAGAAGATTTCATAATTTTCTACATTTTCCTCGTGTTCCCTGTGGTTTTGTATTTTAATACTAGGCCACAAATTTTATATGGCATGACTTCACTGTATGACATATTTTAAGAGATAACTCCAATATCCATGAAGTTGAATTGTTAAACATTTATTGTTTGTTGGTTATATTTAAAAGACGTCTAAACATTTATTATAAATACTTCACAACATGACTCGGATACCATATCCATTAGGGTATCATTGCAACTGTGAATTGATGATTTTAAAGAAGGGAAATTATACTTTTATCTTACATAAGATTTATCTCTCATGTTACACTCAGATGTACTTCTTTTTTTTCTTCTTTTTTCTTTTTTTTTTTAAAAATTGGTAGGCTCCATTTTATTTATCTCATAATATAAGATAATTTCTCTACTACTACATAGGAGAAGTAAAACCTTTTAAGGAAATATATTTCTTGTACATTTATGTCATGATGACTTTGACCAATTTTCTTTAATGTCTATTGCAGTATTTGGGGCCAACATTTGTCCACGATGCAAGCAGTTCACATTTATCACCTCCCCAGTATGTGGACCCTTATGAACTACTGGAAGATGAAAGGATATCACAGATGGCACCTCGGCTAAATTAGTGGCAACATTTTACATGCTTAGCTCTAGTAGGAATGCTGCTGCATAAATATATGTTTCCTTAGCCTCCGTTGATTTATTTCATTTTGTAATATATCACCCACGAAGAACTTTGTTATTGATTTTGCTTTGCATTCATCTCCATTGACTCAATTCTCAAGATCCGTCCTTTCCATTTTGCGCATATTATATAATTTAAATAAGATGAAAGCCCATTAGGAGCAGCATTAGTTTTATATATATATATATATATATATGAATGCATATATTTGACAACTAACGAAGGTTTTACACCTTCAGGACGATGCGTGTGATGAAATGTTACTTACTGAGCATCTTAACCTCCAATGCACCGACAAGTGATTTTAAAATAAATTTATGTGTGGGACATGACACGTTTCAACATGCGCTCAATATTTTGGCACCGTGATTAACGCTCTGACACGTTTTTTTGACACGCGGTCAATTTTTTCTGACACGTGGTCAACGTTTTGACACGCATCCGACATTTTTTTTTTAAGGTCTAAATTTTTGCTTTATTAATTAAAAATGAAAAATTAATTTATAAGTCAACTTTTTTCTCTTCTGGAATTTGACATAAAAAATTAACATGGTATGAAAAATTACTTTTGCTTTATATTTATGTTATAAAATTTAAATATTTAATTGGTTATATGACTTATTGTGAATTATTTTATGTATTAAATATAAATTATATTATATATATTAAAAATATTTTTTAATATCAAAATGTGTCCTAACATGTTGAAATATGACATTTTTTAGAATTAACGTGTCGGCGTGTCATATCGTGTCGTATCCCATGTCGGTGCATCATAGATCTTAACAAGAAAAAGAAAACTATCAGGAGCAAGCTATTTATGTTCGATGGTCATACTTTGAGTCGAATTCTAAATGATCATAAACTGCTCCAAAGAAATTTCTGTGACCATGAATTATTTGTATGAAGTCTATATTAATCCTCTAACAAAGACTTCTCAGGCCTAGCAGCGTGCATGAATGAACAAGGTATCAGATAAATATTTGATAATGAATTACTTTTATAAATTATGTCTAGATTCATAACAAGGTATCAAACAATGTATTTGTTCTGGATAGCTCACTTACGTAGGCCCAACCGCTGCTGGGCCCAGTCTAAAAAGCCCACTTCTAGAAGACAACATAGGATTATCCTTCTCCCCCATGTACATGGCTGCCTATGCACACTGGCAGGGGTTCAGCATGCCTAGCCTTTTCAGGCTGGTGGGGGTTCAGGCTAGGCTGGCTAGGTTCACTGGGGCTCCCATTCTAAATACCCCCTCTCACATTGAGGATGGGGCTTCGGCTCCTCCATTCCCAGCCACTTCCACACCCCCCCTTAATTCACACCATGGGAAGCTCCACTAGTGCTTTGGTCTCTACCAAAGCCACTATGGACACCCCCTATATCAATATACTTCACCCTCCATGGGTCACATTTTATATACACCAATATTACAGTATTCAAAGGAACAAACCAGTAAGACTCAACTAGGCGTGAAAGAAAACAGAATGCAAGAACAATACAGATTGTTTGAATTAGATTTTATAAATCATGTCCAGATTCATAACAAGGTATCAGACAATGTTTTCAAAGGAACAAACCAGTAAGACTCAACTTGGCGTGAAAGAAAACAGAATGCAAGAACAATCTGATATAGATTCTAGTATTCATTTCCTTGGTCATTCTCATCCTGATTCTCAGGTGAGGCATACACGAGGTCAAACTCGTGGTCAATGCGCTCGAAGACTTCAGCCATTCTGATACTAGTGGAGTTTGAAACCATATAAACTGCCATCTGCACCTTAGCAAGGTCACCCCAGGAACAACTCTTCAAACCAGCAGGGCACCAACAGACTAAATGGTCCCCTTGCTCTTGATGGTGACAGCAACAACATTCCCATCTTTGGTTTCTTGCCATAATCAAGAGAAGGGAACTTGTGCCACCACCAACGCAATTGAAAACCAAGAAGCCTTGGAGGCCAGTGCAGTTGTCAGCAATTTTTCATCTAAAGAATGCATTCTATCACAACAACAAAATAAATAAAATAAAATAAAATAAAAAACATTGCCTTCCTTTAGGCATAGTGAAAAATTTGCTTAAACAAAGGTAGGTTTATCTGAAACAAGCTATAGACTTGACAGGGTAAATTTTGCAGTAAGTCAAAGTGCACATCACTTTTACAGAATCGGAGGGAACATGCGTGATTGGGGAGATATTACATACTCCTGGATATACTTCTTAGAATTACTTGGGTCAAGAATCCAATGAATCTCACTCATGTTTGGCGTCTCAACAAAGGACATAGTAAACTCTCCTATCTTCTCAATCTTCCCTCTCTTGCCTGCCCTTAGTATAAGGTTGTTGCGCTGGTAGGAAAAGATGCCATTTGTCAGATAAATTATGTCTCCTGGTTCAAAAGCATTACACTCATCTCCCCAAAGCTGAAAATGAACAGCTGCTGTCTCATCAGCTACAAGCGCCAAGCACATCTTATTTTGCCCTTCTAGTGTTGTCCTGCCTTTCTCTAGAAGTATAAATTTAGTGTCAATGTTGTTTTGAGCTGCAGGCACAACGTCTTTGAGAAGAATCATTTTTTATATGTTCCTGCAAGATCCTGCATTTTATTATACAGAACATGTAATAAAATTCAAAGCTTTTGATTTAGTATGGAACAATCATGTAATGGGTGTCTCAGCTATAGAAGAGGAAGACACTAGTGTAGTCCTTCACGAGTGTTTTTGAAAGAAAATTTAGAAATCTAAGAAAAATAAAATTGAAATGAAGGAAATTAAAATGCAGTAATTGGAGGACCCCCAAATAATCCTACGTATGCCATCCTACTGACATTCTGCTGGAATTTTCTAGAAAGAATCCTAGAAAATTAGGATTTAAAGGAGAAAAAAAATCGTTTCCAATCTAATAGCATTCACGCGTAAAATTGCTTTAAATAATTATTATCATTATTTTCACTTGGACACTCAAATAGTTAAAAATCTAACCAAAAGGAGGCATGCAGTGCATCAAATTTCAAGCATCTTGACAACCAGTGGAAGAGAAACAAAATTAGGCACAGCCAATGTCACAAGATGCAAACATGTTCTACCAAATCCTGAGATGAACATTCAAACCCACAGCATAATCTAAAACATAAAATCAATTTAATTTTTTATTCTTTTATGAAATCAAATTAACTTTAACATGGACAGGAGAGAATACAAGCTATGGTTTGGTTCTAAAAGGAAAACAGTTTAACATGGTTCTAATTTGAATGCTCTGTGAACCTACAAGCAGAAGACTGCGTACCTGGTGCGGCAGTGATGTTGGATTGACTGTTACAGAACAACGACGGAGAGATTAAATTTCGCAATTGCGAGAATTCGGGAATAATAGTATATGAACTTGAGTAAATATTCGGGAACCTACCCAAGAAGGAAATTTTTTTCTTTTTTTTCTTTTTTTTTTTTCTGGGAAGAAGAAAATTTTAACCTAACCTAACAAATGACGGGATCCAAACCTAAGAAGAAATTAAAAAAAAAAAAAAAAAAACTAAAGGTCACCACCGTCAACAATTATTTAATTTAAAAAATATTAGAAAAAATCTTTTACTAAAGAAGGGCCCCTTTTAAAATGAAATTGAATTTAACATTGGATTTTGTACAAGATTAACGTTTGTCATTTTTTTTTTTTGGTAAGTTAAAGTTTGTCATTTTAAATAATATAATTTTGTACTATTTTTAATAAAATTATGTCATTTTGTTGTGTTTTTTCATTTTCTTTGATTTATAAAATTAGAAATAAAAAAATTTAAAAACACACCAAAATGTCATAATTTTGTGTCATTTAAAATAATATATATATTTTTCCTTAAATTAATTGCATAAACTACTAATAAATTTTAAAAAATATTTATTTTCTTAATGATATAATGAATTCGAACATGTAAAATTATTTATAAAAACTGAATCAAGATAATTTAATTTTAATTTGATGAGATCACTCCCACTCTACGTGTAATCAAAACTCAACTCATTGTTATTTAGAAAATAAACAAGTTTGAGTTAGTTAACTTTAATTAATTAATAATTCGTTTTTTTTTTAATTTTTAGTATTTTTTATTTTTTTCATAAGATAGAACATATGTAACAATAAGAAATTCTTAATTTATTAATATGTAAACTAACATAATAAAAAAATATGAACATCATAAAATAAATAAACAATTACTAATAAAAAAAAGGCATATCTTAAAAACGACAAAGCATACTTCACAAATACTTCTCTAAAATCAAGTCGCAATTCTTCATTGAAAGATTTTAATACGACA
Organism: Gastrolobium bilobum; assembly: GCF_033153095.1. Lineage (NCBI taxonomy): Eukaryota > Viridiplantae > Streptophyta > Magnoliopsida > Fabales > Fabaceae > Gastrolobium > Gastrolobium bilobum. Next base: position 761,889 of record NW_026896335.1, on the reverse strand, counting down.
ATTGCCTTGTACAGTATTAAAACTAAACGTATTATTTTCTCAAACGATCTAAACACATGCAGATGTTAATATAGGAAAATGAGAAGATAAAAAAGCATAATTTCTCCTACGCGGAACTTGAGATACTTCAATGACAATAGGTCAAGTTTGTCACTTTCTTTTATTTTAAATTCTTTTTCCTTGGTAATTTTTATTATCATTTATTGTTTTTTTTTTCAATTAGGAAAAAAAAAAACTCGGACAAAATTGAGTGTACTAAATCATGAATGGGTTTCGGTACATACACTTGACTTGAGCCATCAATTTTCTTGCTTCTAAACGTTTTCTACACCATAAATACCTTACAGGAATCTTGTTCCGCAGCTACTTTGTTACACAACCAGTCAGAATTGCAGCAAGGAATGCTTACAGTAGCAGTGTAAAGGTTTTTTTTTTTTTTTTTTTTTTTCCTTTAGTTCCTGTTTTATTACCTTAATTTAACTTCCCTAACTTTAACGGGGCATGTCTTCAGAATGAGTCAATGAACAATTCAAGTCACAGGCTGCGCACCATTCCATGCATTGTGCTCTACATCAAATTCATCCATCTTTTGGTTTCGGCTTTCTTGTAAAAAACTAACACCAGACCATATCCCACGGATTAATAAGATGCTTACAAACACTACACTTCCAAGTGTGCATACCACCTGCATTGAATTATACTAAATATATCAGTACCAAAATGTTTAAGGTGAGTAGAACAAGTTCAGAAGAAATCGGTGAATAGCTGCTCCAGGTACTACAAAGCCAAAATCTTTAGCAACTAAAACTCAAGAATAAGAATAGATGTATTTTTCACTCCATGCCAAAAATCAATTGGCAAAATTCATCACCATTACACTTTAACAAATCCTGCCTGCATAAAATAAACTGATGCCACATATTAGATATCAATTTTGCACTGAGATCTCTGAACCGTTGGTCTTTCACCTTGTCATATTTCTAAGAAAATGTTGTTTAACAAAAACAATCTGAAAGTGTGACAAAAGCTTCAACAAAGTCAAGCACTTAGATTTTTCACAGTTCTTTATGGAAATCAAGTAAAGTGCAACATAAACAACAATCAAATCCAAATTCAGTTCAATAATGTATTATGTACCCAAATGTTGCCTGGAGAAAAACTTCATAAGGATATGCTACAAGTTTTTTTCTTGTGGTTAGGACCTTGACTTGCTGTGATTAAAAGGCTATCCCCAACCCCATATTTTAGGGTGGGCATTGGAGCAAAAGGGCGCGAATGAATTGAGTTATTCTGACCTATTCAAGCTTGATTTGTCAAAGCGAAGCTTAAGCTTTATTTGCTTGACATTAAAAGCTTATGAATAACTCACTGTGAGTGTGCGTGCTTGACCTATTTCGTGTTCTGTATGGCGCTTTGAAAGTAGTAACCAAAGGTCATGAAGAACCTTTTTCTGCTCAGCAATAAAAGCTAGGAGAACTAAGGTTAAAAACAGCTAAACAGGTAAAACTCCACAATGCTATCAGTACAGAATGCAAAAAACTCCTAACTATAATCATGCAGGTCTCCAAAAGTATCATTAAATGCCCAAAAGAAATAAAGCCTGTCGTAAGCATAAAATATGCTAAAGGTTGGATTTTTTTTCTTTTCTTCTAGAAATGGCATTCAGTAATGATGTTAACAATGTTCATGCCCATTGTAAATGAATGAAAACAATACCTCAAGAAATGCCTTCAAAATCCACAAGCATGCCAGCACAAGGACCCCATTTACAGAAAATCCCACCTGTAATAGAAGTGATGTTTAATCCCCCGAAAAATAAAAAATCCGGTAGTGATAATCATAACTTGCAGCTTAGAATCGCCAGATCAGGTGTTTTAAAAACAAAGTAACCAATGACCACGTTATTCAAGTATCTGAATTAACACAAGCATAAATCTTCAGAAGCTGAATACTATGCAAGAGAAGATATACAAATGCACATAATATATTAACTTGCATTACAGAAACCTATTCGACATTTTCCGACGAAAGGTTGAAGTTGGGGGTATATAAGGAACGGAAGAGGGATGATAAAAAAAAAGTGAAGCTATGCATTTTGGAGCATGTAGAATGAAAATCACTTCACACAAATATGTAAATAAGTGAGTATTAAGCTAGTCGTACCAGCTTGGTAGAGATGGGGACAGGGAGAACAGATCGAATTGCTTTTCTCGCTCTCTTTGACACCTTCTTGAACACATTCTGAACGAACCTCACCAATAGATCAAAACTCCGATCCTCATCGTTTTCGTCGTCGTCGTCACTCCACGCGCGAGGGTCATGGATGAAATTACTGCCGCCGCCCTGAAACGAATTCGATTGTAATTATAACAGAAAGCGCGAATCATGAATAGGAAAATCGAATTGATGAAGTGTTCACCTGAGGCTGAGGCTGAGGCTGAGAGAAATTGGAGACACGTTGACTAGAAGCGTGACGAGGAGGAAGGGCGATTCGGCAAGCACGAAAGGAAACAGAATCAAGATTAAGGGAAGAGCGAAAGAACGCAAGAGGAGCTGATTTAACTGTCACTGAGAATGGCATAACTCCCCCTCTCTCAAACAATACACCTAACTACCAAAAGAGCATCGCAAATTTGTTTAAAATTTTAGTGTTCATACGAGTATATATTTAAATTAATACATAGATAAACAATGAAAATACGCTTGATAGTTTTCATGATTCAAAAATTTATACCAATATCATATCTTTAGATAATTAATTTAACTATTTTTTTTTGCATTTCTTGTAAAAAAAATTTCCTACCACATTCAGCAGCGCCACCCTAGACAGAATATGTTCTCATATTAATAAAATTAAATTTGGTCATTCATTCAAAAGAAATATAATAACAGCAGTAGTAATAATAATAAAATTTTAATTTTCCTTATAAGGAGCAGTGGGAAGAAATGCTTGGGAGCTTGTGATTTCCACGCTGGTTTCGACATTTAATGTCATCTGCGATTACGATTACCATTGACCATATTGAATTCTTGATTATGATTATATTATGACAAGGAAACATAGCTCGATCTTCACATAATGATCATTCTAGTTCTAGTGAAAAGATGTAAAATAAATATACATAATTACATTTACAGATATCTAGTGAGACGTCAAATACGTGTGTGTACATAATCATTTACATTTGGCCCCTGAAAAATGGATCACTGAGGAATGGACTGGAGAATGTCCCTCCACCATTAGGGAAAAGTGTGAGAAAGCAGATAAGGCCAAGGACAATACCCCAAGCATATCTGCTTTCTCCAAGAGGGGTGATCTCGTCTTTTGCGGGAATTTCTTCCCCGCCCCTAAAGAAGGTTGCAAACAATCCCCATGCCAAGCACAGAACACTACCACTGAGGCCACCAATACCAAGCAACAATGAAGTGGCGAAAGATAACAGTGCAGCAGTGCTTCTGCCAAACATGGCTTGAGCAATCCGGCCTCCTTCTAGTCTCCCACACGGCAACAAGTTCAAGGAAGTCACCACCATGCCTGTATAACCATTAAATTGTTTAGCCATCTTAATCCAAAGTGGCGTTTTCCAACCACTTTCTCACCTAATAAATAGAATGTAAAACCAAAATCTGCTATTACCATTCTCCTACAAGTTCAGGCTAACTAACATACAGGGCTAAAATTTGGCAAGGAAAAACTTTTAAAAAGTCAAAGCTGTAACTTAAGTGTTGGCATCTAAATCGTTCTAGATATTAATAATTTAATATCAGAAATAATTGCTAGTTTCCCTAGAAGTGAAAACTGTTGAATCATCCAATTTAACCATATTCATGAACATTTGCCATAATCGGTCAAACAAGTAACCTGGATATTTAAAAACTATTAGATCTTAGGTTCCAAAACATGTAGACTTGCATACTGGATCATTCTTTTCAAAAAGTGAAGACAAGGATAGAAATCACAACAAACCCACCTAAAAGCCCAGCAAACGCAAGCGGATCAACAGGAACTCCAACACCTTCCACGGCATAAGGCAACACATTTCCAAGATCATCCGTGTAAGGCCCAATAACTAATTGGATGAAAGAAAGCAAGGGGTTGTTATAGAAAAATTGAGGCCGTATATACCTGCAAGTAAATAAGCACTAGAAAGTCATAATCATGAGAAATGATGTCCATGGAGTATGTTGGCCGTATAATTGCTGTAATGCATCGAACTCATATGGCCAATATGAGGCAACAATGTCCACTGAACATGCTGGCCATATTATATTATTATTGCTGTAAATTGTAATGCATAGAACTCGTATGACCAATGTTATACCGCAATATATCTCAGTTTAGCCTTCTTAAATTTATTCAGCATTGACTATATGCCATTTTCAACTTATACTCAGGTAATATTTTTCATAACCATGTAATTCTTGACCTCGTATCATAGGCCTTTTGTATAAAGCTATTTGTTGATCATAAAGTTGTGGTTCCAGCAAACAATTTTTCACTTAATAATTAATCAAGTTTAGTTTCCTTTCCTTTTCTTCTTGACCCAAAAAAAAAAACCTTCAGAAGGTACTATATATACACTACTCACAATGCGTTATCGCCCCCATTAAAGCTTCCATCAGCTATAAAGGCAGCAACAGCAAGCACTAATGAAGTCAAATATGCACTAGCAGTGCGGGCTACAGGAATATCAAAAAGAGCTTTCTTGTTCGGGAGGAGGGATTCATAATTATTCATCACTCCTAAGCACCCAGTCCAATTAGATGGCACCAGAAAAGAAGGGCTGAGTTTAACACCATAACGAGCTGCTGTTACCCTGGTGGCTATCTACACAATGAAAACAACATAGCCATAGAATAAATTGAATGTCAAAGATGACTATCATGCATGATATACACTTGTAAAAACAGTGGCCACAAAAATCTTTTGAGATAATTAGCATGAATACACACAGAAACATGCATCATGCTTGTGTCTGGAGGCTGTATATTTAACCACTACACAACCCTAACATAGAAAATTGAGCAACGGCCACTATGTCCCTTAAAGATGATATGCCTATCCAATAAACTACAAAAAACATTATGTACCAAGAGAACTTTTCAGATTTTTTTTTATGCCATTTTTTTGTGCATTTTCTTTCTTATTATAAGATAAACAAGTATTTATCAGTTAAAAGAAGATTATCATTAAGGACATATTAAATCAGAATCAGAACATAATATGGGATAAACTGTCAGGTTTGTTGGAAATCTTGAAATATAACTTACCTCAGAAACTCCCAGAATGGATAAGAACCCACCAAATAGAGGCGCAACATTAGCTAGATAGTCATCAAATGTAGCCCCAGGTTTAAGGAAGAAGCCACTCATCAGAGCAACTGTTCCAAAGGTAGTAACGGATAATGCAATTGCACTAAAATAGCCCAGAGGAGTACTCAGCTTAGTTGACTCAAATTGGAGATCCATTTCTGCTTTGGGTTGGACCATACAAACCTGAATGTACAATTTTTTTTTTCGCAATGACCATTCCAGCAATTGTAAATGTATCAGTGAGAGTTCACGTTGTAGAACTGCGAAAGTGACTACGAAGCTAAGAATTTAAACATTCATATGGTTGGCAGATATAAAATAGGTTGCAAAATTAGATGTCAATATCATAGGAAAGTACCTGTTTGGTAATGTCATTTGTTTTTTCTTCCATGAACCATAAGACAATCTCCCGGCCGGCTGCATCAGAGAGCTTCTTCTCCAACTTGGGGATGACCTCATCAATGGGTCTCCTTAAATTCCCAATGAAAATGCCTCCATCTCCAAATCTTCGAACATCCGTTGCAAAAAACGTGTCAAACCCAAAGCAACTCTTTAACTGCATCACCTCAAATAAGTAACATAATTACAACGTTTATATAAAGACAAAAAGTAGTATAATTTAGGGAAAAATTAACCAATACTACTCTAATTTATTCCAGAATCACTTATGTTTATGTCATTGTGATTTTTTTTTTTACATATGTCCTGATTTGTAAAATGATATATTTTTTATCAGATATACCCACGTGATTTTTTAATTTTTATAAAGCACAGAAGCATGTGATAAAAACAAAACCACCTATGTACCAAAAAAAAAAAAAAAAAAAAAACCACAGATGATTTTAAAACAAACCACGTGTGCCGAACTTTTCCCTATAATTTAATATACAAATTCATAAGAATAATAAATATAATACCTTGTTAAGATCAAGAGCCCTGAAAGTTTCTTCAGCCTTTTGCAGTCTCTCCATTTCGTTGGTCAAATTATTACGCAGTAAGGTGTTAAAAAGAGAGAGAATAGGGTTATCGGTGGATTCCCTGTCAAGGTCCTTAAGCTTCCTATCAGCCCTCTTCTTCTCTAGTTTTATTGCAGCTTCAATAGAAGGGTTGCCCATGAATTTCTTAAACTCCTCGTCCGTTTTCCAATCCATTTCCTGTTCCTGTTCCTGCTCCTGTTGTTTCTTAGTAGAATCTTCATCGTTGCTCGGATTCTCAGGAACATCGGCAACCGTGGTAGAAGGGGAGGAGGAGGAGGAAGAGTCGGTTTCTTGTTGGTCTTTGAGGGAGGACCTGAGGCTGAGGGAAGTGCGTTTGGAGCAGAAAGAAAATGAAAGGTTGGTATTGGTATGGGTATGGGTTTTTGAATGAAGAGGGAAAAGGAAGTTGCTCCTGTTGTTAGTGTTAGTGTTGGCAATGAAAGAAGAATAGGAAAGAAGGGAAAGAGTAGCCATTGCCATGGGAGATGTTGAAAAGAGAACATGATTGGGGATTTGTATAATTGTAGTAGTCGAATCGATGGCCAATTCCAGAAGGTTGGAGAATTTCACATCTGGACAACCAACCAAACCATGTCTATTGTCTAGACACTGCTTGTGTTGTGCTTTCGGATTTTGATCGAGACGCCTATATTTCCATAATAAGTTTTATTTCGATTAAGCACGAGCAATAAAATAAAATAAAATACGGGTGCCAAAAAAATCAAATCAATGGAATCGATCCATAAACACAATCCAACCGCGTCCAACAAATTATATTTTTTATTGGTTTAAGTTTTAACATCCAAATTTTTTTTGTATAATATTACTCTCTATTTGCATAAGAATGAAATATTTTTCTATACTCACGTATAATTGTTGTGGAGTCTACCAAGAAAAAGAAAAAGAAAAAAATAGTAGTTCAATTATTAATGTGACTAAATAAGTGTAGAAAAATATTCCTCTCTTATACAACTTGAGAAAAATATTTTACAATTTTTTTTCTAAATCAATTTCTGTATCACGTTGTTTTTTAAAACCGATTCAATTCGAAAAATCCAACCACTTTACGAGTTGAATTTAGTTTGGGATAGAAAATCAAATTAAACCAAGTCGAACTCATCTTATAAGTGTAAAAAAATGACTTTTTGACCCTTTTACCTTCGTTAATTAATTAATAATTATTTTGTCCCTTATTCAAAATTATCTACTAATCTGCCTCTCTTTAATTGATTAACTTGAAGATTTAATCGATTAAATAGTCAAAACAGACAAAAATAATTGAGTTGAAGATTTAATCGATTAATTATTCAACTTAATCGATTAAATCTTCTTGGAAAATGAGTACATGTATTCAAATGAAATAAAAATCCACCTCTTGATTGACGTCCGATTTCTCCATCTGAACAAAAACTTTAGACCCATCCCTTTGAATACTAGGCTTCCTAAACGATGAACAAGGTTGCCTGCATTCTGATTAATCCACGTTTGGTTCTCCGATTTTATGTTTTTTATCTAGCTTTCATCGTTGCCTATCTAACTTGAATTAGACGTGATTTGTTGAAAATTCACTGTTACGGAATGCTTTTTGGACGGTGGTATTATTTGTAAAAATCGGATAAGTTGCAAAATTCACTGTTACGTGATTTGTTGAAAATTCACTATTACCGTTTGGACAAGTATTGGCATAGAGGGCAATGTTTAATAAAAGGATAGTTTCGTAAATTCAGAATAATTTCCCATCAATATTTTATATTCAACCAAACAACTTTTTTTATATTTTTCTACCAAACTAAGTTTCCAACCATTTCCCTATCAATTACATTTTCCTATTATTCAAAAAAATTCTCCTCAACCAAACACCCCCTCAAGAAGAAAAAGAGGACTTTGGGGACTAATGGTATGTGGTGGAGAGATCTAAGTAATAGCACTAAAAAAGAGGCTTTTGTCATCAGGAAGTGGGAAAAGTCCTCTTTTTTTCTTGAAAGTATTTCAGAAAAAGCCTAGTTCAACGTTTAGGAAGTATAGTATTCAAAGGTGAATTCTTATTGCATTTGAATACATGTACTCATTATTATCTATCCCAAGAAGACTTAATCGATTAAATCTTCAAGTCAACCATTTTTGTCAGTTTTGATCATTTAATCGATTAAATCTTCAAGTTAATATATTAAAAAGGGACAGATTGGTAGATAGTTTTGAATAAGGATTAAAATAATTATTAATTAATTAATGAAGGGTAAAAAGGTCAAAAAGCCAAATTATATAAATTACTACCACATATCAAATGGCATGTTATTATTTGAATCTCTTTATTTAAGAGGTGAATTGTATTAGGATTTTAAAATATATTTTTTGTGATACAATTTTTTATAAATTTTAAAAGATTATTTAAAATTAGAGGGATTTTAAAGACTTTTTTTAAAAGACTTTTCTTACAATTGAGATTTTATAAAATTGAATTTTAATAGAATTTATAAAATTTGAAAGGATAATATGGATTTATAAGATTTTAAAAAAAATCATATGAATTTTTAACAAATATTCAAAATTACAAAAGTCAATAAAAAAAACAAAGAAATACAATAATATTAATAAAAAAATAAAATCTAATATAATTTTCTCAATCAATAAAATATAATATATTTTTTAACAAACATTCAAAGTTATTAAGCAATAGCTCTCCACATATCTAAAGTCATACTAGTCTTCCACATATTAGCATTTTCTCGTTCTTGCTTTTGGGTTTAACCAATGGGTTGAAAATTATCTTCTTCATTTGATATCAGAGCTATGCAAATATGATTATAAGACCCAATTTTTTATTTGTTAAAATAATTTTAAATTTGTAAATAGAACCTAAAGTTCATGATAAAATATCATTTGAAATTTTTTACAATTAATCTTGGAAATCTTGGGTTTTTTGTTCTACGTGATGAGAGCTTTTTAACTGTATATTCATGTTTTCATTGAGTATTCTAAGAAAATTTTGAATTTCAATTTCTGGGTTTTATTACATGAAACTTTAGAAAATTTCTCAAATTATTTTCAATCGATTCATTGAAACTTTAAATTGCTTTTGAGTTTTTGAAAAACAAGTTGTTAGTTATCTATTGGTACAAAAATTATTTGAAATTATTTCCAATAGTGAAGGAATTTTGTTCATGAATGTATTGTTAGTTTGTTACGAAATATAGGATTCATGTTATGAAGATTTCAATCTTTATTTAAATTGATATTGTTTCAATAATGTAAAACGAAAATTGGTTTGAGTGTTTTAGTTCCCGTGTTGTTTTCCTAATGTTATATGTTGTTTTTAATACAAAAATCACATCGTTTTGTGCCAAGAAAAATTGTGACTCATGGCTTGAAATTTTTTTTTTAAAATTTCCAAAAGCTCTAAAAAATCGCTCAAACATCTGTTGTTTTTGAGATGGATTATTTTATAATCTTGTTGGTTTGTTGTTCCTGTATTGTTTTGTGATGAAAATTGCCCAAAAATCTACTACTTTTGAGCTTTGACAAAGCTCTAATGGCGGAACTCAGTTTCGAGCAAGTCAACCCGGTTTCGAGCTTTGTGAGAGATGCATCATATTTATATTTCTCACTAAAAAATCTAACAAAATCTATATCAATAGAAAATTCATTAAAATCGTCATATTTTTTTTATTTTTTTTTTATAACAAATCGTCATATTTTTAAATACCACATTATTGTTTTTCTTTTGTTTGAAATCCTGATTGAATATCAACGGATTTGGACAGATTCTAAAATAATCTTTTAAAATCCTAATCAAATAACAGTGACTTTTTTAATTCTTTAAAATCCTAATTAAATGCCACTGAATTTTTTTGACCAAAAATAATCCATTAATCTTTTGAAATTCCAATCCAATACACCTCCTCATTCAGTTTAATTCAGCACAGAAATCAAATTTTCTATTTTATATTGGTGTATCATTTAAAAACTAGAAATTGAAACAAATATATTTTTCAAAATAAGTAAAATTATAAAATTTAAAATCACCAAAATATATACATCATTGATTAAAAAAATGAATTTAAAATTTAAAAAATATCAGCAAAAGCAAACATGTGTCAGTTTTTAAGGAAGAATAAACAAAAAAATCTAATCACTCTCAATATAATCGGTTTTTTCTTCTCCAAAAAAGCGTCTTGACTTTTGCATAAATCAAGCTAAAAGACTTAAAGCGCATTGTGATGCGCATGTTTTCGAATTAAATTGATAGATAGTTTATCAAACAAATTAAACGATAATATGTGTCAAAATGAGGTGCATATGAAATCTCCAAGACTGAATTAGGCTAGAGACATGATCCTTGATATTTTTGAATGTTAATCCATTCAATGGCGGTGTTAAAGTAAACCAAGCCTCACAAGCGAGTATGCTTCCTATGAACATGGGCTGATTAAAATGAATCAATTATTTCCCTGACAATGTCATCCATGATAGCATCCCCTATCTCCATGTGTATCTCCCAATCTACAATTTGGAAGCTTTTCCACTCTTGCGATGATGTGACAGAGTATTCTGTATGTAACAGATGGCTGATCTTTTTAACTCGTTTATATTGTTCCTCCAACAAGTTAAAATGCTCATGTATAATACTCAGCAGGTTTTCTGGCTCTGAAACTGCTTTGATTGAAAGACCTTTACCTTCATTTTTACGAAACTCTTTTTCTTTTTGTACACAGTGAAATGGAAGCTGCTCCCTCTTCTGCAGGATCCTTGTGTTACTTGGGCATAGAGAAGCGGTCTCAACCATCTCCTCTAGTTTGTTCTTTTTTGCTCGTTTAAATTTCAAAATATTTGAGTTCACCATTAGCTTTCTCAGATAGGTTGAGAACACGGGGTCTCTAACAAGTTTCTGGGACAAACTCGGAAGAGGAATTACTCGTACTGGGGCTTCTGGATTTTTTAATTACAATTAAATAAAGCTAGTTAAAATTAACAGATACATGTTAATACTTTTTTCTTTTTTTTCTTTTCTGATTTGGTGAAAGTGTAGAACCTGCATTGGGTAATGGTTCCTTCCATCCTGATCCTTTGCTGTACTGCTGCCTGTTCTCTTTCGAGCTTATCCAATATGGTTTGGTACCTGTATCAACCTGTTAGCCTAACGAGTGAGCTTGCTCAATTTATAATGTGGTAATGAAATATTAGCGGTTGCAAATATACACTGACATTGTGAGTATCCTGCTATTTTTTACTATGTATTGTGGTTCCATAAAAGAATTCCTTACCTCCGATCTTCTCAATTCGGGGAGTGTTAATGTCTGAAACATGTTCACAAGAGTTGAGCTGTGATTTTCATATGACAAAACCTTGTCCTCAACATCATTGTTAGTAAAATGATCAGACACAGCCAATCTTTTGAATGAAAAGGGCTCATTTGTTTGTTGAGTAGCCACAGTAATTTCATGAACATAATATCGATCACAATTGGTCTCTTCAGCCCAACTTGATAACACCTGGTTGTCCTCTGTGGGAATGAGCTTGTAAAGTAGTGATCTCAGGATCCCTGTAGCATCTAAGAACCTTTTCCTTATCTTGTGTAAATCATATTTGATCGACCTGTTCAGATTCTTTGCTGAATAAAGGATGTGAGTGTTGATACTATCAGAGTTGTTGCAGTTCTTGAACATGTAACTTCTTTCAATGAGATAATTTTGCAATGAAAACGGCTCTTGTTGGTGTTGGAGATATTCTTTTAGCTGTTTTGCTGATTGTGGCTTGGAAGCATCCATCTGAATCGAAGGACCAAAAAGTGGGGAAAAAAGTAAAGATGTTGAAGCTGTGAATACAAGACTTTTTGAAGAAAGATGAAGAGCACGTGTAGCAAGTGGAAGCTAATAGAGCAGGCCTGTCTTTGATAATGGGTTCATAGTAGAGTTGGGAGTGCAAATAAATTTGATATGGATGGAGGGAGGAGCGTAAGAGGGAGAGGAAAGAAAGGTGTTGGTGGAGTGGGGAGGAGACATTCATGTCCAGCAAATATTTTAATTGACTGGGGAAACAGAAAGCTAAAGCTTGGCATCCTTGTAATCGATTAGTGGTGCCAACATGTTTGATTTATGCAATCTCTTGATTGCTTTGGTTTCTTACTAGCTTATGAGCTGCATCATATACTATAGGACATTCTCTTTGGAATGTTGTGTCAATCTTTTCGTATTTGTTTTCGTAGATGAGGAAAGCCCTTTATCACTCTGTCATGTCCTTCTCTACTTCCTTTTCTAAAATCAGAATATTTGTTTACTAAAGATATAAAATTGATCATGTGGGTGGGTCTTATAATTGGCAATAGTCATATTGCTTTATTCATTTGGCCCAAGCAGGAGTGATTTAAGTTATAGAGATGGGGACGTCATGTTTAGGCATCCAATAAATACATTGGTTCCTGACTTGTTAAAGGATGGCTTAGCCTTCAAAGGCGGGCAAAGTGAATTATTTGAAAACTAAAAAAAAAAAGGGCACATTCCAATCCCCTTTGTCATTTATTATATAATCTTCTTGGCAAGCAATTATTATTAAGGAAAAAAGTAGTGAGATGCATTGCTGGGCCTGTACAAGCAAGCTCACGGACAAATAGCCGAATTCAGCTTTTAAAAAATTATAATAATAAAATTATTTGAAGCTGATCCCAAGAAAAAGATATCTGAAATCGGCTTTGGCAACCTTTATCTGCTGGAGGTACCATCTTGCGTTAACCTTAAGAAAATGGTTGTCCTTCTTTGTTTGCAGGATGAATGCGTCTCTTTATTCAGCTGTCTCTGACATCTGAAGCTGAACCTTACTCATTCCCTACTCCCGGAATTGGGTGTTTTATGGTACAGTCGTTGGCATGCCCGACCCTGATCTTCACCTCTAATTATGTGTTCATTTCTTTATTACTTCTTGAGCGTTTTTCGTCTTCTTAAAGATATCATTATAAAGTAATTCTTTGAGAACTCACTAAATAATTTTTGGTATAATTAATTTGGGATAATAGTATCGGAGTTTTCATGATTATATGAGATTTTTTTAACATGCACCCATGCATGGTTTTTTGGGTGCTCTTTTTCCAAAAAAAAAAAAAAGTTCTCTTTCATTTATATCTTTATTTTTTTTTTTAAATTTTCTTTCGGTCCTTTTTTCCTTTCATTTTTGGATAAGGCCCATCAAGTCCGAGATCACAAAAAATGAGCTCGATCATATGATATAGAATTTAATTCTTGTTTTCTCTTTTTTTATAAAATTAAAAAAAAAATAAGCATAAGAAAGAGTTAGTTTGTGCATTTTTCACTCTTTAAAATCTAACAATTTTGCATAAAGAGACGTGTTAAATATAAAATGGTTAAAGTTCATCTGTTATCACCTATGATGCACGGACATGTTCTTTGAAAAAAAAAATGTGTGTCTTACGAGTAATCAACATTTTTTGACATGCGGTCAATGTTTCGACATGCTTCTAACATGCAATCAACATTTTTCGACACATTTCTTTCACTTGATCAACGTTTTCCAACACATTTTTTTTATATCCAAATTTTATTTTATTTTTTCTTTTAACGAAACATGAAAAATTAATTTGTAAATCAAATATTTTATGTTAAGAGATTTGACATGAAAAATTAACAAAGCATGAAAAATTATTTTTTCTTTATATTTATATTATGAAATTTGAATATTCGATTAATTATATAACTTATCATGAGCTGCTATATGTACTAAATATAAACTATATTATATATTAAAAATATTATTTAATATCAAAATGTGTACTAATGTGTTAAAATATAATATTTTTTAGAATTAACATGTCAACATATCTTGTCATATCGTATTTTGTGTCGATGTCGATGGAACGTAGGTTGTTACTCATTTTCTAGTAAAGGATATAACTATTATCTTCCTCTCCTTCATTTTATTATATATTAGTCCATGAGTAATGACTGATGACTGCTTATTCTTTTAACCTGGTGAAGTCTTTTTAATCATGTATTAATCAAAACTAAACTTTGACAATAATAATCAATACAATTAATGGTATACAAAGACTGAGTAGTGAATCTCATCTTTCTTGGGGATGGCAAGGTATATTTTTATACCGGAAATATTAGTTTTATGTTACATGAGAGTAGTTCTCTCACGTTACAGAGAGAGTTCAAGTGAGACTCACTATTAAAAAGTACAAAAGAAGAAGAAAGGATGCAATTTTTAAAGTAATAGAAAATAAAATAATTATCTCATATAAAATGAGAGTATTATTTCCATTTTTATATTACCGGTTTTTACAATCAGTATTTTTTCATTTCCCTTTACAAACCTGGTTCTTACAGCAATAAATGCGTCTGAATTCATAATGATCAGGAGCTTCGGTCACGGGAAGTGGATGGCAAGGGACAGAAATTATCACAATGTTTTGTACAATTGGTTTGCCAATTGCCACGAACTTTTCTATTAACCCATAATCAAAACACACAGCATAACGAGAAATTGAGTACCACCGCGTGCTGAATGGGCCACAAACAACGACAAGGGGAAAGGAGAATTCAGAATCAAGCACCAGCGAACCAGATTACTTAAGGGGGTGTTTGGTTCAAGTTTTTGGAGAGGATTACCAGTAATCCTTTTTTGGTAAATGTAATTACCACGTTTGGTAGAAGGAATAAATTACGATTCTCGGATATCCAAGGATTACCGGTAATTTGATTTATAAAGAAAAGTAACTATTCAGATTACCAAAAATAATATGGTAATTCGGAATACCAATCAGAATACCAAGTAAAGGGAAAACACAACAATAAATTTTGAGACAAAAATGCCCCAATACACATAAAAATTTAGATCCAATCTATCAATTACAAAAGTAAAAATAGTTTGGGGTTATTTTTGTAAAATAACCTCATATTCCAAGTCATATTTCGTTCTAAACCAAATATGGAATCAGTAATTTTTACCCAGTATTCCCGGTAATATTTTGGCGAACCAAACACATCTTTCGTAAGATTCCAAGTAAACTCAATTTCTACTGAATTCCCATTAATCATGATTCCCGGTCACCAAAAAATTTCTCCTGTACCAAACACACCCTTAGGTCACCCAAAAAAAACCTGATTTAAGGTGATAAGCCACTCCCATTTCTTAGACGAGAATGTTTAAAATGTACTGAACTTCGTGATTTTATAATAAAAAGTACTCAAATGTTTTTTTTTTTTCTAAGTTTGAGCAAGTGTATTTTCTTAAAAAAAATTAGGAGGTGAATAAGTTGTTTTATAGCCAAGACATGAGCTGCTAAATGTCAGAGACATCTCTCCTTAGATTATGATGTTGTCTGTTAGACTTATAAAAGTAATTTTTTTTAAAATTATTTGTCCAATACCCCTTAATTCAAAAATAAATGAATGTATAAAATTAAAATTATCGATAATTGATAGGTTAAACAAGATAATAATAATTACTTAAACTTTTTTCACAAGGGAAATCATTTTCAATGTCAAGATCTAGAAAACTGACAATGCTATCGAGGATTACATATCACCCATGTCACCCAAAAACAGAAAACCAAAATTCATCCCGAGTCAAAAGAGTAGTTGTGACTTATATTACAAAGGGATGGGGCAGCTTTTTGTTTAAGAAAAAGTATGTTGGGCCAAAGGGATGTCATGTCACAACCCCCTTGGCCCATGATAATGATGGGCCATCTGTATATGCCGAAAAGCTTATGCAAGTATAACTGAAATCTTTTTTATATGGTAAAGGCAACATACGAAGTTCAAGGCGAGGAATAACGTCTCTGATAAACGGAGGTAAGGAATAGGGAGGATTAAGAGGAATCAATATCAAGGTAGTTTTGGAACGGACAAATATTTGCTGCTCTTATATATGGTCCAATTTGGTTTCTTTCTTCTTCCCTTCAACACTCTTTTGTTCTTCATTTTTTTTATTTCCTTTTTCAATATATTTGACAGTAAGAATTTATTTATAAGAAGACTTTTTCTAACATAAGTTCTGCTATAGCATACATATTTAAAGTACGGGTTGAATGTTTCTCATAGTAAATAAATTTATTTCCTACACAAATAAAAATGTGTCAGGTCCATGTAGATCCAAGTGAGGAGAAAAGAAAAAAAGAAAAAATATGAGCTTCACAAACTTTTATATATATAGGAGATAAATTTATTTCTTATAACATGAGAAATAATAAACCCTTAAAAAACACTCATGCTAGTGTAGCTCAATTGACAATACAATAGGTGGAGAGATAATTTGAATTCGATTTTGACCAAATATATTTTTAATATGGGCAAAAAACTTCAACGCGATGTGAAGGTGATAATTAGGGTTGATATAAAAAATAAAAAAATAAAAAATTGAAACACGTATGCTCTTAGCCGTTTAGGGTACAAGTGAAATGTTAAAATGAGGTTAGGATCAACATCTTATCATAAAATCTTTGTAAACAAAAGAAACAAAATTTGTAACTGCCTATTCAATTATTTCCTGATTAAGACGTTTAAATGATCCTCTCTGCTGAGTCTCTCCCAATAAGGCAACAAAATTTTTATACGGAAGTGCTGAGGTGCTTTGACCACATAGAAAGAGACCCGGCCAAACAATGACATCGTGGTTCAATCTGAATCTGATCCTCTTCTCTTCGTCTACATGGATGTGGATCACTAACTGGTCAAATGTCAAATACAAAAATTTGTTAGTGGCATAGATGCTTTGGGTGGCTATGTGTAATGTAGGCAAGCAAAATCAATTCATTTATTGTGAAAGACTTCCACCATATTTCTGAGTCCATTAATTCCTCAATTTAATGCAGTAAGTCATCTGTTTTGCCTCTCTTTAGTGGCTTCAACATTAAAAGCGCGACTAGTCATTCCTATAAGCTTTACGAGACCATTATTGAAAGAGAAAAGAGAAAGGATAAATTTTATAATCATGTATAGCCAGTGGCGGAGCGAGGGATGCTAGGGTAGGCGGTTGCCCCCTCAAAATTTGAAGAATTTTTTTAATATAAGTATAATACAAAAAATCTTCATTTTTTCTCTCCATTAATGTGAAGTAGTTTTCTCCCACCGAAGAGAGTTTATAGAGTTTCTTTATATTCTCAGGTTTATTTAAGATTACATCACAGTGTTAGAAGTATCAATGACCACCAATACACCTACATGGTTTCTCTTAGTTCAAATTCTTTTAGCTACATGGCTCTTGTTTGTTGGCACAGACCTGGTGTAACAATTAGCATATGAAATTAGCATTAAATTATGAGAAAAGATCTCTTTATAATTTTTTTTACAAATTACACTAAGTATGACCAGTCATACACTATTGATTAAAGTATGACGGTCAGACACAGTATAGTTTGTAAAAGTTTCTAAACGAAAAGTTTGTAAATATAACATTTCTTTTTTTTTTTGGTAAACATATAACATTCCCCTTAAATTATAGTTAAAACCTCGACTTGAAACTAATAGTTTCAACTTTTATTATGCTTAGATGTTAGCACAAATCTTCTCATCCATGAATAAAAATAAGAAGTCCGAGAGTCTTATGAAAAAATGAACCTTATTCTTTCGATCCCTCTCCTTTTCTGTTGATCCGTGACAGAGAGGAAAGTGAGGGGCATCAGGATTTTGGTGATTATGCTTCTTGGCAATCTGTCTATTCTGATTTATCTTTGGCTTTTTTTTCTTGTTGGGCTAATAGTGAGTAAATAGAAAAAGAGGTTAAGAAATGACAGGGGTATGCTTTGAATTATCTATTTAGATTATAATAATTAGTACATATTTTTTGTGAAATCTAAACTTTTGCTCTCTTCTCTTTTTCATTGTTTTCTTTGCATAAAAAATGTTTATTTTAGGGGTTGAAAAGGTGTAGTTTTTTTCAAATTGATAGTAGATTTTGTCGTGACATCTTCCACCTCCTTCTTTCTCTCTATAACAAGTTAAAAGAGATATTTATAAGTTATGTTCTCTGGATTGGTATTTCGATCTTCCACATATTGTGATTGAAGAGAGGAACAAATATTTAATTTTTCGTATTTTGGCCTCTCATATATATTATGTTTGAAGAGAGAAACAAATGTTTAATTTTAGCTCCCCACAAAAAAAATTTCAGGGTCCGCCAGTGTGTATAGCCATGTTAGATTATAAATATTGTGTTATACTTATGGTACCGTTCACTTTGTTATAGACGCTACTATATATTAACATTGTAGAATGTAGATCACCTTCATCTGTGTGAAAATCTTTATGTCCCACAAGTACAATTATAGAACTTTCTCTGTTCATGTAAAGGCTTGGTTGGTTGGTTCAACCGTTATATCTCTCGTGGTGGTTGATTTACTTGGATATAAATCCAGACTTTATTTGGGATCAGAGAACTTGGGGAAGGAAGAAAGTGAAATAATTTTGAATCCAGAAATATCATGTTTTTAAGCCACTGTCCTTGCATCTTTTTCACAAGCAACAAACCCCAACTGCATTCGTAATTATAAAAAACTGTATTCATGTTAAGAAGAAATTCGTGAGGGTACAAAAGCTGATACTGAGTTAGATCGCACTATAGATGCAAAGGCTGAATAATAAATGAAAACCTTCTTCCATTTCCAAATGCCAATGCTGAATTCTTAACTTTTCTCTTTCCACCTTAAGTCATCCAACCGGCCAACCCCACCAGCTGCAACCATCTAATCAATGCGAAAAGAATTGTCCACAATTTGTGCCCTCTCAATGAGAGGCTCTCATTGCTTGAAGCTGCTAATGTTGCCCTTCATTGAACGGAGAAAAAGATAACCATGATCATTGTCAACCCTTATCAATTTAGAGTTCATCTACAATCCCCCACGCCTGAGGTCCACCAGCATAGCCCCGTGTGAGTATGGGATTCCCCTCTTAAGCATGCGAAAGATCATCATTTCATGAGCAACTTGAAAATCATTTTGACATATTTTTGCATTACAGATTTGCTTCTTCAATTTGATGCACATCATGATTGTTTGTAAGATCAGGTGACGTCAGAGTCATTAAGCAACTCTTATATATTCTAGAAAGAAAAAAGAATTAATCAAGAATAGCACAGGAAGCTATTCATAACACGCAGGTATAAGTAAAACTGTAAAAGTCGTATATCTTAATATCTTACCATAAAATATCGTTTGACAAATCCAAACAACTTAAATTCCAAAGGCGTTCCTGAGCCACAAAAGGGTAACATTAAAATCAGGTGTTGTACCAAATACCATTGGCGCAAGGGGTAAGGACTAAGGAGTTTGTGTCCCTTAACCGGTGGTCTCGTGTTCGAGTCCTCAGAATGGAAAAAATGTATGGGAGAGTCGCTCCTTTTATAGAGTCCCACAATACTCAAACCAGACTAATCTGAAAGATGAACCGATTGAAAAGAGTAAAAAAAAAAAAATGTTGATTGAAGAGAGCAGATATTTCAACCCTCAATTTGGGTCTTACCATATAACATAAACTCACCAAATTATGTTGAAGAATATATGTAATACTAGAATGGACTTCAGCAAACTGCAGAATATGCATAATTGGAGCATAACAGAAGTAGCTATATTAAAGATAACAACTAAATGACAATATGAAGTTCACACTTGACAGGCAGCCGTAGTCTTTCTTTAGACCCCTCTAAACTCATGCTAAGCGAGGGAATGAATCTTCTCCTATTAATTTGTGTATTATCTCGCATCGTATATCTTTCCAAATCTGCATAAGCCCCATCTATTTAATCTAAAGTTACATGTGAGATTTTAATGGGACATGATCAATTATACTCATATATAATAACTTTAATTTATTATTCATATGAGCAGTTAGATACAACTTACAAGTGGAGATTGAATTTAAATTTTTTTATTCTTATATAAATGTAAATTGATACCATTCCAAAAAATAAAAAAATTGATATGCCCCAATTTTAATTAAAAAAATATTATTTTTACTAACATAAATTTAAAATCGAAAGTCATGTTAAGTGAACGCTTTTACATTTTTTTTAAATAATAATAATAATAACTAAGATTAAGAATGTGCACACAAAAAAAAAAATTAATATGAATATTTAAAAAGTATTAATATAATCTGATCCAAATTTAATAGTGAAACAAATTCAAACTTTCATTTATTGTATATCTGATATCTCCGTTTACCCTTCTCTTGGGGTAAGAAATGGCTTCCTAATTTCTATCCTTACTTTTTTTAATAACCACCTTAATTATTTTTCAAATAAAGTACTTTTTGATTTCTCAATAAATATTATTAGGCCTAATTTAATTTCTTAAAATAAGTTAAAAAAATCTACTCGCGATTTTTTCTAAAATTCAAAGAAAGTGACTTACGCGTGGTCTTCTTTGAATTTTAGAAGAACCATAATTTTGACTAAATAGACCTGTTTTAAATTTCAGACAAATTATAAGTCGACTTTTTTTTTTCTAAAATGACCTCATAATTTTTGTTGAGTGCCCAAAAAATAATTTACTTTTATCTTTATCTTCTTTTTGAGGTGAGTGATTCCTCCAATATCCCACGAAGCTTCAAACTTCAATTCTTTGAATAGGAGAAATTCCAAATCGGAACTAGTCAATGTTAAGAATTCAGGGGAAGCACCTGGATTGATAAAGCCAAATAGTGATTTTGTCAAAATAAATGGATTGTAGAGTTAACGAAGATTACTTGTTTCCAGAATACCAACTATTGACTATGAACAGAATCACTAAATTTTCAATGACTGCACCAAGCATTTAGTCATGCCAGTCTGCAATTAATCTCTGTCCGATCTTGAAAATTCCATTTCCTTTTTTTTTTTTTTTTTTTTTTTTTTGTATAATGAAGCCTTACTTGTTAATTGATTTTATTGTAATTTATAATTATTTTTGTACAGTTCTAAAAGACTAAAGTTTCATTTTTGCCCCTTGTAGTTCCACGCTGTCTATAAATTGATTCTATTTGGAGTCCAACTCTAGCTGCGGTTGTAGAAAGCAGAGAATGAAAATGTCGTCTAAGATCAGTGTTTGCATGGTAGCCTTCTTCTTCCTCTTCCTAACCCTCACATATGCAGGCAGACCTGTCCCTTCTTCTTCCAATGTTATTTCGAACAATATTCAACATGGGGTGAGTTATTTTCACTAATTTATATCATATTCTTTTTTGGAATTGCTGCAATTACATCACATACATTTTTTCTTTTATGTTGTTCAATTACGAATCTTCTGCTCTTATATATGCTTGAAGGTTTTGGAAGAGGAAATAGCCAACATAGAGGAAACTTGTGAAAGTAGTGGCGAAGAAGAATGCTTGATGAGGAGAACTCTAGCAGCCCACACAGATTATATCTACACACAGAAGCAAAAGCCATGATATCTATCAATTATTGGTCCTCTCTTGTAATTATATATACAAACAGTAGCCTATATATGTCGCTTTTTGACAAGAGCTAGTTTAGTCAGCTATCTTTCAGTTGTTTTTTTTATTTTTATTTTCCTTCTCTGCCTGATGTGGATAGATACATTTCTTTTGATTTCATATTGTAAATCTATGTATATTGATTATGGTAGAAATAAATTGGGATCTTTATCTTTCACAACTTCAGTCTCCTAGTGCCATAATCTTGAGTTTGGACTTGGGACATCTTCAGCACATATTAAGGAAACTTGGAAAGAAAAATAGTAACATTTTTTACTATGATACCCTTGGAGCTCTGTTGTGCTGACAATTGTCATGTCAAATAGAATGGAATCTTGCAATCTTGCACGTTGAACCTAAGCATCAGCTGTAAAGTTTTCAATTTGTTTGGCATAAAACCAACAAAATAGCCGAAAGTTACTTTGATTTCCAAAGTGAATATTAACTTTTGTGGGGAGACAGAGACAGAGAAAAGCTTAAAATTTTGAAGTTTCTTAGCTTACAAGTATATGTGTCCTTTATTACTACTCGAAGAAAATTGAAATATTTTTGAACTGTTTCAATAATTTTGCACTGATTTGCTCCTATTATCTTTTTCCTGACTTTAATGATGTGAAGAAGGACAAAATGAAGTTTATTTATTCTTCTGGATAAAATAAGCTAGTTTATCCTAGACCTGAACATGTGGAATTTGTTCATAAATTGTCGGTGAAATCTTCTGCCTATCTACTTTTGTATATTTTACTTCCAAAATGCCCTGTTTTATGAAACAGAGGTCTAAAACCACACACTATTTTAGGAACTCAACATAGTGATGTTCGCCTATTTTTCTCCTTTGCTTGCTATGCTTGTCTTGCAACAGATATCAAAAAGAAGACATCTTGCTTTTGGTTGGCAGAGAAATAGAAAATTATTGCCTGGTTTTTGGAAACTGAAACAGCAATTTCTTTATTAAGCTTCAATTAATTATTTTATTGTGAACATTTAACATTTACAAGAAAAATATTCCTTTTTTTTTCCTTCTTCAGTTAATGAAGAGATTCATCAAAAACCATACGACGCCAATTTTCTTGGCTACAAGTATTAAAGTTCTGGCAATTCCCAATCGCATTTTGTCTAGTATAACTGCAAAATATTGCGCAAGTCACCCACTCATTAGTCATCGTATCATGATAGCAGTAATGTTCTTGGTATCATTAAATCCTCTATCTGTTTTCATCTATATTTAGGACATATGTGTAGAAAACGTAGGATTGAGAAGGGTTTTCTTTAATTCTAGAACTTCTTAGGTTATCAATCTTTGCAGCGCAATCTAGTCTTCGGGATAAAAGTCTTTTTGTATAATCCAAAACGCAACATCAAATTGAAGATAATGAATAAAAGACAGCGCAATTAGCTTATATTCATCAACAATTAGTCATACAAAAAAAAAAAAAGGTAAAATAAATATAGCCTCTGATAGCGTTAAGCCATAAATTTGGCAGGCAAAAGTGCCAAGCAGTTACAATTTACAAACATCAGAATTAGACACCCGTTTATGAAGTACTTATGGAGTATGTTATTCATAGATATTATGGTGTGAAATATATTCAAAATTAATCCCTTTTTAACATACTTCAATGTAGAAATGTCCATGCAAACTTTCTCCTGTTTTTTTCTGTGGCTAGAGGTTGAATGCTTTACCTTTGGAGGGAAATTTGTCAAGATGGTTAATTTCCTGGTTTTGAGAACGTTCTTCTTCTCGTGTGGCTCAAATCTTGAGTGAGGATTTAGCAGGAACCTTTGTCCCATGATTTCTTTTGGACTGTTTCTGGCCCCGTAGTCTAAAAACAAAAAAGAGCCTTGGACAAAAAAACATGCCGCCATGATAACATCTAAAATGTACCAGAATACAAAGCAATTGACATGTAAACATTGACCGTCTTTTTTTTAAATGCTCCAGTGCACTTGAACGTTCTTCATTATGGAATGCTCTACTGCATGCATTGTTGGCAGTAACAAGATGATGAAGTTGGCCAACAAGAATTATTTTGACATATTTATATTTGATTACTATCAACGATGGCATGTCCCTTACCTGACTGATTCTGTGAACCACTAGTGTATCGCTTCTCTATGGATTTGTGTATTGTTGACACAAAGGTGGCAATTTAACGTACGGAATGTGCTGCTGAATTTGTAGTGAGTTTGAACTGAATTCTTAATTTAAATATTTTATTGACCTTATCTTATTATTAAATTTCAATCTTGCAATTAATATTAATATATGTGAAAAACAATACATAAGATATGAGAGTAAATTGTTTTTAATAAGAAATTTAAAAAGTCATTAATTAGTAAGAAATGTGTATTAAAAAAAAATTGTCAAGCAAGTTATTAGAGGTTATAATTTTTTTTTTTGAGAACAATAACTTTCTCTTGGGGGTGCATTGTATAGGACTTTAAAAGATTATTTTGAGAAAAAAATCTTATAGATTTTAAAAGATTATCTAGAATTGTAGTGACTTTAAAGACTTTTTTTCAAATCAAGATTTTATAAAATTAGATTTTAAAGAATTTTAATAGAATTTATAAGATTTGAAAGGACAATATGAATTTATAAGATTTTTAAAAAATCATATGAAATTTTAACAAACATTCAAAAATACAAGAGACAAAAAAAAAATAACAAAAAATTGCAATTATATTAAGCTACTATTTTTGAGTTGTTACATAAATTTGAGTTATAGTCTAAATTAAACATCATGTTATACAATAGAAAAATACTCGCATAAATTTAGTGTATCAAAGGCATTATACTAATCACATTAATAATTATAATAATTAATCACTAATAAATCAAAATAAATTTCCAAAGTTAAACGAGACAACATTTTCTTTTCTTGGGCTAAGAAGTATTGTTAGAAGCATAGTTGTATAATAAATCAAATAGATATGTTTGATAGGACCAAACTTTCGAGTCACTTCAGATTTAACTTGCACGACAGAGACACGGAACTCGATACGTTGACACATTAATTTTAAAAAATGTCATATTTCGACACGTTAGGTGTAACGTCTGGCCGTTTCAAGAATCAATTAATATCCTCATATACTAACACGAGACTTTTCAATATGCTTTTTCCTCACTCGTACACTTCCTGAGAAAACTTTCTAGGGGGTCACCCATCCCAAAATTGTCCCAAGTCAAGCACGCTTAACTATGGAGTTCTTCCGTTCCGGGCTACCGAAAAGTAGATGCATCTTGTTAGTATAGATAGTACAAATTAATTCTTATAAGCTATCCCAAACTGTGCATGTAACACCCCAAATTCTGACAATTTATAATAGCATAAATAAATTCAATATTTTTATAAATAACAGCGGAAGTTCAAAATAATCGAATTTGTGAAGTGTTACCGCCGCACCTGTACATGGACAAGTGCAAGGCTAACTCTATACATTCAAATCAAAATCTAAGACTACAATTTTTTTTTATACATAATATTTATGACAGCTAGAAATCCTGAGTCGTATCCTCACTGCCCACTGCTAGCCCGATTCCTTGCCACCTGATTTATTGAAAATCTGCTCCCCCGCAGCCGCAGGATCATTGCAGTCAAACAATCACAAACAGTCAGCAAAGCTGGTAATCCCAATCAAAATACAAAAATAAATAAATAAATAAATAGAACTCATAATAATTAAATCAAGTAATATAACTCAAAAATTCAAATCAAGTATCAACTCGTTATTAATTATATTAATCTTTATTTAGTCCATTTATTGTATTTAGTAAGGGTAATTTATCAACTAACATATTCAGCACAACATTAATCATAATATTACATAAATGGTAATATTCACAACTCAATGACATTCATCATAATCAAATCAAATAACATTTCATTATTAATCATGTTTAAGTTCATTGTACTTAGTGGGAAGAGAACCATGGTAGACCCGGAAAACCCTGCTAGTCTACCCCGTGACCCGGGAAAAAACCACTGTTACCAGCCACGTATAATCAAAATTGGCCATAATCAATTCACATCTTCCTAGTGTGCACACCTCTTCCCAAAGTTGCTACTAGTACCCCGGGAAAAAACCACTGTTACCAGATACCACTTTAGGAAGAACAGATATAATCTTTTTCACATCAGTTTCACATCGGAGGCATAAAGCCCAAAAGTTGTGTTCATCACCTTGGGAGGTACCATCCCAAAGCTATCCTCCCACTATTAATTTATTCAATCACATACAATCAATTCAATCTTGTCACGATTCTCATAATTGTCAAATAGTTTTCATGATTTCCACATCAATTTAATCAAGATTGTAATTTCCAAAATGAATCTTTCAATAATATCATAATTTCCAAATCCATTATCCAAGAATATCATAATTTTCATATTCAACATCTACCAGGGTAAAATTCAAGTCCAATCATCATATCATAATTTTTCAAATCAAAATTCAAATATTCACATCTATTAGGGTAAAGCCAAAATCCAATAATTAATCCAATTCATTTATAGAGGTTAAAATAATTTAATTTAAATACCCTAAGGGTACATATAATAAATGAAAACATTCTAAAATTTCTTAAGGATTAAGATTACATATACATCAAACATATAACTATCTGAAAGATTAGGACACACCCAATAAAATTTCATACACAAGAAATCTACAACCACCTAGAGATTAGGATTACCTGGTCTCCGTTTTCGCTAACTTCTAGAAGAAAAGAGTAATTTGGGGCAGAGAACCGGTTGGTAACCAGAAGAGTATAAAATAAATTAAACTAAGTTTTTGAACTAAGAAGAGAGAATAGTAGAGGAGAAATGTTGAAGAGTGAATTGGTTTGATTAGGCTAGACCTCTATTCATAGTTGAAGTTTAGGGCTTACACATTACTGACTCAATGCTGACTCATCATATCTAAACAATTTATGTTTGTTGACTCATCATATCTAAACAAATTACTAATCAAACATAAATACATAAATCATCAATCAATTAATAAATCAATTAATCATAATTTATCATCTAATATATATATATATATATATATATATAATTATATATTATCACATAAATAAAATAATATTACTATTATTATCTTACCTCTTATTATTTTAACTATTATTAACTCATTAATTAAAAATATTAAATACCAATATTATTAATTACAAAAATACTAAATATCATTATTATCCAAAAATATTTATTATTATATTATTATTATTATTATTATTTTATTAAAAGAAAATATGGGTGTATTACATTCTACCCTCCTTAAAAGAAGTTTCGTCCTCGAAACTTAAAAGTTTGAACTCCTCAAATTAACTAAAAGGCATAAGGTTAAAGTTAACAAAAATATGGGGTATTACAGTGCAGTCTCATACCTGCACAGTCTTTGGAATCCCTCTCTTTCGGGTGTCGATTCGATTCATTCGTTCATGTAATCCCCCGCTGGAAGCCTGTCAGGAGCTGCTCCTTGTCCATGCCCTTTCGCACTGGCGATCACTCACGCTCTCATTAGCGCTCGGGATGTTACATGTCCACCAGCTTCCGCCTGATTCGTCCTCGAACCACACCGTACTGAAAGAAAGGCTTGCTTTGATACCACTTGTAACGCCTCGCCGCTTCAAGAATCAATGACTATCTCCACATACTAACACAAGACTTTTTAATGTGCTTTTTCCTCACTCGCACATTTCCTGAGAAAACTTCTCAAGAGGTCACACATCTCAGAATTGCCCCAAGTCAAGAACGTTTAACTATGGAGTTCTTCTGTTCCGGGCTACCGAAAAGTAGATGCATCTTGTTAGTATAGGTAGTACCAATTAATTCTTATAAGTTATCCCAAACTGTGCAGTCTCATACCTGCACAGTCTTTAGAATCCTCTCTTTTGAGTGTTGATTCGATTCATTCGTTCATGTAACCCCCTGCTGGAAAGCTTGTCAGGAGCCGCTCCTTTTCCATGCCCTTTCGATCTGGCGATCACTCCCCACCCTCATCAACGCTCGGGATGTTACACTAGGACACGTTTTGATATTAAATATTATTTTTAATATATATAATATAATTTATATTTAATACATATAACAGCCCGTAATAAGTCATATAACTAATAAAATATTCAAATTTCATAATATAAATATAAACAAAATTAATTTGTTGTACCTTGTTAATTTTTCATGATAATTTCATAACAGAAAAAAATTGATTCATAAATTATTTTTCCATGTTTTTGCTAATAAAATAAAATGTAGACTTAAAAAAAAAATGTGTCGGAGAGTTGCTCACATGTCGAAAAAGCGTGTCGAAATATTGATCGCGTGTCCCAAAATGTTGACTGCGTGTCAGAACATGTCGGAACGTGTTAGTGTCTGACACGTGTCCGACATGCATCTTTTCAAATTTTTTAGGTGTTCGTGCTATGTAGTTTTAGATCCTATTTTTTTTGAAGTTAAAACTTATTTTTAAGTTAAAACAAAAAAAATTTAAAAAAAAAAAAATTGTTTGATAATTACATAAAATTTTAACTTAAAAATTACTTAAAAGCATATATATTTTAAGAAAAGTCTCTCTATATCTTCTTTGTTTAAAAAAAAAAACTTACAATTCAAAAAAAATTCATAAGAGCTTAAAAAAATTTCTTCTTTAAATTTTTTTGACTTTTAACTTTTTTCTTTATTATTAAAAAAAAAAGATTTTTATCATAAATTATTTTCTAGGATGCAAATATAAAGCTGTTATGTATCTATTGGTACAACCAATAAACCGACCCGTAATATATCGGAGTTATGGGTTCGGGTTATAGAATTAAGGAGCGGGAAGGACAGAACATAAGCACAGTTGCCATTTTGGCAAGAAAGAAAGTTTAGTTTAGTTTATTTTATTTGAATTGAAAAATTGAGAGAGAGAAAGAGAGAGATGGGAAAGGGAAAGGCAAAGGAGAAAGAGAGGTATCTTCTGAAAACAGAACCATCGGAGTGGTCGTGGGAGGACCAAGCAGCGAACGAAGGCATAAGCAAGTGGGATGGTGTAAAGAACAAGCAGGCTCAGAAATATCTCAAGTCCATGTCACTCGACGATCTCTGCTTTTTCTATCACTCCGGTCCCAAGGCCCGCCGCATCGTCGGCGTTGTCTCCGTCGTCCGGGAGTGGTACGCCGAGGGGGATGGCGGTGCTGTTGACGTTAAGGCAGTTGGTGAGATGAGGAGGCCAGTGGACTTGAAAGAGATCAAACATTTCAAGGATTTTGCTCTGTTGAGGCAGCCTAGGCTTTCTGTTGTCCCCGTTCCCGACCACATTTGGAACGAAATTTGTGCTTTAGGAGGCGGCTATGATGGCGATGGTAATTGGTAACTTTCAACTTAATGTAAATTAAGCGACTGCATTTTGGATTAAATGTCATCTTTTTCACTTGCAAAATTTCTTGTTCATTTCCCAAACCCTAACCCTAACCCTTGGCGAGAAAGGTTGCGTCGATGCAAGCTTAAACCAGCTTATTGGTCTGGGCTGGAATTCAAGGTGCCATCCTAGTTTGGGCCTATACGAATATTTGGCCCAGTGCTGCTTCACGCATTCCTCAACTACGCGCCTTCAGAAACAACAACTACGCGCATTAAGAACTTTTTTTTTTCATCGCAATCATAAATAATACTTTTTTTAATTTCTCACGTAATCATTAAAAGTTAAATCCTATTCGTTACTGCATCATGGAATATTTAAAAAAAAAGTTCTATTAGTAGTTAGTACTTTTTTTTTTCCCTTCTGATTTTCTGATGGGGTTTTCCGATAGGTCTTGTTGGATCTCATTCTGCATTATTTGGTAGACGCAAGTATGACATGTTATGTTGAAACTTCCAGGAGGCTGGAAGGATGTTGTAGTACATTTCTATTTCCGTAGCTCAATTTAGAATTCTGGCGCTGGTTGAACACGATTTAAATCAATCTTTGCTCGTGTCACTCTGCCAGAGAATGAGAATCTATTGTTCCCCACTGAAATATTTTTAATACTGTACCGAGGTATACCCGTTTGTAAAATGGGGAGAGTTTGAAGGGATATAACACGGAAAGTTTGAATGGATATAGAGAAAAATATAAATAAATAAAAAAGCAAGAGTTAAAGTGAAACTTTTTTTATCTGTTTTAGTAAATAGGTATACCGAATTCAATACAGTGGATGTACCAAAAGTGTGCTCGTTCTTCACTGTTTTGTTTTTGGAAAATAATTTCAATACTACAAGAGTATCAAAGTCGATATACTAGGTGTATCAAAAGTTTGCTCATTCCTCACTGCTTTGTTTTTGGGAAATTTTTTCAATACTATGGGAGTATCAAATTCGATACTTCTTTTAACTTTTTTTTTTTTTTTTTTTTTTTTCCATTTCAACCTTTATTTTTCTTTATATTTTTTTAAGTCTCAAAAATTTGTCCTGTATCATCAGGTTGTAGGTACAGTACAACTATTGTACCCAAAATTTTCTCCTGTTTTTGATTCGTGTGCTTCTTTACTGTAAACCCCGTGTGGGTATTTTTGTTTCTTTTGATCAATTAACAAGGGTAGCGTCTTCAAATTTTGCTATCATTAACAAGGGGTTTTGCACGTGGGAGTTTTCATAAGCGTCTTGCCCATGTCATTCTGCTTGTTTAGCCAGGCCCTGCTGTTTTTAATTCAACTCCATATTTTTTTTGGGTAAGATATTTTGAAATTAGTGTCAGATTTAAAGTTTGACACCACATTTAAGAGTCTTTAGATCCAAAAAGATCAACGGCTCTGATTTTATAAGCATACTCTCAAATGAGGTGTCAAACTTTAAATTTGATACCGATATCAAATGATTGCATCTCTATTTTTTTTTATTGTTTCTAATACTCAAATTCCGTTTCCCCAAAAGTAAATAAATAAAAGAACAAATGAAAAGTCGTTCATGTGTTAGCATCTATTTTTTATGTTATAATCTTCTACCCTAATTATATTTTGTATATTTTATTTTCTTCAAGCACTACCTTTGCTTGAATTACATCTATATATATATATATAACCAATAAAAATATAAAAGGGATGTGGACTCTAGGCAATATACGAGGATGGTTGTTACTTGAGGAGGTTTCCTAGGTGGAGAAAACTAATTTGTAATATGTGATAGAGAAAGAAACCTAACAAAATTCCTCGATTACTTAGTTAAACTTGATAGCGAAAGAAATTTAGGCAAGACATAGGCTATGTTTCTTAATATGGTGGCTGGCTCCTTTGCATTCGTAATGGAAGATTAGAAGTTTGGGATTTTTCTCTTCAACTCCATGGTTCAAACTTGTTCAAACTAATGCCCAATCAATATGGAATGAAGTCGCATTTTACACTTCTATTTTTCCTTTCATAAAAAAGGTCGGGTTCAGAGGATATATAAACCAAGAAAATTGCGTGGAATATTATGATGATGTCACCAGATATCACCCTCCCTTATTGATTTTTCTAGTTTAATTGTACACTTTGACCAAAAAATAATATAAAGAAAAAGATTTACTTTCACATCTAAAATAACTCTTGTGGATCTGATCAATGCTAATAAAAGAAGAAGAAAAAAATATTAAAATAGATAATTATAAAATCTTAATCGTTGATTCACTTTTATATGATTGTGATCTTCTCGTATGTTCATAACTTCATATTATGTTTTTTTATCACATAAGAAGATCTAAATCCTACCCTTGTTGACTTTCATGAACACAATTTAAATGGCTACTTTGGATGGTATAATAACAATTTTTTCTTTTTACTATAAAATTTATAAATCTACTAATTATCTCGTAAATTATACAATTATTTTTAAATTTAAAATTTAAGTTAAGAAAAGTATTTAAATTATAAGAAATATAATTAATTTAAAATTCAAAAATATAAAGAAAAATAACCTAAAAAATTTAAATTGCTCTTAAAACAGTTTATTCTATTTTGATATAAAAATATGGGAGTGGATCCTCTCATGTGAAAAAGTTTTCATGTGATTATGTTATTTGGTCACAACCACTCATTGATTATGAAATAAGAGAGAAAAAAATGTATAATTTTTAAATGAGTGATTGTGATCAAATAACATAATCACTTTTTTACATGAGAGGATCCACTCCCTAAAAAATATATACATGCATCACAAAAAGATGAAGGCAAAAAAAGAGACAAAAGCAATAATTTCGTGTTTCCATTTTGTTGAAAATATAATTAATTTTACAATAAAAAAGACTGCTTCTTTAAAAAAAAAAATTGTTTACATTAATTTATGGGGTTTATAAATCTTATGTTGCTAGATCAAAGAAGAGAGAGAAAGTGAGAGGAGGAAAGAGAATTTTTAATTTTTTTTGTGATCCCCACATCTTTATTGTCTCATTAAATGACAAAAAAAACTTTAAATTAAGGGTGTAAGTAATAAAGAAACTTTAAGCAAGGATGTAAATGATTCAAAATTTTGGAGAGGGAATAAGTGATTTTAGAGGAAACTTATAATTTTATTTTTGAAATTTTCCCTTTAATTTAAGGCTTTTATTTTTTTTATGTTGCATAAGATAATTATTTTCTGCAAAAAATAATAATAATTGTGTACTATGGTAGTACATAATTATAATCATAAAATTATTTTTTTTTCTTTTCGCCACAACTGCCGACAATAACTGAGGAGAGAAGAAGAAAAACTTTAATATTATAACTATGTGATAGGTTATTTTATCTACCATTTTTTCTGCATACTTTTGCCTAACACTCTAAAATACCATTAGATCATAATCTCAAGAAGAGAGATAAAGATAAATGTTAGTTAAGATTCTAATACAATGGTATTTTAGAGTGGTAGTCAAAGGTAGGCAGAAAAAATGGTAGGTAGAATAATCTATCTCTATAATTATATGTTACTAGTAGTACATCATTTTTTTAGGGAATATTTTTTTTTCCAACAACATAAAAGATTGATTTCCATTATTTATTTGTTTATTGAAAATATTACAATCAGTTCATCGCTTCGGGACTAATTCAATTCGGGACGAATCCATAATTAAGATTTTAAATCCATTCTAAAAATAGTATTGAAGAGGATGAATGCATGTTCATACCCCAATTTGCTCTCATCTTTCATGTGCCAACCAAACTACCTCGTTTGGTTGATTTCCGTTATTTTAGTCATATCTTATAAGTTGTTTTGAAGCAATTTAAAACTTTGTGAAGAATGAAGATGAAGAATTGGAAGGGGTCAACATCCGCCAGGCGCTATAAGTTATGGCCAGGGCAAGTTCCGATGTCCAAGTATTTATATTTAAGTACGGGGAGAAGTGTGCGCCATACCATGCGCCATGTGCGAAGTGCTTGAGCGGAAGATAGCAATCGTCAAAGAGTTATTGTCAGAATGGAATGAATCTCATCCATTCAATTTATTCTATTATATGATAGATTTATTTTTTTAAATTAAATTTAATAAATTTTAATTGTTCGATTTATATATGTATTTGATACGTTTTAAGTAACAATATAAATATGTACTTGAAAAAATATGAATAAAATATTATGACATAAATAAGTACGTCACCTAACAACTAATAACTGTTTAATGAAGAATTTATATGCTTCAAATTCGTACGGTCCATAAATAAGCAGTTTTGCAGTTTCTTTTGAAATTCTCGAGTGGAAAACTAACATTTACGACCCTCACCGACGCCGGTCCAATGAATTTGATGACTAGCATCAATCAAAGTTAATATCTCCAATAAAAAGGTCAATAGTCAATGCTACAATATAATGTTCACTGACTTTAACAAAAGGAAAAGAGTTTGATAAAAATTAGTAAAACCGATTGAAGTGATCAAGATTTGAATAAAAACATTTTCCTTTAATAAATTGGAAAACACATATTAACATTATACAAACACAAATTAAAGGATAGAAATCACATATAGTTAATGGGAAAATATTTTCTCCTTTTAAAAGGAGAAAATTTTTCTCATGTTAGTGACTCAAAGTATAAGTGGATCTCACCTTAAATTTTTTTCTCTTTCCACTATTTTTTGGGACCCACTTATGCTATGGGTCATTAACATGAAAAAAAAAAATTCTTTAAAAGAAGAAAATGTTTTCACATAATTAATTATAATCACAAGTAAAAGAGTGAGGAAAATTATAGCGAAAAGATATGGAGAAGGGTCAAGGTTAGGCGTAAAAGTCAGAGAAAACGGTGAATGGCAAAGGTGGTGATTAATTGTACTATGGAGGTCATTTTATAAGAACTCCATACCCGAGACCAAATACGGGCATCTAGGCTTGTGTATTATGTTTATATAAAGCCACACACACTCTCTCTTTTAATTTTCTCTATCTATCTGTGATCATTCCAAGTGACTCAATCGCCACGCGCGTTCGAGAGCAAGCAAATACAGCAAAGAAAGAAAGAAGTTGAGTAAATAAGAAAAGAATGGTATGTTCGTTGTAGATGCCAGAGAAGTGTTGAGGTTTAAGAAAGAATCACTCACTAGTAGTGGAATTAGTGGAATAGATCAGAATCATCAGATAGAAATGGCGAATCAGTTGGGAAATCTGGTGGAGTCGATAAAGTCAAAGGTGAGGTCACTGAAGAAAAAAGCGAAGAAGCCATACGTGAAGATGGACAAGAGTGCAAGCGTCAAGGTTGAGATTCGCAGCAGAAAAGCTCGCAAGCTCATAGACAAGACCTTAAAAGCTGCTGATACTCCCGGCAAGCAAGCCCTCTCTTAATTCAAACCTATTCTTTTCCCTATCTCTCTCACTCCCTCGATCAATATGTATATCCTGCAACTGCTGCTTTGTTTCTGCATCGATCAAAATTATATATATATTACTCCATTTATCTATCTGGCTAACTCTTAGATCCAATGATAATAGAATTTTTATTTAATCTTATTAATTTCTGTCCTTCGTTTCTATTATTTTTGGTTTGATTAGGTTTTATCGTGGATTAATTAATGGGAAAATATTTTCTTATGTTGCATGAGAATTCAATTCTTATGTTGTTATACTTCAATTTGCGTGCAAACTTTTTTTTTTAATAAATGTGAGGTCCACCACTAGTTGAGTTAGAAGATTGAATTCTCATGCAACATGAAAAAATCAAACCCCTTAATTAATTATCATAAACTTCATCACAGTTTTTTCGTAATGAATAGCCAATATGATCGATCGCCGGTGGCTGGAGATGATTTCTCTTTTCTCCACGTTCAACGGCCGAATGATATTTCTTCAGATGAAAATTATATTAATTATTATTTTTATGGAGGAAGGTTCGAGTTTAAAGTCATCGTTTGATCAAGAAGATTAATTAATGCTGAAGTAATTATGAGTTAATTTTGAATTAATGCGCAACCTATGAGACATTTAATTCCGTAAAGTGATCCATCTCAAGCTTTATTCTTGATTCCAATAATTATTTGCTTCCCGTTACTTTTTTTTATGTCCAATGCCGATCGCCTGCGATTCGTTGAAAGTTGGTTAGGGGTTCGAATGGATAGCGTGTAGTGCATATTGGTCATTAATTAATTAGATGATTTTTATTGGCTTCAGTTCCACCACCAATATACAAAAGCATTAATAATATGATATTGTTAGTATCAAATAATGTTATTATTAATGTTACTATCATATTTTAACCGTTGATTTCTGTCAATCAATAATTATTATTTATTATGAATTAATAATTAACTAATGAGTTTGATCTGTGAAAATAATAACTATTAATTGATAGAAATTAACAGTTGAAATATGGTAGTGATATCGGTAGCAAAATTATTTAGTAGTAACCCAACACTTTAAAATTTTGGGTTGAAGTGGTTCTTTACATGGTATCAAAGCTTTCTTGACCACAAGGTTATGAGTTCGATCTTTACCGCCCTCCACTTGTGGAATTAAATAAGTATAAGGTAAACCAAAAATTGGGTCTATGCAATAATCACGCTTCAAGCCCAAAGGACTTTCCCATTATGGAGCGTGTTAGAGAACAATATAAACCATTAAAAAATTTCAACATCCCTAATATTATATACAGAGAATGTTTTTTAACTGTATTCATATTTATTTATTTTCATTTTTTTAACTCGTTAAATTCGTCCTATGGAGAGCATATGAGCTGTTTCTGTTTTTTAAAATATTTGTGGAACAGACATTAACCTTTGCAAGTTAAAATAGCAGGTTATGTCAACATTAGCTGTGGGATTTGGTTCCGGAGGTATACTTTTTGTTGCATTGTTTTAAATTTTATTTTGTACAGTTCTTAAAATAAAAGTGTGCTTGCAGATAATTCAACATATTTGAAATTGTAAAGCGAATATTATTTTCCTTAAAGTTACTGTAAAATTCAAACCGTTGACAAACATGATTAATTATAAGTGTTATGTTTTTTTTTTTTTTTTTTTTGAGTTACCCAACCCTAATTACCTCTTTGAGGTGAGTTGGCTCCTTCCGGTATCCCCACGAGCTTCGACTCTTTGAGCCGGCTATGAGACTAATCCGGAGTGCGGGAGAGCAGTAATGGCTAAAGGTTCAGCCCCCTCCCCAAGAATGCATTCAGCAGGAATCGAACACATGTCCAACCCCACTAACTCAGCGCCAAATTACCAACTGAGCTGCACCCATTGGGTATTATAAGTGTTATGTTATATGACACAAAATATATTATATCATAGACACAAATAATTAATGGGTCCAATTGAAAGAAAAACAAAGAGAATAAAATAAAGGAGAAGACTATACTTACAACCTATTTTTTTTACAATATCTTACAACTATATATCTTAATCGTTGATTTCCGTCTATCAACGGTTTAGATTTTCGTAAATTAAATTTATTAATAAATTATTAAATCACAATAAATGATAACCGTTAATTAACAAAAATCAACGATTAAAATATATAATTGTAAGAGATTGTAAAAAAATTAAGTTGTAAGTATAACATTTTCCTAAAATAAAATGGATCCACACATTTTTAAATCTGTGGCATGATACATGTTGTCTAATATATAATGACACTCATAAAACTCTTAATTAATATGCGAGGAAACTAATTCTATAACGTCTTGTCGTTCATTGATTATAGGATTTTCAGTTTCACACTTCATAAAAGTCAAGCGTGTCATCTGTGCACATATTTTGTCAGATCCTTTCATACAACATATAGTATATTTTAATTGGAAACAACATTTTTTTTTTGCTTTTTTAGAGTAAATATTTTTTTTGGTCCTCAGCAAATTTTATAATACCCGTTTTAGTTCCTAGTAAATAAAAAGACCATTCGTAGTCTCTAAAAAATTCAAAATAGACCCATTTAGTTGAAATCGTGGTTCCTCATAAATTCAAAAATGAACCATATTAGTCCCTCAAAAGGATTAAAACGAGTCCACTTTGAATTTTTTAGGGATCACGAATAGCCTTTTTATTTGTTAGGGACTAAAGCGGGTATCGTAAAATTTGCTAAGGACGGAAAATAATATTTACTTTTTTTTTTATTTTATTTTTTGCCACATTCCGAGTTTTATAATTTTTTTTCTCAATGTACTCATTTTATGTGAATACGACATTTTAATTTTCATATAATTTATATTATGTGATAATTTTTATTTTTTTTGGTAGGCTTATGTGATAAATTTTAATTATTCAATACCACATCAATTATCATAAGTTTAATGACCAATCACGTCAAACGAGAAAGAGTTTATGAGTTTTTCTTGCTGCTTTAATTTTACCAAGTCTATTATTTTTATTTAATGGTTTGGTTGATTTAAGTTTTTGATTTTTTGCCTGATCATGTTTGTTTGTTTTATATTAATTTTATAAAATATTATAAATTAGAAATAGTTGAATCATTCACATAAATATTTTGTAAAAACATAACATTATATGATAACCTTACATTATTTTATCTCATAAATTTTTTAAAAATAAATTACAAGTATCCTCATCGGAGATAATCCTATTCGAGTCTAGAGCATCCATATCATAGTTCATTTAACTCTTTCGAAGGAAAAATTTTTACATTCACAAAAACTTGAACTCAAAACTTTACTTAAGCAGAATTAAGTATGTACCGCTTAAATCAATTCCATTGGTATATTCCAATTTTAAAACACCCTTTATACAGGAAGAATATTAACCTGAAATTTAAAACCTTCAATTGATCATTTTTTTCTCGATCTAAAGATATTATAATTAGACAACGCAAGCATGAACTAACACTAAAGAGTATAAAAATATGCCAAGTTTGGTAAACTGTCTCGAAGCGAATTGGTCTGCCTTAGGCTGGGCCAACTCCATAATAGCCTTGTAATCATTTACAATTTCTAGCATTTTCATTTTTTATTTGAAGTCCAAATGGAATTACGGTTAGGGAAAATAAAATAATACATGAATAATGGAGGTTATCATTGGAAGTGTTGAAGTTAGTTTACCTGAAATTAATCTCTCACTGTCAATATTTTCAATATTTCATCTTTACACGTTTATGTTAGTTACTGTCATTTACTTTTAACAAGGATAAAATGTGATGAATCTCAGCCAGTCAAGCACCAACTATTTTACAGAAAGAAAGTTTGATGTAGAATATGCCTTTCGATTCCAAAATAGAATTATCAGTTCAAATGCGATGCTTAAGCATCCTCCATTCCTCAATGTCGGATTGGTAGGTGCAGCAGAATTTCTTCACTATGTGAGTGTTTGGATAAGAAGTTATGGTATAAACTGGAACGTTGAGCCCATCAATTGATTTTGCAAGACCTCAAGCACAACTTTCGGTTCTCCTAATATCACATAGATTGATAATGGAAATACTTAACATTTTTAGACATTAATGTTAGTTATTGCTATTTACTATAACAAGGACAAAATGTGACCTATCCCAGTTGTAGCAGCCTCTAGTCTGAGACAAATAATATTGACCTCTTGATCTTGTCCGTCCCATGTCTCATATCATTTTCATCTGTTAACATAAATAGTGCAACAGAAGCTGCTTTGTTTCTCACAGACAAAATCAAAACAAATTTAGAGAGTAGCTTAGTAAGATGTGAGATAGTGAAGTTAAATAATAGTTGAAATATGGCATCAGCAATGCTGCCAGCTTTTCAGTGCCAAAACAACTTCCACTTGGCTACTCATAGCAAGTGCATCAAAATCTTTTGGGGCTTATTTTTCTTATTTGCTCTATCCAACTCAGTTGCATCAAAAGCCATTGTCAAGAACTTACCAGGCTTCCCTGGGGAGCTACCATTCGTACTTGAAACAGGGTTAGTATGATTCATTATTTCTTATTGGATAATGAATTATTGAACAAATTAACGGCTAGCATAATGTTCTCGGGCATTGAATAGAAAAATTCATTATTTCATTGAATCTGATAATTCAAAAAGTGCACTTCTTCTGAAGGAAAATGTTGATTGCTTTAATATATGTTCAGATACATAAGCGTGAACGATTCTGAACTATTCTACTACTTCATCGAATCACAAGGAAACCCTCAAGAGGACCCTCTATTTCTTTGGTTAACGGGAGGCCCTGGTTGTTCTTCTCTCTGCGGAATTCTTTATGAAATAGGTATCTTTTTCAAAATTTATCTCTAGCCAAACTTTATGAAAATTATAAGAGAGTCAGCTTTGTTCTGATTATTCTTTGAACTAGCAGGGTCCCAAAGACCCGTGAGCAAGAAGCATGAGGGTGAAAAATCAAAAAAATATAATATAGGAAAATCAACAATTGAATATATTTTTTCTGCAGGTCCTATAGAATTTGATATTAGTAACTACATTGGGGGATTACCAAAATTGGCATATTATCCGTATGCATGGACAAAGGTAGAATATTTTAGTCTCTAGTTTTCTTCAATTTTTCTCTACCATCGTTTGATATTGTTGAAGATAAGAATTAATTT
Organism: Gastrolobium bilobum; assembly: GCF_033153095.1. Taxonomy (NCBI): domain Eukaryota; kingdom Viridiplantae; phylum Streptophyta; class Magnoliopsida; order Fabales; family Fabaceae; genus Gastrolobium; species Gastrolobium bilobum. The sequence goes on along the minus strand of NW_026896335.1, from coordinate 722,257 downwards.
GAAATGTAGTTATTATTAGATAAGAGTAACTTGTTTATTTGTTCAGATTTGTGAATATTGTTAGCTATTATTTGGTAGAAGTTGTTATGAATACTTGTATAAATATATCTCAATTAGAGATGAGAAATATGAATGAATGAGAAACAGTTCCAGGATTATTTTTTTACATGGTATCAGATGATATTTTTTAATCCTTGAACAGTGTCCCACTTTTTTACCCGTTTTTTTCCTAACCCGTATCCACTTTTTTTCCTAATCTTTCCCACTAATTTCTCTCTCTTATTCCAACCCGACCCGCTCTTCCAACCAAATCCCTAATTCCTTCGCTGAAATGGCCTCCTCTGAAACAGATCCCAACCTTCAGCCCCCACCGTCTTCCCCCATCGTACCACCATCCAACATCATCATTCAGCAAGAGTCTTCCTCTCTTCCTATCTCTGTTATTCTCGATGACCACAACTACCCTCTCTGGTCGCAGCTTCTTGAAATGCGCATTGGTGCCAGGAACAAAACTGCGTTCCTCACTGGTGCGACACCGAAACCTCCTCTCACCGACCCCTCTAATGCCACCTGGGTCACCGACAACCAGCGGGTGAAAAGCTGGCTAATCGATTCGATGTCTCCTCCATTGATGCAGAGGTTCATACGCCTTGAAACGGCCCACGAAATCTGGGAGGCCACGAAGAACACTTTCTATGATGGATCGGATGAATCCTGCTTGTTCGAACTCCATCAACGGTCCTTCTCCTCTAAGCAGAATGGCCGCCCTCTCTCCGTATATTACACTGATCTCCTCTCTATTTTTCAAGAGAATGATCATCGGATGGCCTCCTCTGCCGCTTCTGTTGCTGATGTAGTTCACACGCATGCCTCCATGGCTCGGATGCGGGTGTACATTTTTTTGAGTGGCCTTGATTCTGTGTTTGATCAAGTCCGAGGCGAAATTCTTCGCAAGGATCCAAAATTGAACCTTGAAGGCACCTATGCCTTCCTCCGTCGTGAACAACAACAACGCATCACCATGGGACGTCCCTCATCTTCATCGGATTCCTCTGCCCTGTTGTCCCATGTCTCTCGCTCACCTGCTGCTAATTCTGCTCTCAAACCCCGGAAGGATGCATCATCTGGCAAGCAATTTGTCTGTTCTCATTGTGGTGATTCTGGTCACTCCAAGAGCCGTTGCTATGAAATCATTGGCTATCCCGAGTGGTGGGATTTCACCAAACGTCCTCGGCGGAAGGCTGCTGCGAAGGTTCTTCTCTCCTCAACCGACAGTGATTCCTCTTCCAACCCTCAAGCTAATGCTATCTACGAAGGGATCCTAGGTAATTCTCTGGCTCTATCTACGCACTTTAGTCATTTGTCTTGGATAATTGATACTGGTGCGTCAAATCATATGATTCATGATGCTTCTATGTTAACTGCATTTTTACCTTGTGATCAATCCTCGGTTACTACTGCAAATGGTGGTTCAGCCTCCATTACGGGTCAAGGAACCCTCATCCTGTCTCCCACTATCACACTCAATTCTGTACTTGTTGTGCCCACTCTTGAATTTAATCTTTTGTCTGTAAGCAAACTGACTTCAGACCTTAATTGTGAGGTATTTTTTTTGCCATCCTTCTGTGTATTTCAGGACATCCAAACCAAACAGATCCTTGGCTATGGTGTTAGGAAGAATAATCTCTATTTTTTTGAAGTCCCTGATAGTGACTCTCACGTGAAAGCAGCCGCAGTTCAGTCCTCTGGTCATACACATTCTGCACTTTGGCTCTGGCATAGGAGATTAGGACATCCCTCATTCTCTTATTTACAAAAGTTGTTTCCTCATTTCTTTAAACACTGTACTCCTTCTGATTTTAAGTGTTCTACTTGTGAAAAGGCTAAGAGCCATCGTATTCCCTTTTATCCTAGTTTAAATAAAAGTGTGGTTCCTTTTCAAGTGATTCATTCTGATGTGTGGGGACCAGCTAGAGTCTCTTCTTTTTCACATGCTTTTTATTATGTATCCTTTATTGATGAATGCACTAGAATGATGTGGATCTCCTTACTGAAGAATAAAAATGAAGTTTTTTCTATGTTTCAGAATTTTCATAATATGGTTCACACTCAATTCAACACTTCCATCCAAATTCTCCAATCTGACAATGGACTTGAATATAAGAATAAAGTGTTTTCAGATTTTTTAAACTCTAAGGGGATCAAACATCAAACTTCTTGTGCATACACACCTCAACAAAATGGATTGGCAGAGAGAAAGAATAGACAATTGTTAGAAGTCACCAGAGCTTTCTTATTTGACATGAATGTTCCCTCCCACTATTGGGGTGAGGCTGTGCTTTCTGCTGCTTATGTTTTGAACCGTACTCCATCTAGCTCTCTGAATTTTCTTACCCCTCAACAAAAACTTGAAACTTTTTTTTCCATTCCTCATGTTTTGAATCTAGAACCTAGGGTATTCGGCTGCAATGTTTTTGTTCATATCCCCAAACCTCTACGCACCAAACTTGATCCTTGTGCTAAGAGGTGTATATTTGTAGGCTACTCTGACCTCCAAAAGGGCTACAGGTGTTTTGATCCTATCACTCGTAAGATGTATGTCACCCTTGAAGTCTCTTTCCATGAATCTGAAGCATATTATTCAGGGGGAGTTTCCTCTTCTTCTTCTCCGGGGGAGAAACATATTACTAGAGAAGAAGAATTCTGGTCCTCTACTTCTATCCATCTTCCTCCTAATCCTCCATCACACACTTTATTAAATGAAGCACCAAATCTATCTCAAATACCTGAAACTCCATCCTTGGATACATCTGAAACACACTCTGAACTTGCTGCACATGAGTCCACCTCCACCCAAAATTCTGATCAACCGATCCCACCAACAAGTGAAACACATTCTGATCATGTTCCCGAAACCCAAAATCCAAACAGCACTTATGCTAGAAGATCAGAACGAGCAAACAAAGGCATACCAAAATCTACCTATGAACCGGATCCAAGAGTAAGAGGAAAATATCCAATCAGTAATTATGTGTCATATCATAGGTTGTCTGAATCATATGCTTTAACAATAAATCAATTATCTACTGTGCAAATTCCTAATAGTGTGCAGGAAGCATTGGAGGATCCAAAATGGAAACAGGCTATGAACACTGAAATGGAGGCACTTCAAAAAAATAAAACTTGGACTCTGACATCTCTACCAGAAGGAAAAAAACCAGTTGGTTGTAAATGGGTCTATACTGTGAAGCTAAAGGCAGACGGAAGCATTGACAGGTACAAAGCAAGACTTGTAGCAAAGGGGTTTACACAAAGGTATGGGGTAGACTATCAGGAAACTTTTGCGCCTGTGGCTAAACTTAATACAATCAGAATTCTGATATCTATTGCAGCAAATAGAAACTGGCCCTTGAAACAATTTGATGTAAAGAACGCTTTTTTGAATGGTGAATTAGAGGAGGAGGTCTACATGGAGGTACCACCTGGAGTAAGGAAAACATCTTCAAACCAGAATATTGTTTGTAAATTGGAAAAGGCACTCTATGGTCTTAAACAATCACCTAGAGCATGGTTTGGTAGGTTGTCACTTGCAATGAAGAAGTTTGGGTATCAACAAAGCAACTCAGATCACACACTCTTTATAAAGCACAACAAACAAAAGGTAACCATACTTATTGTCTACGTAGATGATATGGTGTTAACTGGTGATGATTTGGAAGAAATGAAGTCTCTTGAGAAGAAATTGGCTGCTGAATTTGAGATGAAAGATCTCGGTCCTCTGAGATACTTCCTTGGAATAGAAATATCCAGATCTGAACAGGGAATTTTTTTGTCTCAAAGAAAATACATTTTAGACCTTCTCTCAGAAACCGGGTTGTTGGGTAGCAAGCCAGCAGATACTCCAATGGAGATGAATCACTCACTTGGTGTATATCCAGATCAAATTGAGACAGATAAGGGCAGATATCAAAGGTTGGTAGGTAAGCTGATCTATTTATCACATACTAGACCTGATATTGCATATTCTGTTAGTATTGTAAGCAGATTTATGCACTCTCCTAGTGAAGAACATATGAAAGCTGTGTATCGAATTCTAAGGTATCTAAAAAGGTCTCCAGGAAAAGGATTGTTTTTTTCAAAAAATAATAGACCATGTATTGAGGGATATACAGACTCAGATTGGGCTGGTGATAAGACTACAAGGCAATCAACGTCCGGGTACTTTACCTTTGTAGAGGGAAATTTAGCCACATGGAGAAGCAAGAAACAAAAGGTGGTAGCTAGATCAAGCGCTGAAGCCGAATTCAGAGGTATTGCCTACGGTGTGTGCGAGCTGTTATGGATTAGGAACATTCTAACTGAATTGGGGATTATTTATAGTCAGCCAATGAATCTCTTTTGTGACAACAAAGCAGCTATTGAAATAGCACACAATCCAGTTCAACATGACAGAACTAAGCATGTGGAAGTGGACAGACATTTTATAAAGGAAAAGCTGGACAATCATATAATTGAGATCCCTCACATACGATCACAGGAACAACTTGCTGATGTGTTGACAAAAGCTGTGTCTAGAAAAGCCTTTGAAGAAGCTACTAACAAGTTGGGCATGATAGATATTCATGAACCAACTTGAGGGGGAGTGTTGAAGATAAGAATTAATTTGAAATGTAGTTATTATTAGATAAGAGTAACTTGTTTATTTGTTCAGATTTGTGAATATTGTTAGCTATTATTTGGTAGAAGTTGTTATGAATACTTGTATAAATATATCTCAATTAGAGATGAGAAATATGAATGAATGAGAAACAGTTCCAGGATTATTTTTTTACAGATATTTTCTCCAAATTATGCATAGATTTCGAAGAGTGTTTGACATGTTAATAAATTTGTATCCACAATTTTCAGACTGCTAGCATCATATTTCTTGATTCGCCCGTGGGAACTGGCTTCTCCTATTCGATAACTACACAAGGTTGGGCGACTTCGGACTCAGCATCAGCAGAGCAAGCCTATCAGTTCCTCAGGAAGGTTTGTGAGATTAGCATTTGAGAAATAAACAAATATAGCCTGCTCCTATAAAGAAAGACTAAAACCACTAACGTTGTTGATGTGTTGTATGTTTCAGTGGTTGGAAGAAAACCCACAGTATCTCTCAAACAAACTGTTTATTGGGGGTGATTCTTATTCGGGCATAATTGTTCCTTTGATTACAAAGATGGTTGTAGAAGGTAACTGCATGATTAATTTGTTCTTAGAAAAATAAAAAATCACCAACATTCTTTGCCCTTCATTTTTATTTTCTCTCTGATGAAAATACTTTTTCTACATTACATATGAGAACTGGAAACTAATGAATAGAACCAATCTTGTTGTGCATTAACTTATCAAGATCAATTTTTATACATGTCCTGTAGATAATGAAGCTGGATTGCAGCCTCGGTTGAATCTCAAAGTATGACAAAAATTACTTACGTAAATTTTGATTAAGTTGATTTATTAATGCCTCAAGGTTACGACATTTTGAAGCTAATGTTATTTGAAAATCCATCCAGGGCTATTTGGTAGGGAGCCCTCGCACCGATGAGTTTATCAACAGTAATTCAATAATGCCATTTGCTCACCGCATGGCACTTATATCAGACGAGCTCTATGAGGTAATTCTGCAGAGGCCAGCCTTATCTTTTATTACCTTAAATTGCTTAGGTTTGTTCTTGATTTGTAGTTGATGGGTTAGTTACTATCCAACAGTCATAAGCTCTGTTCTGTCCGGGTAGACCATGAATATTCACCACATAAGTGTGAGGTATATGTGCTCAGAGATATCTACATGAGAGACATCGTATAGGCTAATAGCCAATATATCAATCACTGTGCACCGACAACGGCATATAATCAAGACGTGATTGTGTGTGCACATGACAGCATTAGAGAATGAGTCAAAAAGGATATTTAGCCTTTATTTATAATATTTATCTATATGGACTTGGGCCTTAGATATTTCCAAGTTGTTAGCTCTTTAGTATCACTGTTGGGATAGGAGTCTCACTCCTTGATCCTCTAATAGTTTGGATATTATTAAAATAAGTCTCAATCTTCTATTAGATAAGTTGTTGAGATATGGATCCAATATATAACAAGCTGTATTGCTGAAACTGTAACATTCTATGGTTCAACATAGTAAAGTGTTCGGCACTTCAGCTTAATGATTTCATACTTACTTTGGGCTCCGTATCAAATCTTGTCCTACTGTTGGGCTTACCCAAGTTTATGACTACTCAAGCTATACCCAAAAAAATAGACGATGAATGAACATATACAAAATTATCTATTTTTTTTTTTCATTTTTCTCCATCTAAATTTTCTTTGTATTAATAGAGTTAAACATTATAAAAATGTGGATACATGGACAAAAATGGTACTAAAAGCATTCCAAATTATTTATCTTGCCATTATTTTTCTTTTTTTAGAATTCTTACAAAAATGTCATTGTATAGAAAAGTAGGACGAAAAGGGCTTGGTCCAATGGCCTAGGGAGAAAGACTGACCTTTAATGATGAGTTAAAGTTAAGCTGGGCTTGAGATAGGTCAGACACAAGCTTTCAAATCCCACTCGACTTTGGCCCATGCCAGATTCAGTGCAAATGTTTTATGCAACCCATGAGCCATTTCAAGATACGCCTATCTTGAGTTTCTTGACCAAGTGACTAAGATTACGAGCTTTGGCCCATCTTTCGTTATAATAAAAACGATTTTCAATACAAGATAAAAGTCTATCTATGCTATATATATGTTTGGAAATTATAGAATTTTAAATGTTTGCACAAAGGAATGTATTAAGGGATATAAATTAACTTCTTAATGGACTATTACTTAAAAGCTCAATCTTGTAAATTTGTTATGAGAGTCTATGGCCTTTGTTTATGCTTTTGCTCAGAAACTAAAATCAAGTTGCAATGGGAACTATGTGGTCGTGGATCCATCAAATGAAGAATGTCTTGCTGCTATTGTCGAGTACGAGAAGGTAACATAACCGTAATGTTCAGTTTCCTCATCCCAAATAATGCATTAGATTAAGCAAAATAACATATTGATCCTTTTTATTTGCAGTGCATCGAAGCTATATGGCCCAATAACATTTTGGAACCCAACTGTGAATTTGCATCTCCCCAGCCACTCGAAGAAAATCGTCCAGATTTTGTGCTTTCCCCACCAAGAATTTCAGAACTATGGTGTCGGGTAAAGATTAATCATTTCCTCCTTAGTCCTTACCAGTTACCGCTCACAGTATTGTTCTTTTTTGAAGGTATGACTTAACTTAACTGTGGTTTGATAATTTGATCGAATAAACAGTACTTTGACTTCTTTACGTAGGTTTTTAACTATGCACTATCTTACACTTGGGCAAATGATGGTAGCGTTCAAGAAGCCTTGCATGTTCGAAAGGTACTCCTATCTATGATGAAAAGCCTTTTGACTTTATAGGATTAGTTGTTTTAGTGTCTAAGATGCTTTAGGTTTACAATGTGAAAAGGGTAAAGTGAAGGAATGGGATCGGTGCAACAAGAGCCTCTCATACACTTATGATGTCAAAAGTGTGATCCATGTTCACCAATGGCTCAGCAAAAGGAACTTAATGCTTCTCGTTGAGGGGTAATCATCCTCACTAAGCTGTCTGCGCTCTCAAATTGAATTGACTTCAGCCATTAATTCTGTTTATTTTAATTAGGCTTGGTTCTTGAAATTAACTTGAGCAATTTTGATATCTCTTTGCACAGTGGTGACCGCGATATGATTATTACCTTTGTGGCTACTGACATATGGATAAGGACTCTAAACTTGACTGTTGTCGATGAATGGCGACCATGGTTTGTTGATGACCAAGTTGCAGGGTATGTGGATGTGGGTGGTGACCCCATTTCATTTCAAGGTTTATATTTCAACTTGAAAATGACTTTGAAGCTGTTAATCGATTTCTTATTTTTTTTTTTTTTTATTTCTCTCTTTCTTGATTGATAGTTACACAAGAAAGTATTCAGAAAACGGATTTGGTTTAACATACGTAACTGTGAAAGTAAGTGCTTGTTTTTAATTCACAGAATTAATTAGGTGCAGTACTGACATTACGCTGAAAATGTATGGTTAGTTTAATACGCCTTTTGTCATACACAGGGTGGGGGACACACAGCTCCGGAGTACTACCGTAGAGAATGTTATGAGATGTTTCAGAGGTGGCTCCATGCCTACCCAGTATAACTCTGTGTCGGATAACATTTACTATTACTGTGTCTGTGTAATGATCTCTAAAGTTAATATACCATCAAACAGAGATGCTGCTAGCTGAGGAATTTTCCAAATAAAGGCATGCTATGAATTTACTATTGACTATTGTAGTTGTTGGTATTCGTCAATGTTTTTTTATTTTTTATTTTTTATTTTATGAAATGAATAATTCAAATGTGATTGAGTTTTGTTTTATTTTATTACATTACATTATATTATATTTTATTATATTTTTTATAAAACTGTAATTGTGTTTGGGTAGAAGTAGAACTGTCACAGAGTCTGCCAAAAGAAAAAAGAAAAAAGAAAAAAAGAACTATAACAGAAAAGGCTTTAGCTTCCTCTGTAACTTTCCTCCAATTATGGGCTTTGGACTGACAAAGTTGTTGGCTTCTAGTCATTCGGCTATTCCAAATGATATAAATTGCACATGATCCAAGAAAATTTTGCACGTGTGGAAGGAGTTAGTTTCTAACTAAAAAACTTCATACTTTAAGCCTAAATTATTTTTCTTCTTCTTCTTCTCCTTTTTTTTTTTTTTTTTCAACTTTCTATAAAGATATTTTTGACCTGTACGTGTATTAATCCTTTAAGATTGCATTTCATTTTCAAGCCACTTGTTTACACAAGATACTTTAACCACGAAGTGAAATATATTTCTTGTTCTATAATTAAACAATTTAAGAACAAATATGGTTTTTCGTAATGAGCAAGTCAATTCAAGTAAAATTTTAAAGAATTACATCTAGTATACGTTGAGATATTAAAAAGGAAAAAAAAAAGAGTGAAGAGAAAAAAAAAATATGAAAATGTGAAATGATATTTGTGTTTAACATTATTCCAAGACAAATGTAGGAATTTTTATGTAGTCAAACCTTTTTATTTGTAGATTGTTTTAAATTTAATAAAATAATATGCGATTATACTATTTATGTTTTGTAATTATAGGGAACTAAATGTAATATGCATATGAATTCGATTTTTGTGGATGAAGGAAGCTTATGAAATTGAGGCATCAAAAAATATTTACAGTAATCGATTATAATTATGTATTTTTAGAAATATATACTTATAATCGAAAAATCATTTTTTTTCTCACTCCATACAATTTCTGAAAAGAAACGAAAAAATTAATAATTTTAAGATTATAATTATATATTTTTGTAAATACATAATTATAATTAATTGCTGAAAAAAAATTAGACAGAAAAGTTGTCAAGAGACTCTGAAATAGAATTCCCAGTGGAAATGTGATCCATGAAGCAACCCCCCCATATCCCATCGTTGAATGATAGCTGCACCAGCTTTTCTGTACTCTCTATGCCTTTTGTTTGATTTAGGAACCCATCAATTGGTGGTTCAAGTACAGAGACTTTCGGTTCACCCTGAATCATATATAGATTGTCACCGGTATCTACAGCATAAAACACGTGACCAATTCAAGTTGAAGCAGCTTCCAGTCATAGACAAATGATGACCTCTTACTCTTTTCCATCTCATCTCCTATGTCAATATTATTATCTATTAATATCAATATATATTGGAAAAAATGTTTCTGATTTTGTTGCATAATTTTTTTTTCTATCACTCTGAAATAAATGTAAATGGATTCCACTATTTTTTTTTTCCTCTCTTCTGTTTAGAACGGGACTCGTTCATTTCTGAGTGAGTGTTGTGATTAAACCCATCTATGTTATTTAATTAGTTACCGAAGCTTCTCTGTTTCTCACAAATAATAGCTGAGTTATGGAAAAAGCAACAGCAACAGTAAGGGTGACAGCTACTCACAGCAAGTGCATCAAATTCCTATGGGGCTTGATTCTCCTATTGGCTCAATCCAACTCAGTTGCATCAAATGCCATCGTCAAGAGCTTACCGGGCTTCCCTGGCGAGCTACCATTCCTACTTGAAACTGGGTCGGTATCCTTCATTACTTCTTAATTATTTAATCATGATTTCTTAAACATATATATATATATGAATATCATCAAAAGTCAAATGTGGAACATAAATTCAGGTACATTGGAGTAGGAGAACTAGATGAAGAGGTTCAGCTATTTTATTACTTCATTGAATCGGAGGGGCAGCCAGCAACTGATCCACTTGTGCTTTGGCTCACTGGAGGCCCTGGTTGCTCAGCTCTCTCTGGTCTCATGTATGAAGTTGGTATGCTTCCCTGCAGTTACAAGTTTTAATCCTTACACTAACATATATAATCAACTAAAATAGCAAATAAAAATGGGTTGTTCTACCCAAGAAATTTTCCCTGCAATGAAAGACCTTGATAGAAGTTCGATTTAATGTACCAAAGGCACTGTTGTTGACCAGAAATTGATTGGTAGTTTGTCTTCAGAATAAAATTAAGATAAATTACACATTACACTGTAGTTTTACCCTTTTTTTTTCTTTCAAATAACACCTCTTAATTCTTTGTTTGTATCACTTAAGTATTATAAACTTTAGTTTAAATTCAAAAAGTTAATCTTTTTAGTTAATTTTGACATTAATTACTGTTTACTTTACACATTATCAACTTGAGATTTAATATTTTCTTAATTCATCCATCTAGAGTTACTATTTATTTTACACATTATATTCTTAAAAAAACTTTAGGGAGGTAAGTTGGGAAAATGTTAAACTATCGTTAAGTTAACTAAAAATTTAATATTTTCAACTTAAACCAAGATTGAAGGGAATTGAGTGACAAAAAAAAAACCTTGGGAGTTATTTGAAAACAAGTGAAAATAGGTTAAGTGTAATTCACCCATGAAATTATAAAAGCAGTAGGGCAACTATGCAAGTATCATAGATTTTTATGCAAGATAGACATTTCTACAATAAATTATAGATATATAATATCGGTAATTATTACTCGCATTTTAGAATATTCAATTTGAGTGTTACAACATCGCATTTCTATCTAAAGTGAAGAATATATATTGTGTAATATTTTGCAAATTTAAAAATGGCATTATGGTGTATTAATCAAGTTCAATAATCGGAAACAGTAGAAACATTACAATTGCTATATATTTACTGTTTGTCAATCCGAAATACAAAATGAATGAAGCATAATTGACCGCTTTGGCTGGCTTCATGAATAGGTCCACTAGGTTTCGACTACAAAAGGTCTTGTGAGATACAGACACCAGTTTTAGTGTTGAACGACTACTCTTGGACTAAGGTATGAGTGCTTTGCTTTTCCCCAAATATATTAAAAAAAGAAAAAGAAAAATCAGATGCTAGTGGATGAATATTATTATATTATGATCTGAACTTGATGATCATAGGTTGCCAACATTATTTTCTTGGATGCATCAGTTGGCACTGGATTTTCATATGCAAAAACTTCAGGGGGATACAACACTAGTGATGAAAAATCAACTGCAGACACTTACATGTTTCTGAGAAAGGTAACTCTATTATGAATGATTTTTCAAGATATGATATATATATATATATATATATGGGAAATGTTATACTTACAACTTTTTTTTACAACCTCTTACAACCATATTTTATCACCGTTGATTTTCGCCAATCAACTATTATCATTTATTGTGAATTAATAATTAATTAATGAGTTTAATTTTCGAAAATGAAACCGTTGATTGGCGGAAATCAACGGTTATAAGAAATGGTTGTAAGAGGTTCTAAAAAAAAGGTTATAAGTATAACCTTCCTCTATATATATACATATATACGGGATAAATATTTCTACAACCACTTTAGATAAGGTTATCTACAGTTACTCTTTATAACTATGTACTACCAGCAGTACATAGTTATAACATTAAGGACTCGTTTGGTGCACAGGATAGGATAAGAACGGATAGGATATGAGAGTTGGATAAGAATAAGATATGAAATGGACAGGATAAGCACATATCATATAATGTGTTTGATGTGCATTGGATTAACAATGTGATAGGATTATGCTATCCTATCATGTGTTTTGAGGTGCACCAAATATCATGAGGATATGATATAAATAGACTAAAATACCCTTTTTAACAAAATATCATATAAATTATTATACATTAATTTTAAATTTTTTAAATTTATTTATACAATTCTAACAATTATAATTTTAGACAAAATATTTTAAATTAATTTTTTTATCCTCTATATTGTACTTACTTTTGTATCATTCAAAATCATGTTTCATTCATTCAAAAAGGTGTGACGATGAAATACATAATACAAGTAAAATTGCAAATAAAGAACACTAAAATCAATTTTATGTCTATTAGTTAGCCATTCATTCCACATTTGTGTTGCTAAATTTTCCCTCCAAGTAGACCACTGATAACTAGCCTCAATTGTATTAATATAATCGCCATCATTGCATGCTACTTCTTCGTTGAATATTTGTGTTTCCAATTCTGCATCTAATTGTGCTTGCATTGGGTCAACTGGCATTTCTCTTCTGATAAAATCGTGAAGAAGGCAACAAGCAATTATTATGCGATTTTGGATTTTGATGGGATAAAAAGATCGACATCTAAGTATAGCCCAAAGCATTTTTAACAACCCAAATATTCTCTCTATCACATTTGTTGCCATGGAATGTCTCATAGTGAAGAGTTCTTCCATATATGTTGGTGTATACCTATGTCTCTATTCACTGCGATGTATCGATAGCCTCTATATGGAGTAATAAATCCCTCACACTTTGTATATCCAGCATCCACAAGATAATAGTATCCTATAATAAAAAAATAATAATTATTTCAAATACATTATACTTTTATTATAAATATCACAATTTCTGTACCATATAACCAATTTTTACCTGTTAGAACTATTAAACCATTCCTCCTTGAAATAGCATCTCGCAATACCCTTGAATCTGATGCTGATCTTTCTCATCCAGGTAATACATATATAAACTTCATATCCCTATAACATACGCCTAGGACATTGGTAGATATATCTCCTTTTCTATTATGATATCGGGGTTTATCAATTGCTGACACATTAACTTCATTATGGGTTCCATCTAGTTCCCCAAGACAACTCTAAAACATATCCAAAAAAAAAAGTAAAAAAAAAATATAAAACATAATTAATAAAAATAGAATAGATTTAAAATCAAACATCATCTTACCTTAAACCATTTCCATCTTTCGTCTAAGCAATCTTCTAAGACAAGATCTGGTGCTCTAAGAAGTGTTTCTTGCAATCGTAAAACAACATTCCTAAATTAAAGTATCTACTAACCATTTCTCCAGACCGTCTAAACATAAACCTAATAACACGATTCTTGGAAAGATGTGCCAATATATGTAAAAATATTGCCACCTGTTTTCAACACTTACTAGTCCATCCTCTTTTAATCTACCATTATTTTTAAGGAGGACGCATAATAAATGAAATGACGTAATATACATGTGAAGTTGATCAACACAAGTTTGATCATCATGATTCATCAATCTATCCAGAAACTCTCCCCTAAGCCCTTCTCTAATAATTGGTTGCTACCTAAGATTATAATTTCCATGCCTCCATAGCGCAAAATGACTCACTTCCATTAAAATTGTAATACAAACCCAAACCATTAATATCATATAGTCAATCTTAAAATTGATTCGTATGATGTTTTAGATATGTTCCCTCATCATATCTCTCTGTAGTGGCAAAGATTTGAAAGTGAATATTTGTCAAATTCTAATGTTTTTTATATTGAACATTTTTTTATATTGAATATGGTAATACTAACTTGCTTCACTGAATTTCTAATCTCTCTTGGAAGTGGAGATTTAAATGGAGTCATCTTTATTTTATTTTTCCTGTTTCTTTGATGCAGCATGTGGACATTCCATAACCACCTTGTTTGTATATGAAATTACATTTGAACCCAAGCAAAAAAATACGCAACTTCAAAACTAATTAACCATTTAACAATAACTTTTATCTATATATGGTTTCAATAATTTATATAAAATATTGTCACCTTTTAATACAAGTAATTGATGAAAGCAATAAATTGCAAAAACATGTTCATCTAAAATTTACATAAATTATAAGGGGAAAAGGATATAGATATAGGCCTAACAGTGAACTCGTTTCTTATTGAAAAGGAATGAACATAGATAAAATTTTCATTAGCAACTTTGATCAAACAATTGATGTCCAAGTGTACGAAACCGCTTCTGACACTCCATTTGGTAAACCCATCAGTTGATTGACGCTATGATGGTACAAGTAAAACAAGTTTAGATTGAAGGAACAAGAAAGTATGTGATTGAATTGATGTAGATAAAAAAGGGGAGCATACTTGAGGTTAAGGTGAATGTATGAATTGCACGCCTTCAAACTCCGATACCTCACTCAACAGAAGATATGTAATCCCCTAGGGCCAAACAAAACTAACACTTTGTGAATGATATATTTTCGATTTACTACCATAAATTATTAGAACTCAAATAACATCATCTTCATTTTGCCTAGTAATTTATGTAATCTTCTAATTCTAAACATACCCACAACCCAGAAATAAAGTTTTAAAAAATGCACAGCCGCATCACTGGCTGAGAGATTTATGTCAAAGGGTTGGGAAGAGAAGTTGTGTGGTTGAGCTCTGAACTCATGATAATATTTTCGCTTTGGGTTGAGCATAGAAGACGATGGTAGAGGAGAAAGGTTTGTCCCGTGACAAGGATGTATTGGAAAAAATAAAAATAAAAATTTCCTTATCCTATCCTTAACACTTTCTAACTCAAGCTCCCCCAATGGGATAACTAATTAGGCTTTGGGTAGGATAAGAAAAACCAACCAGATAACTATATATCATATCCGCTTGGCATACCAAACAATTGATAAAGGCAGGATAGGATAACTTATCATATCTTTTTTTTTTTTCTTTTCAGTCACTTTTTAGAACCTGTCTGCTGATGTAGAGAGAAAAAAAAAACTTTAACTTTAATGTTATAAAGAGTAGCAGTAAATAACCTTATCTAAAGTAGTCGTAGAAATATTTGTTCATTTGTTTATTTGGATTTTGATGTAATGACCATGCAGTGGCTTCTGGTTCACCCAAAATTTCAAAAAAATCCTGTCTACATTGCTGGTGATTCATATTCCGGTATCGCTGTTCCAGTCATTGTCAAGAAAATATCTGATGGTAAATAAAGTTTGACGGAGTTCCTTCTTACAATTCTTAATGCCCGCATTAGCTGTGTGCTTGAATTTCATTTTTTTACCTTTTTATGCAATTAAAGGTGTGCTTAAGATCTCTTTGCAAGAACCAAGGGGTCTTTCTATGGAAACCTTCTCGAACAATCTTCCTCTTTTTTTCTTTTTCTTGCTTTCATGCCATTTTATTAGAGCTTCTCTTAATGTTTACTTGTATTGCAGGTAACAAAGCTGGAAACTTACCACAAATTAATCTCAAAGTACATTAGTGCTTGCTTTTCAATTTTCCTCTCGTGTTATCTTTTTGGATTATTTTTTCCCTAATATTTTGTGCTATCCTATCTTTAGAAATTAAATAAGGAATGACTTCTGAATTTTGATGCAGGGTTATGTTCTAGGGAACCCATATACCGATAATCAATATGATTTAAACGCAAGAGTTAACTTTGCCTACAGAGTTGGACTTCTATCTGATGACCTCTATGAGGTACTTTTTCTTTCCTTTATAAATAAAGAATCCATCACTTCCATGCTGCTCTGAAAGGTAAATTAACTTTCCAAAAAGGGGCTAAATTAAAAGTAAACATGCTGTTTCTACTATATAAGTGGAGTTGCCTATTCTACTACCTATATTTTCTCCGCTATATTTACTCAAATCACTTTTTTAATTTCCTAGGAAACTAAATTTGATTGTCATGGAGAGTTTGCTTTCCCAAATAAAAGTGATGCTGGATGTATTGAACATCTTGAGATGGTCAATCAGGTGAGTAAGATATCAATTAAATTAATGGATTATTGTTCTTAATGTTACAAGAGATAATTTTATTTTCTATACATATATAAAAGTACGTGAGATTCATGTTTCTTTTTCTTCTCTTCACTTGGCTTCACATGAGTCTCTCACACTTTTATGTATGTATAGGAGATAAAATTATCTCTTATAACATAAGAAATATTAATCTCTTAAATACCTTGAAGTTCAAAAATGACATGTTTCAGATTTATATATAACTCTGGAAATTAAAACACTCGTTTACATTTGTAGTGCCTAAAAGACATAAACCCTCCCATGGTATTGGAACCATTATGTAGCTCTCTCAATACAAAGCCAAACAAGCTCAACTCTGGTTCAAGCCATCCTGGGGTTAATGTCTCAGATTCACTCCTTTCAGAAGTTAATCCTATTGGGCGATGGTGCAGGGTAATTAAAAGGAGCAACTTACTCCTAAAGACCACTCTAGCACAGTTAATCAAGTCAGGAACCAAATAAGCACACTAAATGTGCTATCTTGGTCTTTTGATTATAAGTTTCCCGTTTGAAACCCATTTCCTTTTTTCCTCCTCTCTTTCATGTTACTCAACTTCTTTATAAACTACTTTGACGCTTCTTTTTGGACAGGATTATAATTATATCTTCATAAACATCTGGGCTAATGACAAAGTAGTACAAGAAGCTCTGCATGTTAGAATTGTGAGTAAATTAATAACGAGATTATCTAAATTTCAACCACGTGCTCTAACTTACCTTCTTTGACTGCTATGCAATTAGGGAACTATTAAAGAGTGGGACAGGTGCAATAGAAGCTTATCTTATGTGGAAGACATAAGAAGTAGCCTTGATTATCATCGAAACTTAACCAGCGAAGACCTTAGAGCTATCGTTTACAGGTAATGGTAATCCTAAATGGACATGCACTTCCCAAAAATACAGCGCATGCATGCGAGTGCTTGCTAGTATATATATATATATATAGGGTTCGCTTTTTGTAACGTGACATGACTAGAGCATTTTTCTGCACACACTGTAAAGAACCTTGGGATGCACCACCCCAAAAGCTAGCTCAAGGGGTGGGAGTGTCCAAGGCCTTATAAAGGCCATATTAGTTTCTCATCCAATCAATGTGGGACTATATATCTCAACACGCCCCCTCACGCAAGAGCCCTTTAGGCTAGAAGCGTGGAATTGCACAGGCCTAATTTTTTGTTTACCTTTTTGTGCTTTTTATTTTAATTTCACTTTAAAGTGGGGGACGGTGAGGCTCTGATACCATATAAAGAACCTTGGGATGCACCACCCCAAGAGCTAGCTGTTGGGGTGGTGTATCCCAAGGTTCTTTACACACACAAATCAAGTGTGGGTCCCACGCTTAAAAATAAAAAAGTCAAACCAAAATCAGGATACGACGCCGTATCCTTAAGATACGGAAGCGGATCCTTGTTGCAAGAATGAACAGTGACATTCCTGCAACATGATTCTTATATTTCTCATATATATATATGTGGGAAAATTATTTTCTCATGTTGTTGGAGATTATTTTCTCATGTTGTGAGGCATCGAAATCCGTGCTATCTTCTTTTTATTTTTTATTTTTTTAACAAGTGGTGGGACCTACCACTTGTTGTGTCTATAACATGAGAGATGTTATCTCATGTAACATGAGAGAAGAGAAACCCATATATGTGTATCTGACAAAAACAAAGTTGCTATTTATGGGCACAGTGGAGATCATGATATGGTTATTCCATATGTGGGCACCGAGGAATGGATACGATCTCTGAATTTGAAAGTTCCTTCTGATGGTGAGTGGAGGCCATGGTTTGTCGATGGACAAGTTGCAGGGTTAGTAACTATATTTTCTTGTTAATTTCTAGCTTTACACTACTGGTCACAAATTAATAAATTTCATTAAGACATAGGATTCAATTGTTATTTTATTGATTTGCAGTTATACAGAGATGTACAGAGAGAAAAAGTACAGCTTAACATTTGCTACTGTAAAGGCAAGAAAATCATTGATCATCCGAAACCCACTTTATTTTTATTTATTTTTTAATAAATTAATGGAACAGGTAAGTCTAATTAGCTCTGCATGCCCTTTGAATTGCAACTGTGTAGGGAGGAGGTCACACAGCTCCAGAGTACAAGCCCAAGGAATGCTTTGACATGATTAGTAGATGGTTTGCTTATTACTTTCTTTAGGATAACACCTTTTCGCGCTCTTGTGAGTGAGCTAGCTAGATCTAATGAGAAAGAAGGCTAGTGTTCCTCCCTTTACTTATGATGCAATAATGAGACACTTTCTAGCTGCTCTCAATTCTTAGACAACTTCGCCATCAGTGTATGAAGGAATTTCTTTCTTGTTTTGATTGGTTTTTTCCTTTTATTTTTCTAGTTTATATATGAGATAGTTTAAGCCAATACGTACTGCTACTCACAGAATGAATTTGTAGCTCAATTTAAACCAATTCGAGTATTTAATACTTAGGTGTGTTATTAATATTGAAGGTTTGATATTTTTATTACCATGTCATCTTTCCCCTCATGTGTTTATTTATCCTATATAATAAAGGAAAAAAAATTTGTCCTTTTAAATGACACAACTTATATTCTTTCACTCTCACAAAGAAGTGAGACTTACACCTTTATATTTTTTTGTTCACTCTCTCTCCTCCTTTATCTATCTCTTTCTCTCACTTAAAATGACACAACTTTACATCCTTTAAAATGATACACATTTTTCCCTATAACAAAAGTTAAAAAAAAATGGAAAGAAAAAAAAAGCTAATCAAAAGTAAAACTCATACAAAATTTTGAGTTGGTAAGTAAAAGTTAAATAATGGAAGTCTTTTTGCTTAAAGTCTTTTGAGATTAAAATTAGGATAATAGATAGACTTTTTGACTTGTCAAAACTTAGAGTATTTTTTAAAGAAAAAAATCCTTATTTTTAAGTTGATTTTTTTATGACAATATATAATTAAATCTCAGTGTTAAAAAAGTTCTGACAATAGATCAAAAGTAACTTCTTAGACAAATAAGAATTTGATTAATCAATATGTAATTTAAATAAGAACACATATAATAAGAGAACTGATTAAGTCTGGGTTTAAGAGGAATAATTTTTGACTATTAAATTGTATAAAAATAATTAAGATTTAAACGTTAAGTTATGTCACTTATTTAATTGATCATGTGACTTTTAATTAACTTTTGGTTTTAACCATTCATATATGATTGATTGAGTAAACAAAAGTAAATTCAGTATTCAGCTCTCTTTTTATCATCCCAGTCAACGAAAAATTAACAATTTTACATACTGAAAGTGAAAAACATTACCCCATGGAGCAAGGATAGAATCGGAGGGAGGAAGACCATAACAAAACAAAAGTAAACAAACCAGATAGCTTGCGGGTCAACCGCTATGTCTCTAAAGTTTTGTTTGGGAGTTGGTCTTAAGAGGGGAAGGAAAAGAAAGAGAGAATTTTAGTAAGCTCTTCCTTTCTTTGTGAGTTTTAAAAAAGAATGGGAAGAGTTTGAGGATTTTTACTAAACCCCTCAAACCCTCCTTCTTCTTAAAATTAAATTTCCCCCAATTTGAAGGATTTGAAGGAAAATATATTAAAAATTATTTATCTACCCTTAGCATTAAAATGTTAAAATTACATAATTGTGAATCATTTTTAGATGCGATGTTATTAGAAAAGTCTCAAATATCGACATTTGAATTTTTGATGAAAATCATATACGTCAAAAATTTTCTGTCAAAACTAAAGACAAAATTAGAGACGGAACAAAATTTTGTCATACTCACTAACATAAATTTTGTACGAATAAAAAATATTCAGTCAAAATTATTGATAGAATCTAAATTCCGTCGAAACTTTTAACGAAAATATTTCCGTCCAAAATTTTGATGAAACATATTTTTATCGAAGAGTTTTGACGTAAAACAATTACGTCAAAAAATTTTACGGAAAATATTTCCATCAAAATTTGCAAGTAAAAATATTTCTGTAAAAAATTGTGACGAAAATTTTTTTTTGTCAAATTTTTTTGCGGAATCTAAATTTTGCCAAAATATTTCAAAACAAAACATATTCATTGAAATTTTTTACGCAAAATATTTCCATCAAAATTTTCAACGAAACACATTTCTATCGAAAATTGTTGACGGAAAAAAATTTCATCAAAATTCTTAACAGAATTTAAATTCCGCCAAAAATTTTCAACGGAAATATTTTTGTTAAACTTTTTGGCAAAAAAAATTTTTGTCAAACTTTTTAACGAAACACATTTTCATCAAAAAATTTTGACGAAAAATATTTTCGTCAAGATTTTTGATTTAAAAAATATTTCCATCAAAATTTTCAACGGAATGCATTTCTGTCAAAAATATTTCGACAAAAAATTTTGACGGAAAAAATATTCTGTCAAATTTTTTTACAAAATCTAAATTTCGTCGAAAGTTTCGAATGAAACGTTTCCCTCAAAATTTCTAACAAAACAATTTATGTCGAAATTTTCATCAGAACACATTTCCACCGAAATTTTAAAAGAAAAATATTCTGTCAAAAATTTTGACAGAATTCTTTTTTCGTTTAAAACATTTGATGGAAACTAAATTTCGTCGAAAATTTCGATAGAAAATTTATTTTTGTAAAAATTTTCATCGGTTGAAAAATTCCGTCGCTTTTCGACGAAAAAAATAATTTTGTGATAAAATTTTCATCGTTTGCAACGTAGAAATTTCATCGAAAATATGATCTTTTTTGATGTTGTGAAAAGTACATACATAATTTTGTTAGAAATTTTAAATTTAATTTAATTTGTAAAATATAATAATTATGTTAATTTAAAAAAAAGGGTAAAATGGTAAAAGTATCGCATTAACCCTCAATTAATCATTTACCATTTTTTTAACTCCCGGGAAGAAAATACCCTTCAATTTTCTTCTCTTCCTTCCCCTCCCTCCCCCTTGGATCCCCTTCCTTCCCCTCCCCTCCAAACTTCCAAACAAAACCTAAATGGAATCAAAATACTAGCGGTTAACAGTTTAAGAAATAATTTTCAATTAATTTGAAATTTCACTAAAAATAGAATATATCATGTATATAAATATTATTATATAGTCCACTTTTCCAACAAAAGCAGTCTTACACCTACCTTTCTAGCTGATAATTGGTTAGAGGGGTAATATCTGTAAAATTCACTTCTCAGTTTTATTTTTATTTTTTGAATACAATTGGGAATCAAACACAGTATCTACTACTCATTACTCACTCCCTCACCATTAGGCTAATCCTAGTGGATTTTATCATAATAATTTAAGTTTTTGGATTAAATTGATTCTTTATATAATATCAGAGAGCTTACTAATGGAATACTGTAGGTTTATGGATCTTTTCACAGTTATATGATCTTCACCCGATTTATATCTAGTCAATGTGCGACTTCACATCACTACTCAGAGTTAAATATTTGCAACTATATAAACATGGTATATTTTTTCACCTACTCCACAGTTATGAAACAGCCCTAGTTAAATTTAAGGTTACAACTGAAGCTTATGTCGTTATAAGGTTATTTGTTGTGGAATAACAAACATGGACATTTTTTCATGATTGTTTAGTCTATCAAAAAACGCTGCAATGGCAGTTATTGAATGTTGTGTAAGTTCTAAATTATATACTTGATGATGTAATCATGCTTATACACAATAGAAACAATTAGATCAAGTGCGGAAAAAATTAAGATCATAAATATCTCTCGTCATTGTTTTCCTTGTTGCTCAAAGAGTTGTTGTAAACACTGATACGAAGTTCTTCAGTGAGCTTTCCAAACTCTACTCATCCAGCATAGATGGTGTGAAGCTCTTATATATGGAGAGTGAGCTCAGAGACTCAAGAAGTTGAAGCCACATCCATTTATAGATCCTTACAATCAAGGGATCAATAGTAGTGTGAATAACAGACAAGATAATACGGTACTATCGTACTAACACAGTAGATGATGAATGCCATTAGTGAATAATGGCCAACGCACTAATAGCTGGAGTGGACCACATAAGAATGATGAATATCCAATACACTAGTGGACCAATAGACCACACAACCACTTTCATTGTGGACGATGGACCAGCCATTATCATTGTGGATCAGTGGTGGACCCAGACAATTTTATTTATGTCTGCACACTTAGTTATAGGGATTTCACTCTAATTTTTTTTTTTTTTAAGAAAAGTTTAGATACATTAAAAAATAAAAGACAGTATGTTCGTGTAAGGGGGGTGGGTTTTGATTATAAATGTAAACAATTTTTTTTTCATCCACATATATGGATAAAGCTTAAAAAATAATAAAAACTCAAGGGCACGTGTTGGCACTCATTCATAGAAAGGATGACATTTGGCACAAACACCGTAACAATAGAGAAACATCAAAGAGTTACCGTGAAAAAGCTGCATGCTAACTTCATATCATTAACTCTCTCTCCATTGTTTTCATTCTTCTCTATATATTCACCTTCTAACCATACTTATAGTCTTTCTCTGTTCACATTCTAAAACTCATTAAAATTTCATCTCTTACATGTTTGTGTCTGCACTTGCAGTCACAGGCACAAGAGTAGGTCCGTTATTGTTGTGGATGTTCTAACATGTTGATCCGAAAAAATGTGAAACGCATTGAAGACCTTGGAGGTGTCACAAACAGAGGCAGATCCAGGTATATGAGAAGGGGGGCAAGTGCCCACCCTTGAAATATGAAAATACCTTTCTCTTAAAATTCAAGTTTTTTTAATTTAATTTCGGGGTAGTATATTGTAACAACCAATTAGGGTTACTACCAATCAATTTCATCGTTAGATCGATTGTATGGATCCAACGGTTATATTTATTTCCATCTTTGTATGGTTATGATTCTCTATATTTAATACTTTATATTTATTTTCACCTGGTTATGATTTCTCATATTTAATGCTTTTACATTAAATATATGGGGATCATAATCATACAAAATGAAAATAAATATAACCGTTAACATAATCGATTTAATGGTGAAATTAATTAGTAGTAACCCTACTTGGTTGTTACGATATCCTACCCTTTTAATTTTCCTCTTTCTATTTTATTTTCCCGTAAGTTTTTTTTCTCCTCCACCTTCATTATCCAAACCTAACAACAGAGAACTCTATTCCAGACGCATCATTTGTATCTACATACTGATTCATCTCCTCTCAAACCTCAATCTCCATTATTGGAAGTTGGAACATTTGTTTCTTCTTCCATTATCGGTCCAGTTGAGTCGCAATCCATCCAGATCTAGATCTAAACCAGACTCAGCCAGTTGGCAGCTGCCCGCAAGTCGCGTTCCAGACTAGTCCCAGATCTATATGTACTTGAACTTATCGAGTGCTCATCCTTCATTAATTTCCTAGATCCGCCACTAGTCACAAAAGTAAGCAATAGCATTTTGAGTTATAAAATTATAGATAATCTGAGTTTTGTGTCACCAAAAGAATCGCTGACTGATTTTGAATTTGTACTAGTGCATAGACAAAGTGGATTTTGCACACAAAGTGAAGGTGCTGGGTAACTTTTCTGTAGCCCAGATAGCTTGTGGATCTTAAGTTTCATTTTGATATTGATGTTGAAGTAGGTTCATAATTGTGCAATCCAATATTTGGGCCAACGATTAAGCGTTCCAATATGCTCTTTAAAGTTCAGAATGGAAGGCAAATATATATTCATTTGCTAATCTCACTTACACTTAGAAAGAATCGGAGAAGACTGAACAAATTGGAACAATGAATTGATATGGCTTTGGTGATCTACGAGTGCACTTTCATTAGTAACGGGTATGACAGAAGATTTTATGCTATTATTCTAGAAAGTATATAATGTAAAATATTATAATTATTTTTTTCTCTTTCTCTTGAGAAACTCGAAAAGCTTGAGAAATTTCATTGATCAAAAGTTATTACAATTAACACTCTTTGCAGTATTTATACTAAAGGAAGAGAATGAAAGTTAGTTACAGAAGAATAAAAAATATAACTAATTCTTCTAACAGAAAACAAAAAACGGTTATCTTTCTTTTCCACGTTTGCATCCTTGACCACGTCAGCTATATTGGGATATATCAACACTTTCTTTAGAAAAATATCAGTTTGATATGATATGACACACTTTTATTCGTCCGTTGTACTTATGTGAGTTATGACGGGAGTACGAATTTTTTTCCGTGATCTACAGGGAACGATCAAGGACTAGATGTAACAAAATATTGTCTTCCTTGTATAATGTTTCTCGACAAACAAATAAACTTCAAAACGAAAATACGACTATGAATCTATGATAATCAACAGGCGGAGAGAAGTTTTCACATTATTGCATTGCATCAAAGAGAAACAGGCAGAGAAGTGACTGGACTTAACAACTTTATTGGGGAATCGAACAATAAAAATCACTAAATCGGTTTCGGTCATTTTGGTGCAGATTGTAAAAATCACTTTATTGTAAAAGCTTTTATAATTTCAAAGAAAAATGCAACTTTATGTCAGTGAAATATTTTGGTGCATATTGGGTAATTTTCTATATTCTTTTTAGTTTTTGTTGTAAATAGTAATTATGTAGTCATTTATTAGTAATTATGTAGTCATTTATTTGTATTTATTTAGTTTGTTACTTGTATATTGGGCCAAGCCCATTAGGTCAAAATTAGGTCAAGAAGTCTCTATAAATAGACCCCTATGTACAGATTCAAATACAAATCAATAATATTTCATAACCCTTTTTCAAGTTGGTATCAGAGCTCTCGATCCTGAGGGCTCTGCTTCCGTGCCTGTTGTCTTTTTTTTTTTTACAAAACCCTAATTTCTTTGCCTCTTGCCGCCACCAGCCGCCACCGGAAAAATTCTTCCGAGGACCTTTTGGACAAAGGGGACCACTGTTGACATTCTTTTTTTTTCGTTCTATCATTCTACGTAACGTTCCTCCGCCACAAACGACCCAAACACCTCCGACCGCCTTCAACCAGTTCTGTCTTCACCGTTTAGAACCCTTTCCGGTGACTTTTCAACCGCAACCACCCACAGACAGGTGCGCGCTCACCGGACGACCACACCGGAAAAATTTCAGCCGGAGAAGCCTTGCCACGCGCCGCCTCTTTGTCCGAGAGTGAAGCCCACGCGCAGCTGCTTTCTCCGGCGCGTGGAGGCGCGTCCGGCGGTGTTTCTGGACCGGACCACCACCATTCTTCTCATCTCCTTGTTCTCTTTCTGGATCTGTGTTGTTTTCTCAGATCGGACATCGTTTGGTATTTTTTTTCCGAATTTTTTGGCTTCTTGGAGCCTTTTTCGTTGACTATTTTTTGTGCAGTATGGCCTCTTCTCAAAGGAGTTCCTTTACAAAGTTTTATGATGGTGCATCTTCTAAACCTAAGAGAGATGATCGATGGTGTTCTTATTGTAAAAGAACAGGTCATATCAAGGATTTATGTTTTCGCCTCCATGGAAAGCAAACTGTCTTAGAAAAGATGGCAAGGATGCGTGGTCAAGCGCATTTTACTTCCTTTGGAATAACTTCTGCACCTAATGAGACCCAACCTGCATTTCGTCTAGATGAGTTAGAACGGCTCCGAACCATCCTTGATTATCTGAGTAAGCCATCTGATACTAGTGCTTTGGCTTTGACTGGTATGAGCCCCAAAACTCATTCTTTTCTTTCTTCATGTAATGATTTTAAACATTCCTGGGTTGTTGATTCTGGTGCTGCTGATCATATGGCTTGTTGTGCTGACTCCTTTGCTTCTTATCATCCTACCATTGGAACTCATACTATAGCCATAGCTGATGGCTCAAATACATCAGTTGCGGGTTCTGGTGACATAAACTTACAGGAGTCCTTACATCTTAAAGATGCTCTTCATATTCCTAAGCTCTCCACGAATCTTCTTTCTATTCATAAAATTACAAAAGATCTGAATTGTACTGTAACCTTCTTCCCTACCCATTGTGTTTTTCAGGATCTCGCCACGGGAAAGACGATTGGTAGTGCTAAAGAGCAAGGTGGGCTGTACTATCTGGTGTCACAATCTCCCGCAAATAAAGTAACAGATCACATCTTGATGTCTCATGGTCAATCAACTGCTGATTCTTTGATTTGGCTTCATCATAAGCGCTTGGGACATCCTCCATTTGGTTTACTCAAGTCTTTATTTCCGTCATTGTTTTTATCTAAGCCTGTTGAGTCTTTTCATTGTGATGTTTGTGAGTTTGCTAAGCATCATCGTGTGTCTTTTCCTTCTAGTAGTACTAAGAGTGTTGAACCTTTTGATCTTATTCATTCTGATGTTTGGGGTCCTTCTAAAGTCCCTCATGCTTCTGGAAATAGATGGTTTGTTTCTTTTATTGATGATTGCACTCGTGTAACTTGGGTTTACTTAATGCATGAAAAGTCTGAGGTACCACATCTGTTCTTTCAATTTTATAAAATGGTTGAGACCCAATTTGGTAGAAAAATCAAGAGACTAAGAACAGATAATGGTACTGAATATGTTAATCACAGTTTTTCCCAATTTATACGAAATCAAGGTATGATTCATGAACTTACTTGTGTAGACACCCCTCAACAAAATGGGGTTGCTGAAAGAAAAAATCGTCACCTTCTTGAAGTTGCTCGTGCCTTACTGTTTCAAACACATGTACCCAAATGCTATTGGGGAGATGCCATTCTTACTGCAGCGTTCTTGATCAACCGTCTACCCACTCGGGTTCTCGATCATGTAAGTCATATTCACTCCATGACTTCTTTTTTTCCTTCTGTTCCAACTTTGCAAAGTCTTCTTCCTCGAGTGTTTGGGTGTGTTGTCTTTGTTCATATTCATAAACAGCATCGCAGTAAGTTGGATCCTAGGGCTCTTAAATGTGTCTTCCTTGGATATGCTTCTGATAAGAAGGGCTACAAGTGTTATCACCCTGGTAGTCGGAAATTTTTTGTTTCTATGGATGTTACATTTCAGGAATCTGAGTCCTTTTTCCAAGGTCCTCATCTTCAGGGGAAGAATAATTCACTAGAAGACTCATCACCTTCCTTCTTTGAATTTGAATCTTCAGTGTCTACTCCTTCACCTGAGTCAGTGTCTCTTCCTCTTGTTCCTGTTCCCAATGTGTCTATGTCTGATCCTCCTGTGACTGATCCTCCTATGACTGATACACAACCCACATTGCCTCAGCAACAACCTCAATCGTCTGAACCACTGGTAAGTCCTGAATCTCATATTTCTGATCATGATACTTCTGATGACTTACCCATTACTACTGATTCTGATGATTTACCCATTGCTCTTAGAAAAGGAAAAAGATCATGTCCCAAGAAATCTTATTCCTCTTGTACTCAATACCCTATCTCCCATTTTGTTTCCTCTGCTAATCTGTCTGTGCAGCACAAAAGCTTTGTTTCAGCACTAGACTCTATTGCAATCCCAAAATCAGTACATGAAGCCTTGAAAGATGGGAATTGGGCTCAAGCCATGTAAGAGGAGATGAATGCATTGGAGAAAAATAAAACATGAGAGGTTATTGATAGACCTACTGGAAAGAAAGCAGATGGGTTTATGCCCTAAAATATAATTCTGATGGAACTCTTGAGAGATACAAAGCTCGATTAGTTGCCAAAGGTTACTCTCAAACCTATGGCATTGATTATGAAGAAACATTTGCTCCAGTTGCAAAGATGAATACGGTGAGAGTTTTGTTATCCTTTGCTGCCCATTACAATTGGGATATAAACCAATTTGATGTGAAGAATGCTTTCCTCAATGGTGAGTTAGAAGAAAAAGTCTACATGGAAATTCCGCCTGGTTTTGATTATGTGAAGGGAGAAAATAAAGTTTGTAAATTAAAAAAGGCCTTGTATGGATTTAAGCAGTCACCTCGTGCCTAGTTTGGAAAGTTTACTATGGTTATGATGACCTTAGGATATAAACAAAGTCAAGGAGATCACACTCTTTTTTTCAAGCACTCCCAAAATGGGAAGCTTACTGTGCTCCTTGTATATGTTGATGATACTATTATCACAGGTGATGATTTTGTGGAGAGACAGATTCTGCAAACACGGCTTGCCTCTGAGTTTGAAGTCAAAGACCTTGGGAAACTGAGATATTTCCTAGGGATAGAAGTAGCTCATTCGAGCAAAGGAATCTTTATCAGCCAGAGGAAATATGTTCTTGATCTTCTCAAAGAAGCAGGAAAGCTCGGGTGTAAACCCTCTAATACTCCTATTGAGCAGAATCACAAGATGTGCTATGAAGAGGAGAATCCTCCAGTTGATAAAGGACAATATCAACGGCTAGTTGGGAAATTGATATATTTGGCCCATACTAGACCAGACTTAGCTTATGCTGTTAGTGTTGTCAGTCAGTTTATGCACGATCCAAAAGAGAAACATATGCAGGCAGTAGAGAGAATTCTTCAGTATCTGAAAGGTACTTCTGGTAAAAGGTTGTTATTCCGACGTGATGACAATCTATCTTTAGAAGTCTACACAGATGCTGATTATGCTGGATCCGTGACTGACCGTCGTTCTACCACTGGTTATTGCATGTTTCTTTGTGGTAACTTGGTGACATGGAGAAGTAAGAAACAAGATGTGGTCGCCAGATCAAGTGCAGAAGCTGAATTTCGAGCTATGGCTCAAGGCATTTGTGAGTTACTGTGGCTGAAAATTGTACTTGATGATCTAAAAATAAAATGTGAGGGACCTATGAAGCTGCTATGTGATAATAAGTCCGCTATTTGTATAGCTCATAATCCAGTTCAACATGATCGGACTAAACATATTGAGGTCGACCGCCATTTCATCAAAGAGAAACTTGATAGCGGGTTGATTACCACTCCATACATTCCCACTGGGCGTCAATTAGCTGATCTATTGACAAAGGGGCTTCCTTCAGATAGATTTCAAGAACTTGCTAACAAGCTGGGAATGATAAATATCTATTCCTCAGCTTGAGGGGGAGTGTTGTAAATAGTAATTATGTAGTCATTTATTAGTAATTATGTAGTCATTTATTTGTATTTATTTAGTCCGTTACTTGTATATTGGGTCAAGCCCATTAGGTCAAAATTAGGTCAAGAAGTCTCTATAAATAGAGACCCTTATGTACAGATTCAAATACAAATCAATAATATTTCATAACCCTTTTTCAAGTGTTTTTACTCGACAAAAATATGATAATTTCACTTAAAATGATTGATAAGTCTTTGAATAAAAACCTGTTTTCAGCTACATAGTGGCCCATTTTTACGCTTTGTCAATGAGTTAGTTTTAGGAGGGAAAAAAAGGAAGGAGAGAATTTTATTAATCATTTTCCTTGTTTGTGAATTTAAAAAAGGGAGGAATGGAATTGAGGATTTTTGCAAAATCCTCCTAACCTTCTCCCCCATAAAATTAAAGTTTCCCCAATTTGGGGATTTTGAGGAGGAAAATATTAAAAATTACTTATTTACCTTAGCATTAAAATGTGAAAACTATATAAATGTGAATAATTTTTAATATGGCCCAATTAGAAAAATCTCAAATACTGACAACATTAATTGACGGAAAAAATTTCGGCGAAAATAATTACGAAATTTTTGAAAAAAATTCATATTACGCCAAAAATAAAGACAAAAAAAATTTCTGTCAAAACTACAGACGGAACAAGATTTTGTCATAATTACTGACATAATATTTTTAGTAAAAAAAAAATTAAGTCAAAATTCTTGATAGAAACTAAATTTTGTCGAAACTTTCGAGAGAAACATTTCTGTTAAACTTTTCAATGAAAAATAATTCTGTCAAAATTTTTGACGAAACACGTTTCCATAAAAAAAATTGACGAAAAATAATTCAGTCAAATTTTTTTACGAAAAATTTTTCCATCAAAATTTTCGATGAAAAGTATTTTCATAAAAAATTTCAACGGAACACATTTATAGCAAAAATTTTGACCAAAAATATTTCTATAAAAAATACTGAAGGAAACATTTTTTGTCAAAACTTTTTACGAAATCTAAATTCCCTCGAATCATTTCCTTCAAAAATTTTGAAAAAAAAAAAACATATCCGTCAAAACTTTGATGCAAAATGTTTGCATTAAAAATTTTAACATCACACATTTCAATCGAAATAAAATTTCGAAAAATATTTTCGTAAAAATTTTGACGGAAAAAAAAATTCTTGAAAATTCTTTACAGAATCTACATTAATTTCGACGGAACACATTTTCGTAGAAAACTTCCATCAAAATTTTCGAAGGGACACATTTCTATAAAAAAAAATTTACGAGAAATATTTCCGTAAATTTTTTTAACTAAAAACATTTATGTAAAAAATTTTGGCGGAATAAATATTCCGTCAAAATTCTTTACAAAATCTAAATTTAGTCAAAAGTTTCGACATAAAATTTTTCACAAAATTTTTGACAAAAAAAATTTTCATCAAAATTTTTGTCGCAACACATTTCCATAAAAAATTTTGGACGGAAAACATTGCGTCAAAATTTTGGGCAGAATTCTTTTTTTGACGAAAATAAGTCAAAAATATTTAAAAAATTATTTTCGTCAAAACTTTTGACAGAAACTAAATTTATTTTTAAAATTTCGACAGAAAATATATTTCTGTATAAAATTTTGACGGATAAAAAATTTTGTCGCCTTTCAACGAAAAATACTTTTTCGATTGAATTTTTGTCGTTTGCAACGTAGAAATTTCGTCGAAAATATGATATTTTTTAGTAGTGTGAAAAGTACATAAATAATTTTGTTAGAAATTTTAAATTTAATTTTATTTGAAAAATATATTAATTATATTAATTTTTAAAGAAAGGTTAAAATGATAAAAATTTCTCATTAATCCTCCATTTTTCTTCCTTACCGTTTTTTTAACTCCCAAACAAGGAAATGAAATATCCTTCAATTTCCTTGCTTTGCTTTACCTCCCTCCCCCTTGGATCCACTTCCCCTCTAAACTCCCAAACAAAACCTAATGGGTTACTGATACATATACATTTGGTTTTATTTCAGATTTTCAAAGCCCAACTTAAAAACCCATGTCAGAATTTGCATTGGAGGGCAAAACAGAAAAACGAAAAAAGGAACAGTAAGGACAAAGTGAGAAGGTGAATTGAAGAAAGTCAAGAAAGATAAAAAAAAAGAATAATCTATCGTTGATTAGCCAGTCCTTCCCAAACCAATGACCTGAACCCTAGCCCTCTCTTCTTTTCTTGTTCGTTAAAACACTAACCCACACCCATAACCAAATCAAGGCTTAACCAACCTCCATTCTGATTTCTTCCATTCTGATTTCCTTAAACCCACAGCCCATAAAACCTTCCTTTATTTTGTTCTTGCTCAAAAATCCATCCCAAATCCACTACCTGTACCAACCCACACTTACAAAGAGACAAAATCCTAGTTATCATCGGTATGAAGGACAAGGTCATATGTGCAACGAATTTTTAGTGTTGAGCGTTGCTGCTGCTTGCTAGAAAGAGGAGATACAAAAAAGCAACGAGTAAAGGCTTAAGGGATCTTTCTTTTCTGAATTTCTTTCCTTCATTATTTTTAGGAACTTTTATTTTTTTCATTTCGTTGTTTTTAGGTATGTGCAGAGCACATCTTATGATGTTGCTGCTGCCTTAGGAATTAGTTATTGATGCTTTTATTTGTAATTTTAAGTTTATGTTACTGTTTTGATGCTCATAACCCCATGGTTATGAGCTAAACTTTTTTAGAGTTGGGATGAAAGAGTATCCATAACTCATTTATTATTAGTTGATGTTTTAAAGCTTAAATGTTTAACTTCCAGCTTGTTTAATGTTGTGTTTTTCATTCTGAGTTTGATATGCGATGGCCACACATAGGCAACTCCTAGTGGTGTGGAATTATTGGGAAGTAACCCACACTAGACCTCACATTAAGCACATGGAAAGGTTAGTGAGATATCTCTCAATGGGTATGGTTCCAGACATGAAGTTACCTCCATGTAACTCAAGGAAATGATACTTTAAGGTCTTGTATTAATGGATGCATAGGGATGTGTCATCTGTTATTTATAGGAAAAAATTGATTTTGTGAAACAATGATTGATTTTGTATTTTCGTTAAGATGGAACCGTTGAAAAAGCAACAACTCTTTTCTTTCAAGCAACTTAATAACAAATGAGGGAAGGAGATATTGAAATCTAATTTGTTTTCAAATACTATTTTTAATCAATCCTTGTTGTTGCTTCTTATTTTTATTCAAATCAAAAATTCTAATTTTCTGTTCTAAAAGTTAAGAGAAAATCATAAAAAAATATAAATGCTCCCGTTTAATTAATTTCCAATTAGTTCAACTTCCTGCATCAACTCAATCCCTATTTTAAAAAGAAAATCTTCCCAAAAATATTTTCCTCACACTTAGTTTAGAATAGCAGTTTTTTTAATTTTATTTTATTTTACTTTTTGTTCTGAGTAGCAATTATAATTTTCATTCAAAGCAAAAACGCCAAGATCCTTGTGGGAACGATATCGGGGTCTCGAATACGCCCTATATTAATTGTGGCTGCGTATACTTGCGCATATCTTGCATACTCTTTAGCAAGGCCAACAATGATATAAAATTGTATTCCTTAAAATTATAAATATTTTTATTTAAAAAATCTATTTTAAACAAGTTATCTCATTATGACATTTTACAAAATATCAGTGGGCTCAATTACTATATAGGAAAAAAATGAACTCGACAATCTTGTTGATTAGGGGTGAAAGTGGGTCGGACCAGCCTACAGGAGTCTACGACCTAACCTATATCAGGCTAGACTCCGCTAACTATATATAGGCAAATAGAACAGACCTAGACTTTTAATTAAGCCTATCTAGTAAGCAGGACATAAGCTTTTTCTTTACATGTCGGACTATAAGCCTATAGGTCATCCTATATCATCTTATTTATTTTAAATAAAATAATATTATTCATGGTAGTACCAAATAGTGATAGCTCAGTTAGTGCATGTAAGTTGAGTAGGTGGTGGAAGGACAAGTTCGATCCCCACCAATACCACATTTGGGAGGAACATAAGATCTGCATCAATCTCTACATTAGCATCAGAATTAACATTTAGCGTCGGGGGAAGAGTTTTTTATGCTTATCGTTCTAGCTTGGCTGAAGATATTATTTAAGCTTTAATATATGGTGGAAGTTGGCTACGTAATAAGTATGGCTTGAAGAAAAATAAAAGGTATAAAAAGATTTTTTTGTTTCTTAATCTTATTTTCTTTGTATTCTTCAATCTTGTTTTTTGTTTTCTACATTTACAAATTGTTTGCCAACTTATGTAACCTTGAAATTGTATTTGCCGGTGAGAGAAGATGATAAGAAGTTTTTGGCTACTACAAGTATTATGATGTATTTGTAGGATTCATAAAGTTATTTTAATTTACATAGTATTGATTGGTTTGCTGGATCTGATAAAATATAAGTTATTTAGCTTGAGTATTTTGCTTTTGAAAGTGACTTAAATGCATATTATGATAAGTTGTTGTGATTCATAGTTCTGTTGGGATGTTAAAATTGTGATTTTTGTTTTAACAACAGAATTTGAGTATTTGTTAAGTTGATTTATGGTTCTACTTGAAAGTTAAAAATTAACAGGCTAATTGGTCAGACCAGGCCATTTATTTTTTTATAAATGACTCAAGTCAGACTAATAATTAGACTTATACTATACGATCAGGTCAGGTCAAATTGAAATTTTTTTACATAAATTTAAGTTTTTCGAATTAAAAGTCGACCTAGTATTGACCAAATCATGGATCAGAACTAAGCAAAATGATTACATAAAGTAAGTATTCACTTCCCAGAGTTTTTTTTTTAATATTTTCCCACAAGGTCATGATTGAATTTTGAAAGATGTGATTGGCTTCTACACAATATTTTTTTTTTAAAGTCAAGAATGCTTAAAAAATAATAATATTTAACTTTTTTAAAACTAATATACAAAACCTAAATACATTGAGGAGCTATTTCCTTAAAAAAATTCATACAAACGGGGTCAAACAGGAAAAGAAAAAAGAAAAAAAGAGACACAACGAAACATGTTCACTGTCAGGAGAGTATAGAAATTGAGCATCTCATACGATATGATTATTTTGAAAAATTATAATAATATAAAAAAAATTAATGATGATGATTTTATAATTATTTATTTTAATATTTTTTTATTATTATATATCTATTTATTTATGGTTATGATTTTTCAATAATATCAACACCTCATGTCTTATTCAACCTTAGAGAATCCAGAGAATATAGAGGGTACAAAGCAGTAGACGCAGACAAGAAATAGAAAATAAAATGGGAAAATAATAATGATGTCAAATTGTCAATGAATGAGGTAATAACTAATTAATAAGAATATAAAAATAAAAAGGGATGAAGGAGGCGAGGGAGGAGAAGGTGCGAATCGAGTGAGGATGAGGGGTGAGGGTAACGGAAACGATGAGCGATTCACAAGTACAGGTGGCGGTGGAGGTGGCGGTGGCGGTGGAATTAGGAAGAAAGGGAGTGGGGTGAGAGCATGGCTGGTTGTGGAAGGGAGTGGTGAAACGCAGGTAGTGGAAGTGGGGAAGCACGCGATCATGAGACGCACAGGCCTCCCCGCACGTGACCTGCGAATCCTTGACCCTCTCCTCTCATACCCTTCCACCGTTCTTGGGCGTGAGAGAGCCATCGTCATCAACTTGGAACACATCAAAGCCATCATCACCGCACACGAGGTTCTCCTTCTCAATTCTAGGGACCCCTCCGTCATCCCTTTCGTTCAAGAACTCCAATCTAGGATCCGTCGTCACCACCAAGCTCACCATCATCCTAACTCCGACTCCTCTAAACTCGATCAATCACACCAACATCCTGATGACATGAAGATTCTCCCTTTTGAATTTGTTGCTCTCGAGGCATGCCTTGAAGCTGCTTGCAGTGTCTTAGAGAACGAGGTACGAACCTCTCTTCCCCCCTTTTTCTTCTTCTTCTTCTCCTTCTTCATTTTCCATTAACTGTTTTTCTTTCTTTTTTTCCTTTTTGGCAGGCAAAGACGTTGGAACAGGAGGCTCATCCAGCTTTGGATAAGCTCACTTCAAAGATTAGTACTCTCAATTTGGAACGCGTTCGTCAAATTAAGAGCCGCTTGGTTGCCATTACTGGTCGTGTTCAAAAGGTATTTCCCTTTTCTGTTCTTTTTTTTCAATATTGAGAATTTGAGATTTCCTTTTTCTTGCGAATTTTGGATCTTTGTCTTATGAATCTGTGTTTGATAGGTAAGGGATGAATTAGAACACTTGTTGGATGATGATGAAGATATGGCTGAAATGTATCTCACGGACAAGTTAGTCCAACAGCAGCTGGATAGTACTTCTGCCTCAACCATAAATGATGATGATGATGATGATGATAATGGGAACGACATGGATGATGAAGATATGGATAATCCTCCAGAAATATCTTTGGAAACTGGTGGAGCCACTGCAAGTTATGCGGATCATCAAAATGTTCATAACTCTGCAGACCAAATGTTTGGTGCGTCCCATGTACTTACCAGGGACAGCCATGCTAGCACTACCTACAGTGCCGTAACCAAGCATCTTGATGTAGAGGAGCTTGAGATGCTCTTGGAAGCATACTTTGTGCAGATCGATGGCACATTGAACAAGTTATCCACGGTATGCGGGCCTTCATTTTATCCCATTCCTTCTTTTTTATGTGCTTTATCCTTTTTTATATGTCTCTCTAAGTAGCTAGCGTATGTTACTCCAACAAGTAGCCTAATGAAAACATATTCAAACAAAGGATGCTAGAAGAGTTATCATATATAATGTTGGGGGAGAATCCATAAAATGAGCAATTCTTTCCATTTCCATAAATTATTGAGAGCACTTTCTGGTTTGTATTTGAAGCCTTGGATTGATAGGAATTCATCTGATATTTCAAGCTAAAGAAGCAAGTATATAGGATTTAAGATACCTCATTTCAAATCTTTGGAACAACTTCTCCTATTTTATGCAAGTGGTCGGTAAGCTGGGGAATATGGCTACTAAGATGGATGAATTATATCTATGGAGTTGGGCAAGTATCCTGGTTCTGTAGTTTTATGTTATGATCCTTTTCAAGTAAAGATTAAAGTTATTACTTTTAACATTTCTGATCCGATATGTTTGGAACCTAGAGTTGAGTTATAAGTTTTCAGGGCTGAACATGAGTAAAGCAGATATGAGAAAAGGAAAGAATAGCAATGAAGAATTTGACTTCTATTATTGGAAAAGATTGAACAAGGAGAGATCCCCTTCACAAGGGTTTCTCTTTACAACCGAGTCACTGCTCTATTTTTTCCAAACTATCAAATATGAATCTTCTCTTCTATCTTTTCCTGCTATTTATACTAATTCTCAGACTCTAACAGCTTTAACCGCCCAACAACTCTAATTAACTCTGGCCCTGTCACTTGGCTATCTTCTATAATAGTTTGATACATATAATTTACCAGTTACCCAATAGATGAAAACTTCTCTATTGCTTCCACTTACTTATTTGTTGGTTGTCTTGTTGAAGCTGAGGGAGTACGTTGATGACACAGAGGATTACATCAACATTATGCTGGATGACAAACAGAACCATCTCCTCCAAATGGGAGTCATGTTGACCACGGCAACCCTGGTAGTGAGTGCCTTTGTTGTTGTGGCTGGTATTTTTGGCATGAATATTCATATCGAGCTATTTGATCCAAATATAGCTGGGATGAGAGAGTTCCTCTGGACCGTTGGTGGCAGCACTGCAGGGACCATATTCTTGTATGTAGTTGCCATTGCCTGGTGTAAGCACAAACGCTTGCTGGAGTAGCGGGGCATCCAATTGTGTTCCATATAGGAATGAAATGTAGTTTGAAAGTTACTTTTCATTTATGTACTATGCTATAATCTATAATACGAGACTGCTACAGTATCTGGTTGATTCTTGTATACATATGATCCTTCAACTTCAACTACTTTGTTCATCTTTCAAATTATTCTGTGGACAGAAACATTAGTTTACGTACACTTTTGCTGCATTTCCAGTAACAGTTATGTTATTTACACGAAGATTTCCCTCTAACATTCACAGACTTTTCATCACATTCATCTATATTCTCTCTTCCTGTTTCTATGGCTCTCCCTAGTTTTTTGTGAAGTCTGTACGAACTTCTTTCCGTGTAAAGATCATTTCTTGGAACAGTGACCAAAGTGCCACTGTTTGACAAAAATTTTATTCAAATGCCACGCTAACAGTACTTTTTACCAGACTGCCACGCGACGCAATTTGCTACGACTGGTAGCGAATTACGTTCACCAATGATTTTGTGATACGTGGCCATATTGCGTACCAAATTCGCTACCACTAGTAGCGAATTACGTCCAGTCAGCTTTTTTCTACAAAAATATGTTA
This sequence comes from Gastrolobium bilobum, assembly GCF_033153095.1. NCBI lineage: Eukaryota > Viridiplantae > Streptophyta > Magnoliopsida > Fabales > Fabaceae > Gastrolobium > Gastrolobium bilobum. The sequence goes on along the minus strand of NW_026896335.1, from coordinate 684,564 downwards.
CGTGTCATAAAATCATTAGCGAACGTAATTCGCTACCAGTCGTAGCGAATTACGTCGCGTGGCAGTTTGGTAAAAAGTACTGTTCGCGTGGCATTTGAGTAAAAAATTTGCCAAAAAGTGGCACTTTGGTGGATGTTCCTCATTTCTCTTTTGATAATCGAGACTTAGGGACTGTACACCTTTATGTTCTACTAGCCGGTACTTTTTTTAATGCTATCGTGGTTGATTAAAACTGGGAGCCTGGTAATGTGTTTGTTTTTTACTTTATGCCTTCGGGGATCACAGTATCCTTGAACGAGTGAAATCCTGGGCATTGGCCCTGAGCCCCTCAAGGACAAACAAGAGTCTATCTCAAGATAATAGATTAGAAAAGAAAAACTGTACTTGCACCTACAAATCCCCCAATAATACTCTTACTAACTTCCATGCTAGTACTTAGACACAACATCTTTGCATCTGTGCACCTCATTGTCTGACAGGAGTTTGAAGACAAAGGTATCTACAAGTATCGCTACTCCTCTTATAGTACCTAGTTGTTCCTAAACAAGATCATTGCTGACTTTCTTGCATATACAACCACCTAAAGTGTATGAGTTGAGCTACCTTATTCTAGAGTCATAAAAGGACATCAGAAACCTTAATTCGTCGTCCTTGAAGGGCAATATTGTAACACTCCTTAATTCTTACTGAGTGCACTTTTGACCTCAAAAATACCTTTAGTCTCTTACTTAATTCTACCCACTTATACATGCTTAATTACTTAATTACAGGTAATTAATTAAATTCTTAAGTTAGGGGTATTATATTCACCCCATCTTCTTAGCGATTTTGTCCTCAAAATTGACAAAACCACTCATTGAATCAACTACGAATTTATCGGAGAACTCTTCTTGTGTTCCCGAAGTTACCCCGTTCATTACTTCATCTTTCCTTCATCATCTCGTCATAAAATGCAAACTTTTAGTTTGTGATTTAGTTTTCATTGTTATAATTATTTTCCACTATCACATTCAATGGCTTCTATCTTTCACTTTCCTCAAGGGTCATACCTATTCACTTAGTATTTAACCCTGACTTTCCACGTTCCTGACTTCCTGTGAACAACCTTATACATAAAATCTCATCTGATGGAACTTCCAAGAGAGATCCGATAAAGGCTGTTTCTCTTAAGTGTCTGACCACAAAGAGGTCTCGAAGGCTAACTCCAAGGGAAGTTTCCCTGAACCTTTCATGAGAATTATCTATCTCATAGGATACTATCCTCATGGAGGTAATACTACCACAACCATGGAAAGGTCATACTCGCAATACTCTCAAGAGATTTCAACTATATCTCTTTGACATTAAGCCTCAAGGAAAGTCATTGCATACAACTTACAATCTTTTATCAATCGATACATGGTCTAGTCTTTGATTACTAGACATAACTAATCACACAATCATAATTGAGTCCACAGCTTAAGCATGTGTGATTCCAACCTCAATAAACTATGCAGGTCATATTAATCTACATGTGTCGTACCTTCCGTCAAGCATGGGAACCTCTCTAGATGGGGTTGGGTTGAAGTGCTAACATGTGCCGTTGCAAGAGGATCAGAGACCACTTGCACATGAGCAACCCGTCCCACGATTTGGGGACAATCCCTCGCATAGTGACCAGGTGTACACACTTGAAACATACGTTTTGGCCTAGCAAACAAACACCCTTGTGATGTCTGCCACACTTGTCACACTTGGGCACAGGAGGTCTTTCGTTGTCCCAACTCTGTTGGCTACCGTTTCTCTTAAACTTTTCCTCCGATTGTCTCGCTTGTAATTTCTTCTTTCCATTCTTGTCATCCATTTTCTTATTCTTTTCTGAAGTAAAGCCTACTAGCACCAGACGCTTGTGCCTCAGAAGACTTATTGATCTTAGGAACACTATACACTTCTTCCACCTTCCTACATTGATTCACAAACTTGCTAAAGTCTCTAATGTAACAATTGGACATCTTCCGAGACATCTTCTCATTTAGACTCCACTGAAATTTGGAGGTCATCTCAGTCGGAGTAGGTAAAGCTCTTCCATAGTTAACATACTTCACCAATTCATTGAACTTGGTGAAATATTAGTCAATTGTCATCGACCCTTGCTTCAAGTCATTATGCTCATTTTGCTTCCTTTCCCTAGCCTCCCTAGGGAAGTAATTGTTCAAGAATAAGGTCTCAAACAATCGCTAGGTAATCTCCTGGCCCTCAACCTTTAAGGGTTGGACGGTATTTGCCCACCAATCTTCCGCCTCACCTTCAAGCATATAGACGAAATAGACCAACTTCAGCGGATCAGGGCATCTCATCACCTTGAAGATCTTCTCCATGGCCTGAAGCCATTCTGCCGCCACCAACATGTTGTAGCCTCCACTAAAAGAAGGAGGTTTATGTTTTCTGAAAGCCATCAATCGCCTTTCTTCGGCTTTATGTTCATCAACGTGTTCTACGTGTGGTCGACGAACCTCAGCGTGATGACTATGACCACAAGAATGGTGACTAGCCTCATTGTTACTCGCTCCACCCTCTACATGGAGTGTGTGTGGAGTAGGCGTGGTTGTGTGAGGTATAATGACCCTAAATGGTAAATTTTAATTAGAGATTTAATTTAAGGCTTTAAATGCCATAATTAGATTCAGTGAGTGATTCCGAGTATTTTGACTGTAATCATGACTATGTTATGAACAGTGCGTTCTGCCGGAGAATTCACAGTTTTGTGAATTAACCGGTAGAGCTTAAAAGAGCAAAATAATTTTAGAGACATAATTTGATAATTCTGACGACAAATATGAGTTCAGAACGAAAAATTGTATAGTCTGGCACTTTCCGTGAAAATCTCGTGAATAGTGTTTTTACCGGGTATTTTGTACTGCTGTGTAAGCAACCGGTAGAGTCCAGAAACAAATAATTGATGAAGTAAGAATAAGAAAGTCCAATATATGCCAAGAAAGTCAATATATGCCCAAGAAAATGATAAGTTTATAAGTGTTAAGTTTCAGAAATAAATAAAGTACAGTTAATGGTTCACAGTGCATTTCGTTAAAAACGGTGCAAAAATCATATTGTGAATTATAAATATTGTTCCTTAGAAAATAAAAATTAATATAAATGATTTTAGAAAAATAAAAATATGTTTGTAGCTTTAAGTTGGTTTTGGGTCAGTTTAAGTGAACATACGCGAAAGAAAACATCTGTTAAAAGCCACATGTGCTTATAAGGACCTTAAGTGACTTAAGATCACTATTCACCTCAGCTTCTCTCTCCTCCCTTCCCTCAAAAAAACCGAGCTCTTCATCACCTAAAAGGGGGGTTAGGGTTTTGGCTTGATTTTGCTTGATTTCTCCATCAATTTTCGACCAAAACACAAAGTCCACCACATGAGATTGCTTGTAAACCACCCAATGAACCCATTCCACCCATCAATTTGAGCTATTGTTGAGTGTGTGAATTTTTCTCTTCCCCAAATTCGAGCTACTATTCACCAAGAAGGAAAAATGGATTTTTGGAGGGAGCTTTGCTTGGTGAAGGCCTTCTAGGCTTTGGGTAGTTCATTGGAGGTAACAAAACTCTAACCCTATGGCTTTATTATTGTGAATAATGTTTTGAAAGTCATGAGCATGGTTGGGTAGGAAATAAAGTAGTATAGAATGTGAAAATTATTATGGATTATTGTTATTTAGGAAGTTATAGTGTTGAGTAAGCATCCACATGTGATAAAATAATTGAAAAGTCCTATTGTATTTTTCCTCCTAGGTTCGGCCTTCATGGTGGGAGTAGGGGTCTTGTGGAAAAAATTATATTATGTATTGTGAAGGTATAATGTGTTGGAAATGAGTGAAAATGGATGAGTTAGTAAGAATGCCCAAGTAAAAAGGACTTGGTGTCTAAACTCAAAATAGGAACCTAGTGGATGCATGCCTAGGTGTTTGCAAGTTGTAAGGAAGTAAAGAAAATGTATTGTAAAAGAGATGGATCTTTGGAAATTCCCTTATAGGATTCGACCTATAGGGTATTTAGGGTTATATTTGTACATTTTATTTTAAATAAAATGTGTTGTAATAAATTGTATAAAAGTGATGAGTTTTGAAGAAAAATAGCATGATTTATGTTGAAAATTCCTAAGGGAATGGGTGATTAAATTAAAGAACACCAACGGTTATAAAGAGGTCTAGACTTGTGTATTGGCATAGGATTGGCAAAAATGCAAAGAAATGAAAAGAAGCGATGAAATGTATGCCTTATGTGAAAGCTAGGCATGATGGCATTTTATTAATTGGTATTTGTGGATTCTTGCTCTAGGTGTACCTAGGGACTAAAAAGGAATCAGAATCTCTTGAAGATATTTAAGTAACTTGTGCAACAAGTAAGGGTATTGGTAAAGCTTCAAGAGGTAAGCTCTATGTTTAAGGAGTTTTTTCCTGCTTGAGTGCTCCACCATGGTTAGTGAACTATGGTTGGACTGTATGACTGTTATTTAGATGCTTTGTATAGATGCATTCATATAGAGTTATTTGATAACATGATATGTTTTGCTCTGATATGACTTTTGTAATATGATTTCTGTAACAATCTCTGGCCATTGATTGTATAGTACCCTGATGTCCGCTTTGGGGTCCTCCCTCGGGACTAATGGTGTACGCCTCTGATATGTCTGGTTCCGCTTTGGGGTCCTCCCTCGGGAACACGTGCGTTGAATTCCGCTTGGGGTCCTCCCTTGGGAATGACGACGCACATCTCTGATATGTCTGGTTCCGCTTTGGGGTCCTCCCTCGGGAACACGTGCGTTGATTTCCGCTTGGGGTCCTCCCTTGGGAATGACGGCGCACATCTCTGATATGATATAGATATATGCTCTGTTCTGTTATGATATCTGTTATATGTTATATTTGTATACTCTGTATCTGACTTTCATGCAGGAGTGAGCTAGGGGTATGGAGAATTCTCTATAAACCTGGAGCTTATTGAGATTTGTAATCTCACCCCTCGTTGGGGACATATTTTCAGGTGCCCAGATTCCCGGTGAGTCCTCACTAGGCAGGGACGCGACACGTGGCTGAGGCAGTTGACGGATCGGATTTTGAGTGGCTGTAGGCTACTACTTTTTGGAAGTATATTCATGTCATTTTATATTTCCGCCTTTGATGGATCATGACATTGATCCTTTATTTTGTATATGGCATGTATATGTTTTGTACATGTCTGTCAGTTTGATGCATGTACATTTGAGTATTCAGGCACGTTATATGATGATGTAGTATTAAGATATGTTTACGTGTTGGATTGCATGCTGTTAGATATAGTGGCACTGAGCCAAGTCATGCATGCGCCCATTGATGGGCATTTGATTATATTTGTATAAACTGTTTATCAGGAAATGCATCTGAGTGGGATTGGAAAATCCCCAGTTGTCCGATTTATAGAGGAAACTTTGTCCGATTTTCGTTTACGACGAATGAGAATTTAAAAAGAAAAAGAAAAAGTTAGCTCGTATTTTCATAAGTTAAATCTTCCGCTGTTTTCTGTTTTATCATATGTATGTTAATTGAACCGGCTCGAGACGGGGATGTTACATGAGGAGGAGGAGTGAGTGGTCTGTTCTCATTTCTAGCACCCCCCAGTGTCCTTAACTCATTCATCATCGCGGTCACGGCATTCCGCGCATCCTCATTCGTCTTCATTAGGGTCTCATTAGCCTGGCGACTAACGGTCAACTCCCTTTGCATGGCTACTAAAGTGCCCATCACGGGATCAGGTTGTACACTCGAACCGGGTGCCGCTTGGCCACCACGATCCCTCAATAATGTAGCCAACACCGGATTCGACAGATCATTGGCATCATTTGCCTCGGGGTTGCCTTGGGCTCTCACCATGATACTACACATGTTACACAAAGAAATGAGTTGATCAGGCCCAAACTCAGTGATCACATATACAATAATCATAATGAATTCCTAAAGCAACTACAAAGCAAATCACATAAAAAAAAAAAATCCATAAGTTTCCCTAAGAAACTGCTCTGATACATTAAAATGTAACACCCCTTAATTCTCACTGACTACATTGTTGACCTCAAAAGTGCCCTTAACTCAATTTTAGTCTCTTACTTAATTCTACCTACTTATACATGCTTAATTACTTAATGGGTTAAAACTTTCTTATGTTGCAGGAAAGTTTTAACCCATTTCAGCACTAACAAAAAAAATGTGGACCCCATGAAAGTTTAGAAGAAAAAGAAAAGAGTTGACAACGACGGCTCTTGTGTGTGCAGGAATGGTTGGAATTCTCCGGTGACATGAGAATTTCAATGCCCTTACTTAATTACAGGTAATTAATTAAATTCTTAAGTCAGGAGTATTATAAATATGGGAAATGGTAGTCTCATGTTGTAGGAGACTACTATCTTATGTCATAGACACTTCGATATGTGTGCTGCTATTTTCTTTTCTTTTCTCTTTTTTAGTGGTGGGTCCCATCATTTTGTGTCTTAGCATAAGATATACTCTCTCCTACAACATGAGAGTAGACAAACCCTATAAATATTTACACCGGATGGAGAGTTGTCTAAATACCATGTGTCAGAATGATAAAAGCATCATTCTATCTGCTTTGCTTTGCAAGAAAATCTTGTCTCATCTATTTGCTCATATATTTGGTAAATATAAAAATTTAATTGTATTTATCTTTCTTTTAATCAGTGGCTTTAAATTAGCTCAATAGTAAAATGGGAATATTTTGGGGGGAAATGGTTTCTTTTTCGTTTTTTTGATAACTTAGTCCTTATACAGATTGGCCATATGTGCTGTCTCATCCTCTTCTTCATTATCCATTCGCGACAACTGGTAGTTTTACTTCAAAAATCGAGAAAAGAGACTAGTATAACTATATAACGAGGTCAATCGGGCAAAGCATATTATTGATGTCACTATCTGTTACAGTAAATAAGAATTCCTAATCCAATTTGCTAACAGTTCATAGAAGACAAGGAAAAGCAGCAATTCCCAATTACTCTGCTTCTAAATTGTATATTACAAGTCCAACTATTACGATCCAATTGCAAGGTACGAGACTTGAGTACCATTGGAAACATAAGGTTCAAGTGTAGGATTTATATAGACTTTGGTCTCTCCTATCTTATGAGTTAGCTTTTGAGGTGATTCTCTCCCAAAATTTATAACAATTGGTATCAGAGCATTCTACTATGTCTTCTGGCCACAATAGAGCGGCAAGTTCTGGTGTAGAATTTATATAGACTTTGGGCTCTCCTACAACTTATTGACTTTAGGTTGGCATCACAAACTTCAATAGTGAACTTCAAAAACTTCATTGGCTCCAACAATTCAATCCTTGAGGGTTTCTTCTTTCTTTCTCTTTCTTATTTGTTTTTTCTTGGGATATCACGGTACCAAAGTAGTTTCTTTCTTGCAAGATGTGTCACTACTGAGATAACCCAATTTCATTGGATTGAAATGACTTGTTCAAGGGGCAAGAAATATTTTGGCAGATTGAGGCCTGAAAGTACTCATCAACAGCACCAAAGCTCTAAGTAACTGAACTAGTGAATAATTTGGTAGTGCGGCCAAACATTAGTTTTAGGTTGAACATGTTCATTCTTAGCTCACGCTTGGGCATCTAAAGTCAAATATTGTGATCCTTGTTTTGTTGATGCATGACTCAAACTAAAAAATTGTGGTTTGGAAACTTGTTTGTACTCCGAGAATTGTTTTTTTCTTACATTGCTGTCATTGACATTATGTGACTTATATCTCCACCGGATCTCCCATGATGTTACTTTTGGTTTGCTTAGTCTGCCCATGACTTTGGACCAGTTTGGCAGAGTCCCTTGGGTTTAGGGTATCAACGTAACTTTAGGAAGGAACTCTGTTTTAATAGTTGAACTTCCTTTATCCAGGGTCCACATGAAGATATTTTACATAACTTAGTTGTTGTATCTGCGTACTTGTATCTATCTCCCTTTAAGGCCAAGGACCAGTCACACAGTTATCCAATGGCACAAGCTGTCTAGTATTGGAATTTTTATTTTATCAAGTCCACAAGCAGAAGATCAAAGGGAACTGTGCTGTATCGTAACGTGAAGTCCAGTATTGAACAGTAAAAATTTGTTAGAGAAGATTCCAAAATAAGAGCCTCCACCTTGAAGGAACTAAAATTCCTTTGACTTGAAGTGTGGCTTTTCTATAGAATTCTTCATTGAGGATTTAAGTTCAGGACAACCTTCTGCTTAGCGGTATTAGGTTTGCTAATGATAGTGTATTGGGAAGTAGACTAGAAATAAAACACTGCAGAAACCCATAAGTCATAACATAACATGTAGCAATTTGTAGAGTTACTCACTGCTAGTCATCATTTTGTAGTAACCAGAGATGCAGGGAGTGTTGTCCTGAGAAATGGGAACATCCAAACTAAATAGAAGATCAAACATGAAACACGTTTTTGGAAGCAACAAACGCTTCCCTATCTCCTCTGTGTAAAAGGGATAAAGGGGTTTGGTTTGGGCGGTTGTTGGAAAGGCAGAAAATGTTTTCCCCATACCCTTTTGGATTATTATCCAATTTAATGGAATGCAGCTGGGCAATGACTATCTTCGTATTTAAATTAATTTCTCTCACTACAAGTTTATGATTTTCATTTGTCTTTAGCTTATTAGCCTTAGCCATTTTTATTTACTACTTGATGTAAGACTATAAGAGAAAATAACTTGGGCAGAGATTTTTATTTTGATATCCTAAATTCTCAATGGCCATATTTTCTTCAGCTTTTTCAACCTTTCTGTCCTCAAATACTAGATTTTTTAATCTGTACAGGAACTGACTGGGAATGTGTAAAAGAATAAAAAAAATCAAAGGAAGACACATAATTGTGCATGACATCAAGTCCTATGACAGCTTCCAAGCAGACAGACTTGGAGGGAGCAAACCTATATAAACAAACATCATACATGGTATTTTAAAATGGGGATCCTTCCAAATGAGATAAAGTTGACGTAATAAACAAAATGGGGCATGTTCCTCTGGGTCAGGAAGATCCCAGGCAAGATCTCCCGAGGTTAGAAAAGATTTAAAGAGATGCATATGAAATATTCCAACATGAAGATTGGCATTTGCTCCTCATCTTTGTACACTTTCCTCATTGCCCATACCTCATAACCAACTTTATCATCTTTTATCCTTTTGTTAGCAGATTAAGCCTTAATTTTGTGTCTATAGGAAACATTAGAACTTTCAAAATAAATGAAGCCTTGTATGTACTCTTCCAAACGTGCATGGAGGCCTTGTCCTTATTAATGATTAAACCCTTTTTCTCGTAATTTATATTCAAAGCTACTAACGTGAAGATCCAAATGTAGATGTAAAGAAATCCTACCTTAATCAACTAGGCTGACATATCTTCCTCTCCTAGTTACACGCTTTTTTTTGGATTAATTTGTTAATTTTTGGATCTCCTTTAGCATTTTGAGATGTGCCAGTATAAGTTTTAGTTAAAAAAATTCAGAGATTGGAGCAGATAACGGTCATGTTCTATGCCACAGTATTCCTTGGGACATACATAAAGAGGATCATTCTGTGCGTAACTGAGATCTAAACTATATAGAAGGATTGAGGAACACGTTGCCAACCCCGAGATTGCACTTAACTGTTGAAGAAATGTTGCATTTCCAAAGCACTGAAAGCAGGTGCCCCCTGCTCCCAGGAATTTTGAATACGGACACAAGACCTGCTCCACTCAAACCTAACTAGGCATTTGCAACTATAGCTCTTAATGTGGAAAAGTTGTGTGCATTTCATAAGAGTGCTAATTTATTATACCCACAAAAGAATAACAAAAGGTTTGGTCATTTCAATTTTGGAGAATGGGGTTAAAGAGTTAAATTTATTTATTTATTTGTTTGTTTGGCAAAAGTTGCAAGTGCTGCTTTGCTGATATAAATTGAGAATGGGACTTCATCAAAAACAAGGATTGAGCATGCTTATACAGAGTCTGCCTAACTTGTCTATCTTGTGTGCACTATTCATTGACAAGAGAATTAAATTATGAAAGAACAAAAAAAAAAGAAAAAAAAAGTTTATTTCTAAATTTTCCTTTCAGGTTGTTTCGCACTGCATTGACAGCTAAAAGAGAATGGAAAAGAAAACAATGGAACAGAATCCCTTCTGAGATAAAATTCCTTCTACACCATCAATGATTCTCTGCCCTCCATCGATCATGAGTAACTTCCACTGCAACAAGTTCAATAACAGAGGTAGCCATTACTATAACTGATCCTTATATCATTCCCATCTCTTTCCCTCCGTACCATCTGCTAAACACAGAATGCATTCGAATGATCACAAATGAAAAGTTAAAAATACTGCTACGATACAGGTCATAGAACTTTCAGAACACTAACTAGTAAAAGTTTTCTTCCAGTGCACAGAAGAAGCATCTGCTTACTTGTTGTTATGAACTTCATTTTCCGATAAAGATGGTTGTAAAAAACCTAAGTGGTCTTGCAACGAGGATCTCTCCTGCAAGGACGGACACAGATGATTTTAGATATGACTTTGAACCAAGTGCAATCTTATAAGAAAATAAAGAAAGAATCAAACCAAGTACCTCAAAATAAGTTGCAGAGAAACCTTGTGAGTAATCTAGCATACTCTCTGTCGAAGATTGTTGTTTGGTCACAGTAACATTGTTCTGAAAATTTGTCAAGAACCATATGAGTGAGTACTATCTAGCATACAACTACAAGACATGATTTTTTTTTTTAGTACTAGAAAAATGAAATAAGGCAATGCAAGCTCAAACTCACCATGGAGAAGCCAAAGACAGGAGAACTAGCAGTGTCGTCAAGAAAAGAAGACAGGTGTTCATCTTCGAGGTGTTGATTTTCTTTAACTTTCTGCCTCTTTTTACTTCTCTTGGCAAGTTTTGTTACCTTAGATGTAGAATAAAAGCAGCCATTATCTTGTGCATTGAAGTAAGACTCATCTTCTGGGAAATGTGGAGGCCCAGAAGAAGCATCAGAAACCATGGACAAATCCTCTTCCCCATCGTCCTCGTTTTTGGGGTTTTTGTCTTTGGTTTCTTCATAAAATCCTTCATCTTCACTAATAAGCTGAGAACCTTTATGTGAAGCATTCTGATTCAGGAAAGAGTGTTCAAGGTATAGAGTCCAACCAGACTCACACCCACTACTGCATACTGAAGCCAATGCATTCATCTTAATTTCTTAGCTTCTGATTCTCAGAAGAAAATCTCAGTCGAGTTTGTCTCGTTTCTGCTATGCAGGAGGAGTCTCCAATTTATGATGAAAGATATAGTAATGGTAAAAGGAAAAAAAGAGTGTTAAACTTTAATTAATTAAACTCTTGCAAGTAACAACCCACCTTATTATTATTAGCTGCGAGAGAAAGTAGTAGCGAGGATGAAATTAGTGACGGAATTTGCATAATAATTCCCTCACTGTACAGGATTTTTCTAGTAGTGGTTTGGGGTGATGACTGATGATCAAGTTGGATAAAAATTGAAAAAGTGGATGATAGGTGGTGGAGAAAACCAAGAGAATCGAACTTAAATCCTAGACTAGTTTTGTCCTGACTTATCTATGGGAAAAATGCCAGTTGGATGGGTTAGAGAAGTGGATGCATGTAAGAGAGAGAAACAGAAATCCACAACTCCTTCACATGCTAGACAGCGAGGCACTGTGTACCCTCTTAACAAAACCGGGTACACGTCCATTTCCCCTTCCACAGTGTATGGACACCTATCCCTTCACTTCAGCCTCTTTCTCACTCTCTCTCTCTCTTTCTCTCTACCACACCCATTATATTGTCACAATTTGATACAAGATTACTACTAAGATATTATTAGTAAAGGGTTTTTTTTTTTTGTAGTTGAAATTTGAGAACAATATTAGTTGGAACAGAAGTGGTCCTTTAGAAAATGGGTTTTATTTATATATAGTACACCATAATTCTGATATGGTGGTGTTCAAATGTGGAAAGGAAATATGCTGTTTTGATCATAAACAGCACACATTATTCAGTATCCCTGTGCCCCTATTTTCCTTTTCCGTGCCCATCATGTGTCACGATTAAAGAATGACTCAACGGAAACATAACCCTCTTTTATAGTTTGTACTACCATTTATTTAGCTTGCAGAGCAAAATGTGCCTGTTGTTTTTTATGTCAGTCTCAATGTCTCATCCTCCAAGTAAAAACACCACCCTCTTTTTTTTTTTTTTAATGGAGGCTCTTATGTGAAAAAGTGGCTATGTGATTATGTTGTTTAATCACAACTATTCATTGATGATGAGATAAGAGAGAAAAAAATGTATAATTTTTAAATGAGTGATTGTAATCAAATAACATGAATACATGATCACTTTTTCACGTGAGAGGATTCACTTTTTTTTTTTTTCTTTATCTATGTGTGTGAGAAAGAGAAGAGATTCTATCACTATGCATGCAAAGGGAGAAAACAATAAAAATAAAAAGGGCATTTGGCAGAACTGAGACAATGTAGACTGTAAAAAAAATTTCGGGCACAGTGCAGTTGACTGGGATTTTATGAATCCACATGCAATCACATTCACAATCCTTCTCTCCTTTTCAAGAATTTACTCTACAAGGATTCACAGAGGCATGTGGGCACGTGTGCATAATATTCATATGCGGGCTTCCACATATTCAAACACATGTCTGCACGTGCACGCGCACTTTTATCTAAATCCCCCTTGTGAAGTTGAATATAAAAAAGTGATTTGTGAAATTCTTCTTTTAAAAACCAACTACAGGTATGATTAAGAAGAGTTGGGTTGAATTAGTTTCGAAAAAAAAAACTAAATTGATTAAATTTATTGAGTTGAGTTGAGTTTTTAATAAATAAGTATTTATGATAACTATATTTTTTATAAGCATTTTTATGATAATTAAATTGGTTCGAGTTTGATTGAATTGAAAAAAAATAAAAGTTTGATGCTTAACCAATTGCGATTGAGTTTATTAGAGTTAAACAAAAATTAACTTTATTACCTATGCCAATGCACATTTTCTGGATTGATTCGATTTGGATTAGACATATCATCGAGTCAAACTAAATTTACGATCACCCTAAACAGATTGGACTTCTCTTCTTTCTTTCATTTCTCTAATGTCTAATATTAACAATAGTGGGGAAACTTACTCGATGAATGTTCTTACATGTTTTAGATGTGTAATATATTTAATACTTGAAACTACTTTTATATCAACTTTATATCTTTTCCAATTTGAATCAGATGTATTTTAAAATGCACTTAAAATTAATAACTAACGAAAATGTGGAAGTAATTTCTCTCATTTATGAAATACAAAACTTAATACCTTAGCAACGACTATTATAACTAACTTTCCCTTAAAAAAATGAAATAAAGAAGTAATGAATAGTGAATACCTTTAAAATGTTTATTGAGAATCGACTTGGCGATAAAGGAATATCCCGTGAATATCATTGTTATGCAACATGAGCTATAATTCTTATCTTAAAAGGTGTTATGCACGTTTTGATAGTCAAATAAGAGCAGTCCTAAGGCGTACTAAGCTTGAAGACCATTTTTTAAACTTTAAAAAACAAAAGGAAGAAAGAAAAGACAGAAGTTTGCTAGTCTCACCCATAACATGAAATAAATACAACCATTTTTTTAGGAGAACACTGGAAAAAAAAAAATTGATCATGCTATAGACTTTTATGTAATCAGTGATTTTCATCATTTATCATTTAAATTTATTAAATACTATTACATTCCTCTTCATTTTCATATTGCAAAAAATTATTCATCAACATAATTCATTTTTGTTCTTTATTCCATTCAGTGAAGTATCATTTTATAAAAAAGTTTATAGTAAAATAATAATAATAATAATAATAAATGATGATAATCCTAATTAGTATCAGCATTAGCGTATCAATCACAATTAATCGATATTAATTTAATCATTTTATTAATACTAATTTGTATTAATCATAATTAATTGATATCACTCCAATAATTAACTAAAATTGTGTGACGAGCTCTGCTAGGGTTCCGATTTGGGGGTTTTTGTTTTCTGGCAATGAATTCAATAGAAAGAGGAGAAATATCATCGTAGGAAGCAGATAATCTGAAGAGGAGTAAAAAGAAATACAAAGGGGGTGATGTCCCCTTTAGTCATGATCAATCGATGACGGCAAGAGAGGACGAGTGGATGAAAGAAGGGATGTCGTTCAAGGAGATGTTGATGCGGCATAACGGAGAATGGATCAGTGAAGATGAACAGAATTTGTCTGAGCAAGAAAAGGAAGAGAGGGAGAATGAAGCTGAAGAACCAATTGATAAGCAACCTGCGATAAGTTGGGAAATGGACAAAGATGGAAGAACAAATTTCATTCTTTCTAATGCATTCAAGGAAAAAGCATGGAGGCCATGGAACAAAGCTATTTATGTGAAGCTACTTGGTAAGAAATTGTTGCTTATGTTTATGAAAAAAAAATTGAAAATATGTGGGCTAGAGAGGGTCAAGTTTTTGTTACGGATGTTGAAAATGGGTATTTCCTGGTAAGGTTTTCAGATAAAAGGGATTTGTCTCATGCTTTAATTGCGGGTCCTTGGGTAATTTTTGATCATTATCTTGCCATTCGCTCTTGGGAGCCTGATTTCAACCTGTACCAGGCAACAATTGCCAGAATTATGGCTTGGGTTCGATTGCCTGGATTCCCAATTGAATATACTAATACGGACTTGTTAAAGGGCATTGGTAATTGGTTGGGTAAATTCATCAAGGTGGATGCAGCTACAACATCTCTAGCCAGGGGAAGATTCGCGCGAATGTGTGTTGAATTGGATTTGACCAAGCCGCTTCAGGCTGAATACAAAATTGAGGGTAAGATCAAGCAGGTTGAATATGAGGGGCTTCATCTAGTTTGTTACTCATGTGGAAAGTATGGGCATAAAATTGAAGCTTGCACAATTAAGGGGCATCAAAATCAAATTTTGAAGCTGTCTCATGAAAATCAGAATGAGAATAAAATAGAGGAAACCTCTAGTATAAATGTTCAAATTCATCAAGAAGCTAAGATAGGGGATCATACTCAGGAAGGGAGATTTGGTCCTTGGATGTTGGTTAATAGACAAAAAAGAAGCTTCAGAGGCAGTAGTTCTAATCAGAAAGGGCTTGATGGTCCTCCTGATATGCCTTCAGCATATGGGTAAATTCAAGCCAAAAAGAGGAAGATTAATTGTTAATCCTGAGTAAAAAGGCAAAGTTTATTGTTGTTTTGCTGAAATTCCAAATCCAGGATTGTTCAACTGGTTTTACGCTGATTTTGTAGGAAAGCATACAAAATTGGAGTCAAATGGAGACTTGTCAAAATGAAGATCCACGCTCATAGCGTGGATGTCACGCTGATGGCGTGAAACCATCCTTTCTCCCACGCTCATAGCGTGGATTTCACGCTGATGGCGTGATGATTCATAAGCAACCACGCTCTTGGCGTGGAACTGGCGCTGAGAGCGCCAGTTTGCGAAAATCACAGCCCGTGTTTTTCAAGAGGGCAATTTTGGAAGATGAAAAAGAAGATTATAAAAAGGAGGCTCAGCACAGAATTAGGGATCCTGGACCTAAGGAGACCGTCGTGCGTCAGAAGGAGAGCTCCGAAGAGAAATTCTTGTTCTTCTTCTTTCTCTTTTACTTTATGTTTTTATGAATATTGGATTTTTAGCCATGATTATGTTTGGCTAGTTATTTTTTATTGTAGTTAGGGTCACAAACCCTATGTGAACCCTTGTTACGACGGATTGGTTTATTTCTACTCATTTATATAAAGTTCTTTATCTTTACCTTGTGCGAAATTTATATTCTCTTTATTAAAATTGATCAATCTGATAGTTGAGGATAGTTTGAGGGTTAGAACCCTAGATAGGAATATTGGGGTTTTCATCCTGAAATGGGGTAGGATAACGGTTTGTATGCATGCTAGGAATAGATGTGTATTGAATTGCAGATGTTTGAATTATCGTGTTCATTGCTTAATTCTCATGAGGGGTTGCAAAGGGATTAGGATTCCAATTGGGATTAAAGGGTTAAATTGCCAAGGGATTGGAATTTAACTAATTAATTTTAGATGATAATTATCTGAGTATTTATATAATTGAATATTTTTAAATCAATCCAAAGTAATAAGTCGGGATCATAAGGTGAGTGCGCTCTAGCTACAATGCTTTTCTCATTTTTATAAATCAAATCATTCTTGTTCTTATTTTTATTCTTCAATATAAAAATACAAAAACAAGTCTTTACTTTTAATTTTTCTCAAATCGACATTATTTGACACAAACAAACCATTTTGAACTTTTCCATTCTTGAAAGGAATATTAATTGATATAGGATCACAATCCCTGTGGAGACGAACTTTACTTACTATTATATTACTTGTGCGATCGGTATACTTGTCGGGAAGCATCACCTCCAAACTCCCAAGTTCCAGAAAAAACTATTGCTAGATATGCAGTTCTGGAAACAGAAATTAATGACTCAACTCAAGAGAATGGTGAAGCTCATGAGGACCGGAATAAAGTGGATGGTGAGATAGATAGCCAGGGCATGCATAATCAGAAGTTGGTGCCAAGGAAAAAAGAATAAAAAAAAGAGGTGCAGTTGGTGGAATCAAAGAACAACTTCAAGCTGGTTGGAGGTAAAAAGGGGTCAGATAAGAAGAGTGGTTCACAAATAAGTAGGGAAAAGGTAAATGGGGAGGAGGAAAGGGCCACAAGTTCAGAGAACAAAAAAGGGAATAAGTTGGTAAATAAAAAAGAGATTAATAATAAAGAGGTAGCAATGGAAGACTCCTCTAATCTGAGAGAGAACCCTTCAATCCAAAGGTACACTAATCAGAAGTCCTTAAATACCAGTCTCAAGAGGAAGAAGCAGTCAGACTTGGTTGGAGGCCTTCATGCTCCTAGACCTCCAGACTTGGAGCAGCAAGAAATGGATCAGGATTTCCCTGCTCAGAATCAAAACCCAAATGTGGGTCAGTGTGAGTCACATTCACCCATGGAGGAAGAGCCACAGGTTCTCTATAACCCTGTAAACCTTTCTTAGTTTATTTATGTATATTCTATTTTGGAATGTGAGAGGAGCTGGTGGTAGGGATATTGGTAGAGTTATTTTGAATCTGATTAAATCTCATCACATTGATATATTGGTGATTCTTGAACCTAGAACTAATAGTAATATAGGAACAAGTATTATGAAGAAATATGGTTTTGATAGAATTTGGGCCGAAAAAGCTCAAGGTTTTTCAGGTGGCATTTGGATATTGTTGTCTTCAAATAAAGTTCAGGTAAAACCTTTATTCCAGACTAAACAAATGTTACATATGATTGTTACTCTTAATCAAGGGGGTAAGTTCCTATGCACAGCAATATATGTGAGTCCAAGGGAAGCTGACAGACAAAGTTTATGGGAGGATTTGAGATGTGTTAGCAGAAATGTAAATGAACCCTGGCTTGTGGGAGGTGACTTCAATGAAATAGCAGCTAGTTGGGGGAAAAAAAAGGTGAGTCTCCCTCAAATATACCTAAATGTCAAAAATCTAGAGATGTACTGCAAGATTGTCAACTAGAAGATGTGTGCTTTAAGGGATCTTCCTTCACTTGGCAAGGATCTAAATGGGCTCATTTAGACCGAGTTTACAAGCGGATGGATCGTATAGTGGCTAATATGCAATGGAGATTAGTGTTTGAAGATGCTAAAGTCACTAATCTCCCTAGGATCAAATCTGATCACAATCATCTTTTGCTTAAGCTTGTGGACTGCAATGATGTTAAAGGTAGTAAGCCCTTTAGGTTCCTAGTGGCGTGGCAAAATCATCCTAGTTTTAATCAGTTCCTCAATGTGTACTGGGATCATGGCTTTGACATCCTTTACATGTTGCATAGACTGGTGTCTCATCTGCGCAAGTGGAACATGAAAGTGTTTGGTGATATTCATAAAAAAAAGGAGACAATGACTAGTCAGATTGACAAAATTCAGGCTGCTAGACTTGTTAATGATTCAACTAGACTGGAGTATAGAGAGAATCAACTTCAACAGCATCTAGCCAGGGTACTTGAAGAAGAGGAACTACTTTGGTTTCAAAAGTCTAGGCAACAATGGATTGTAGATGGTAATAGAAACACAAAATTCTATCATCTCAATACAATCGTTCGAAGAAATCATAGCAAAATTACTAGATTAAAAAATAATGCAAATATCTGGATTGAGGATCAAGAAGATTTGAAGATTTTGGCCTGTGAGTTCTACAAGAAGCTCTTTGCAGAGGATAATTTTAATAGGCGTTGGCTGTCTTCTCAAGATCTCTGGCCTCATTTGAATTCAAAGGATTTGAGATTGCTTGCTAAGAATCCTAGTCAGGATGAGAGTAAAAGTTCTCTGTTTGACATGCGTCCCCATAAAGCTCCTGGCGATGATGGATTTCCAGCCATTTTCTTCCAAGCTAATTGGGATAAGATGAAAGATCAAATTTCTAATCATATAGCTATTTTGTGGGAAAATTCGGATCTGTTAGCTACTATAAACTCCATTTTATTAGAGTCCTTATCCCTAAAGTTCATAATCCTATCAACATGTCTCAATTTAAACCTATATCTTTTTGTCCGGTTGTCTATAAGCTGTTGAGTAAGATTGTGGTGCAAAACTAAAAGGCATTATGACAAAGATTATCTCTCCTGTGCAATCCAGTTTTGGAAGACATATTCAAGACAATATTGTTATAGTGCAGGAGCTAATCCACTCAACGCATAAAATGAGAGGGAAGAAAGCTTTCATGGCAATTAAGTCGATCTGGAGAAAGCATATGATAGACTAAATTGGGAGTTCGTAAGGAATATAATGATTGAGCTAAAGTTTTCGGAGAAAATGATTCATATCATTATGGCTGCAATTTCTTCAACTAAGTTCAATATTCTCTGGAATGGTGTGAAGTCTGATGAGTTTCAACCTTCCCGCGGAGTTTGTCAAGGAGATCTGTTATCACCTTACTTATTTGTGCTTGGAATGGAGAAATTCAGTCATATAGTAAATACTGTTGTTGCTGGGGGTTTGTGGAAACCGATCCAAGTTGGTAGTGGGGGTCCTCCAATCTCTCATCTGATGTTCACTGATGATTTAATGATTTTTGCGAAAGCTAATCTTCAACAAATTGAAACAGTCATGAAATGTTTTAATCTGTTTGAAGAAATATCTGGTCAAAAAGTGAGTCATCAGAAGACTAGTATCTTTTTCTCTAAAAATACTCCAGAGAATATTGCAGAGGATATTACTACTGCTTGTGGTTTTAAAAGAGTCAGGAATGTGGGGAGGCACCTGGGAATGTGGATAAATCATGGTAGAGCTTCTAAAGAGGCTTACAGGAACATAGTGGAAAAGGTGCAAGATAGATTGAATGGGTGGCAGTCGAGGTGTCTTTCACAAGCAGGTCAAATAACACTTACTCAATTTGTTCTTGCCACCATATTATCAAATGCAGTGTGATAAAGTACCACTATCAATTTGTCATGAGCTGGAGAGAATGCAGAGAAGATTCATATGGGGAGATACAGATAATAAAAAGAAGATCCACTTGATTGGCTGGAAAAATCTTGTAAAACCAAAAGCTGGTGGTGGTTTGGGGTTAAAGTGCCTCTCTAAGATTAATGATGCTTTTGTAGAAAAGCTTGCCTGTGCTGTTTTTTCTTATCCAGACCTCCTTTGGTTCCAGGTTCTTCGTGCAAAGTATGGAAGTCATCATAATGGGGTGGATATTTTTCATAGTTCTATTACTGATTCTAGACTTTGGAAGCATATCTGTATGGTATGGAAAAATTTAGAAAATCATCTAATGTGGGAAATTGGAGATGGAAATAGCATTGTTTTTTGGAAAGATATTTGGATCAAAGATATAGGAAGGCTCATGGATGTATCGGCTGTTCCAATTCCATAGGAAGAGATAGGTAAGAAGTTAGCTGGGTATGTGAATAGCCAGGGACAGTGGGATATGGAATCTCTTGCTAGATGGCTGCCAGCTAATTGTTTGTTGTTAATTAAAAGCTTGCTCCCTCCCAATCCCCTAGATGGTCCAGATCAGATGCGCTGGAATTTAAGAGATGGAGCTGTGATTTCAGTCAAAGGAATTTATGAAACTCTCATGGATGATAATGATTATGTTCATGTTAATGCAAATTGGTGGAAACACATGTGGAGGTGGGAGGGGCCTCAAGTCATCAAATTGTTCCTCTGTAAAGTTTCCCGCAATAAACTTCCTACAAGAGAAAGATTGTGGAAATTCAATTTGGGTACCTCTACTTGTCCTGTTTGTTTGGAGGAACCGAAAAGCATCATTCATCTTTTGAAGGATTGTAAAAAAATTCGAAGCCTGTGGACAGAATTGGTTCCAGCCAATAGTTATAACTATTTTTTCTCTAACAGTTTGTTGATTTGGTTGCAGGGTAATATGATGAGTTCTGATAATTTTAAAGGTATCATACCGTGGCATACCATTTTTGCAACTACCTGTTGGATGGCTTGGATTTGGAGGAATGAAAAAGTTTTTGGTGGAACAAATCTTCATAATCATTATAAGCATTACTTGGTGGAATCCAAAGCTCTTGAATGTCAGGAATCTTTCCAGCTTGCTAAGAAGAATCATCAAATGCGCATCAAATCTAGCATTTTGGATAATTGGAGTCCTCCAGAAGATGATTGGGTCAAGTTCAACTCGGATGGGGCTGCAAAAGGTAATCAGGGTTTGGCAGTTTGTGGAGGTGTTTTTCGTAATGCTTCTAGTCAATGGTTAAATGGTTTTTCTTATAGAATTGGTGTCTGTAATGCTTTAACCGCTGAGTTTTGGGGCATTCTCAAGGGATTAGAATTAGCTTGGGAATCTAGTTTGAGGAAAATTATTATTGAAAGTGATTCGTTATCTGCTATCACTTTGCTCACCAATTCTGGTGATGCAGCTCGCGAGAGTCATTTGATTTCTCAAATAGAGCATGGATTGCAAATGAATGGATAATTCATTTGAGGCATACGTATAGAGAAGGTGACAATATTGCAGACTGGTTGGCGAACTATCACATAGTTAATTCTGATGGTCCTGACATGTCTCCTTCTGGTATTAAATTCCTGTTTAATGCTGATTTAGCATCTGTTTGTAGATCTCGGATTATTTCTATTGTTTAATGTTATTTTGTGCTGTGAGTTTTCCCCCTTACCAAAAACAAAAAAAATGGTATCGTGAAAGATACATGCGACCCTTTAAAACATCCTCGTCCTCGAGGTTGATCAGTTGCGCAAACTCCGTCGAATCGTAGTGCAACAAGTATCGAACCTCTATTTTGAAACTCAGTGCAAATTATGACCATGTGATTCAACTTTCTCATGGGACTTGGTGTAACCATTTTGTGGAATAGTATATTAGCTACGTTGCAGGCTTGGTGGATGTGTACTTTTGAACCATGGTGACGAGTAGAAGGCCTAGAGGTGTGATCTGGAGATTTGGATCAGATGCCAATTTGGGTAGTATTATTTTGATTTGAATCAAGATTGATAGAAGCCATGTCCATCGTTAAATGAACAACCACACCTCAACAAGTAACCATAGTACGTATGCCTTATGAATCTTAATTAATGACTCTATTTTTTTCATTATCATTGATCCCGGTTTTAATAATCGCAATTGTCTCACTCAGCAATGGAAAATCCTGTTAAACAATAACTTTCTTTTGGACCGACTATTGCTCACTTAAAAAATCTTTATAATCTTTCACATATTTATTATCTCATGTATATTTATTACTCAATCAAATAATATTCATTGAACCAATCATTATTTACATAACAAATATACACATTTTATATTTTATAATAAACTAACATTTATAACAGAGGTGATCACTTTGGCAATTATATTATTTCAATTAATATGAAATACAATAAAATTTAGCGCAATATTAATTTATTAAAAAAATAAAACATAAATCAGAGTTTATCCTTATTTAATTAAATTCTTAAATTCCTTAATTAATTGCTCTCAAGTTTATCCTGGTGGATTGAATTGGCTGAAAACAAATAATGTTACAAAATTTCAATTCCTAATATAACTGTGGGTGCATATTTAATTGTCAATTGTATTATATTTACTTAATTTATTGGGGGGAAAACAATTAGCTAGATTCCTAATTGAGTATAAGTTAAATGAATAATGGGTACCAAATATTAGTCCAATTAGGTGAAATGAGAGCCCGGCCAATGAAACAATAATAAATAAATTTAAAAAGATTATAGTTCCCAATACGTCAAATCATCATACACAGTTTATTTGTTTTTCATTTAGAAAGAACACCCACTCAATAATCAAGCAATTTGATAGACAAAGTGCAAAATCTCCAAGACAGATATGCCTCATTTATTTTATATTGCTCGATGATCCAATATAATGTACCTTAACTTTGTTGCGATATGCGATAAATTGTAACATATCTGCGTAATTTTTTAAAAAATTGATTAATTATTTTGCATATTTAGAGATCGAACTGCCGTATAAAATATGGTTGAGCCACCCATCATCAATATTAAAGTCAGAGACCCATATGGTAAAAGTTTGGTTAAAAACATATTAATCAATCTAAAAACATATTAATCAATCATACTTTTAAATGTTTTTACTTTTTTTTTTCTTAACTTGAAATGTGAATGATGGAATGCCTTTTTTAGGGTGGTGAGGGAAGGGGTAGAATACCTTAGGGAGCAGCCAAGGTCTCTGAAACCTAAAAGCTTGAATAATGTAGAACCCCACTAAAAATCAGTACGTGCATGGCTACCTGCTTTAGACCACTTGAAGAGAAAAAAAATGTTAAAAGAGGGATAAAACTTTTAAAACCCATGTGCAGTTTTCCCTAGTATCGCTCATTATTTAAGAAGAGAGGGCAGTGCAAACAAATCTAATATCTAAAGCTGGTGTTAATATCAAATCTGTCCTAGTGGAATTTTCCCAATCGAGGAAAAAATTTAGGGTGCGTAGGTATTACGAGCCAATAAAAATGTGTCACATCAACTATTATTGTATTAGAAAGAGAAAAAAAATAAATTTTATATTTTACACTATATGATATCAGTAATATATAGCATAAATATACCGTTGCATCCAGTAATTAATATGACTATTAATACAAAAGATGCACTCCCAATCAAGGGTATAATAATTGGAAAAATTTCTTACTTGCACTTTTTTGTCCTTTTCGGGGACATGTATAGATAAGAAAGTGGATCATTTCATGTTAAAATTTTATATGATATGTTCATATGAAATTTTTGTGTGAATCTCTCTCTTCTTATGTATTAAATAGGTGGAGTCCAATTATTATTATTAAGAAATATATAGACACAAAAAATTCACATAATCTAATTATATAAAATTTTAACATGGAAAAGATTTATTCCCAACACGAACTTATAGGGCCATCGTATGACGAGTAGAGATATGGGGCTTCTTCAACAGCTTCGAGCCCATTTCTCTTTTGACGGACTCCCCTTCAAATGGGTCAACTTCAATTAGCTGGAGACCATAGCTACACATTTTTTTATTGTGCTATATACAACTAAAATTGTCCAGAATTTATGCTTCCTCCCATTTCCCATAAATTGACTGATGATTGTTGAGATATATAGTCTCACATTGGTTGTATGAGCAACTAATGTGGAGTTTATAAGGTCTTGGGCATTCTCACCCCTTGAGCTAACTTTTGGGGTGGTGTACCTCAAGGTTCTTAACATGGTATCAGACTCTCACCGTCCCCCGCTTTAAAAAGTGGAATTAAAATAAATAAATAAAAAACACAAAAAGGTAAACCAAAAATGGGCCTGTGCAATTTCCACGCTTCTAGCCTAAAAGGGCTCTTGCATGAAAGGGCGTGTTGAGATATATAATCCCACATTGATTGGATGAGCAACTAATATGGCTTTTATAAGGCCTTGGGCACTCCCACCACTAGAGCTAGCTTTTAGGGTGGTGACCTCAAGGTTCTTAACGCATCCTTATCTTGGCCATACGTTACATTACCTCTTATCGTATATATTGGCTTGATATAATTTAATTTCTAATATAATATATATAAGGGGAGTTATATTGATAATTTTTTATTTTGTTTTACAAACTATATTGTTTTACCGGTATGACTTCATTCACTTACGATAAAATATAATGTAGTTTCTAAACAAAATTTTTACAAATATAATCTTCCTCAAAAAATATATATATATATATAGAGGCAGGATCCTTTGACACCGGTGTCAAAGGAAAAGTTTGACACCTCATCTGAAAGCCGTTAGATTAAAAAAAATCAATGGTGTCACATGCTTACAAATCAGAATCGTTGATTTTTTTTAATCTAACGGCTCTCAGATGAGGTGTCAAACTTTTTTTTTGACACCGGTGTCAAAGGATCCTGTCTCATATATATATATGGGAAATATATGTGTTATGTGATAGGACAATAAATTTTTTTTCTGCACTAATAAATTTTGGTGGGCTCCGTTACAAAAGAAAAACAAAAATTAAAAAGAATGCAAGCACAGTTACCAATGTATCAGCAGGAATTGTTTTATTTTTTCTGTTAAAGGACTGATATATTCCCACACACAAATATATATATATATATATATATATATATATATATATATATATATATAAAAGAAGTTACATGATAAGTAATTCTGTCATGTGAAAATCCTTATGGCCAGGTAAATTTAACGGTCTAAAATCTTGGCATGAGGCAAAAACTGCTATGTAGTATATGTTTTACACGTTTGTATACATACAAATTGACGTAAGTACAAACGGTTTTTAACCATGAGAAAAATTAATTTATTGTGAAAAGAAAAATTCAATGTTTCGTTTTCTGATTTTGATTTTCATGTTTGAACATTCTGTTGGGGCTACCCATCATTCCCATGGGGACCGTGACATGGCGTGTGTTGGTGACTCTTCTGATGGGAGATATGCCGTTTGTAATGTTTGGCGGGTCAAATATATGGGTTTTATTAGTGTTATGTAACATAATGTAAGTGTTGTTTTCAACTCTCACATCAAAAGGGAGAGAGAAAGTGGAATGATGAAAGAAAAAAAAAATATGTGGACCTCACCTCTTTAATGTATGTGTAGGAAAATAAAATTATATTATGTTAAATGATAAACATAAAATTCCAAATATATACATTTTCTCTGTAACGTGCAAACAATCAGAAAACTTAATTAGGAGTCAAAATAATTGAAATTGAATTTTCCATGAATAATTGGATTGTCAATCTCAATGATTACCTCCGTGTAATTGTCCTTCCCTCATAAACTGTTTGGATGTAGACATCAAGCCCCATCTGCACTTAATTGCACATGGGGGCAAGTATGCCACATTGCCATATTCCACTGTGCTTCTCCCAGTGAATTTATCAGATTGGTGATCATCACCATAATGATTCTTGCATACGATAAGTTCTGCATTACTCATTTTCTTCTAGTAATTTATTACTGAATATGCTACTTATTTTGCTATACCATCTAACACTTTTCAAGGGGAATTTTTTATAGTGATCCAGGTTCATATCTCTATTTTGTGGTCTTTTTTTATTTTGGGTAAAATTTTATCTCATTTATACCCTTTTCTTTTTCCCAAATTTCCCCTCCATCCTTTTTTCATTCTATATCTAAAAAAGGAGTTTTGTGCCTGGAGCACAGCAAACAAGCTCCTTTCAAGGACGCAATATATAAGTAATTCAGTATTTACCATGATTTTTGTTAAGTTTTCTTCTTTAATGTTAAGTTCAAGCTCATTATTTCCTAAAGTCCTAAACTTTGGATTTCATCTTCTCTATGTATTTATTAGTTGTGAATGAAGGCTAGTTAAAAGAAGAAGAATTGAGAGACTCTTAAGTGACACTTGAGATATTTATGAGTAAAGCTTTGAGCTTTGCATTTGAGAGTATCTCTGGAGAGAATTTGAGTGAAACATCTATGGAGAAGTTTGATTATCATCATTGTTGGAACTTTACTGAAGGTTTTTCCACCTTAAACATATTTGTGTGTGAATTTCTCTCTCTTTTCTCCTCTGTATTTTTCGTTTTTTGCTGTGCTCGACGACTTGGTGATTCAGGCCAAGTTCATATTGCTGAGATCCAAATCGATCCAATATATTACTTTTCCTCTACCTACTTGGGTCTTTCCCCTATCATCGCCCAAAATTTTTTAAACTCAAGATCCATTAACCCATCAACTAAACCTAAGAAAAAAAAACCTATATTATCATTTACTGATGTTTTTGTATTTCAATTTTTTTTTTACAAAGTCAATATATACAAAAGATGTTATTTGCACAATAATCATGAAACAAATTTTAAGATTTTCAAAATCCAAAAACCTATCCAATCCAAACCGAAAAAAAATTGGATTGGTTTGGATTTAAAAAAAAATCCAAACCGAAGGGATTGGATTGGATGATTTTTGCTTCCAAAACCGATGCAATCCAGACCGCGAACACCCTTAACTTGTCCCAACCGAGTTCCCAACAAGTTTTTTAAGAAATGAAAATTGTGACATGGATTTATATTTCTAAAATAGTCAATTTTAATTACTTCTTGTTGATAAAACCAGTTGGAATTTATTTTTTTGTGAAATGAAAATTGTGACAACATGTAGGAAGGATTAAAATAGTGTTAATTGAGGAAGAATTTTATGTAACTTCTACTAACTATTTGTTACTTTTGAACTCGACTTCGTGTTTTACTAATACTTGGACCAATTAATCTTTCTATAATATCACAATATAACAACTCTATAATTTAAATTTGAATTTATGATTTTTTTCGTTTATAAATAATTTAATTCATATTACAATATTTCACTTAAAATGAATGGTTTGTTTTAGCATTACAATAAGGAAAGCCTTGCTATACTTGCCTTTTACAGGAAAGGCTACCAATTCCTTTTTTTATATCATTACATCTACATGAGAGCATGGTTTCTGCCCGACAAGGGAAGCTTTATGGACCCGTTTAACCTAGCCCTTAGCAAATAAGGCTATTTGTTTCAAGTCCATTTGTTAGAAGGCTATTTGCTCAAATATTTCTATGCACATCTCTCCAATATATTATCATGTTCTCTATTTTATGGGTTTCTCTGTAATGCAGAAAACAATTTTTTTTTTTTGTTTATTTGCTCAAATAAATCATTTCTTTAAAAAAAAAAAATAGTTTGAGCAACATAAATGATGAAACCATTAGAATTGGTCTAGTGATCAGGAATTTAGATAGGTTATATTAAATTATGTGTTCAATTCTCATTTAGTGAATAAAACTCTTCTTTTATCATCTTCACCTCGTGATTGAAATTCCTGAACTTTTCCTACCTGTGCCTCCACCATCTTGGCGGTTTGAGCTGCTCGTGACTCGATAAAATTCAAGAAGAAAGCAATTTAATTGACATTGTTGCTGCAGATGTGAAAATTACTCACACTATGAATATTTACAATAAAATTTTCAATAATAGATGTTAGCTATTCAAAGAACGATATAATTAAATGACTCGGCACTCAATAATAATTCTATTGTTTTTAAGGTACTTGGAATATTTTATTCATGTTTGAGACGAAATATTATATTGATTAGTGATGCACTTAGTGAAGCCTATATAAGTAAAAGAATACATTAATTTAATTTCTTAAAATTTTGAATTGAGATATGAAGTCAAATCATTTGCTACAAATAGTATAACTTAATCTAATTATGGTGATCTCTTGCTATCGTCTCTAATCTTTATATTTTATGAGATAAAATTATTTTTTATAACCAAAACAAGATTAAAAATTAAAAAAAAATCCCATTAATAATAAGGTAATATAAAGATTGTCCGGTAATATTTCACTAGTTTGACATATAATAGTAGGGATGTCAATTCATCGTTCCATTCAAGGCTGTCGCTGTGAGTTTGTTACAGTTTTTTATTTTTATTATTTTATTATTATTTTATGATTGTTGGTTTGTTTAAATAGTGGGCTATGAGTAGTTATTTTGTTTGTTTTTGTTAAGCATCAACAATTAGTGGAGCCTATCTAGTATTAGTGGGTAATTATTTTGTTCACTAGTATTATCTATTTAAACTTTGAAATATTGAATAAAGCTCATAACAAGAATTATTTGAAAAAAAAAAACATTATGTGTAAGAAGTCAGACTTCCTCAGTCAAACCATTTGAGGTCAGACTTTTTTAATAAAATCAAATTCTCGTTTTTATTTATTATGTTAGTAAGGGCATGTTTGGTGTGACGTATAAGGCATGATAGTATAAACTTATACTATACGTTATGGCATTTTCAGTTGTTTGGTGTGAGCATCATATACTATAAGCTAATCCCTTAATATATCAGAACGATGTATAACTTAATCCGGCATAAGGGGGAGGGATAAGACATGATAAGAGGTTAGTGTATTAACATCGTTGACCAGTGCAATTCTCAAAAATTAATATATTATTTTAATATTAATATATTGAAATAAAATTAATTTTTCAATATATTAATTTTTAAAATATTGAATATTTTTATTTTTATAAAAAATAATTTATGTTTTGGACACACTGATCAATAAATTTTTATAAAAGTTAATATCATATGATATTTTTTGAAGAATTATATAAATTCTTTATTAAAGGATATTTTTATTAAAAATATTTATTTTTATCCTATATAGTATTATATAGTACATTACCAAATACTAGATGATATTATCTTATACAATATATTATTTTATATAATACCGTGTCAAACACTGGATAATATTAAAATTTAATCAGGTCTTCTACAATCAGACCTTATACTATCAGATCTTGTACTATCAAACTTTATCCTATACTATACACCACACATCCACTGCAAGAGTTGTTCATAGTGCGTTGTTCATGCTAGCAACGTGTTGGAACATGGTCCTGAGGAGTGTGGCCTTGTGGGATATTTGAGTTGATTTGTTGGTCTACATTTTTTTTTCACTTAGTCATATAATTTAATTTCAAAAATAGTAATTTTAAAAAATTCATTTAATTAATTTGTATTAAAAATTAGAAAAAATAGTCACATAAATATATAAATGTTTGTTTTAAAAAATAATATTTAGATAAACTTAAAAATAATAATTATAATAGATAATTATGACACATTTTGAGTTTGCGAGCAAAGAATTAATTCGCTTTAGATTGAAATTATTTTTTCTAGTTTAACTTTATTAACCTTACTCACATATTTTAGTAGATTAATTTTTGCTAACTCATTAAACTTAATCCATTTTGGCAAGGAAGTAATGCAGTGCTAGGAAGATGTGTTTTTTCTTTTTCCTTTTTTCTAGCACCTTGTGGCTTGTGTAGTATTTGATTCGAAAAATAAAGAGGGCAAAAAGATCTGTAAAGATGTGTTTGTTTCAATTTTGTTGCACCCAATAATGGAACTTTCTAGAATCACAGCGAAATTTGCAATTTATACACATGGCCAGGCTAACAATGACAGCGAACAAAATACTATTTAAAAAAAATATAAGTGAAATTTTATAAAATAATAATTTATTAAAATAATAAAAGATAATAATGATTATTCTTAAAAAATAAGTGAAATTTTATTAATAAATTAAATAAATATAATTCTATTAAATATGGA
Source organism: Gastrolobium bilobum (assembly GCF_033153095.1). Classification (NCBI taxonomy): domain Eukaryota; kingdom Viridiplantae; phylum Streptophyta; class Magnoliopsida; order Fabales; family Fabaceae; genus Gastrolobium; species Gastrolobium bilobum. Next base: position 654,794 of record NW_026896335.1, on the reverse strand, counting down.
ATCATGAATATCAGCCCTGTGAAGAAAGAAATGATAATTAGTGAAACATAATTACATGAAATGAAATGAAGTATGTTTATTTTATGAAAAAAATTACTCTTATATTATATGTGATAAGTTTTTTTCTTACATTCTCTTTGATAATTGTACCATCTTTTTTTTTTTCAGTTGGTAGAGCTTATAAATTTATCTCTATAATATAAGATAATTTATCGCCTTTAACATGACATTAATAAAACTCTTATTTTATTTATTTGCTAACTAACATAAAAACCCAAGTGGCATGAGGAGAGGAGATGAGGTAAAAAAGCTTTGAATGAAACATCACGTAATCGACAGAGTTGAGGGGTCCCACCAAATAATATAAAAATTGATAAGTTAGTTAAGAAGTGATGTTGATGACAGCGATTAAGCATCGTAAATCGTGTTCTCTTCATTCAATAAATAAAAATCGATTTGGAAAAACATCAAATCAAAGGCTCAGCCTCGACCTCAACCACCCACGATGAGTTATTACAACCAGCAACAGCCACCGGTCGGAGTTCCACCCCCGCAGGGTCCGTCATCTTTCTCCTTCATTTTCTTTCGATTTTATTGAATCCGATGGCGGAAATTCGGGATCTTTTTTCGGAAATTTAATTTGTTATTGTGATTGTGACTTTGTGTATGGATAGGTTATCCGCCGGAGGGCTACGGAAAGGAGGGATATCCTCCGCCGGGGTATCCGCCGCCGGGATATCCACCACAGCCAGGATATCCTCCGCCACCGTACCCAGCGCAGGGGTATCCGCCGCCCTACGCACCTCAGTACGCTCAGCCTCCGCCTCATCAACACAATTCATCGGGTCCTGGTTGCTTGGAAGGCTGGTGCGTCCATCTCTCTCTCTCTCTCTCTCTCTTTCTGTGTATAATTTAATTTTAATCGGTGAGTCTGGGTTCCGGCGACTCAGATCCGGGTCGATTTGCTAGTTGACTCGGTGGCCGTTACAGGCGCATTATTAGCTTATAGTGCGCACGATGCGTGAGGAGTCTCCGTCACGCACTCTAAGTGGGCCAGGCCAGGGTAATGGGTTAGAGACAGAGCCGATCTTCTTAATTTTAAGCTAGAGATTAATTATAAGTTAAAGTAAATAAAAAGAGCTTAAAAAATAAATTAACAGTTATTTGTAAATTATATAAAAATTTTAGTTTAAAAATTACTTAAAAGCATATATTTCAAGAAAATTATCTCTCTTTTTATTTTTATCACTTTTCATTTAAAAAAAAAGCACACAATTTAATAAAAATATATAAGAGCTTAAAAAAACTCTCCTAGGAGCTTTTAGTTTTCGGCTTTTTTCTTCGTTATAAAAAAAATGAGATTTTCGTTATAAGAGTTTTTCCCAAAACCTGTTTGGCCTAGTTTATAGTTATAAGTAATTTCTAACTTCAAAAAAAGAGAGAATTCAAACAGTCACTTAGACCACTAGAACCTTCGGTTTTCTCATTTTACTTCACTATTTTTTTTTTCTTTTTTTTCTTTTTTTGGGTTTCTCTTTTCCTTACAAGACATAATATCTTTCGTGTGATAGACACAACTGCTAAGTTCCATTTTGTTAAAAAAATAAAAAAGAAAAAGAAAATAGCATGGATTTCGATTTGCAACGTGAAAAAATGATTTCCTATTTTTTTTTATACAAAATACTATGCTATATAAACAACATAAAAGAGAGTTTAAACAAAAAAAATGTGACACTGGTTGAAAAACCTATGTTTATTGTACGCATAAAGTTACATCCAAACAGAAAAGTTTCAATGATCAAATTAAGATTTTACATATTCCATTACTAGTGTTCTTATTCAAATTTGGTTAAAAATTAAACCCCAAAAAGGAAAAACAGACTTGTGACTTGTGAGCTTTTGTTGAAATTTATGCCTCAGAATACAGGGAGAAATAGACAATATGCATGAAGAAGCTTTATAAGAGTTTTTTTCCCCTACTGTTGAGTATTTATTTGTAAAATGTTGCAGTTTGGCTGCTCTCTGCTGCTGCTGCCTGTTGGATGCGTGCTTCTGAGAAGACATTACACTCGCACAAATCGGATTGAAGTGTGTTTTAGAATTCAGCTCTATGAAAATTGTTTCTAGTTCTTCTTCCCCTCCTCCTCCCTCTGTTGACTGTTTATTTTTATAAATGTTAAATAATATGAACTATTGCTTCCGAAGGTCAAACTGCCTCGTTCATGTTAACGACGAGTTTAGAACTTCCTATGGTCCGCTTCCACCACACTCCGTTATTGAAGCATAAATAATGAGCGGCTGAAATAAAACACCAAAATGGGTTCCACTGTAATTGACAACACATCTTTGTTTTGTTAATATCGATCATTCATTGGTTGTTGATTATTTCATTAGATTTTTAAATATTTATTATAAAATCAACACTCAGTTAAAATTTTACAACTTACCGCCTTTCAGGATACTGTAACAATTCCTTATAAGAGATTATTGATTCTAAACCACTTGTAAACCAAAGCTTACAACTCAGCCTTCAAGTTTTTTTTTTTTTTTTTTTGATATAAATGGAGGGCCTAGCCCAAAAAAACTACACAGAAAGTTGATGCATGCTAAAAGTTACATGCTCCAACAAGAAAGAAGCAACAAAGGAATTCCAAGAAAGCAAAATGCTGTCAGGGGGAGAGGAGTGCAGTCTCAACTCACCCCCTTACAGTTGAGACCTAACTTAGCTAAACAATCAGCATTAACATTTAAATCCCTGGGAATGAATTCCAACTGAAAGCTGTCCAAAATCTCAGCTGTTCTTTTTATGCTATCGATAAGGGAAGTGAAGCCACCAGGCACAACATTGTCCTCCAAGCAGCATATGGCCTCCTTACTATCACACCCAAGCCAGACAGATTTAGCATCTAACTGGACATCAAGTTTCAGACCATGAAGAATGCCCCTCAGTTCAGCTTCCAAAGGGGTGCAAGTACCTAAATTCATAGAGAAACCACTTAGCCAATCTCCTTTAGAAGAACACACAAAACCTCCACAAGCTCCCTGGTGAGTAGCCAGATTAACAGCCTCATCCACGAAAATTTTAGCATCTCCAAGAGATCCTCTAAAACCTGTACTAACTGGAACATAGGAAGGATCAGTAGCAAAAGGGAATGGATCAATGACAGTATCAGTTTTCATGTCAGACAGGTAACAAAGAATTCTCTTGACAGGGTCAAGGGGGCTAGAGAACAGGCTGTCATGCACAGTGGAATTTCTCCATTGCCAAAGGAACCAACGAGAGACAAAGAAAATTTCCACCAAAGAGTGCCAAAGGTGAGTATAGAAAGGCTTAAAAAGATTGAGCCTGAACCACTCTATTCCCTCAGCTGCCAGAAAATTACTTGGAATTGCACCCTCAAACCAACTACCCCAAAGTCTCCTAGCCACGTTGCAATCTCTCAGGGTGTGCAAGAGAGTCTCCTGAGCATTGTGACAAGATGGGCACTGGATCTCCCCTCCATTCCAATTATGCGTAATGGCTCGAACAGGGAGCTTGTTAAGACAAGCTATCCATATGAAGACAGCTATCCTGTAAGGCCCCCTCCATTTACACACTTTTTCCTAGATTCTGTCTTCTCCCTCATCCGAGTTCATGAGTTGACAATAAGCATTTCTAACCACTGACTTGTCTGGGCAGCACCTCCTCCAATTCAGCCAATCCTTAGAAGCATCAGACTTAGGAGGGAAGACATTAGCCAATTTGCTACAAGTAGAAGCATCTAAGAATTTTTCTATATAAGCCCAGTTCCAACCAATAGTGCTCTGGTCTAACACCTCACACACCTTGAGCTCAAGATCTTCAAGAGGAGGTTTGACTATGGCCAACTCAAACAGGGTGTCTTGCAATCCACCCCATAAGTCAGTCCAAAAGGAAACAGAATTGCCATTCCCTATTACCCATTCCAGCAGCTTGGACATCTTACTTCTAGCTATACATATGTTCTTCCAAAGGTTGGAGTCATACGCTTTAGCTATCAAAGCACGATTTGGGTCTTGGTTCCTTCCATACTTGCCTAGCAACACTCTAGCCCAAAGGCTGTTAGGGTCTTTAATGATTTTCCAAGCCAACTTCTGCATGAAAGCTTCATTCTGTACTCTGAGATTGGTAATGCCAAGGCCTCCACAACTTTTAGGTTTGCACAACTGATCCCAAGCAACATAATGGGCTCTCCTTTTCAACTCCGAATCCCCCCAAACAAAGTTTCTCTGCAGTTTCTCTATGTCTTGACAAACATGCACTAGCAGGGTGTTATTCTGTATGTGGTAGCTAGGAATAGCTGAAATAACACTTTTAGCAAGAGTGAATCTCCCTGCCAATGAAAGGCATTTGGATTTCCACCCTTGCAGCCTGTTCTGTACTCTGGATATGACAGCAGCATAGTGGTTTCTATTAACTTTCCCATGCCTGATCCGAGCCCCCAAATAACAGCCAAGGTTATTGACCTTTCTAAAACCACTCACTTCAGAGATGGAATTCATATTCTCTTGCTCAGCATTCTTAGAGAAATAAATGCAAAACTTGCCAATGCTGACACACTGTCCTGACATCCTGGAAAACTTATCCAAACAGTTTACAATGCAGTCAAGTTGGCTAAGAGAGGCTTCAGCAAACAGGATTATGTCATCAGCAAACATAAGATGGGAAATGGAGGGGCCATTCCTACCAACTCGAATAGGTTTCCAGTTATTGGCCTCCACCCATCACTGATTAAGTGTGATAACTTCTCCATGCAAAGCACAAAAAGGTAAGGGGAAAGTGGGTCCCCTTGTCTGATTCCCCTCTGAGAATGGAAGCCAGAGGTTCTTGCCTCATTCCATAATACTTCTAAAGCAGGACTTGTCACACATCCCATGATAACGTTAATCAGCTCTCTAGGGAAACTCAAATCCTCCAATACTGATTTTATAAAGTTCCAATTGAGCTTGTCATAGGCCTTTTTCAAGTCTAACTTGATGGAAAAGAAACTCTTCTTCCCCTTCATCCGATGCATGGAGTGAACTAGCTCTTGGACAATTATGACATTATCTTGGATATTCCTTTTGGGCACAAAACTGACTTGGAAAGGTGAAATCAGAGCACCCAGGAAAGGCTTGATCTTATTAACAATGATTTTACTGAAACCCTTATAGACCGAATTACACAGGGCTATGGGCCTGAATTGAGTCAAGAGACAGGGTCTATCCACTTTAGGCACAAGCACAATGAGAGTGTTATTCACCTCACCAAGCTGCTCAGGGTACTGCATATAATACTGCATGCAACTCAGAATTTGATGTTTCATGGTTTCCCAATTTTTTTGATAAAAAAGGGCAGGGAACCCATCCGGGCCAGGGGCCTTCAAGGGGGGCATTTGAAAGAATGCCTGCTTGACTTCCTCAAGGGAAATGGTTGTGGACAGATTCCCCAAGAGTTCTCTGCTACTGGTAAGCCAGGCCTTTTTTGTAAGGAACTAAGAGGGTTCTTCAGCACTAGCCTTGAACAGATTTTGAAAAAAATCCCTAACAAGAGCAATCAGCTCCCTCTCACCAGAGACCCAATGTCCATTCCCATCCTGGAGTTTAATAATCTTGTTAAGCTTCCTGCGGATAACAGTACTAGTGTGGTAATAACTAGTATTTCTGTCTCCACCTTTTATCCAATGAGTTCTGGACTTCTGGAACCAAATTTGTTCCTCTTGATCCAAAATGACTGCTAGCTCATCTCTCAAAACAGCTTCCAATTTCTCAAGCTGGATGCTATTAGAGGAGTCAATTGCTCTCTGAATTCCTTCAAGCCTGCTATTACCCTGTTCTTCCTTAACTGAGTGAATCCAAAGACATTCCTGTTCCAATCCCTGATTCTAGGAATAAGAGAGTTAAGACTATTCAGCAAGCTAGCAGAAGGATCCCAATTTGCCTTGAGGAAAGGTGAGAATCTCAAGTCATTCTGCCAAGTAGCCAGAAATCGAAAGGGTCTCTCTCTCCAAACAGAATATGCCTTAACAAGCCTCACCAGGATTGGACAATGATCTGAAAAGAGTCTGGGGAGAACCAGCACATCAGCATCCTCGAACTCTGTCCTCCACCCTTCATTCGCAGCAGCCCTATCCAACCTCTTGAAAACTCTATCAAGGTGTGAGAATTTGGGGGCCCTCCAAGTAAATCTATTACCATCTCCCCCCAAGTCAAGTACCCCACAAGCACTTAAGGTGTTAGCAAATCTGTTACATCTGTTCACATCTACTAGCCCTCCACCCCTTTTTTCTGAAGCCATCATGATTTCATTAAAATCCCCAGAAAGGATCCAAGCCTCATTCATATTCCTCCCAATGTGCTTAAGATCTTCCCATAGTTGTAATCTTTTTTCCTCCTGCGGACTGGCATACACAGCCGTCCAAAAAAAACCCTTTAAACCAGGAAACTCCACCCAACAGTAGATAAACTGGTCATGCTTCCCCAAGAGAGATAGTTTGACATCATTATTATTCCAAACCACCCAAATTCCTCCAGCAAAACCATGTGCATCTACAACAAAATGGTTAGTAAAACCCAGTCTACGAATTATACTACTAGCTTTAATACCACTAACTCTAGGCTCTAAAATAGCAGCCAATCCTACCTTATGCTTTCTACAGAACCTGCAAAAAGTGCTCTTGAATTGTTTTTTTGCAGCACATCTGCAGTTCCAAGTCAGAATATTCATGAACAGTTCTGGTTGGGTTGCAAGATTTCTAAGTTCTTGCAACTTTGATCTAGGGACTCCTCAGACTGATTACAAGTTTCAGTCATCACTTTATCACAGATAATAACCCTATCAACAAGAATTAAATTACCCGAATCATTGCATAGGCAAGAATCAACTTCCATACCTGATTGGCTTACCCCCTTCTTTGATTCTGCATTCAGGAAAATATCAGGAGGAACAGGAATCTCCATAGAGTCCTCACACCCCAATCCCACAGCAGAGGAAAACTTACAATTAAGCTTTGCACGGTCCTCCTGTTGAGCAAGCTCTTCTTCCATCACCATATCACTCCATAGCTTACTCTTGAGCTTCACTGGAGAGGGATGAAGAGAGTTGGGGGTGGAATTGCTAGATATATTCTTCTTGTGAACCACAACAAGGGCTTTAGGATTTCCAGAGCCTTTTCCTTTGCCAGCTGAAGTCTTCGTGGACACTTTTTTGGCAGGCTGAACAGGACCTGAGCTACTAGTCGGCTTCACAGCAGTGAATTCCATACTTAGTCTCAATCCCTGTTTGGAACTCTTAGCTGCCTCATTCTCCTTGTTCTTCTTCAGCACAGAAGTGCCCACTTTAGGAATCTTTTCCTGAACTACTTCCTGGGGGTTAGGTACCCTTCTAGTTGTCGACTCAGTCCTTAGAGTGTTACTTTTATTGGAGATGTCCTCTCCAAAATTCCTGGTGTTGCTCGAATCTTCCTTCTGAAAGTTCTGATTTCCTTTTTTCCTCCGCTGAACTATCGTCCATGATCCTATTCCTTGAGGACCAGGGACCTCCACAGGTTGAGCCAACTCAGTTTCATGGCCAGCAGGTGGTCCAGGCTTTGCAAACTCTGGACACGAGTCAGAACTATGGCCATACCTGCCACACTTTAAGCATATCAGGAATAGGCCTTCATACTCCACCCTCTTCCTGCTCCCATCAGGATATATTCTCCCCTCAAAGGCTTGGAGAGGTCAATCTCAATGCAGATACGAGCAAAGCGCGCTGTCCCCTGTGGAAGTTGTCCTGTCCACTTTAAGCACCTTCCCTAACACAGTGCCCAGATGGTTTAAAAAAGGAAATTCACAGTACTCCTGAGGTATGCCTGGAAGACGAATCCAGGCTGCCACCTTGTGAATGTTTTCTTTATCAGGATCAAACCTCGGTTCCCATATTCTTGTGGCCAGATAATGCCCAAGAATAATCCACAGTCCTGCAGTAATGGCAAGGTTAAGGTCTTCTAGGTTGCTGAAACGAACCGAGAAATACTCGTTGCCAAGGTCAGCCACCGTAATGCTTCCTGCCTTGGCCCAAAGAGCTTCAAGCCTTTTCTTCATAAATCCCACTCCAATCTTCTTCCCTAAGAGTTTAACGATCAGCGCGTTCTTCCACCGCTGGCACATCCTCACTCTTGCTTCTCTACTGCTGCGAATTTCAACTGTACCATCTTCCTTCAATATCGTTTGAAATCCCCACTTCGTGATCTCACCCAGGCTAGGATCCAGAGGATCCAGATCCGGAGCTTCCTCATCAGCTAGCCAGGGGAAAGAGTCTCCTGCTACACCATTCTCTTCGCCTGTAACCTCAGCAAAGGACCGCTGCATAGGAATCGCCGTCGGCCCCGATTGGAAGTCCTTGACAGTCTCCCTCATGCGTGCCTCCGTGGAGATTACATCCCCACTCTTCGTTCTCTTTATACTCGTCCTAGCCGAAGTCAGAGCTTCATTGATGAAATCGGACGCTTCCTCCATTAGATCAGCAGAAAAAATTGACAAGAAAAAAAACCCTAGCAGAGGGAAAATTTTCGCGCGCGTCGGAACTACGCGCCTAACCCATCCCTTCAATACCTTCAAGTTTTTAGTTCTCACCAGTAGTTTGGTTATTATTATTATTGTTATTCAAGAGAGTACTCATCATCAGAGTTGGCTATTGGAGACATCGATTCAACCTTTTGATCAATCAGCTCTTATCAAATCTCACAAGCAATATAGTGAGGAGTGAAGACAAATATAAGGCTTTGTTTATGTTTTACAATGAGTAGAATGAAATAATATTGATGTTGAACCGTTCAGAGGGTGGGAGCCCAATATGTAACCCCGAAGGGTGTGGCGATCACTATAGGGATATCTCTGACAGGAATGATATAGACCAAGGCTGCTCAAGAAGGTCCAAGGTGCAGTGCTTACTAATGGGAGTGGTGAAGGATGGCTACAATGAACTCTTCAAGTTAACAACATAACGGTTCATAAGAAATCAATACCCTTCTGGAGAGCCGAGAGAGAGAGAGCCATATCAAAACACTTTGTTGTGACAAGGTGTTTTGCAGCTGCTTGCGCAAATGGGATGTGAGGGGAGAGCTCCCAATTGTATATTTGTGGTCTTTGAAAAGGCAAAGAGGATGAGGAGACAGTGACCAAAGTGCCACGCTTGAACAAAAAAATTTCCAGACTGTCACGTCAACAGTAAATTTTGTCAAAATACCACGCGGCATAATTCGCTACACAGTGTAGCGAATTATACATGCAAGTAATTCGCTACACAATGTAGCGAAATATGCCACGTCATAACCAAAAATGCCACATGTCAAATTTTGAGAAATTCGCTACATAGGGTAGCAAATTTCTCAAAATTTGACATGTGGCATTTTTGGTTCTGACGTGGCATATTTCGCTACACTGTGTAGCGAATTATGCCGCGTGACATTTTGGCAAAATTTATTATTGGCGTGGCAGTCTGGTAATTTTTTTGTCCAAACGTGGCAAAATGGTCACTGTTCCGAGGATGAGGGGGAGTCCGTATGTATAACATTTTGGGTCTTACGTTGTAGCACCTAACAAGATAGGTGGCACAGTTGGAGACATTGGGTTGATAGGGGTGACGTGGCGATGGGCCTATCTTATTGGGTTAGTTTTATGGGCCGACCAATTACAATTTTACTGTAAATTTTTTTGCATCAACATCAATAACATCTTTATCCCAAATTAAATTGGGGTCGGTGGTAGATGAATCCAAATAAAAGATATGAAACGGTTGAAAAAAGATAAAATAAAATAAAAATAAATAAATAAATAAATAAATATATATATATATATATATATATATATATATATATATATATATATATAAAAGTGATAAAAGAAGGGGAAAAGAAGAGAGGGGGAGATGAAGAGGAAAAATGACTAAAAAGGTTCCATCTGGAACATAGGAATAACAACGGGTCTAACCCTCCACCATGCATATGGATTTTCTCTATTTTGTTCTAAGGCACACTGTCCACCAATCTATATCTCAATCAATTAAGTCTTGCTTTACTACCTTCCCCCAAGTAAGTTTCGGTCTACCTCTACCTTTCTTTGTGTTGAGCTCTTGGTAACAAACTTTTGTTCTTACAGGAGCATCCAAAGACTTTCTTATTACGTGCCCAAACTATCTCAGTCTATGTTCTCTCATCTTTTCAGCCACCGGTAGTACTCCTACTCACATTGGTTGTATAGGAAATTAATATAGGTTTATAAGGTCTTAGACATTCTCACCCTTTATCTAGCTTTTAGGATGGTGATCTCAAGATTTGTAGCAATTAGTGCTTTTGTTGAGAGTTAAAATCACATATAGGGCTACTTATAGGTTGGATTAAGGTGTCATATCTCCGAAAGGGGTATTATACTGAATACTGATAGATAAGTGAAGCCGCCAAAAAAGAAAAGGGCCACCACCGGGTCAGTGTCGATAGAGTGAAAGCAGCCGTGGACGTCAACCCTTAAAGGGGGTGACAATCTTACGAATCCCACATTAGTTGTATAGGAAACTAATGTGGGATTTATAAGACCTTGGTCATTCTCACCTTTTGAGCTAGTTTTTGGGATGACGACCTCAAGGTTTGTAACAAGTTGTCAGCTTAAATTCGATTGTAGGTCTTATCCACTTCTACTGCTCTCAGCTACCTAGTCACAGGTCCTGCATTTCTGCCTGAGATTGGTTGTTTGCTTTGCTAGCTTGGTGTCTTCTGTCGATTATCTAGATATTCAATTCTTCGTCCTGAGATTATTATGGAGAGGCACAAGAATCCAGGAGGTCCCATTGAATATTCTTGCAAGCTTCAACTACCATGTAATGCACTATCTGCAGTTCAATACGCCTTGCAGAACAGGCAAGCTGTCATTTTTATGAATTTGTTTGATTCTGCTCGTCTTTATGCAAGAAATGTTAGTTATTATTTTGGCGTTTGCCATTTATTATTTGGAAACAAAGTTCGTATATAATGGTGTAAATAAGCCAGTTAAACTGGCTTTACTCTAAATGGATTAAGCCTATGTAAATTATTCCAAGTCCGACTTTGCTTGTTAGCCTGATACAAGTCAAATTATAAGTTTGGCTTTGCTTGTTTTTAAAAAATTCAAAGCTTGGCCTCATCTCTCAAATCTACTAATCCTTCAAAAATAAAATATTGCATTCTCTAAATTATAAGTTATGATTACTTTGTACACTAGCTAAAACCACAACTCAAAATATTGACAATTTAACTGCATTGTTATAGATAAAAAATATTCAATCAAATCGAATTGTATTGATTTTTAATTATAAAATTAAATTGTAATTTAATTTAAAATAAATTAAAAATTTATATATGTACGCGTGAGTATACACGTACACACAAATATATAAGTGTGAGCATGCGCGCACTATTAAAAATTAAATTGTAATTTAATATATATATATATATATATATATATATATATATATATATATCCTTGTATATAGTATCTTTTGTCAAATGCTTTGATCCAGAAGGCTTTAGAAATGAACATTAATGGAACAAAGAAGATAAATAATAACTATTGGTCTTTAGTTACAGAGAAGGATTTGCTATGACGGTTCTTGTCTTGAGTTTATTCCCTTGTCCCGAAATATTCATTCCTGTTAAAGCTATTTCGATTTTCAGGGAGAATGGATCTTATCTGGGAAAGATGCTTGCAACAACTCCAAATTGTTTCATCTTTATATGTATGCTGTGAAGTGTGAAAATGTAGGCAACTTAAAGGCTCTGTTCTTTGACTCAAGTTTCAGATTTTGTAGAGCTTTTTGGCAGTGAGCTGGATGCTGTAATTTTTATTTGTCTACTGCATCCAGTTCTTATTTGAGTATTATAAATGCATTTGCTTCCTCATACTTCTTTTTGTAGGTGTTATCGATGTCAATGGATCTATTTATTGCTAATTGTGACTACAAAGGCATCTATTGTCTTGAGCTATTACTGAGTAATATTAACCATTGTCATCAGTGAAAAGCTTCCATGTAAGATTAATGAGCATTGCCTTGGATGTGGATGTTGAACCATCTACAATTCCTTGGGATCCTACAAAAGTATATTTGTTTGTCCGAATGGTTGGTGATAAGTCTATAGATCCTATGAACCAAATTGATAGAGTATTGAAATCGATTTCTATTGCGATGGAAATTTTTTTTCATGAATGTATTATTACGAAATATATTATTCATATTATGAAAGTTTTAATTTTTTTTAAGACAATTTTGTTTCATTAATATAAAATGAAAATTGGTTTGTGATTTTTGTTTATTGTTTTATGTTGTTTTTAATATAGAAATAACATATTTTTGTGTTAAGAAAAATTGCGACTCATAACTTAAAAATTTATTTTTTAAATTCACAAAAGCTCTAAACAATCTGTTGTTTTTGAAATGGATTGATTTAGGGGATGTCTTGGATTAGGATTTTAATAGATTTTTTTGAATAGATTTTTTTTATAGATTTTAAAAGACTATATAAAATTGTAGTGACTTTAAAGACTTTTTTAAAAGACTTTTTTTTACAATTAAGAATTTATGAAATTGGATTTTAAAGGATTTTAATAGAATTTATAAGATTTGAAAAGACAATATGAATTTATAAAATTTTAAAAAATCATATGAATTTTTCACAAACATTCAAAAGTGATTCTTAAGAAAGATAATCAAATCGAAAATTTATATGCACAAAATTCATTAAAACTTTGTGATACATTTGCATGATATTAGTGTGATGGAGCTTTGCATGCTATTAGTGTCATGAAGCATGTTATTCACATTTAAAAATTTAAATTTTATTTTCATTAATATTTTTTAATTTTTTTTATTAAAATTATTATATGAAATTATTTATGGTAAATGCAAATATATTTATCTCAATTTAATAGATCATAAAGTGAAAAACTGACATATGTACTATGCTTGAGCATTATTCTTATGCTCATTTTCTTGTCAAACAGTAGCTTGCATTCATAATGGTATGATAATGCTTCATATTGTTGTGTAGATGCTCTTTTAACTCAATAACGAAAACAAGTTATGCAATAACAACATTAATTTTTTTCTAATGAATATTGAAATTTTGTTTCTCATTATGTGCCCAACATAGTGCATAAAAAGTCTTAAATTTTTTTATTAGTAATATACTATTTATTAAATATGTTTATTGTTAACGTATTATTAGTGCTATGATTTAAAAAAAAAAAATAACACATCATTAGAGACGATAAGCACAATCATAAATCAGCGGTTAATCATAAAGAAAAAAAGCATAAAAAGGGATGTCAAAACAAGATAAAATATATAAGGAGACGTTTGGTTGAGGAAAAAAGCATAAGGGGGCGTTTGGTTGATGAAATTTTTTTGGAATAGTAGAAAAATGAGATAGATAGAGAAATGATTTGAAAGATAGATAAAGTGAGATAGGTAGAAAAATGTAAAAAAAAGTTGTTTGGTGGGGGAAAACTTTACTGGGAAAATTAGGTAACTTTATGAAATCAACAGTGCATTAAAAGCTAGATAACCGGTTTTCCGAAAAATCCCACCTTCAAATTGGGTTTCTAAACAGTGCGGATATCTATGTTTCTCATAAATCCATACAAATTGGATAGATGGATTTTTGGTGAAAATACGTTGAAACAAACATGGTGTTTCTAAAAGTCATACTTGAGAAACATAGATATCTGCTGAAAAGCTCCCAACCAAACACCACCTAAGAGTAAAAAAGAACATACCTTGGCTTTAAGAAAAGGCTGGGATAGATTGTGAGATATCGCAATAAAAAAATCTCAAGAAATCATACGAGTTAATGTGAGATTATGAGAGAGACATGTTATTTATATTTCTAACTAAAAAGTCTCATAAAATTCATACTAACAGCAAATCTATTAAGATTGTCAAATTTTTGAAAACCACAACTCAAGATTATTTTTTCTTTATTTAAAATCCTGATTGAATATCACTAGATTTTCACTGGCTCTAAAATAACCTTTTAAAATTCTAATCAAATACCACGTGATTTTTTTGCCATCCTTTAAAATCCTAATTGAATACTAATGATTTTTTTGTCTAAAAATAATCTATTAAAATCTCACTTTAACCATAAAAATAAATAGTTACTAAATCATAACCATACAAAGATAAATTAATGGTTATGATTTAGTAGCTACTTATTTTAATATTTTCTTTTTTTTATTATCATCGATCTAATTTTATATAGTTATAATTGCCCACGTCACCATATCATGTCTTTTTTAACACGAAAGGATCTGGTCGGAATCCAATACACCACTTAGATGTTGATTGAATGTGGTAAATAAAAAGAAACGTTTTTATGAAGAAAGAATAACAACCAAGGTGTATTTCCCAAGCTTCAATAAATAAAGGATAAAGAGGGAAAATGAGACCCACGTATAATTATACGAGTAAGAATATTATCTTACATCATGTAACAATCCCTCTGCCCATAGATTAATTGGACTAAATAGTTATGATGTTTACATTTAAAAACTGCAAATAAATATAAATATTTTTGTGGGAAAATTTTAAGACAGTGCATGTCGTCATTCCTCAAATCCTAATTGGTTGTGTTGTGGCTGGATAATCGTAAACGTGCTTATTTTCCATTTGCTTTGGAAACCCTTTATCAAAGTTGATGGAGTTTCAGAAAGCAAAGCTCGCTATTTGAATCGTGCTTCCTCTGAGGTTTTCTTTAAGAAGTCGTTATTTGAATTGTTTTGTGGCCTTTCAAATCCAGCAAACGTTCAGGTGAACTTCGTGCTCCCTTTCTCTTCTTCGTTTACATAGTTTTATGTTATTATTATACATAATATATTGCTGCAATTTGCTATTGATTTTGTATAACAAAGTTCGATTTGTTTTTTGGGGTTTCATTTTTGCTTTTCTCTCTTTGTTGGATAGGAGAAGGTGGGTTCTGGTTCTTCATTGGAAGAAATTAGCAGAATTTGTGTTTTGACTTTTACACCTGGTTTTTATTTTTATTTTTTCCCCCTTTTCCCTTTCATGAAATAATTAGCCGAATTTTAGACAGATAGAGCTCTCTACTTGCGCCTTCTTAAGATTAAGAGAGCCTTAATCTGTCATATAGTTGTGCGATGAAAGTAGGTGGGTTATTTTTTTGTGGTCTGATTTTGCCTTAAAGACATGAGGTTATTGTATGGAAACGTTTTACACTTTTATTAATTCTTCATTGCCACATTGGAATAAAATGGCCTTTATGGAGTTAGCTTGTCTACTGCAATCTTGGTACTTTACATTTGGTTTCACTCTTCATTGTGAACCTTCTATGTTTATACTTTATACTGCTATGCTATGTGTTATTTTATTTTTTTTAAGTATAATTACTCAAGGGTATCCCCACCCCCATTGGGGGTGAGACTAATCCCAACCGTGCATTGTCGGTCCCTTTCGGGGGTAGCACTACCCAATCCGTTTTCTCCATACCCAGGGCTTGAACTCGAGACCACTGGTTAAGGGAACTAAGACACCTTCCATCTGAGCCAACGGGTATGGGTATGCTATGTGTTATTTGATGGTATAACAATGTGCTTTGGGTTTTAACAAGAATGGAGCCTTTTACCGCGCCACTCCTAAAATTTATTGGTTTGATGGTGGATTTTTTTTTTTCTTCTCTCAATTTATTTCTAGAATGGCTGAGAGTACAATTGATGAATCATTGTTGGCTCGTATCCAACAACTGGAACACGGTACGTGTGCATGTTTTTTTTTTACCTGTACAAGTTATTTTAACTCTCTTACAATGTATGGTAGATTTGGTAAGAACAGTAGACCAATGTTGAGTTGATGGACTATTGTATATTATTCATTTATAATTTCATCGAAAGTTAAGTTGAGTTGCAAGTTGAAATTTATGATATATTTGTTTGTTGAGATCAAGAGTGTCAATAAATCATAGGATGAGTTCATTTCTATCCCAAATGCAGAAACTTTGTGGCCTACAACCCCCCCACACCCCCCACCCCACAAATTCCTCCCTTTCTACAATTCCAAACAAGGGAAAGACTCCTTCCTTTGGTTGCTTCATTCCCTACCTCTTAGTTGTTTTCTTACGAAGCAGATTGTAAATGATAATTTAGAAAATCATTTTACAGATGGGTGTATTGTAAGTTGTAATACTTGCTTCTAGTTTTAGGTACCATATGCTTTTGTTTTTATCTTGTAATATCTTTTATTTGGCTTTAAAGTCATCTATTATACTTATCGAGCTTACAGAATGTATGATTTTGTAGAGCGTGACGAATTACGCAAAGATATTGAACAGTTATGCATGCAGCAAGCTGGGCCTGGCTATCTTGCTGTGGCTACCCGAATGCATTTTCAGAGGTATCTATCTGTTTCAATCTACATACAATAAGTATCTATTTTCTTAAGCCAACAAAGAATATCCACTATATTGAAATTCTTGCCCAATTAGGACAGCTGGATTGGAGCAGGAGATCGAGAGCTTGAAAAGGAAGTTGGCTGCTTGCACAAGAGACAATCTAAATCTACAAGAGGAGCTTTCAGAGGCTTACAGAATTAAAGTGAGTTATTTAAATTTTTGTGTCTGTTGCTTAAATAATTCCTTCTGTTTTGTTTACATGCTTACTTTACTGTATTCAGAGTCAACTGGCAGATCTGCACAGTGCTGAGGTTTCAAAGGTCTCTCTCTCCCCCCCACTATTTTACTTCATTTTGTTTTACACTCTAGCATAGAAATGGTACGGTGAATCTGTTATCCAGCTTTAGCAACTTGTGGAAAGTTGTTGGATACAAATGGATATTACCTTATACATATTTTTTGTCCAAAATTTTATACTTGAGGGAGTAGCTTGAAAATTTTGAAATGGCTTGTGGAAAAATAATGATGGAAAGAGTTCTTAATCCAGTATATAAATTGCTTGTGCAAGTGCTAGAGTTTGTTAAAAGAATTAAAAGGTTTTTCTGTGATATGAGGTTTATGCTTGTGATATGTATTTTGACTAGATTGTACATTAGAGTACGTGATTAACTGACTTACTTCAAACGTCCAGAATTTGGAGGCTGAGAAGCAGGTTAAATTTTTCCAGGGTTGTGTGGCTGCTGCTTTTGCTGAAAGAGATCATGCAATAATCGAGGTTATGATAGTTGCCATTTATCATTAGAAAAATAAGTCTTCACTATTCTGTGCACTTCTTTGTTTTGTGGTAATTGATATTCTGACCATTCTACATGATACTAACAGGCTGAAAAGGCCAAGGAAAAGGAGGAGACAATGTCGCAACAAATAAATGGCATCCATAAAAGGTATTCTCAATCTTTCTATCATTTTAGTGCATATTTATAAACTTCAAAGAAAGATGAAATATAAAATGTAGAATGATTTGGGAGGTCCCAAAAAAGATCTATTTTTTGTTTCGTCTAATTAGATGATGATGCCATGATGCACTTGTTGCGTGGTTATGTTTGGTGTAGCAAATAAGCTACGAGTCAAAAATACGGAGATCCACCTAAGAATTATCTCAATGATCTATGGTCAATGGAGAGATGTATCCAAATTTTCCTCTCCAATGATTTTCCTTTTGAAGTGTTTATCAAACTTGTCGCACATGCCAAATTGGCAGTGCTGTGTTTTCATTGTTTCTTCTACCTTTTTTTTCCTGTTTACATCGTGCTTCCAACTGTATCTATTCTCTTTAGAATTGATTTCTGAAACTTCAAATCCTGTGTTTGTGCTCCACTTCTTCTTTATATTGAGGACACTGAATTTTCTATTATAGAATAGAGAAGTTAATTATTTTCTACATTCTGTATTTCTTTTTGGTTGTCTTGAGTCAATACTTCATTGTGCACCTTTGGTACCTGTATGTTTTTGAGAATGGGAAGCTGATGGTAATTACATAAGAACAGAGTGATATCAAATTTCAAACCAAAAGGAAAAGAGAATGGAAAGAAATGAGGAATTTGTATTATCTGTTAAATCCTGTTATATCCAATTCTTTAGCCTATCTAGGTATAGAGAACATTTTAGAGGTCGAGTGTAATATGCTATCATGGAAACTTCTCAAGTAAGAATGAAAGGTTGAAACTTATGTGCATAGACAATTGCTTATACCACTGTTCTTTATTATTTATTTATTTTTTACATGCAAGACGTGGGCTACTGGGGAAAACATTTTTTTATTTTATTTTACATGCAATCTATCTCTAATGCAGGGTAGAGGAGCTCACCTCAGATTGTCTTAAACTAAAGGGATTCAATGATGCTCTGCAGAATGATCTAGCAATGCATATAGAACAGAATGAAAATTTCAAGAAGGTGGTGTTATCTCTTTATTTTTAATTTCCTTTGTTATTCAGTTCAGATCCTATGGTTTCTTAGGATATAGAAAAGTAAGAATCCAAAAATGGATTTTTTTTATACATTTCTAATTAATTTCTTCATCATGCAATATATGACAAAATATTTGTTATAGCATTTAACAGATCTAGGAATTCATGAATAAGTTTTTTTACTGGTTAGTTATGCTATCTAATGACAAATATAGAATTTTTGGTGCTGTTGAAATCTTATTGGTAACTTGGTATAAACTATAACATATTTTGGAGGGAGCTGCTTAAAGCATATGTGGGTTACTTTTGAAAGATTTATTTTCCCAGATAAAGTAGTACTTAATATCTATGTTTGCTGTGTGTGACTGTATTTATATGCAAAGATTATTTGGATACAGGTGTGCTTATTATTATTGTTCTCTTTGGGTGATTGTTTACAACAGGCTCTGAATTTATTTTGGCCTTTTTCTTTATACTTGTTATGAATTTACAGGTAATTAATAAGTTCTTTCAGATCAGACAATATTCTCTGAAAGAATTTGAAGATACAAGTTGGGATGATAAATGTACATGTCTTTTGCATGACCCTGGGGAGGTGTGGAGTTTTAATGATGCTTCCACCTCTAAATATATTGTAAGATTTCAAAACCCTGGTATTCTATTTCCTTTATTATTACACTGTGTGTTCCTTATACTGGTTATTCAGTATGGTGTCGAGTATGACATTTGCTAAGACTCTCCACAGCCTTTTAAACCAAGTTTGATTGGCATGATCTTAGCTTCCGTGATGACAGATTACTGTCATTAAATACTTAGGAAATTATTTTATTGAGATTCTATGTTCTGTACATATTTTGAATAACAATTTCTCAGACAGAGTGCATTAGAAGAACAGCTGGAGAGAGTGAGGAACTCTGTGGATTATCTTCAAAATAAACTAAGGGTGGTATGATCTAGTTGCCCCTTGTCATCACTGCCTTGTTAACCATACTTTTCAACATCAGTTATTCATTTTTTTATTTTTTTTATGCTTTAGGGCTTGGAAATTGAAAATCATTTGAAGAAGAGAGTCAATGTACTGGAAAAGAATCACGTGAGTGCTTTTAAAATTTAAAGCAAAAAAGTTTAATCTATTTGCTTATTCTAAATTCTGATGACTCATTTGCAGATTTCTAAGGACAAAGTGATTGAGAATGGCATAGCAGACTTAAAGCATTGTCATTCTCAGTATAGGGATCATATTATGAATTTACTTAATGATGGGGAATCCAGTATTATATCCATGATCAATGTGATTGATGAAAGACTCGGGAGGTTTTATCAGAGTACTGCACCAAATTTGACCACTCAAAGAGATGCAGAACTAGAAGAGCATGAATGTCGGGATGTGCATATAAGCACTCAAGCTAAACCTGACTCAGAGTCAAAGGTTTGTAAATTCATGCTAATACTGCATCCTTTTCTCAAAGGGAATCTCATTTTTATTAATCGCAAATATTGCAGTTGTATAGATTGGGGGCTTGTAGAGATATAGTTAATAGTGCATGGCGTTGTAAAAGAATATGGTTTACTTAATATTACTCAAAATTACAACAACATACTCTCATCTTGAAGACTTGCACAATTTGAGAATTGAAAGTATTATGGTATTATGAATAAAAGCAGAGGATCTGAAAAGAAGAGAAGTATAGGAAAAGGAACAGCATAACATTACAGGAAATGAGTTTTTCTGGGGCCTGCCCAATCACTTTCAGACTCAAATAGGGCCAGCTTGATTTCTTCCATTCCCACCCGATTACTTTCTGGCTGAAATCAGGCCAGTCCAACGATGAAGAAAGCAATGGGTTTTCCTAAAGCTGTTGCAATATATTCTATCAGTAATAACTACGCTACTATTTAATACAATCAGAAGTTTATGGGCAGATGAGCTAATTCTTATGGTAGAAAATGGAAATGCTCTTTCTTATAAAATGTGTTCTGATAACTTTGAGCTGCAATATAAATGTCTTAATCTAGATTAGACTCTGGCTTTATTTCACGGATTTGTGTTGACTGTTATAAGATGCAATCTTTGGAATTGGTTAAGTATTTTCATTAATCTTTTACAGAAGAATAGTCCTAGCTCGCTGGCGGTAGAAGCTGGTGGAGGTGATACATCTGATGCTTTTGCAATGGCGTTGCAAGAAAAGGTCTTTACACCATCATGATTTTTATTAAATCTCCTTGTATTTTCTCTTTCCTCGTAGCTTTTTCATTCATCAAAGTATTTGTGCTTCTGATTTATGGCAATGTAACTTTCTGATGTTTACTATGCTTAATATTGTAGGTTTCTGCATTATTGCTCTTATCACAGCAGGAAGAAAGACATCTATTGGAGAGAAATGTGAATTCAGCCCTTCAAAGAAAAACTGAAGAACTTCAGAGGAACTTGTTACAGGTTATTTTCTGCAATATCTTTGCTTCAAACACTTGGAACATCGAGATGCAAGTAGCTTGGTGCTGGTAGATTTTAGAAAATGATTTTTGGGTGTGTTAAGTATACTATATAGATTATATTGTTCTGATAAGAAAGTTAGCTCTATGTTTGCAATATCTATATTTTTGGTTATTATCTTATTTTCTTTTCTCGAGGGAGAGTATTGGAGCAACGATAAGGTTATTTTATTATTTTGGGTGTGTTAAGTATACTATATAGATTAAAAAGTCACTTTTGAGTATGGGAAACAACCTCTTTGTAAAAATGCGAGGATAAGGTTGACTATAATCGACCCTCACCTCTACCCTCGCAAGTCGGGGTGCCTTGTGCATCGGGGTTTGCTCTTTTTTTATCTTATTTTCTTTCCTCTTTTTTTTTTTTGGTTTTGTAATATTTTTTATTCATATCCTTAATAAATGAAAATTTGCTGACTATCCTCTTCAAGATATATAAAACAGTATGTTAGCAATAACGTCTGTGCCTCTGAATTGTGGATTACCGCAATCATATTTCTGAACCTCATGTGCAAAGGATCCTTGATATTATCAATTGTTTACAAATATTATTTTGATTTGTTAAGTTGTTATTTGTCACTTCAGGTTACTAATGAAAAGGTGAAAGTTCTCATAGAATTGGCACAATTAAAGCAGGAGCATCAATTACTTCTACAGTATGAGTACTTTTCTGATGATGGTTACTTATTCAATATTTTTGCATCCCTGTATATTTTCACCCAGTTACTGTTGTTATTTTTTAGTGAATTTTTTCCTAAGCATCCATATCTTTTTTCATCAATAGAAAAACCATCCATAAAAAAAGTAGTATTTTTATGCTTCTGTTCTTTGTCATTTTGAAGTATACATTTGCATTAACATGTAGATCATCCAAGTTAATGATTTTGATTGTCTTCGTGGTCAACAACTGAAAATCATGTGGAGAAATGAACTATAAACTGCAGAAAAAAGTATACTAGTGTTTTTTGGTTCAAAATAACACAATTACCGTTAGTATACTGAAAGTACGACGCTCAAAGTTTTTTTTTTTTTTTTTTTTTTTTTAAATTTATTGTTGTATAAGGTTTTAATGATGTCTAATTGGCTTTGATTGTCTTTCCAACACCACCAATTTCCCCGTCAGGCACTCTGTTGATATTTCTTTTTTAATCTTTAACGTGATAAAATCCCATCTGGAAGTCTAATTTCTTTTATAGCATATCAAACGAAGTACTAGAACAGTTGTATGTAAGAAATTAGAAGACATCTGTTTCTCATCCTCTAATCTTGTTTTGAAAAGATTTTACTTTTTTGACCAGCAATTTTATTCTTAATCATTCATCAGCAGTCGGTTGAATTTCGTCACTCTCTTTCTTTGTGGTTCTTTCTCTTGCTATCTCAAATGTTTCTCCTTCGTTACTTTCAATAACCATTTTGAATAATAAAAATTTCGTTCTAATGCAAATGTAGAAAATTGGGTCATGAGACTGATCAAGGAAATGCTGTGTTCAACACTGGAGAACGAAAGCTCGTTACTCGTGAAAGAGATGGAACTTTAAAAAACTTACTGAAGAAAACATACTGGAGACGATGGATTGGCCCACTGGATGTTAGTCGAAATGAAGTTTGCAGTAATCCAAATAATGAAGGGAAATTCGTCAATCAGAGATCCGGCAGTATGGATTTTGCAAGGCATGTGTTAATTTTGGGAGTCTTATTCTGATTTTATTCCATCAAGGATGATTGTGGCTGGATAGTTTAAGCTATGTCAGATGTATTAGACTTGTTTGAAGATACCACGGACATATATTTTCTTTTCAGCCGTCTGTTTACTTACATAGTTTGCTTATTGTTTATCAGAATGAAGATTGAAAATGCAACTCTTAAGGAAAGCATGGAAAGCCTGGAACATTTAACTTCGTCAATTCATAGGCTTCGGCTCTCTCTTTTTAAGGTATCATACTACTTTGTTCCAGTGCTGTTAAAATTTTTATATTTGGAAGTCTCGGGGGGAGGATGAGAGGCCTCCTCCTGTTTGGATTGCATGAACTTCAGCTGCTAGCATGGAAATATTACGAAATCTTGTCAATTGTAGTTTTTGAAACTTGAAAGCTGAAATGTGTTAATACGGGTTACCTGCTTGATATGGACTATGGTTTTTAGGCCAAGGAGTCTGTGCCTTCTGAAGGTTCAGTTTCTGGTGTTTCAGAAGTCCTTAATGAGGTTATCAATGAGGCAAAACTTGTAAGGACTGCTCTTGGCAGCTCCTTACCCATCAGTTGGTCAGTTGAGGCAGATGTTGGTTACATTGGAAGTAGTGTGGACAGTGGCACAGAGCATCAGGAATGCAATGATGAGAAGATAGATACTGTTTCTGCTGCAGGGCTTGAGATGGTGGAGCTTTTGATTTTTGCAGCTCAGATGTTAAGGGACATGCAAACCAAGATGGTTCCTGATATAGAAGTTGTATGAAATGTTCCTTGTGTGATATTAATATGGTTGCTGATGTGGTGTTCCCTATAATTGCATGTTTGGTGCTTTGTATTTACAGCTGCTCTCATTTGAGGGTCCGCGGCATCAGGCTGGGTGATGATGTGAAATTCAAAGGGTGAGGCAGAGAGAGCTTAATAGAATTCGTTTAAGGTGGGGGAAGAAATGAAAATATGTGCCATACGACCATGTTAACATAGGCGCATGTTTGTAAGCTTATAACCCTCGTAGCATAAATTGAATAGCTTGTGCCGCAGCTTTAATCTGCACGTCTTACTTGCCTAGGATCAGTCTTAGATAAATTGTTTTGTCACTATTTGATTAATTAAATATGGTTTATATGTATCTATTCTATTATTTTCGTTTTTATGTCCATCTACAATGTTCTAAAGATTAACCTTTTGGTTTAGCTTAATTTTTTGGATTTTTTTTTCAAATGTTCTTTTAGTAATATTTTGATTATGTTATTTTAAATATAAAATACGAAATTACTTAATTTAAGCACGCTCTCTAAGTTAATCTTGCACCCAATTTTAACTGATGCTCTTTGGTAAAAGGGGAAAGAATAGTTTGCTATGTGGTCATCACATGATTCTGTAATTTTAATTGATGATGTACGTATATCTAATGACTGTATTTTATGAAATTATAGGTTTTAATGTTTCTGTTGTGTAAATAAGTTATTTAGAATTTGTCCAAAAAAAAAATAAGTTATTTAGAATACTCTCAAAATGATGTTGTTTTGAGTTAAAAAATTATAATAAGAAAGATTATTATAAATTTGAAAAAAATTATAATTATAAAAATAACTTGATTTTCATGTCAAAATGACATCGTTTTGGGATGTAAATAATTTATCTATATTGATTGTAGAAAAAATAAATCTGAAATTATATTCATTAATTATTTATTAATTTTTAATAAATTAGAATCATCATACGCACATAGATCAGGGGATACAAGTGGTATTTCGGTATTCATGACATGCTTCCATGTAATAGACAATACTTGCGACCAAATTTTCATTTTTACATATACACACGAGAAATTTCCCATGACAAACATTACGATTCATGGATCCAACAACATTTAGAACTGTGCATATCCAAGAGTAAAATAAAAATGTTCAAAGTCTTCATACGGATGTTTGTTAGGTAACAGAGTATTATATAACTAAAATAATCAAGAAATTTCAAGAAACTATCAACCACACCAATTGGTTAGGTAGGTGTATACCTAGTGGGAATCTTTCCGTGTTACACAACACTGATTAATTAAATAATTATTAAATTTAAAGCTATGTCTTTTAACCACTTTCCTAAACACCAATGATATAATTAATCTTATCTTGATTCTACGAGTCAAGAAATCAACAAATATACCAATTAAAATGACACTAGATGTACGTAAAAATCAATTGAAAAAAATCACGGACAAGATTAAAGAAGATTTTTCCTAAATGAAAAAAATTATAACATCTCTCTGAATATAAAGAGAGAACAATATTACTCTATCTTATATTAAAAAAACACACCTCTCTCAAAATAATACAATTTTTTCTCTAAGTTGAAATGCAGGAAACCATTAGCAAGCAGTGTTTATAGGCATAGGTTCTGCACCTTAACTTCATTCCTCCACAAATTTCATAGCCACTTTTCGCAATTTGTATAGTACAACATGTGAAACATTACGCTAAGGCAGTGTGTCCAAAAGCCATTATATTAATAAGGGAGCATGTGACAAATAACTACCGAAAAGTGGCTTGAGTTTTTCGTCAATATAAACCAGCAGATACTCAACTTATCATCCACAAACAATAGAAGCAACACTGTTGTATTTATTTACAAATACATAAAAGGTAAAGGGAAAAGGGAAAAGGGAAAAGTATGTCATTTTAAATGATATAAAATTATGTCATTTTAAGTGAAAAAAAGAGATAAATCATGGAAGAGAGAGAGTGGATTAAAAAAAAATAAAGATATAAGTCCCATATTTTTATGAGAATAACATGACACAAGTTATGTTATTTCAAATGACAAACAATTTTTCCATACATAAAACATTGATGCAAGGAAATAGTATTTACAAAAAGGGGGCTGCGCCAGTGAAAAAGAATATATCCGTATCAAATTTCATAATATCATTTACAATGAAGACTAAAAGCGAAAACTCTAATTACCAAAAAATAAAAAATAAAAGGGAAAGCTCAAGAGAGGGAGGAGGCAAGGAGCAAAATGTAGCATTAATTAATTGATCATTCATCAATGCGGCAGAAACTGGTAGTTAAGCAAAGTACAGTCAAAATTTTGCTGGCCAGGGATAAGAGCACCACCATCTTACGCCCGAAGGTACCCTTTGTCCTCCAAGTAAACAGCCACTTTTTCTGCCATCTCAGTGGGGGAAGCACGTGGTTCTCCATGTTTTAGCACTATCTGTTTAATTTTTTAATTTTTTGATAAAAAGAAGAGAGCAAAGGTATTTTTCAATAATTTTCTAGTGATAGAAATTAGAAAAAATAAAAAAAGTTCAAAGATAAAATGCATGGCATTAATTTTTATATGCATATGAGATTCATTATACTAAACAAGGAACAAAACAGTTTAAATTCAGGCATAAAACAGTAAAAAGTGAAGGTTTTAATCCATGCTTCACCAAATACAAGCAGACTTGAAATGCACACCTTTCAGAACGTTCTTTAGCAACAGCGGCCTTGTTAACATCGTAACATACTTAGAAATACTATGTGCCTATTAGGAATTGGTTTGAGTAGGATGTAGGATCTAGAATAGTTCATTATGAGCTCTCATATTCAGAGAAACACCCCAAAAAAAATAAAAAATAAAATAAAAAATGTATGTTTAATTGCAATGAGATTTATAAATTGGAGCAATTGTTTACAAATACCAATTTCAGTCCACATGCATGTTCAATAAGTCAATTAACAGTTTTCTATTAATACCGAAACAGGATATATACCTCAGAATTAATCGGTGCCTCATACGGATCATCAATCCCTGTAAAGCCTGAAAAACAGTACAATAAGTAAATTAAAAAACAACATCAAATATAAGTGCATGCCAAAAAGTGATAACAATGTACAAATTTAGGATATCTTCCAAAAACTACTGGTGGTTCAGAGATTGGTTTTAGCATCAATTAGTGTAGTACACCCCATATACACAACTACATCTAAACTAATGAAGTGAAAATTAGAAAGGTTGTGCAAGACTACCTTTGATCTGTCCAGCCCTTGCAAGCTTATAAAGGCCCTTGGGATCTCTTGCTTCACAAATATGAAGCGGTACATCCATGAAAACCTGTAATGTTAAATCTCAGTTATGTAAGTAATGTAGGTCAAATATCAGTCACAAGAAGCAATTACCTCAATAAAATCTCCTTTTGGCAACAGTGCACGGCAGGCATCCCGATCTCTTCTATAGGGAGATATCAAGCTTGCAAGGCAAATAACTCCAGCATCTGCAAATAGTTTTGCTACCTCGCCTGGAAGGAATAACAAAAGACCAACCAAGCAACAAAGGGAAAGTCATGTTGTATACTTAATATTTAACTAAGTGCTTTCATACCTTATTAAAATACAAATATTCACATACATACACTAATGCAAGACTGAATGTGCATGTACAGACACACACATACACATTAATCAGATGACATTCCAAATGTTACAAAGTGCTTGTATGACCTTCACACAAAAGACCAAGTAAAAGATATAACCTACCAACTCTCCTTATATTCTCGGCTCGGTCTTCGGCTTTAAATCCAAGGTTTTTATTCAAGCCATGCCTAACATTGTCCCCATCAAGAACATAAGTCAATTTTCCCCTCTGATGCAAGATTCGACTCAAAGCGCAAGCCACAGTGCTTTTCCCTGTAAATTGTTATATACTTATATTATAACCCACTCATTATTCATTTTTATAAGTATTATAACATTGTGCATATGTTTATATAAATCAATAAAAAAATTATATTGAGAAAATTAAAATCAGTAACTAAATAATGCTTTTCAAGAATGACTCCCTTCACAGCTTCAACAAAAAAACTTATAAGATATACTTAATATAATAAGCATGCAAACCGAAGAGGAATAGTAGAATGTAAGTAAGAATGAGATAACACAGTAAAAAATCTAAATTTTAATGAAGAAATTAATAAGCAACAAATTGTATGGCAAAACCAACATCAAATGAAATTGTGACAAACGATTGTCATGTAAGTAGATCGAAATCAGTAAAATTATTCTGAAATCAACAAGTCCATAAAAGGTCCTATATCAACAATGAAAAAGACACTGGCACGTAATTCTTTTGATTAAAAAAAGGAAATAAAAGCAAGAAAATTAACAGGAACAGAGCACTAACCGGAGCCACTTAGACCAGTGATCCATATCACGCATCCTTTTTGATCTAGTAACTTCTGTCTATCATCTTTCTTGACGGGACAGCTGTGCCAGTGAATATTTGTTGAATTCTCAATTGTAGACGATTGGCTGATATGTTTCCCTGATTGAAAAGCGCATTAGAAAGTTATACAACTGACTAAGCCAAAACTCATCCAACTTGCAGAGTGACATTCACATTGGAAAGAATGCAAAATGACATGTCACATTAGATTCTATTTAAAGAAACTACTAAAATATTTATGGTACAATATATGCAGGTTTGAAGAATCCTATCACAACCAAATGGTGGTAGCTCAGTTGGGGCATGGGAGTTAAGCAGGTAGGGGTGAGAGCATGTGTTCGAATCTCCCCAGCACCACCTTTGGAAGAGATTTAAAGCCTTAATCCTGGACCCGCTCCGAATCGGATTAGTTGCAAACAATATACCGATTGGAATATTTCCAAAAAAAGAAAGAAAAAAAGAATCCTATTACCTTTTTTTTTTTTCTTTATTATTTTCAGTGGGACCCACACCTCTTTATGTTTATCTCTCTCTTAAAAGGAACTAAGTTTGTGTTCTTTAAAATGATACACATCCTTTTCCTACTAATATATGCACATGCGTGTAATATTATATAGAATAGGTGACAGTAGAGTAAATAAAAAACAATCATACATCAATTCATAACTTTCTATATGCTGAATTGCATAAAAAATCCACCATTGGATTGAGAGATTGTGTTGTGGACATCATACATACACATGCAAAGTTCGAATGGTCAAGATTTGCTTCTTGCGCATGCCCAAAAGCTAAAATTAATAATTAAAAAACAATGAAAACTAGAAAGCACATAAAAAAGAAAACACAGAATTGTCCGTAGTGTTTGTATTTTAATATTTCAGAATGAGTAAGTAAAGAAAGATATATTGAAAGCTTTATTATGTCTGTCTGTCTGTCATATTTTAAGAACATGCAGTGAGTTCCAAAATGTGCATAACGAATTGATCATTGTTTCCGGGAGCCAAGCCATATTAGGGTATAATCAGAATAGAATAGAAGAAATGAGAGTGGAAATGAAACGTTACCGGCATGGCCATTGGTGTGGAGGGGGTCACCACCGACATTGAGGCGATTGGAGTTCATTTTCACTTCCTTGGATCTGAAAATGAGGACAGAAGCAGGAGCACGACCATGGTTCAGATTTAGGTTTAAAAAACCTACCTTCGGAGACGACAGCGTTTCTTGACGGGGGACGGAACATGTTCCAAGCTGTGCTGTGCCCGTCATTGTCATTGCTGCTCACAATTTAAAATTATTATTTTTATTGGAGAATTAATTTAAAAAAATAAAAAAATAAAAAAAAAGAGTGGGTGAGGGGAAAAGATTAGTTTATATATAAGGTAGCGGAAGAGTGAGAAAGTAAAATGAATGGTATTATACTATTATTGGCGGGGAGGGAGTAAAGGGGAATGAACGGTGACCGTTGCTTTCTGATTTCTTAATGGACGATGATGGGAGTGGGAGAGAAAGAAAGAGGGGTGAGGTGAGGCATTCCCACATTAAAGCGACTTCGTCTTTCGTTGGTATGTGTTGTTAAGGCATGCACTAATAATTAGATAGCATAAGACGAAGAAAAAATACAAATTAAGAAAAGGTTTTATAAGAGTTATGTTGTAGAAAAAATGATTATATAATGTTACAGAGATTTGTTTTATGTGTCGTAAATTTTTTTTTTCTTTAAAAAATGTGGGCCCCACAAAATGTCGTGTGGATAGAAAACTTTGTTGTGTCATGTCAAATAACAAATGCAAACCTCGTTAAGAAATATGGCTGAATTATTATCGTTCAAAATAAATTATTTAGAACGTATCATGTAATCTGTTCTAAATAATTGTATGATCATTATCGTTCTTAAAGATACGTTTTAAGATAATGATTAAAATTAAATTAATAAATAAAAGATTATAAAAAATAATCAAAATTATGTCCAAATCTTAACCTTCCCATATAAGTTAATTCTAGGTTTTAAGATAATAAGTTTTTTATTCTTTGAAATAATATTTTTAATTTTGAGAACATTTTTAAATAAATGAATTTTAATTTAATCTTCAATGCTTAATTATATTATAATTTTAATTGATAATATTATAATAATAGAGGATAAAAATTAAAAAAATTATATGTAAAAGACAAAAAGTGTCTAAATAATATAATTTTTTCTAACCATAATGAGGCTGAGTAATAATTTGAAATTCAAATAATTTAGGTGATATATTTTTACAATCAAAATAAATTCAAATAATGATTTCAAACCATAAGAACTATAATTTTGTAGCTACAGAAATTAAGTGATCCACCGTGTAATTACTACAGATGAAACTGAAATTTTCTATATTTTATTATGTAACATTGAAGAACAACTGAATCGGTTAACTTGTTTACTTCTATACTCCAAAGACAATTATATTATGACATCAAATTCAAACATACACATGTAAGAAATTATAAGATAGAATTATACGAAATTAGAACACAAAAAGACTTACACTTACTTGTTAAAGACATAATTCTTGATTTCTTGAAGGCTTTTTTGCTTGTTGCTGCTTGCTCTAATGCTCTTATAAAGTTGAAAAGATCAAGATTTTTCTCTGCAATTCACACAACTCTCTATTGTGAAGTAACGATTTTCCAATATATTATAAATACAGAGGAGACCTATTCAAATTTATTAACCCTAATCTCCTTCCCATCATGGACCTATGATTTAGGCCTACACTAACCATTTTACAGATATCTAAGCTCAAATAAAAAATCACCTAATTAAATAAGTTTTATACTGCACCCCATGTAGAAAACCTGATTGAATAATACACCAATAGAAAATCTATTAAAATCGTCATATTTTTGAATATCACAATATTTTTTTTTTTTTTGTTTAAAATCTTGATTGAATACCAACGAATTTGTACGGACTCGAAAATAATCTCTTAAAATCCTAATCAAATACCACATGACTTTTTTTCAATCCTTTTAAAATCCTAACTGAATATCTATGGATTTTTTCCCCCAAAAATAATCCATTAAAATCTTTTGAAATCTCAATTCAATACACCCCTTAGCTCTTTTTTATAAGGAAAAACTTCATTTTCACCCCATTGTGATTTTATGATTTATTATTTGACCTCTGTAGTTTTAAACTTGTCATTTAGACTTATTGTGCTTAAATAATTTATCATTTAATCCTCGTGATTTCAAAATTTCACTTGCACTTGATTATAAAAATATTACTTAGATTCCTTGTGGTCTTATGTACACATAATTTTTTTTCCCAACTTTTATCTTATATTATATCATATTATAAATTAAAATTATTTACAAAAAAATATAAACTATTTATTTAAATTTAAATTATTTATATGTATAATTTTTTTTATTTTTCTTCTTTTTTATTTTATATTCTCATCTAATGCATTTAAGGCAAATAAATAAAAATAAATTTTAGAAATTGACGTAATTTTATCATGAAAATAAATTCAAATCAAATATTATTTTATTTTATCTATTTTTTTACCTGATATTATTATGAAATTATCTAAAGAAAGTAAATATCTTATTTTGATAATACATATTTAATTTAACTTAAATAATATTTTTTAATTTTTAAATATATTTTTAAAATAAATAAAAAACTAAGATAATTTATAAATTAATTTTAAAGTAAATAACTTGAAATATTTTTTAATTTAATATTTAATTATTAATTTTAGTATAATTTTATTTGATAATATCATAATTATATAAAATAAAATTTAGAAAAGGTAAATATTTTTATATTTATAAGATGACAAGGGGTCTAATTAATATATTTTTGTAACCAAGATGAGTGTAAGTGAAAGTTTGAAACCATAGAGGTAAAATAATGAATTATTTAAGCACAGTAAATTCAAGTAACAAATTTATAACTACAAGAAGTCAAGTGATAAATTATAAAATCACATTAGGTAAAAATAAAGTTCTTTTCTTTTTTATAAAAATAAAAAAAATTACAATTGATTGAATGCCACGATTATAAAAAGTTCTAACACCACATGCTTAATTTGATAGATACCATACAAAGATTATTGATGTTGTCCTAGTATTTTTCTTTTTTGGATAAGAAGACAATCACGTTCAAGCTGCGACATCCATATCATCATTGGCGGGAGCCACGTTGAAGTTGGGTGAAGCCTTGGCCTTTCCTTATTTTTTAATGTAACTACTCTGGAAGGTGAATTTTAGTGTATTTTTTGTGCGAAAACTTTATTTTTATCTATTGTGATTTTGTTATATATCATTTGACATCTTGAAATTTTAAATTTATCACTTAGATCCATTGTTTTGAAATAATTTATTATTTAATTTTCTTTAGTTTCAAATTTTCACTTAGACTACTTGTGGTTGAAAAAATAAATATTTAAAATAATTTTTCTCTTTTTTATATTATATCCTCATGTAATGCATTTAGGGTTTAAAAAATATTTCAAGTTATTTATTCTGAAATTAATTTATAAATTATCTTAATTAATTAATTTATTTTAAAAATATATTTGAAATTAAAAAAATATTATTTAAGATAAATTAAATATGTATTATCAAAATAAGATATTTACTTTCTTTAGATAATTTTATAACAATATCGGGTAAAAAGTAGATAAAATAAAATAATATTTGATTTGAATTAATTTTTTTGATAAAAGTAAGTGAATTTTTTCTTTTATTTTATTTTGTAAACCCTAAATGCATTAGGTGAAGATATAAAATAAAAAAGAGGGAAAGTTTATTTTAAATTTTTATTTTTTAAATTTTTTATTTTTGTAACCACAAGGGATCTAAGTGAAATTTTTTCTAACTACAAGGTATCTAAGTGAAAATTTAAAATCACGAAAAATTAAATAATAAATTATTTAAGCACAACAGATCTAAACGATATGTTTAAAACTATAACAAGGCGTTTGGTACACGACTTTTATATTAAAACTCGGGAAAGCACAAATGGGGAACAAAGAGTGTTGCGTTTGGCAGCTCAAATATCAAAACTTTTCAGGCAAAATATGTTTCTGGGAAAATGGATCTGTGTGTTAACTCTCGCACTGTTTGTCAAAATATAGATCCAAAGAATTGGTGGAATTATTCAGTGTTCGGGGAAGCAAAATTTATAGCGCGAAAATGTTTACTAAATTGACCTTCACAATGTATACGATCTGTAAATTTTCAGTAATGTTGGGGTTATTTTTGTAAAATATCCAAACATTTTCACAAATATATTACAACTACCTAAACACACACTCAGTAAATTTATTCATAATTTCTCGGGTAAATCTGATCCTACCAAACAGTTTTTTAATAACTTTTCAGTAAAATATATTTTTCACTATATTTCAGTAATAATCATTTCCT
Source organism: Gastrolobium bilobum (assembly GCF_033153095.1). Lineage (NCBI taxonomy): Eukaryota > Viridiplantae > Streptophyta > Magnoliopsida > Fabales > Fabaceae > Gastrolobium > Gastrolobium bilobum. Next base: position 621,617 of record NW_026896335.1, on the reverse strand, counting down.
GGATTAAATTTTTTTAATAAATCTCGAAATCACGACGGTAAAATGAAATTTTTCCTATTTTTTCAGTGTATTATAGTTAAAATGGTATGTATTTTTTTTTTTAATATTGTATTTTTGTTGAGGAGAATTTTCTTGGGCTTTATTGGGAAGGTAAAGAAGGACCCAAAGGCCCAAATTTTGGCATGTAATGGTGTTTCGGAGCGGAGCGGAGCAGAGCATCGTGGAGCGCGGAGGGCGATGGATGGAACCGAAACCGAAACCGAAACCAAAACCAATGGTGATCGTCCATGGCAGTCCTACCACACTGTTTACACAACCGCCAAAGCAGGTCACTATTATAATATACAATTAATATATGCCTACACAGCACAGGCACAGGCACAGGCACAGGCACAGGAACACTCTTTTTCTTTTTTTGGGGTTTAATTGAGATATATTCTTTCTATTATGTTTTTGTGAGATTACTATTACTAGCTCCGGAAATGATGTTTGAAAGACGAGTTCAATCTTCATGCACTACTAAAAATTAATTCAGTGATGTTTGATATTTACTGGTAATGTTTGTTCTCTTATAAGTGATGGAATAATGGTTGATTTCATTGTTAAGGAATGGATGGGGTTGACAAGGAGAAAGTACAAAGGATAGTGTATGAAATGAGCAAAGGATCCAAATATTTTCAGAATGAGGAACGGAAGGAGGCTTTTATTAAGCAGAAAATTGACAACATGCAAATTCAGTGTGCAAAGCTTACACAGGCAGACTTATCCCATTTTCAGAAGGTAATTTTCTCAACTCAATATAATCATCAAACACTGGTGGTACATATGTTTTAGGCTTGTCTTACTAGCAAATTTATAGTTTTATTATACTTCCTTGTTTTGTTTAATAAAAATGTTGATGTATTTGTTTATCAACTAACTGAGTCTATGTTATTAATAATGCAATACTAGTGGTGAGGTTACTGAATTTGAATGCCTTTCTTTCTTCATGTTTACGTATTACTCATCTTTTTACCTGCTAATATCTTCAACCACATGGATCTTTTGATTCTAAATATAGGTTGCTTAACTTGTTACTATCGAGTATTTTTCTGCTTTGAAGTTTTAAAATCATATGCATTAATTTAATGTCTTAGTTTTTCCAATGGCAGGTGGCTGATAGAAGAATTCTTGAGCTAGAAGCTTCGCGTGACCTCTCACGGTTTTGGTTGCATGTAGATATGGATGCTTTCTATGCAGCAGTTGAGACTTTAAGTAACCCTACATTAAAGGGCAAGCCAATGGCTGTTGGTAGCATGTCTATGATATCCACTGCCAATTATGAGGTTTATTATGTTAACACATTATAAGCTTGACTTGACATTGTTTTTGAGCATTCTAGAATCTGAATTGATCTGATGGATGTTTCAAAAATTAATCTGCGCAAACTCTACTGCATCATGGAATTCCTGTTCTAATCCTGATTTGGTCTTTATACAGGCCCGTAAATTTGGGGTTCGTTCTGCCATGCCTGGGTTCATTGCACGTAAATTATGTCCAGAATTAGTCTTTGTCCCAGTAGATTTCAAGAAGTATACTTATTACAGTGATTTGACCAGAAAAGGTATTCTCCTTTGTATGATTGGTTTTGGATTGCAGCTTTTCCTTTTAATTACTGACGGTAGCTTAATATGCACTTATTATTGCTAGTTTTTCGGAGGTATGATCCCAATTTCATGGCTGCTAGCCTGGATGAAGCATACCTTGATATAACTGAAGTTTGCAAAGAAAGGAATGTCAAAAGTGAAGAAGTAAGTTGGCATGTCAGATTAAATGAGCAATAGAAGGACTTTAGCTGTATTAAACGTCTTCTTTTTGTAAATTTGGAATTTGTAGATTGCCCAAGAACTCAGAGCCAGTGTTCATGAAGAGACTGGTCTCACATGTAGTGCTGGAGTGGCACCAAATCACTTGCTGGCCAAGGTTCTACATGTTATTTTTCATAGCTATGTTATCTGCCCATTTGTTCAAGTTGAGCTTTAAAGCACCTTATTATTCTTGTTACATTCAAGTACACTAACCCTTTTGCATGCAATTCTGTACTTGTCACTTGTCAGCTGCTGTTTTCTTTTTCTTTTTTAAATGAAATGCATTGAAGGAGGAACTGCACTTTCACATTAATTAGGAAGGCATAATTTTCATGTTTTTTCATTTTCCATTTTTTCCATTCTTTCATGAAGTTGTGATAATTGTGTATCTCCTCAATTGTCTCATAACTTGTCCTGATAATGGCAGTTATCTTTTAGGGAAATACATCGGTAATGTTGCATGATATCAAAATATTTTCCTGTAGAGACAACAATTGGGAGAGAGAAACAATTCTAAAGAGAGAGAAACAAATATTAATGGGTCCCATGTCAAGTGTTGTCTCTGTAGGAAATGTTTTTTGCTTTCCTGTAACATTATGAATGTATTACCCTATCTTTTATTAAGTTTTTGATTGGCATTTTGCCTGTATAGTCCCACTCACCATCAGTTACCCAATTTTTTAAATTTTATAAAAAAAAAATTAGGTGACACCAAAAGCGGTGTTAGCTTTATGTAAAACCATGTAAATTTATACATCTGCTTTCTTTGTTTCATTGTTTTCCATGACCAATGGTCTCTACTTTTAATATTGTGAACTAGAGGCATCAATAATACTTCTTTCTAGCTCTTCTTGCTTTGTAGAAACTAAAAAGTAGTGGAGAAAGTGATTGTTTGATCTTCTGAAGAAATTTCATGCTCTTACTTAAAATATTGGCATTTTACTCTCATATAGGTTTGTTCAGACATAAACAAGCCAAATGGACAGTATGTTTTGCCAAATGACCGCATGGCTGTGATGACCTTCATATCTTCCCTTCCTATCAGAAAGGTATGCTTGAGTTTATTGTTTACTGATTTCATCAAGTAATCGGGTTTTTTTGGTTCCAAATTATTGGTTTTGTGCCTAGTTGTGGGCAGTACTGTTATATCTGCATCTTTTAAAGAGGTGCCTTTCTGATTAATAATGATGAATAATATTGTCAGATTGGGGGCATTGGTAAGGTCACTGAACATATTTTGAAGGAAATTTTGGGAATTAACACATGTGAGCAGATGCTGGAGAAGGGTAGCCACCTGTGTGCTCTTTTCTCTCAGTCAACAGCAGGTTAGCTATCTGTTCAGGTGTGGCTGTTTTCTTGATTAACATGCAAAACCAGTATGCAAGTTGTATTTACTGTTCCACAGAGATTTACCTACATTTACATGGAAGTTAGATTGAAATTCATACAAGTTTTTTTTTTTAATATTTTTTTATCATTCTAATGTCTATTTTGAAAATTCTCTCTTCTTTCTGCAACTATTATTTGGCAAGCTTGTAAATTTAGCCTCTATCCTATGGTTTTTGAACCGTAATTCATGTATGCTAATCATGTTTCATTCAAAGTTGATTCCATGAATCCTTTATTAACATGAGACTTTATGTCGATTTGCTGCAGATTTTTTTTACTCTGTCGGTTTAGGTCTTGGGAAGACACATAATCCCCAAGTAAGATTTCGGAAAAGTATTAGTAGTGAAAGAACATTTTCTGCCACCGAGGATGAAGTGCTGTTGTATAAAAGATTGGGTATCTGTCTTGTCTATTATTGTTTTATTTTCAGGGAGTTTTCTTGGATTTCAAATTTTCAATGTTGTCATCATAATAAATATGCATGGTTTTTCAAAAAAATTAGCTAATGACTACGACATGCTGAGTTTCTGAATTGGATAAGCCCTTTTTTTTTGGGTAAGTGAATTAGAATAACACTTTAATTACATTGATTCATCAACATATGAGCCATTCAAGCTAATGTTTGCAGCGGAGCTTGCTGAAATGCTATCCACTGACATGCATAAAGAGGGTCTGTGTGGGCGAACATTGACTCTTAAACTGAAAACTGCTTCTTTTGAGGTACTACTAATGTCTCGACTTTGTTTTCTCTTAATATTTTCCTATCTGTTATCAAGAACACTTCTATAGCTTGGTTTGTCACCTCCGTAGATAAAGCTTGATTGAAAAATACTAGTCTCTTGCTGAAGAGAAATGTCCTTAACCTCAAGGATATTATGATTTGTTGATATTTTTTTGATTTTAGTATGAAGTCCCTTTGGTGATATGTTATTATCACCTTGCATTTTACTATCATACTGTACTTCTCTTCCAAGTGCCAATAAATGCACAATCTACAGGTTCGGACTAGAGCTGCGACTTTACAAAAGTACATCAGCTCGAGCGAGGATATATTGAAGCATGCTTCAAAGCTGCTAAAAGCTGAACTTCCTATTTCAGTAAGATTGATAGGTATGTGTTTCTGTTAGGTTTATTATTGTTGACAATTACTAAGATGGTGCTCAAGGCCATGATAAGAAGGCGCTTACTGTTTACAGATTTAGACAATGAGAAAGTTCAAATTTTTGTCTTATCTGTGTCAGAGCATAACAAAGATTTTCTTCTCCTCTCAGGCCTGAGAGTATCACAGTTTAATGGAGACAAGTGTGGTGTTACATCTGATCCTACCCAGAAGACCATTACCAACTTCATTACTTCAGGAGATGCCAATAGGACTTGTAGTTCTTTTCCAGATGTTACAGATCATGACTTTGTCAGTGATACAGAAACTGATCTTTCCATTGACAGCCGGCAGACATGTCAGCATGATTCCAGAGATCCTTTAGATGGTATTCATTCATTAGATGTAGATTACCAAGGCTGCACTGTCCGGAAAAATGATAGTGCAGAGGAGGTACATATATTTACCTCTCTATCTCTCTCTCTCTCTCTCTCTCTCTCTCGCTCTCTTCCTCTCCCCACCGCCACCCCAACCCCCTATTTTGCTAAGTAGCTAACATATTCATCAATTCCAGAAATCGATTAATTGATTTGGCTGATTGAGGAGCTTGCTCATGTTTTTCTGCAATGGCTATTTATGCTTTCTTCTATATTTCCCAGGTGCAAACGTCTGGCAATAATACTACAAGTTCTAACTACAGTGGATTTACAGAAATCCTGGGGTCAACTTCTTCGTTCCAGGGGCAGTTTGAGGGAATTAATGTGAGTAATGGGTCTAATCTCTTGGAGGATGAGAGACTCAATTCTTCTTGTCAGGAAAAGACGATGTTGTGGTTGAATGGCTACAGGTGCTCACTTTGTGGAATAGAAATGCCGCCAAGTTTTATTGAGGAAAGATCAGAGCATTCTGATTTTCATCTTGCTGAAAAGCTTCAAAAGCAAGAATCTAGGATTCACCAAACATCTGTTCCGAGTCAAAGGTAATTTTTAAATTGCAACAAATTAGTAGATATGAATTAGACAGTGTGCGTCTTCACATTTTTGCTCAAGGCATTTTTTGATGTGTTTAATCTTTGTTCTTTCAGTCGGGATCAGATGGATCGAATCACTAGACAAAGCAAATCCAAGAAGCAAAAGGTGTCGCAGAAAGAAGGCGGGTATAAACCCATTGATTATTTTTTCGCTAAAGAGTAATCAAAGTTTTCAAGTTATGATAATGTTGTGCATGCAGTTCTGTACCGCAAAACTCAACATCTGGAAATTTTTGTATAATATGTATGTTATTTTTCCTTGTAACATGTGTAAATTCTATTTGTAACTTACTTTGTAATATGAACCTTGATGATGAATAAAATAGTCCTATTCACGTGACGCATTTTCCGGAGAATGTTGTTACCCGTTCACAATCTGCTTTAAGCTATGCATATTTCAAGTTGAATTGATGAGGCTCGTTACTAATGCGGTTTTCCTAAAAAACGGGCGCTCTCAAACGATGCCTCTGGCTCTGATGAATAGATTAAAGCTATAATTATAATATAGATTATAGACTGTAGAACTCCAAACACTTGAATTGATTTTTTTATATATAAATTATACAAATATGAAACTTGAAATGAACAAATTGAACTAATATGGAGTTTCTTAAGAACTGGTTTCAAACGCAGTCAGTCTTGTGAGTAAATCCGTGTTTCATCGGGCATCCTATCAATCGTATCAACTTGAAGGGGTTGTTGGAAGATGGACTGAAGGCCCATTTCGATATTCGGAACGGCAAAGCATACCTGGTTTTAGTTTTGAGAAATGACACATTCTTATCAAAATAAATGAAGGGCAGAAAGTGCACAAGGTGACCAGGTCATTTGGATCAGAATGTGCAAAATATCATTAACCAAGGTTGACATAGAAGTGGGCACAGGCCAGACCTTCCATATTTTATCACCCAATTTAGGGCCTGTACATATATATACGTACACACTAGTGGTAATGAAAAAGTTTTGCACCAAATGCTGGAAGTTCAGTTGGCGCATATTACGAACACAATAAATAAAAATAGGAAATTGGCTTTGTTGAGGAAGTCTGACCTCAAATGACTTTATTGAGGAAGCCTGACCTCTTGCACAAAGTGACTTCTGGATAATTTTTTTAATCTGATATGATACTTTTATTCAAATACCTAAAGGTTTAAATAGATAATACAAGACAACTTTAAAGATAACTACCCACTATGCTCCACTAATAGCTATGACCTATTCTTTAGGAAAGTTAAAATTCAAATAACAACCCACTACTTAAACAACTCAACAATTCAGAAAATAATAAAATAATAAAATAAAAGATCGTAACAGCGCGCATGAGAGCTAAGCAGGTGGGGATGAGAGCATCTGTTCGAATCTCTTCAATACCACCTTTGGGAGGGGTTTAAAGCCTTAATCATAGATCTGCCTCGAATCGAATTAGTTGCGAAGCAATGAACTGATTGGAATTTTTTAAAAAAAAATATAAAAGTTCTGCTTGGCCTAAAAAATAAAAATAAAATGTTTATTTTAATTATATTTTCCTCAGAAATAAAAAATAAAAATAAAATACGGTCGTATCTGGCAATAATGTAGTAGCACACAAGACATTTAAAAGCACACACACGGGTGGTGTCCATCTGTCATGTGTGAGTGTAGATTTCATAAAACGAAGGATGACATGTGAAGCAGGAATATATATTTGGTGTTACTGTTATATTAAGATTCAGTACATCTCATCAATGAGAGAACATTACATATCATAGGAGAGAGAACAAATTTGGCAAAAAAAAAGAAAACTTTAACTAACATGTAATATTTTCATTAATGAAATGTATTGAATCTTTAATGCAACAGTAGCAACAAAAATTCATTCTCGAAGCAGACGCAGTCACCAAGTTTAATTTAAGTCCCTAACGTAACACACTAACTAACCCTATCATTTCATTTCTTCTTTTGAGACAAACCCCAATGTCTCGTCGTGATTCTGATTCCAAGCGACGCCATTCTCGATTCGATCGAGAACCCAGGTGTGTACGTACACATAGCCATAGGCATAGCCACACCCTCTTTTGTCTTTTCTTTCATATATCATCAACAAATAGGATTTTTGTTGCACTTTCATGGTCGAATTGCTTAGTACTACCACCCAACCCATTCTTGTGAAATCCATATTATATTTATTTTTGTCAGCAGGTTGACGTTAGTAATTCTTAATTTCAAACCTTACTTTGGAAGAAGCTCTGTGTTGGATTCGTTCTATTAAAATGCAATTGTTTGTTGTTGATTTCTGTGGGGGATATGGGGGTTTATATCTAACGAATAATAGTTGTTGCTGGTTCTAGCCCCAAGAGATATAGAAAACAAGAAAGAGACCGAGCAACAACTAGTGCTACCGAAGAAAATGGAGACCAGAGACACCACCCCAAGCTGCGTGATTCCTTACCACATGAAGCCCCTTTGGCGGCAGATCATTCTAAGCAACAGTCTGGGGATCTGCTCAAGGACACGAACAAGAAACCAATTGATCATCATGAAGCACCCAAACATGCACCTGATCCAACTCAAGTACCAATATCTCTCTCTCATTTTCAGGTTTTGTACAGATGTTGCGCATAGGACTTGTTTTTAAGTATTAGTTCTCGCCCTTTTGACTTGTTTTTGGCCTGCTTGGTGCTTTCAAAGCTCCTGTTGAGTCGAGCCAAAATTAAAAACATTTGTAAAATGTAAGGTTTCACTCGCTTGCTTTGTTTTAAAACCCATGATCTTTCATATGCTAGAAGAGGATTGCATACCGCTAGGTTAGCCACGGCGGTACAATCTTTTACCCAAGTGATTAACTTGAGTGCACCGTTATCATATTTAGTTGGAGTGTATTGTGGCTAGTAAACAATGGTTATGTTGTGGAGAACTGGGAAAAAACATAATAAACCATTGTGTACTCTTTGCTTAGTATCAATCAATCTTTTCTTGCTTTTAATTTGGGTTCATCAATTGCCTACCCCATCTAATTTGAGATAAATGTGATATTGATGTTGATGATCTATTAACTGTCGGGCAGAAGTTATGAGTGATTTCATTTGTCACTTTTCAGTCTTAGTGCTAATGCTTAGCCTTGCCATTTTTCTCTATCTTTCTCTTCTACACGAGGGTGACAAGTTACTTATTCAAGATTGCCAGGATTGCTATCTAGTATGGCTATACCAGGTGAAATATAAGCCAGAAGTGGTAAAAAATGAAAATGATTTGAGTTTTCTTTGAAGATCAAATATTGCATGAATAGTTGATTATTCGAGCAGAATATAATAATTGTCGAAAATGATTCTTACATCCCCTAACATGTAAGGAGTTGGAGTATTTATCTTCACATGTATTCCCATATGAAAGGAAAGTCTTAATTCAACTACAGATTTAAATTTTTTCGTACGCTTGATTTTTATTCAGTGTATGCAAACTATTTTTCTGGGGGTGATGTAGTGGGATTCATGTTCAGCACCATGCCTTCAAGTGCCTCCGTTATATATATATATATATAACCACCTTAGGCCTATGCATGTCTTATGACAGCATGATGAACGAGGTAGTGCAGGGCAGGCTGGGCGAAGCTCTGGTCAAAGGAAAGCTGGTGGTGAGTTTCCCATTTTTTTTCATTTTGGATATATATTTTTTCATTGTATTTAGTGCAATATTCCTTACATTTTGTGCAAGAAAAAATGTTTTTTCAGTTGTAAGTATTTTGTTATAAAATGTGGTTGAGAAACAAAATTAAATAAATAAACAGTTAAAAGAAAAACTTAATTGGAATTTCTCCCTGTTGACTTGACTCACAAAAATTTGTGAGCTTCTTGTGTGATCTTTGCACCAAGTGGAAATATAACATACACCATAGTTGTTCACAGAAAAGAATCTAATTATTTCATTTTTATTCCAGAGCGCGGATGGTGGAAAGACTCAAAGAATCAGCATAATGAAAGGGCAAAGACAAGTCACGGTAGGGAGATGAGAGATGAGAAATCACAAGCCAAACCGAATGATGATACTTTCCAGAGAAGAGATGGTTTTTCTGGAAGGAAAGATGATTCACTTCCTGCCACGAGGAAAAGACCTGCATTTAGGGAGAAGAAGATTCCGGTGGATTTGGGAGATGCTGATCCGGCTGTAAAGTCAGGCCAGATTGACCACCCTCCAGAAAGGAATGAAAGGAGGGAGGAAAGAAGCAGCAACCCACGCCAGTTGGATAGACCTGAGAAGCAATTTGCAGATGATAGAGCGCCAAACAAGGGTGAAGCTAGGAGAGATGGATTTCCATTAAGAGGAAGATATGGGGGCAATGGTGACGATGGCAATTACAGGGGAAGAGATAAATTCAATGGAAGACAAGGTTATCGTCCCATTAAGACTCAAACTGAGAAGTGGAAACATGATTTATATCAAGAGGTTAATAAGGATCACATTCCACAGAAGAATGAGGATGATCAGATAGCAAAGCTGGAAGCACTCTTGGCTTCATAATTGCAAACAGCAGCCAGTATTAAGGTCGTTCTAAATCATCTTTTCAACTCGTGGCTTAGGGGGCAATATCCACAGATGATTTACCTGTTTATAAAGTATTTCATTTCCTCAGGTGCAATTATAAGCATGCACTGCTCTGAATTTTAGTTTCAACTGGACTCAATCCCCGCTGACTGAGGCGTACAGGTTTTGAAATTGGAATTTCCCTTGGCTTCATTAGAATGCAGAACAATATGTAATCGAAATGCCTGTATTACCCTGTTTTCCTTGACTATCAAACCTTTTAGCTTATTCGTGACAATTTTTAGAACCGGATCTTTTTTGTCAACCTAGTACATGACTTATCGTCCTTTCTTAAGATTTTGTATTTTGGTCAATTCTATAAACTCCCATCAAGTAGGTTGTCTTTGACTTGCAGTTGGCTTATCTCTAAATTACCGACTTATAAATAGGCCAGAAACTCTAAATCATCGTGTAAAACTTAATGGCCAGATACTTCCAGGATTCCTAGAAGTCCAGTTGATACACATCTGCATGAGTGGTTCCGTTTGATTTTAATAGTAAGCTTGAAAAATTGCAAGGGACAACTTTGGAAGGAAAAGATAATAACGTTGTACGCCGACATTTCACATTAGATAGCAGGTAAAATCTACAGCTAAATATAATTATAGTAGAGTATAAAATTTGGTTTCTTTAACTTTCGTATATGTAATATTATCAAATAAATTTAACATCATTTAATACTCAAATGCAGTATCCATGTTTACTTTGTAATATTAATCACTACATATTCGTTGAGCGAATGACAGTGATTGTGTAAGTGGTACCTAGATGAGCAAGGAAAAAAATAGATTAAACTTAAATTTCTATAGAATTAAACTTAAGAGAAAATAAATAAATAAGGAATTTATATATATATTTTAAATTCAGACTAAGAATTAAACTGAAGCTAAATGATATCAAATAACAAGATCTTCTATGTCCGTTAGGGGATCTGCATTTCCAAGAGACTTGTCCGGTAAGTTAACCACCAATTGTCCACATGCACCACTTATGTCCTGACCCATCTGCTTCCGAACCGTTGTTCGAATATTATAGGTACCCCTAAGAATTTTCTGAAATTTCGAGACTTTCTCCTCACTAGTAGGCTTGAATTGACTCAATGTACCAATAGGGTTGAAAGGTATTAAGTTCACTACCTGCTTCATAATTCAGACAATTAGCAAAAAGTCAAGAGCATTGTGCAACTGGGAATGAATATCAAGTTTAAGAAAAAAAGAGAGAGAGAATGCAAAAGGCCAAAAGCAATTAGCAAATAGCAAGATATGAAATTAGGTAACGAGAAGAAATGGACAGCATAAATGCTACAAGCTTACTACAGACTCACTGAAAAAGTAGAATTGGAAATTACTCCCCCAAAACCAGCTCTGTTACAGGATTAAATGAGCTTTGTAATCTTTATTTGAATTGTTTAGTTATATTTTCAAATATGTGGATGTCACATTAGATTGATCATTCACGGTCACTGAATGAGTAGATGTTCTCAAGAAACACCACCAATCCCAGTGCCTACATTTTAGAGAAGTAGGCTGTTGGAATTATATTGGTAGAGCATTGATGTTTGACAGAGAAACACTAAAAAGAGAGAGGAACAAGCAATTTTCAAATCTATAAACAATTTAGAGAATTACTTAAAATTCAGAATTTTCAAAATTCTAATATGCTACCACGTAAAATTTGGGTGTTTACCACTTGAAATGTCTCTAGCAGTTTTCCCAATTGGTGGGCATGCTGCTCCTCATCATTTACCCCATCAAGCATTATGTACTCAATTAATATTTTCTGCAGACTGTAATTAAGGATGAAATAGTAAACACTCCAAAATCACTGAAATTGTTCACAATGCTAAAGAACAAAAGTTTACATAATACTCAGAAGTAGCATGGATGTTTGGAAATCACCTTTTCATTTGATATTCTTGCAGTGAATCCATAAGTTTTTCCAAAGGGAAAGCACGAGCAGCAGGCATTATTTGGCAACGGATGTCTTGGGCTGGTGCATGCAGTGAGACTGCCAAGTTCAATCCGGGCAGATCATTATGAAGCTTGTTGATAGCATGAATGATGCCAACCTATTACAGATGCAAATATACCCTTCATAAACCAGAAATTTCCAGCATTCAAGAACTTTATGTAAAAGAAATTACTAAACAGAAAAACAATAGACACAGCAAAGGCAATGTCCCAAACTCTCAGTATAAACATAATCTGCTTTAGAGCCTTAGGAAATTCTCAGATTTTACTCGAATAGTAATCAACATGCTTAATAAAAAGGAAATCCTTTAGCTGGGTACTCATTAACAAATACTAATAATCTCAAATAAAGGAAGTAGAATGTATAATCTTATTCCTTTCAATCCAGAGTTTTTGGCATGAAGTATAAGACCCACCTACTGGAATAAAATACAAGGTTTTTGGAAGTTAATTTGTCAGGAAAAATAGAAGAAAACAATGCAAGTCGGTAGTGCATATTTTTACCGTTGAGATGGTAATCCTTTTCAATGACAATTGAAATGGCAATCCAGTCATGACACGAACTGATTCTACCACAGCAGAATAGTTGTTCAGAGGCTCTCCCATTCCCTGTACGAAAATAGTTGATTAAACTGCAAACTGGATATTAATTGCAATTATAGTGACACATTTGGCATTTAATACATCTTTAGATTAGTAGAATATCTATAAGAATCAAAACACAGCAGGGTAATAATGAGGAAACATTATGCCATTACGGTCTCTAAGATAATTTTTAATAAAGTTGTGGGTTTGTTAACATTTGTTAAATACCAGAGGATGCAGCCCCAAAATAAAATTGACAGGAAATCAATAATATTCATTTATTCAGTTATTCAATTGATAAATGATAAGTAATTCTTGCACAACTGATAATCAGACAGGAATTTTCTTTTTTCTTCTTATTTTCCTCAATTTTTGTTTATATACGAAAACAGACACAAGGAATAAGTATATCAGGTTTTCCAATAATTTGAGCAAGGATGCACCAATGCGAGTGGTTAGATAAGATTACCATCAATTAGTATCAGCAACAAAGTTCATGCTTTTAGACAAAATAGCAAATCATAAAAGACATAGAATATAACATATTCAAGGGTAGAGAAAGAAAAGGATAAAAGGAAGATCACAGTTAAATCTCTTGCTTCAGCTATATGAAAAGAGCAGTATCTACAGATTTATACTAACAGTGCTCAACATTTGAAGTCAAGCACAGTGGATGATATACAGAACTCATCACAAACAAGAAAACCTCTCTTCATGCGCAGATACAAAAAGACTGCCTCTAGACATAAACCATAAAGGAGGTAAAAAGTAATTACCATGAAAACAACATTACGAATCTGTGATAAACTAGAGGCATGAACCAACTGTTCCACAATTTCTCCGGATGATAAGTTATTTTTGAACCCCATACTTCCAGTAGCACAGAATTTACAACCCATTTTGCATCCTACCTTCAGAAAAAGGAAACATTTGCATTTCATTTGTGTCAAACGAAGAGGAAGAAAAAGCTCCAATGAAAAAGAAATAGATTTATCATCAAAACTCAAATCAAGGAGAGGGGGAAAATGGAAACATAAGAGGAGGGGGGCTGAGGGGAAGAAACCTGAGATGATATACACAAAGTTGCTCTTAGACCACCGGGACGGGGTTTACCACCATATTTGCCCAAACGAGTATCATACCTCATTATCACAGCCTCCACAAAAGCTCCATTCTGACAACAGAAATTCATATAAAAAAAATCAATTGTTCTTTAAACGATTTAAGTACTGAACTACCTATGTTTACATTACCACATAAGATAAAACAGCATGCTTCAGATCACAAAGACACAAGGTAATTCCAGTAACTAATGAGCAGAGAACAAAGACTTGCATCAACAGAGATTCATAAATAAAAGCACATTTAACATGAAGGCCAAAAGTAATACACAAGCAGGAAAAACTTGCATCATTGTTTTTGGCATCAAGTAGAAGTTAGGGTGAATCAAACATAATGATACTTTGCAAGAAAGCCTATTAATCTTTGCCACACAGATTTATACCACCACCCTCCTTCTCTCAATTTAAAAATCTAGTACACTTGAATCCAAAACTTCACAATGCAAAACCTTATCCTCCAAAAAGAGCATGCCCTTAATTTTCAGTTTCAGTAAAAACCCAAAACGGAAACTGGAAAAAGAAAACAAATTTAGCCTACTTGCACATAAGAGCATATGTTATAATTATAAAAAAGAGAGAGAAAGAGATTGAGAGGGAGAACAACTGTACATGGAGCTTGATGAGGAGCTTGGAGGTGAGGTTATCAGAAGAGTGGAAAACGGAGTGGAGAGAGGAAGAGAGAGGGTTTTTGAAGTTGGAACGAAGCAAAGAGTAGGCTGATGAAGGCAAAGAGGGAACATGTTTCTCCCAATCCCATTCACCGTTTTGCTTCAGATTCAGAATCACATGCTTCCATATCAATGGAAGGAACTTTGGGTCAATACCACTTTTTTCAAATTCCCTTCTCATGTCGCCGCCGTCGAACACCGATCGGATTCTCATTCTGCTTCTGCCTCAAATATTCTGCGGATTTCCAACCTCGTAAAGGATGCCACTTACGATTAAAATAGCTTCAATTTTTCTTTTTCTTTTTTATTTTAATACCAATTCAATAAAGGGTTTCATAATTCTCATTCAACATGAGAATTAATATTTTTCTACCCACCCTTCGATTTTTGTATTAACATGGGTCTTACATATAATTTTTTCTAACATATGGGTCTCACATGTTTTTTTATCTCTAGAACATAAGATTTCAATTCTCATTCAACATAAGAATTATAAAACCCTTCAATAAAATGCCATATTATAGATGGGAAAAATAAATCTTATATGATAGAAAAATCCTAATCTCATGTAATATATATATATATATATATATATATATATATATATATATATATATATATGGGTTTATTTTTTTTAAAGTTATTTTAGATAATTTTATCTAATGTTCGCCGAAACGACGTCGTTTTGGAGCGAAAATCATGGATATTTGTAATTTTAATTTATTTCAGGTTATAATAGTCTTTATCATTCTAATTTTTTAATTTTTCAACTTCAAAATAACGTCGTTTTAGTGAACATTAGATAAAATTATCTAAAGTAACATTAGATTTTTTTTTCCCATATATATATATATATAGGCTTTAAGGTTTCTAAAGTGAATGTAGATAAGTTATCTACAATCACTCCCAAAACGACGTCGTTTTAAGTTTAAAAATAAAAAATTATAATGAAAAAACTATTGTAACCCTAAAATAAATTACAATTACAAAAATACATTGATTTTTGCCTCAAAACGACGTCGTTTTGGGCTCAATGTAGATAAATTATCTATATTGACGGTAGAAAAAGAGAATCCATATATATATATATATATATATTAAGTGTGAGATTTATCTATTTAAAAAAATAAAATAAAAAAAGAATGTGACAACTTTTTATGATATATATAGGAAGGATTTGTTTTCTCGTATATGTAGGAAGAATTTGTTTTCTCACATAACATGAGATTATATATATATATATATATATAGGGAAAAATGTTTGTTACTTTAAATGACAGAAAGTTATATCATTTTAAGAGAGATACAGACACAGAAAATTTGAATTTTAAATTAAAAAAAAACCACCCACTTTCTCTCTCCCATGATTTCCGTTTTTTTGTGTCTATCTCTCTCCTAAAATGACTTAACTTATGTCATTTAAAATGACAAACACCAAACCCTTATATATATATGAGAAAAGTGTTTGTCATTTAAATGACATAAAGTAATGTCAATTTAAGAGAGAGATAAAAACAAAATAATTTTTTTATTTAAAATTTAAATTAAAAAAATCACTCACTTTCTCTCTCCCATGATTTTCTTTTTTTGTGTTTATCTCTCTCCTAAAATGACATAACTTATGTCATTTAAAATGACAAATACCAAACCCTATATATATATAGTGGACGGTTATACTTACCACCAGGTAAGTTTACCACCCTTACAACCAATCTCCTAGCTGTTAGATTAGAATTAAATCTAACGGCCCATAATTATCCCTTATAATCCTAATTTTTTCTCTCATCCCCTTTCTGTCTCTCGTTTGGGATCTGCACACCTCTCTCTAGGTTTGGGAATCAACTCTCTCATCCTCTCTATATGATGCTTTGTGGAATCACTGTAACAATAAAGAGAGGATGCAAGAGTTGATTCCCAAACCTAGAGAGAGGTGTGTGCAGATCCCAAACCTAGAGAGAGAGGGGAGATGTTGAATCTAGTTTTTTTGTTTTTTAGTTGATATCGTCATAACAACGAACCAAAATAATGTCTGATCATGCGTCGATTACTAGGTCCTTTTGATATACGCTCTATTAATTTTTATCGCAAAGCAAATGTGTGATTATCAATCAGTTCTTGTGCTTTCTGCTGATTGAATCTTGACAATCGTCAGAAACTGCACTGGAAATAATTATGGTTACTCACGATTAGTTTATTACTAAGATTTTTATTTTGTTGCGAAATGACTGAGAGAGTTGATTCCCAAACCTAGAGAGAGATGTGCAGATCCCAAACCTAGAGAGAGAAGGGATGAGAGAGAAAAAATTAGGATTATAAGGGATAATTATGGGCCGTTAGATTTAATTCTAATCTAACGGCTAGGAGATTGGTTGTAAGGGTGGTAAACTTACCTGGTGGTAAGTATAACCGTCCCTATATATATATAGGGAAAAGTGTTTGTCCTTTTAAATAAGACAACTTATGTCATTTTACTCTCACAAAGAGTACATTTTTTTTGTCCACTCTCTCTTCCCCTTTATCTATCTCTTTCTCTTTCTCTCTTTTAAAATGACATAATTTTAGTCCTTTAAAAAGACACACAATTTTCCTATATATATATATAAGGGCAGGATATTCTTACACCGGTGTAAGAGTTAGAAGTCTTACATTCAATCTTGACCATTGATCCACTTGTATCCAATGGCTCATATTACTAAAAAATTTGAGCGCTTAGATATAAGTGGAATCAGTGAACAAGATTGAGAGTGTAACTTACACTGGTGTAAAATGATACTGACCTATATATATATATATAGTTTCTGCAGTTATTGCAGATAAATTATCTGCATTTATTCCCAAAACGACGTCGTTTTGGTATTGAAATCTTATAAAATTATAAATATAAAGACTATTATAACCCTGAAATAAATTACAATTACAAAAACACTATGATTTCCGTCCCAAAACAACGTCGTATTGGGCTTATTGCAGATAATTTATCTGCAGTAACTGGAGAAAAAACAAACTCATCTATATATATATATGTTCTATTTTTTGCCATCACCAAAAACCAAATCCGTCAGCGGATCCTTGTTAAAAAAAATGAGAATCCACTTGGTAAAAATTGTTTATAGCGGACAAAATTTTTCTATCGCAAAGACAAAAATACTTTTGCTATATATAAATAGTTATTTATGTTAATGATTTTAGTTAATAATTGAATGATGGACTAAAAGAAATTTTTTATTTTAGTCCACTAAAAAAATTACAAAATTTGATGTTGACAGAATTAAAATTATTAAAAAAATTACAAGTCTTTTTTTTAATTCTTTATCAATTATTTGATTATTCAAATTCAATCAAGTTGGGTAATACTATAAGGACGGTAAATCTATCCCATTCAAGTTTTTAATAAAGATGTTTTCGACCCAAGTGTGATGGCTCAGTTGGTAGCATAGGGACTGAGTGGTGGGATAGGACTTCGGTTCGAATCCCACCAACACTATCTGGGGAGGGACATAAGTACCGTAATTCTTGGACTCGCACCTGAACTCTGGATTAGTCTCATAGACGGCTCAAAGAGTCGAACCCGTGGGTCGGGGGGGTTAACGAGCCGAACCGAGCTGAGCTTTGCTCTTAAAAGGCTAAGCTTGTATTTAAATGGGTAAGCCTGACCAAGCCTGTTGCCTGTTATAAATATAATTATTGGTATGTGGCCTGTCTTATTTATAAAAAATAAAAGTCTGATTTAGCATGTTTTAAAAAAACAAGACAATAAAAATTTATCCAAACAGAATATATAATCAATAACACTAGTAATTCCATAAATATTCATAAATTCAAGGTATATCCAAACAACATAATATAGAACAAAATCGTTCAAAAACTCTGTTTAACCAATAAAATGGGATGAAATGGATTGAGAAGAAAGAGAGGGATATTACAAGTAGTATAAAAAAATATATAAAAAAATAATATACTAGGTCAGGCTGAGAGGCTCTAAGGCCGAACTTTTGAATTGGAGCCTGAAGCCTTTTTATTAAACGAGTTTTTATACAAGTTCAAACCTGGTGCCAATAACCAATTTCAGACATGTAAGCTCAGGCCTTCACGAACCGAGCCAAAGGCCCCTGGCTCGTTTAGCACCCCTACCCGTGGGGATACCGAGGGGTTCTGATTCGCCTCAAAGAGGTAATTATGATCAGTTTCCAAAAAAGAAGAAGATGTTTTCGCAAGATTCTTAGGGGTATAAGGCCTGATTGAATTTTAATACTATCCAGTGGTTGGTACGGTATTGTATAAAATAATATATTGTATAAGATAATATCATCTAGTATTTGATAATGCACTATATAATACTATATATGATAAAAATAAATATTTTTACTAAAAATATCCTTTAATAAAGAATTTATATAATTCTTCAAAAAATGTCATATGATATTAATTTTTATAAAAATTTATTGATCAGTGTGTCCAAAATATAAATTAATTTTTATAAAAATAAAAATATTCAATATTTTAAATAATAATATATTGAAAAATTAATTTTTATTTTAATAGAATAATATTAAAATAATATATTAATTTTTGAGAATTACATTGGTCAACGATGTTAATACATCAATATCTTATCAGACCTTATCCCTCACCCTTAGGCCGGATTAAGTTATACATCATTTTGATATATTAAGGGATTATGCTGTATAAGCTTATACTATACGATGGTCACACCAAACAACTGAAAATATCATAACGTATAATATAAGTTTATATTATCATAACTTATACGTCACACTAAACATGCTCTTAGTTTCAGAATCAAGGGGAACGTACAGGACACGTCAACACTATAATTGTATTCTCACATAATAATAACAAAAGAACTTGGGTGTAAAAGGTGTCCCTCAACAGGGAATGAATGATATATACAGGTAGAAAATCATCTCCAACGATGAGTATGATAAAGCCATAAGTGTTTATGCTATTATAGGCTCCTATAGATGTGAGACAAGTATCATTATTTGATGCATGAGATGTGTATGCAAGAAAATAAAATAAAGTATAATTTAATGTGGTGAGATAACATTTATCTCACATTAAAAATATAAGTATATAATATAACCCCTTAACATGGGTTTGAAAGATCAATCCAATAGATGGGGACTTCGTGGCTGTTTTAGAATAGCTCCCTTGATCCTTACCATGCGTTCCTCAATCCGTCCAAGGCCTGTGATCCTCCTGGTTCCCTCCCCTCCCCTGTTAATTTCTCTTTTTTATAATTTTCAATAAGTTCTCGTGATATCGAAGTTCCCATTACCGAACATTTTACTAACCTCTTATGAATTAAATAGAATATGAAAGTTTCAAAATGGGGATTAAAGGAAAGACGCGTTTCTATTCAAATATCTGTTAATAATTGATTGAAGCAAACCAAGGCAAGTAATATTCATTACAGTTAATCTTAAAGGAATGAGCTTACAAAAATTAGAAACGTAATATACAATTACATTATAAATGATAGTTGACCATCATCATCTTAAACAAACGAATGAAACATTAAATAAGATACATAATACGAAATTAGACCCAAAAGTAAAATAAAACATTTTTTTCCCTCAGGATTTTCGTTTGCGAATGTTGTTGGCAGCAGCAGACACTGGGCCTCTGGGGCTGACCTGCTCCGAGAACTGAGACCCGGTTCTCCTGCGAGAGGATCCATTGAATGAATCTGATCCCAATAGCAAATGGTAGCTACGGTTTTTTGAGCTATCTGAATGGGAGAAGTTGTTCATGTGGTGAGGCTTTGGCTTCCTGATCGCATCAATAATATATGGAATCAAACCTTCCATTGCTTAATAATTTCTTAATCTGCTCCTCTTCTTCTTCTTCTTCTTTCTCTCGCAAATCACAATATTTAACTCAAGTTTGGTTTTTGTGTTGCATAAGGTTCCAACCGCGGACATATTTATACAGCTGCTCTGCTATGAGAAATGATGACGGCTAACCTATATTATGCCAAATGACATGCTCGTCCTTCCGATAATAATATGCTAATAATAAAGATAACTTCCAATACTTTTTAGTTAGAATATTATTTCATATTAATTATTATGCCAAATCTGGTGGAACCTAAGTTAGTGAAAATTTTATGTGTAGTAAAATATAACTTAGCCAATAGACTATAAACAGGTAATTATGTAGTTATTTAGGATTTTAGTTCTTTTAACGGAATTATAGTTCTCCTGTTGCGGTAGATTATCTTTCCGTCCCGTAGAGCCTTCGAAGAGCGTGATGTCCCGCATAGCCTTCGAAGAACGTGATTTTAATTATTTTTATTTTTATTTTATTTTATAAATTACGGACCCATCCCCTTGTGTTTGTGACAGCAGAATTTTTTTTGGTCAGGAGAACCGAGAATCCCTTCTTTTAATTATATAAATAAACAGTATAAACTGGATTCAGAAACATTATATTGTGCTGAAAAATTGAAACTAAAAATGAAAAAAGAGGAGTCAATTATCGACTGTAAATATGGAAAGTATATACATGGATGTTGCTAAATAAATTTTCGAAAAAGTGTTTGTTCTTTTAATTATATAACTTGTGTCATTTCACTCTCACAAAGAAGTGAGACCTGTATTTTTATATTTTTTTTTTGTCTCTTCTCTCTCTTCTTTTATCTATTTCTTTCTCTCACTTAAAATAACACAACTTTACATCATTTAAAAAAAAATTCCATAAATTTTCTTCCAAAGAAAGAGAAATTGTGATTGGGGGTGTTTGTGTAAATTCACTTAGTACTTGTAAAATTGAATTACAATTGGCAATTGGATATGCCTGACAACTCTGACTGCGGCTTTTGGCTGAAGTTGAAAGCATGGTGTGCTATTTGTATGTTAATGAGTAATAGGATAGGATAGGGCCTTTGACTATATAATTTTCCTAAGGCGACCAAAACATTATGCATATTAAGATTATGCTCAACAGCTATTTGCCATTCCAAAAAGCATATGTTTGACAATAATGCAAGAAACGACCAAGCAGCCAAGTACTGTGACTTTCTCGTACATTGTACACATGTTCATCTTAAATTATCACGTGAGTTTTACTGAGCTTCGACGAATTGACGAGTTTTCTCTTTTCATATTTACCTTTGTATCTGTTCCAATAACGGGAGAAATAATAATAATATTATTATTTAATAAATAATTACGAAAATACAATTGTTTTGAAATAATTTATGGATTTATTATATTCAGGTACGTCTAAAATGAGTGTGACCACTCACGCCTCATTTAGGTGTGACTCCTCACTCATTCATGCAGAGGCATAGTCACATGAAGTTCAGCGTGCCTTGGCACCTGCTTGTTTTTTTTTTTTACTTATTATATATATTATGTAATTAATTATAATTAATTAAGGCAAAAATTATAATTTAACACCACCTAAATAGAAAATCAAATACTCAATTCAAAATAACAACAAATCATGTAAATGCAAACAAATAATAAGGATGTATAGTATGATTATTTTTGTGTTTTACCTTTTATTTTTTATTTTTTATCCTGTATATTTTTTTTTTCTACTTTATTCTAATCATTTATGTTAGTTATTCTTACTCCTATTATTTAAAAAAAGAAAGACTTCTAAACTTAATCACAAAAATGAATAGTTGACTTATTTCAAAATTTGGGCCCAACTAAACCAAATAAACTCATTTAAAAGTAGGAAAAAAGGTTTGTCCTTTTAAAGGACACAAGGTTGTATCCTTTTAATTTTTGACACTATATCTTACCGGTAAAACATAGTTATAATATGAAAAATTACTTCTTTTTTTCTATTTCCTCAGTCACTTCAGCTGACATGGAGATTTTTTTTTTCATGTTATAACTATATCTTACCGGTAAAACATAGTGTTAAAAACTAAAATGATACAATTTGTGTCATTTAAAAGGACAAACACTTAACCCTTGAAAGTAACAATCATGAAACCAAATGAATAATAGGACTATAATTATGGAATATGAAGGTCCATTGAACTATTTTGTTTTGGGTTATTGCACACACAAAGAATAGTCAAAAACCTAATTTTCAAATGTGAGAACTTTCCATCATGCTTATAGCTGTTGCAAACAAGGGCAATGTTCTCTAACGTGAGATATTGAAACTTTAAGGAATAGAGATAATGAAAGAGGAGACGAAGGGCAATGCTTATTATACATATAATTATTATATTTGTGTGTTTTCATATTCTTAGAATAATATTTGGTTTATTACTTATTATGTTGTGGGAGGAAAGTGAAATTCTTATGTTTGAAATGTTTACCGAAAAAGTTACTGCATTTTTATATATTTGCTTTGATATTTAGTCAACGACAATTGTTCATTTGAATTTTCAATATTATGCGTCATTATTTAGTACATAATTTAGATAACTATGTTAGAATTCATAATAAATTTTTTTCCTGATAAATTTGTGTAATTACAATAAATATTTTGATAATTTAATATGTCAAATTTTTTGGCACCACCTAAATTTTTGGGCCGGCTCCACCACTGCATTCATGCCTAGAAAAAAGGTGACATATCCAGTGTTGACACGTGCCATAAAAAAACTCAACAGTTTAATTGTAAAACTTCATAAGTCTATAATTTTTGACTCAAGTATCTGAGTTAAGTAAAAAAAAATTATTCCATATAATTTGTTGAGTTCCACGCAACGATATCTCATTTAAGGGGATTTTGTCAAAACCAAAATTCAATTTTTTTTTCAATTTGCAATAATAATACCACCACAGCATTTATCTCTCAAAATTTTCCAAAAAAAGGACAACGCATGTTTATTTGACTTTTTGACCCATTTTTAAAACAAATATTAACATGTCCGTGTTTGACTGTTGACTTGATGATATTATTGATTATATGAGCTCAAATTTATCATAAAACTTAAGAGGGCCAAAAGTTTTGGTCAGGAGTTCAAAATAAGTGATTTTTTTTTTAATTTCACATAAATTTTTGAGATTTAAGCACTGACAAATTTTCAGAGGATTATTTGTTAGTATTTGAAAGTAAAATTTTTAATAAAATCATTCACACAGATAAAAATTACCAAACGGGGCACAAAGAAGTGTTTTTTGAGAATTTTTTTTGGCAAAATTCCCTTTGGGTATTTGTCAACGCGTAGCTCTCTAAAAGTTACTTGAAATTAAATAAAAAGCACTTGATTTGGACACCTGAATCAAAAGTTACGCCATTTCGAAGTTTTACGGTAAAATATCCCAAATTTTTGAAATTATTTTGATCAAATCCCCCTCAATGAGATGTCATTGCGTAGATTTCAAAAAATTATCTGAAATAGTTTTTTTTTTTACCTAATTCAAACACCCAAGTCAAAAATTATGACTTTTTGAAGTTTTACAATCAATTTGTTGACTTTTTTGATGTCACGTGTCAATACAAGATGAGTCACTTCTTTTCTAAGCAGGAATGAGCTGAGGGGTCACGACCACATAAACCAATAAATTATGTTAAAATAGTTATATTTTTGTAATTATTTATTAAAATAGTAAATATTTTAATTTTTTTCCATTCCATAACAGTCGTACTCAGTAGATCAATTTTGAAATGAGGGGATCATGGTTTATTCAGTTATTGACTTTATTATAGTATTGAATAGCATTAATTTTAGTATAATTGTTAGAAGAAGGAAATAGATAATCTCATATTAAATTTTGTATCTATGTTTGCTGATGGATATTAAACTGGCGAAACACTATCAAAATTTATAAAATTATATCCAGACGCGAAAGTATAGTTGAATTTTCTTGGGCCGGCTCATAATATCTGAATTGTATTCCTTATAACAAAAACCAAGAGGTTGACTATTCTTAACAAATATTAATTAATGTGCATATTTATAGTTTGGCTTTGGCTGCAGCATCACGATAAGCCACATAAATGTCATAGAATGACTATAATTTTGTCTTCTCCTAACCCAAACTAACAGCCGCCAAAAAGAAACACACCCAAAAATGTCTTAAATGATAAAATTCCCTGCCATGCTTCATGTTAGAGGAACTCAGTGCCTACGTCCTGTCCCAAATTATTTGTTGTCTCTGTTTCAGTTAGAAATGTTTGGTTTTTTATGCATTACTAGAAAACCTTTTGGCTTAGATCAAGTCTAGGATCCGTGATCGTATCAGTTGTGAATTTACATTTATTATCAACGTTTCTTGAAGGAAAACTGGATTAGGGATTAAACTTGGTAATACAAACTCAAGTGACTAGCCAGAATTGTAAAACTAAGGTGAAAATATGTTGCTCTGGCACATACACTTCCAAGCTATGGGATAGTACTGATTCTCTTCCGCTGCCACTGTTCTGATTGAGACCTCAACTGGCACACAAGGCCTGCATTGGTTGCACTTTGAATGACATGTAGCTGGAAATGACCCCCACCTTGGATTTGGATTTTCTTTCCTTCCTTCATATGTTGCAGGGCCAATACTTTCCTGAAAATGGTTTTTGAAATTTAGAAGGACCATTCATTCATTGGATTTAAGCCAAAATAAAATAATAATAATAATAATAAAAATTAAAAGGGTAAAATAAATAAATAGAATGAACGCACGCACAGGTGCTGGTGCAGGTGAAGGTGAAGGAGAGCTTGGTAGGTTTCGGGAATGGACTTGCCAAGTATGGTTGAAGAAGATGAGGAGGAGGAGGAGGAGGAGGGGGAAAATGAGTGCTTTAGGCTTTAGTATTTGTTCCATCATGTCTTGTAAGAGATGGTTTTATTTTAGTTGGTATTTTGAGTTTGGCAATTATAGCAGATTGGGGAGCAGTTGAAACATCTCTGTATAAGGAAGGAAATGGTCAAGAATCAAGATGTCCCCCACCCCACCCCACATGTGTGAATCATTCTCTATTATCTCCATTCTCCACACATCTCGCTTTTTTTTTGGAGGAAAGGAGGTTAATTGAAATCATCACCCACGAATCTCAGGTTCTGAATGTTATCTGCAGAGTAGTTACTGATGCTATTTCGATTCGATTTTACACTCAATAACATGCTCAGTCAAATACTGTCTCAAAGTTTTCTAGTACATAACTTTTATCAAGATACTAGCCGATGCATGTGAATCCACATTTTTTTTTATTTTTCGTTTATATCAATTTGTCATTTTTAAAACATTATCACATGCTCAGTCAAATACTTTAATATTTTTAAAATAGAGTACTCTCTCAAAGTACTCTCTGTTATAACATTTTATTTAATGTTATTAAAGTACTCTATTTTTCATTATAATGCTCAGTAAAATGTTATAATGTTATTAAAGTACCATAACAAAAATGAAATCCTTAAAATGTTATAATAGACATAATTTTTTTTTTCCTTTTTAAAAAAAAATTAAAATTTTCATCTAACTTTATGTAACTTGAAATTATTGAATTAATATAACATTTTTTAATAATATCATTGAATTAGTGTTACCTGACTTTGACGAGTACTAATAATATTTTATTACTCAAAATGGTGACAGTTATAAAGTTATTATATAAAAAGATAAAATTAAGTTTCAAAATAATGTTGTGTTTATTTAATAATTGAGAAAAAAATAATAATTTATGTATGACTGGCAGATGGAATCATGGAATTAAATTTTTTGTATAATACATTAATAAATAAAATTCTTTAAAAAGGAAAAAAGATTTGGTGAAGGTTGATACATGTTAGTTCGGGCTGGTGGGTCCAATAAGCACCACTGACAAATATCAAATCAGATTTTTGGCATTATTAATAGAAGATAATAATAAAAAATTTGATTCTCTCGAGTGAAAAAGAAATATGACATAAACATATGGTTATGTGAAAAATTATAATCGTACAAAACTGGGTTAATAATAATAAAAAAAAAGAAAAATATTAAAATAGATAATTATAAAATC
This sequence comes from Gastrolobium bilobum, assembly GCF_033153095.1. Classification (NCBI taxonomy): domain Eukaryota; kingdom Viridiplantae; phylum Streptophyta; class Magnoliopsida; order Fabales; family Fabaceae; genus Gastrolobium; species Gastrolobium bilobum. The sequence continues at coordinate 595,420 of NW_026896335.1, read as the reverse complement.
ATAATCATTGATTTACATTTTTATAATTGTGATTTTTTGACATGGCTAAATTCTTTTTCCCATCATCCATTTCCTAATAATGCAGTTTTTTCAGTCTTTGGGAATTATTTTTTGTCATACAAAATCCTTGGCCTTCTTTTTTGGGCCCATGGGCTTCGTTAGCCCAGTATATTTCTGCGTTTTGCTATCCCGATCCTCATGATCGATTGTTTGTTGAACAAACCCCTTTAATTCGTGACCCAAAAAAGTGAAGAAAAAAAAAAACGGTTCTAACTTTTAACTAGCTTCAGTTTTCTGGTTCCACCCTCTGGCCTCTGGGGTGACTTTGTAGTTTGTTTGTAGATAATTTCGAAGCCTCAGATCATCCTCAAGAACAATTTCACGTTCTTTATGTTCACTTATCTCAATTCAATTTGTAAAGAAATCCAATAAAGATTTCCATCTCTTTCTCTTTGATCTTTCATCACCATATATTAAGACGACAATCCATTCTTAATTAGCATTTTTGATAAAAGATGGAGCATTTGACTTGTGGGGTCCTCGAGAAGCTTTTTCGAGAAATGGGTGGGGGCAAGAAGATGATGCAAGATCAAAGGCCTTCTCTGTTACAAATTCAAAGCATTATTCCGGCATCCGCAGAGGGTGATCTTTGGCCCAAGCAGGGATTTTACTTGAAGGTTTCAGATTCCACGCATGCCATGTACGTGTCTCTTCCACGTGAACAAGATAACATGGTTCTTTGTAATAAGCTGCAACTTGGCCAATTGATATATGTTGATAAATTGGAGCCATCACATCCAGTGCCAATGCTTAGAGGTATAAAACCTATCCCAGGTCGATTTCCCTGCATTAGAAAACTCCAAAATCTTGTTTCTACGGATAATTTGCAAGATTTACATCTCTCTGATTCTTTGTGGAGAAAGGAGACGACTAATGATGCTCCCCAGAAGAAGCCTCGCTCTTCCAGTGCATCAGAAATCCACAGGGGAAATTCTGAGAAGATGATTCAAGAATGTGGATCGAGTTTACTTGATATTACAATATCCACTTCATCATCTAAAAGAAGAAGTTGGAGAGGCAGAGAAAATTTAAATTTGGATGCAAGTGTTGTCAAACATGTGATAAAAACAACTGGTAATAGTCGTAGTGCCAGTGTAAGTACCAAACTTGGCTGTGAATCTCTTCCCCTATCTTGCCAGCCTTTTCTTAATTACTAATGCTCCATCTTTTCCTTTTTTCAAACATTCAGCCTTTAGGACTAGGGAAAACTAGTAATGTTTTTCTTTTCCTTTTTTAATTTCCATTCATGACAATCGAGTATGGTGGATTGCTTATGCTTGCTGTCTTTCCTGTGTAAACAGACTTCTCCAATTCGCTCAGCAAGCTATGACAGCTTTGAAGACAACTCAAACTCTAAATCGAAAGTAAAATATATTGGTTCAGCTACGAAATCAGTCAGAAGTTCCAACATGAGCAAGACCTCCATACCAGTTAAGAATTGTGATAAATTAATAGACCCTGCTTACATGTCCAGTGTAGTTAGTGACAAGAATATGGAAGAAACAAAGATTTTATGGACATATCTTCCCTCGATCTTAGAGAAGCATGGCAAGGTATCATGCTTCAATGATTTAATGTCCATGCATAAAACTGAAGCCCCCCTTTTATGCAAAAGAATAGATAGTTTGTAAATGCCCATTTATGATCACAGGAGGTCCTGAGGCTCAAAGAAGCAGCTGTGCTTGCTGCTGCGGATATTCTTCAAGAGGCATCTGCTGCTGAGAGAATTCTTAAATGCTTAAGGTATGCACACACGTATCCTTGTGAATAGCTATGCAACAGGCCATTGGGTTGCTTAAGATGTAGTATCTTCATCGAATACCATCAACATCTTGACCTTATTTATCTATTCATTTATTAATTTTTTATCTGGATTTACAATTTTGAGCAACTAAATAAGTTGGTTTATACTTGTAGCCCATATTGTCATGTTTACTGATTTACTCTTCTCTTGCATGAATTGCATCAGTGGTTAGAGAATGTTATGCTGGTTGTTTATGTTTCCTCTTCTATCACCCATCTTCAAGAATCACGATTGGTGCATTTATAATATTTTTCAATTTTCATAATAACATGCATAGGAAATTTAAGTAGTAATTGCTAGCCAGTAGCCACCTGATTAATGATTTATTTAATTCTTCCCAGCACATACTCAAAGTTTCAACATTTAGCCAAGGCAGATAATGGGCAGCCATCAGTTGATAAATTCTTCAACCTTCAAAAAGATATGAGTGAGTCTATACTAATTCTTCAGTCACTAAAATGCATTACGCCAATAACAGAAATTGACGGTCATCCAAGTAGCCCCGGAACTATCAGTGAATCAATAAAACTGGCATTGGAGAGAAAGAAAAATGCAGCTTCCTGGATCAAAGCGGCTACGACGTCTGATCTTAGTCCTATTTCTTCTACCAATGCTGTTTCCATGCAGGCTACAAAAACAACGAAGAAATCCAGCACCAAACCAAAGGGCACAAGCCTTGTTAGGATGCAAAGGAACAATAACGAGATCCACATTGGGTTGGCAACACCAGATTGGGTTGAGGGACGTGCTTTAGGTGCTGCTGATCAGCTTGTAAGTAATTTGCAGCGTGAAAGTAAAAAATGGTTTTTGGCTCATTTTGAGGACTACTTAGATGAGGTTATAAGCAAAACCATACCTAAATCAGATTATGAAGTAGCTGATATGATGCGTCAAATGAAGAAGGTGAATGACTGGTTGGATATGATGGATGGCTCCGGCATGGGGGATTTTGATTTGGAAGCATGTAGGAGGGTGAGAGGCAAAATATATGCTGTGCTCTTGCAGAATGTTGAAAGAACTGCGATGGCTTTGGAACAAAACTGAAGGGTTGTGATTAAAAGAAGGGTAGGTTTGATTAAAGCAATTTAGCTATGCATACAACTTTGAACTCTTCCTTGATATCTATTAACAGGCTTACTTTGTATACTTTGTTGCTTACAGTGCAGATGTAATTAGCTCAGTGTCAACTTCTGTCTCACTCCATTTTAGGCATATCTTTATTACTAACAAAATAGCAATCCCAAGCCCTTTTGGCTATTCCCCAGTCAATTCAAAATGGTATAATATTGAAGATCAATTTTAATGTATTAGTACTAGAGACTTGATATATATGTGTATAAATATACATGTGTGATATATGTATCCTATATACCTTTTCTATCATATACAATGGTGCATTTTGTTTTGCATGGTTTACGGATTAAGTTAATATTTTGGTAAGGAGGCAATCCAACAATGATCCATATCGTTATTGCCAACAAAATAGCATGAAAAGAGAAGAAAAACTATTTGCACAATTCTATCTTCATTGTGCATATCTGTGCAAGGGTCACTATTAATTGGAGATGATGTAATTGTGCCAGGAAGCAAAGCTGTTTCAGCGGCCTTATCCTATGCTATGGACATTGGTCGTAAGCCAAATGCCATTTCCTAGTTTGTTGAGTTTTTTTTTTCCTTTGCAAAGCCATCACGGCAATCCCATACACACCAACACTCCAAAATTGGGAGTGTGTTGGTGTTTCAAGGCTGCTGTTGATGTCCTATTTTTTATGAGTTAATTAGTTGTTTTTTAAATTGATTAGTCTTTTGTTTAGGAGTTTGTTTACTGCATTTTACTGTTATTGCTTTGTTAGTTTGTTGCTGATTTTGTGGACCAACAAAATCAGCTGGTTAGTGGCAACCGCATGAGCTCAGTTTTGTATTTAAAACAAGTTCATTAGTCATAATAAAAATAAGCTATTGCACAATATTGTTTCTGATGTTTGTTTTTCTCATAAAAGATCAACATTGGTATCAGAGCCTTATTGATCTTAAGGGGCTGTGAGTGACTTGAGAAATTAATGGAGGGAGGATCGAGTGGTTTTTCAGCAATGGCTCCACCAATATTCGATGGAGAAAATTATCAAGCATGGGCAGTGAGAATGCAAGCCTATCTAGAGGGTTGCGATTTTTGAGAAGCTGTAGAACAAGATTATGAAGTTGCTCCCCTTCCTGATAATCCAACCATCAATCAGATCAAGTTTCATAAGGAGAGGATAACAAGAAAAGCAAAGGCAAAGTCTTGTTTATATGCTGCTGTCTCACCTGCCATTTTCAGCAGAATTATGGCTTGTGAATCAGCTCAAGCTATTTGGGACTTCCTCAAAGATGAGTATAAAGGAGATGAGAGGATTAGAAGCATGAAGGGGCTGAATCTAATCACACAATTTGAGAGATTGCAGATGAAGGAGTCTGAAACAATTAAGGAGTATTCTAATAAGTTGGTAAATATTGCAAATGACCTCTCTGATAATAGGCTAGTGCAAAAGGTTCTTGTCTCCTTGCCCGAAAGGTTTGAAGCAACCATTGCATCTTTGGAGAATACCAAGGATTTGTCTCAAATCAAGTTGGCAGAATTGCTAAGTGCCCTGCAAGCACAAGAGCAGAGAAGGTTAATGAGGCTTGAAGGAAGTACAGAAGGAACTTTGCAGGCTAAAGAACAGCATAATGTAAGATGGAAGAAAGGAGATGACAATAGTGGTTCAGAAGCTGCTGCAGGAGAGAACAATGCAATCAACTCTAAGAACAATTGGGGCGGGCATTCCTCATGTAAGCATTGTGGAAAGCAGAATCACCCACACTTCAGATGTTGGAAGAGGCCAGATGTAAAGTGCAGAAAGTGTCATAGGATTGGACACATTGAAAGGTTCTGCAAAGAAAAGGGAGATCAGCAGCAAGGTGAGGCACATGTTGCAGACCAGCATGAGGCAGATCAATTATTTGTTGCCTCTTGTTTCTCCTCTAATGCTCCATGTGATAGTTGGCTTGTTGATAGTGGTTGCACAAACCACATGACAAGTGATGAAAAGCTATTTAGAGACCTTGACAAGTCATTGCAGTCAAGAGTGAGAATTGGAAATGGAGAGTATCTAGAAGTGAAAGGTAAAGGGATTGTAGCAATAAAGAGCTATGCTGGAACTAAGCTGGTTTCTGGTGTGATGTACGTGCCTGATATTGATCAGAATTTGCTAAGTGTGGGGCAGTTGGTAGAAAAGGGATTTAAAGTGATATTTGAAGAAGGAAAGTGTTTGATCTTTGACTCAAATGGTCAGGAGCTGTTCAGAATAAAGATGCAACAGAAGAGTTTTTCTCTAAATCCCCTTGAGAAGGAGCAAGCGGCATTCAAGTGTCAAGCTAGTGATTCAGAAATATGGCACAAAAGGTTGGGGCATTTTCATTACAAAGGCTTACTATTCATGCAGAAGAATGAAATGGCAACTGGGTTACCAATCCTGGAGGAGCAGATCACAAGTTGCAAAGCTTGTTTTTTGGGCAAACAGACAAGACTTCCTTTCAAAGAATCCACCTGGAGAGCTACAAAGAAGCTACAACTAATTCATACAGATCTTTGTGGTCCTCACGTGACTCCTTCACTAAATGGCAGCAGGTGTTTTCTTATCTTCATTGATGATTATACTAGAATGTGCTGGATTTATTTTATGAAGCAAAAGTCAGAAGTTGCTGAGATATTTCTGAAGTTTAAGAGATGGGTTGAGACTCAAAGTGGCTGCAAAATTCAAGTCATCAGATTTGATAATGGAACAGAATACACTTCACAAAGGTTTAACACTTTCTGTGAGGAAGCTGGAATTGAGCATCAACTTACTGTTCCTTATTCTCCACAGCAAAATGGAGTTAGTGAAAGAAAGAATAGAACCATTATGGAAATGACCAGGTGTCTGCTGCATGAGAAAAATCTACCAAAAGAATTTTGGGAACACAGCTGTTTTTTTGTTAAATAGACTGTCTACAAGGGTACTGGAAAAGAAGACACCTTTCGAAGCTTGGTTTGGTTTCAAGCCATTTCTAAAAAATTTGAAAGTGTTTGGTTGTCTGTGTTTTTCTCACATTCCATAGGTTAAGAGAGACAAGCTGGGAGAAAAAGCTGAACCTGGAATTTTCATTGGCTATAGTCTGGTGTCAAAAGCCTACAAGATCTATCAACCACAGACAAAGAAGGTGATCAATAGCAGGGATGTTCTGTTCCTAGAAGATGAGCAGTGGGACTGGACAGATGAGCCACAAGTAAAGCATAAGGAGGTCTCACTGGATTATGATGAGCTAGTAGATGATGATCCAATTAGAGGTACCAGATCTCTGACTGATATATATCAGAGGTGTAGTGTGGCTGTTTTGGAACCTTCAAGTTATGAGGAAGCTAAAAGTGATCAGAGGTGGATGAATGCTATGAAGGATGAGTTGGCTATGATAGAAAAAAATCAGACATGGGAGCTAATAGAAAGACCTGAGGACAGGAAAGTGATTGGAGTAAAATGGGTTTTCAGGACCAAACTCAATCCTGATGGCTCAGTGAATAAGCATAAAGCCAGGTTAGTGGTGAAGGGATATGCACAGGTTTGGGGAGTTAATTTCTCAGAAACCTTTGCTCCGGTTGCAAGACTAGATACAATTAGAATGATTCTTGCCTTGGCAGCTCAACAAGGATGGAAAGTGTATCAGTTAGATGTGAAATCTGCTTTTTTGAATGGAGAGTTGCAAGAGGAGATTTATGTTGAGCAGCCAGAAGCCTTTGTCACACCAGATCAGGAGGAGAAGGTTTGTTTGCTGAGAAAAGCTCTCTATGGTTTGAAGCAAGCTCCTAAAGCATGGTACAGCAAGATGGATGAGCACTTGATGGGTTTGGGTTTCATAAAAAGTCTTAGTGAATTCACTTTATATGTCAAGAAGTTAGCATCTGACTTAGTGGTGGTGTCTCTTTACGTGGATGATATGCTGGTAACAAGGAGTAATAATTCTCAGATTACTGCATTCAAAAGGGAAATGATGAAAACGTTTGAAATGACTTATCTTGGTGAGATGTCATATTTTTTGGGGATGGAGGTTAGACAAACTGAAAATGAAATTTTTATCTATCAAAAGAAGTATTTGAAGGAGATTCTAAAAAGATTCAACATGGAGGAGTGCAAGAGTGTAAGTACTCCAATGGGTCAAAAGGAAAAGTTTCAAAAGAAAGATGAATCGGAATCTGCAGATGAAAGAGTTTATAGGAGTTTAATTGGCTGCCTTATGTATCTCACTGCAACTAGGCCAGACATTATGTTTACCGTAAGTGTCTTGTCTGGGTTTCTTAATTGTCCAAGTGAACTGCATATGGTAGCTGCAAAAAGGGTGTTAAGGTACTTGAAAGGTACTCTTTCATATGGAATCAAATTCTGCAGAATTCAGACGTTTAAGTTGCAAGGGTATTCTGACAGTGACTGGGCTGGATCAGTGGATGATATGAAAAGTACTTCGGGTTATTGTTTTACATTTGGGTCAGCTTGTTTTTCTTGGTGTTCAAAGAAGCAGGAAATAGTGGCCCAATCAACTGCAGAAGCTGAGTTCATTGCAGCTACTGCAGCTGTAAACCAAGCATTATGGTTGAAGAAGCTGATGGATGACATGCATTTGGAGCAAAAAGAAGGCATAGAAGTATTTGTGGATAATCAAGCTGCTCTAGCTATTTCACAGAATCCAGTATTTCATGGAAGAACAAAGCATTTTAAGATCAAGTATTATTTTTTGAGAGAAGTGCAGAAGGCTGGAGAAGTGAAGCTAATGTACTGCAGTTCAGAAAACCAAATTGCAGATATATTCACCAAGTCATTTCATGTTAGTCGATTTGAATTTCTCAGGGAGAAGCTAGGAGTGTGCAGCACTTGATCTAGGACGAGAATGTTGATGTTTCAAGGCTGCTGTTAATGTCCTATTTTTAGGAGTTAATTAGTTGTTTTTTAAATTGATTAGTCTTTTGTTTAGGAGTTTGTTTACTGCATTTTACTGTTATTGCTTGTTAGTTTGTTGCTGATTTTGTGGACCAATAAAATCAGCTGGTTAGTGACAACCGCACGAGCTCAGTTTTGTATTTAAAACAAGTTCATTAGTCATAATAAAAATAAGCTGTTACACAATATTATTTCTGATGTTTGTTTTTCTCATTGTGTAAACATATCTTGTAATCTGGACTAACCAATACCCAGCTGCCTAGGCCATAGGGAAACATTGGATCAGATTCATACTTCCATTGATGCCTACATTTAAGACAGAAAGATAAAGAACAAAAAATAGAAGATACAATTTTTTTATTTTTTTTTCTATTTCATTTTTTTTCTAGCGTTTTTCTGGGCGTACAGAACAGGATAGAATGTTATGTTGTTTTATGTTCTCTTTGTTTTACTTCTTTTAGTAGAATTAAAAATATAATATTGAGGGGTTTGGGTAATTTATATGAGATTATAGATTTAAATTTTGCTATCATTACTGTATTTAAAAAAATATAATATTTTTTAATCTCTTATTTAATTCTATTTTATTTTTTAAAATGTACCAAACATATAATGAAATCCTTATGTTATATTCCGTTCCATTAGTATGTTTATTAATCTTGACGCTCTCGCGCAAATATTTAATGTGCTCCGGCCCACTATTTAGTAGCCGACCAATGAATTTGCTTTTAATTTAAGGTTTTTATGTTTTTATAGCAAATGTAAATACGTTATTTATATTTATTCTCAAAATGATATCATTTTAAATAGAAAGATTATAAAAGTATAATAAAAATAATTATTATAATCCAAAAATAAATAATAATTACAAAAATATCTTGATTTTCCTCACAAAACATTTTAAGTTCAATGTAGATAATTTATTTACATTGATCCCATAAAAAACGAAACTTAATTTAAAATGCTAATGTGGTTTTAACATTCTATTATAAATTTAAAATTAAAGAAGATAGTCATGGACTTCGTTAGGCAAATAAATAATAATAGACTTCATTCTAAATTTTAAGGATAAAGATTTAAATAAGTAGATTAAAATTGTGCATTCGATAATTCTCTCTTAACATTAATATAAAAATAAACAACCATAAAATAAAAAAAATTCACATTGTGAATTAAAAATAAATAAGCTAAAAGGACTCGTTTGTCACAAAAATAAAAAATTGAACCTCGTGGTAAAGGTGCTAAAAGTAGCGAGTGTACAGAGCATAAGTAAGAGAAAAAAAGCTGACTCAAAAATGGTCTTTTGTTTTTTATGGGCTTAGGCCCCTTTGAGTACTAAAAAAAAAAAAAAAAATTAATATCCTTTTTTGTCCTAGCAAATTTTTCGATGCACGCTTTAGTTCTTAGTAAATAAAAAAATTATTCGTGGTCCTTAAAAAATTCAAAATGGACCCATTTAGTTAAAATTGTGGTCTCTCACAAATTAAAAAAAGATCCACATTAGTTCAGTAAAAGGACTAAAACAAGTCCATTTTAAATTTCTTAGAGACCACAAATAGTCTTTTTATTTGCTAGGGACTAAAGCGGGCATCGTAAAATTTGTTGAGGACCGAAAATAGTATTTGCTCTAAATAAAATTACGAAATGGAAGTTTGTTGAATATATAATATAATAATAATTTTGTACATTTTCTCTTAACATTTGTTTCCCACCGTATATATACATTAGAGACGAGATATTTTAACTACCTAAATTTTTCACTATCAACTTACTACATGTCTAATCACCATTAGATGAATATTTTCTCTTTCTTGAAAAACTTTTTAACATTCTCTCTCTTTGATCCAATGGTGATGTGATGAGTAGTAAGTTAGTAGTAGGAGTGGTAAACAAACCAGGGGCCTTTGGCTCGGCTTGTGAAGGCCTGAACTTACATGTCTGAAATTGATTATTGGAACCAGACTTGGACTTGTATAAAAGCTCGTTTAGTAAAAAAGGCATCAGGCTTCAATTCAAAAGCTCGGCCTTGGAACCTCTCAGGCTAACTTAGTATATTAATTTTTATTTATATTTTATATTTTTTATACTACTTGTAATAGCCTCTTCTCTCTCCTCAATCCATTTCACCCCATTTATTGGTTAAATAGACTTTTTGAATAATTTTGTTCTATATTATGTTGTTTGGATATACATGGAATTTATGAATATTTATGAAATTACTAGTGCTGTTGATTGTATATTCTATTTGGATAAATTTTTATTGTCTTATTTTTTATTAAACAGGCTAACATGCTAAATCAGGCTTTTCTTTTTTGTAAATAATATAGGCCACAGGCCGATAATTATATTCATAACAGGTATCAGGCTAGGTCAGGCTGACACATATAAACACAGACTTAGCTTTTTAAGACCAAAACTCAGCTCGGCTCGCTAAACGAATAATCTACGAAAGTTTTTCTTTATTATCAAACTCTCTTTTCTTGCTCTGTGTGTTGATACCTTAACAAATTGGTATCAGAGCTATGGGGAAAAAGAGCGAGTTAGAGGTGCCACTCTTCCATGGAGATAAGGATGAAGCATTAGATTGGCTTCTTTGTTTGAAGGAACATTTTCGGAAAGAAAAAACCTGGACGGAGGACAAATGGCAGGTGGCCATGAGAAGACTCAGAGGAAGCGCAATCAAATGGTTCCGTACATGGAACTGCTGCGACTTTAATAATATGTGGAAGGATTTTCTAATGGCCTTCATAACAAAATACTTGCCTGGACGTTTTGATCTGATTAATGAAGAAGATGAAATCTTCAATGATGATGATGAAGATGAGGAGAATGATGCGGATGAAGAAGAGACCGAGATGGCGAAATCCGAGGTTGCCAACGGCAACGCATCCGCGGAGGAGATTGACGTGTCAGAACGCGTAAGAGACGACTCGGAGAAGAAGACGATGGAGATGACTGCGGCCAAGGGAGCCGAGATAGAAGATGAGGAGAACAAAGGAGCCGAGATAGAATTGAGAAGCAACGAAGTTTAGTAAAATATTTCACAGAAGTTTGTTCTCTTTCTCCACAAGTCCACGACATTCTTGAATAGTTGTTTTATTTGTTGGTTTTGTATTTGAGCGATCCTACAAATTGGTATCATAATGTTAGAGTCTCTTTGTTTTTTGTCCGTTAGAAAATTCAATGGTCTTTTAAGTTTGATGTAACGGCCATGTGCTGCACTAAAGTTGTTTGATGAGTCTTAACGGTATCATAATGAGTCAGTTTTGGGTAGTATAATGAGTCATTAAGTTAGAGTTTATTTGGGTGTAATGTGTCTCTTAATGTTATGTTTTTCAGTTTTAGTTTCTGGTTTATATTAAGTTTGAGTCAGTCTATGAAATTTGTATTCCCTCTTCAAACATTGTGAGGTTATATTTCTGTATCTTAATTTTTCTCTATCAGTGGTATCAAGAGCCAGGTTGAGAGTTAAACATGTGAGGGAATTGAGTTGTGAGAAAAAAAAAAGTGAAGAGTCATGGCCACAGATTCTAATTTTGTGCAAGCAGCCATTCCACGTTTCGATGGTCATTATGATCATTGGAGCATGTTGATGGAGAATTTCCTTCGATCCAAGGAATATTGGGATGTAGTTACCAATGGTGTTGTTGAACCAGCACTAGCAGAAGGAGCTCAGTTGACAGCAGCACAACGAGCAGCTCATGAAGCAGTAAAGTTGAAGGATTTGAAGGCGAAGAATTATCTCTTCCAGGCCATTGACCGTTCTATCTTGGAAACCATTCTTTCCAAAGAAACTTCCAAGGATATTTGGGACTCCATGAAAAAGAAGTATCAAGGCTCTACAAGAGCAAAGAGGCAGCAGCTTCAAGCTTTACGCTCGGAATTCGAAACACTTCGAATGAAGTCGGGAGAATCAATTGCAGATTATTTCTCTCGCGTGATGACCATTGTCAATAAAATGCGAATTCATGGAGGCAGGATAGAAGAAATAACTGTCATAGAAAAAATTCTTCGATCATTAACAGCAAAATTTAACTTTGTTGTTTGTGCTATAGAAGAATCTAAAGATATAGATGATTTGTCACTTGATGAATTGCAGAGTTCATTGGTGGTGCATGAACAGAAGTTCAAACAGGAAGACACAGATGAGCAAGCATTAAAGGCTTCTACCGATACTCGTTCCAACAATTTTCAAGGAAGGGGTAGAGGTAGAGGCAGAGGTAGAGACAGAGGCAGAGGCAGAGGAAGGTCCACTAATTTCAGAGCCAATAATGATCAATTTCAAGGCAGAGGCAGAGGAGGAGCCCCTGATAAATCCAAGGTAGAATGTTTCAGGTGTCATAAATTTGGTCATTATCAATCTGAATGTTATACTAAGCTGCCAAATAGCAAAGAAAAAGAAGAAAGTTCAAACTTTGCAGAAAAGGAGGAAGGTGAAACCTTATTGATGGTTGCTAAAGATGAAAAGCAAATTGAGCCAGATGTTTGGTATGTGGATACTGGCTGTAGCAACCACATGAGTGGTAGTAAGTCTTCTTTCTCTCATCTGAATGAAAATTTTCAATCTACTGTGAGTTTTGGTGATCATTCTACTGTGAAAGTAATGGGAAAAAGTGACATTAAAATAAAAACCAAGAATGGTTTTGTGGAAACAATATCTAATGTATTGTATGTTCCTGATTTGAAAAGCAATTTATTGAGTGCTGGCCAATTACAAGAAAAGGGTTATGTGATCACTATTAAAAATGGTGTTTGTGAAATATATGATTCTGTTAGAGGTGCTATTGCTGTTATTCAGATGAGTTCAAACAGATTGTTTCCATTAAAGATTGAAGGAATCCAATCTAGTTTAATGGCTGAAATGAAAGATCCTTCATGGTTGTGGCATTTTCGCTATGGCCATTTGAGCTTTGGTGGGTTGAAGACGCTCCAACAGAAAAATATGGTGACAGGCCTCCCTCAAATCACAATTCCTCATTCCTTAGTATGTGAAGAATGTGTTGTTAGCAAACAACATCGTTCTGAATTTGCAAAAGGGAACTCATGGAGAGCAAAGGGAATTTTGCAATTGGTGCATTCAGACATTTGTGGTCCAATAAATCCAATTTCTAATGGAGGTAAAAAATATTTAATTACCTTCATTGATGATTTTTCTAGAAAAACGTGGGTTTATTTTTTACAGGAAAAGTCAGAAGCTTTCTCTACATTTAAAAATTTCAAAGCTCGTGTGGAGAATGAGACAGGAAGGATGATTCAGACACTTCGCACAGATCGTGGTGGTGAATATTGCTCAAAAGAATTTGAAGCTTTTTGTGAAGAACATGGCATCCGAAAAGAGCTTACAACTGCGTATACACCACAACAAAATGGTGTATCAGAGAGGAAGAATAGAACCATCCTCAACATGGTTAGAAGCTTGTTGGTAAGAGGAAGAGTTCCAAAGACGTTTTGGCCAGAAGCAGTAAACTGGTGCATTCATGTCTTGAACAGAAGTCCAACCTTTGCAGTTCGAAATATGACGCCAGAAGAGGCTTGGAGTGGGAGAAAACCAAATGTGGATCACTTTAGAATTTTTGGATGCATTGCATATGCTCATGTCCCGGAACAAAAAAGAAAAAAACTTGATGACAAGGCTGAAAAATGTGTCTTTCTAGGTGTAAGTGATACATCTAAAGCATATAAATTATTTAATCCACTGACGAAAAAAATTGTGGTTAGCAGGGATGTTGTTTTTGACGAAGAAAACACTTGGGATTGGAATATGCAGCAGCCTACCGAAGTTCTTTGTGATATTGATTCTGAACAAGAGCAAATTTCAGCATCTAGTATGCCTGAAAATTCGTCCATTGCAACTTCTTCAGCTAGTCAATCCTCGCCAACAGTAGTTGGAGTTAACGAAGAAGAAACTCAATCTCTTCGTCGTGTTAGAAGAAGGCCTACTTGGATGGAAGATTATGAGGTAACTGGAATTGAAGATCCAATTACTCACTTTGCTTTGTTTTCAGAATGTGATCCCGTGACTTTTGAGAGTGCTGTCAAAGAAGAAAAATGGCGAAAAGCAATGGATGCTGAAATTGATACAATTGAGAGGAATGATACTTGGGAGTTAACTGATCTTCCAAATGGACACAAAATCATTGGTGTGAAGTGGGTGTTTAAAACAAAGTTAAAGGAAAATGGTGAAATTGACAAGCACAAAACACGCTTGGTTGTCAAGGGGTACAAGCAACAATATGGGATTGATTATACAGAAGTTTTTTCTCCTGTTGCGAGACATGATACAATCAGGTTGGTGGTTGCATTGGCTGCACAAAATTCTTGGCCTATTTACCAGCTAGATGTCAAATCGGCATTCTTGCATGGGTACTTAGAGGAACAAATATTTATTGAACAACCCCCTGGTTATGAGAAAGTTGGAAATGAGCATAAAGTTTACAAATTGAAAAGGGCACTTTATGGACTAAAACAAGCCCCTCGAGCTTGGTATAGTCGCATTGAGTCTTATTTTCTTAAGGCTGGTTTTATAAAGTGTCCTTATGAACATACACTCTTTGTTAAGATTGGTGATGAAGGAAAAATGCTTATTGTTTGCTTATATGTAGATGATCTTATATTCACTGGAAATTGTGATGTTATGTTTGAAGAATTTAAAAAGTCTATGATGAATGAGTTTGAAATGACTGATCTTGGTATGATGCATTACTTTCTTGGCATAAGTGTAGCACAATCAAGTGATGGAATTTTTATTTCTCAAAATAAATATGTGGAAGATATTCTAGACAGGTTTCAGATGAAGGATTGTAATCCTGTGCACACTCCAGTTGAATGTGGCTTGAAGTTACATAAAGATCATGGAGGAAAGAAGGTTGACAACACCTTCTACAAACAAATTGTGGGAAGTTTGATGTATCTCACTGCAACAAGACCAGACATAATGTATTCTGTGAGTTTAATTAGCAGGTATATGGAAAATCCTACAGAAATACATTTGTTGGCTGCCAAGAGAATCCTTCGCTACTTGCAAGGAACAAGAACTTTCGGGATATTTTACAAGAAGGGTGTAAAATCTGATTTAGTGGGATTTACTGACAGTGATTATGCAGGAGATCAAGATGACAGGAAGAGCACATCAGGTTATGTTTTTATGATTGGTACAGGTGCTATTTCTTGGGCATCGAAGAAGCAACCAATTGTCACTTTGTCAAGCACAGAAGCTGAATTTGTTGCTGCTACAGCTTGTGCATGCCAAGCCATTTGGCTAAGGAGAATTCTTGAAGAACTTCACTTTAAGCAAGGAGGAGCAACTTTAATTTATTGTGACAATAATTCTGCAATTAAATTGTCAAAGAATCCAATTTTACATGGGAGAAGCAAGCATATAGATGTGAAGTATCATTTCTTAAGGGATCTTACAAAGGCTGGTATAATTGATCTTATTTTTTGTAGAAGTGAGGATCAAGTTGCTGATTTGTTTACAAAGCCTCTCAAATATGTTGCGTTTCAAAAGCTCAGGGGATTACTTGGCATGTGTTCCATGGAGAAAGTCAAAGGATTTGGAGTAAACTGATTTTTTCAAGAACATCACTTTAAGGGAGGGAATGTTAGAGTCTCTTTGTTTTTTGTCCGTTAGAAAATTCAATGGTCTTTTAAGTTTGATGTAACGGCCATGTGCTGCACTAAAGTTGTTTGATGAGTCTTAACGGTATCATAATGAGTCAGTTTTGGGTAGTATAATGAGTCATTAAGTTAGAGTTTATTTGGGTGTAATGTGTCTCTTAATGTTATGTTCTTCAGTTTTAGTTTCTGGTTTATATTAAGTTTGAGTTGTATTCCCTCTTCAAACATTGTGAGTTATATTTCTGTATCTTAATTTTTCTCTATCAGTTAACACCCCTAGTTAGTAGTAAGAGTTTTTGGTAGTTAGAATATCCTCACTCTTACAACTGTTATTTTTTAATATATAGCTTTATTACTTGGCATATTTTTTTTTTAATACAATACGGTATTTTTTAAAAATAAAAGTACGAATACATGTATCCAACTCAATACATTTTTTTTTTATATTTGAAATTTTTTTCATCACTTTTAATTTTTTTTTCCGTAACATTGAAAAAAAAAATTCTTTTTAAAAAAAAATGTACCCATTGATTTATTCGTTATCTCGTATTCCAGAAATACGGAAACAAAAATAATTCCACGGTCTAACTACCAAATGAAAATGGAATCAATGTATATATCTCGCAGACAAAATATGTCATAGTAGACCCATTGACGGATATATAAGCCACGCGATTATCGCCGCACATAATATGTATTTTTTATTTTTTTTGTCTTCTCTTCCAAGAAATATCTAAGGGAGCGTTTGATTGAGGAGAAATTTTTTGAATACTAGAAAAATATAATTACTAGAAAAATGGTTGGAAAGTGAATTTGGTAGAAAAACGTAAAAAGAGTTGTTTGGTTGACCAAAATATTATCAGGAAAATTTATTTAAATTTGCAAAATCTATGTTCGGGATAAACTTCGCACCTGGTTTTTCATCTCAAAATATCACATCTCAAGTGGTATTCTGTAAAAGTGAATTTCATCCAAAAATCAACACAAAAGTCATTTTTCCATCTATCCTATTTGCCTAGTATTTTTTTTCAAAAACCTGAACCAAACGTGATATTTTCCAATATCCACTTACACTTTCCCATCAATCCAAAATAAATCTTCTACCAAGCACTATCTAAGAGGATAGATGAATTTGATTATTTTAGAAGAAATAATTATTTTTCCAGGATTTATTACACAAACTATTTTAAATTTAGAATAAAACTAATTCAACCATATACTAAATGTGGATCATTCAAAAAACTTCAAATTTTTTTATAAAATTTATTACTGTTCCAATTTTTTTTTTATATCATTGTTAATGATTTTTTTATATGGGCTCAATTTATATTTATTTATGAACTTAATATCTAAATTTACCTTTTACAGTATGAGTAAATATATTTTTGTAAAATACCAGTGTGTGTTGGTATAAATAAGTAAAAGTTGTTCGAGAATAATTTCTAGAAAGAATAATTTCTAGAAAGAATAATTTCTTGTCTGCATGTAAAAAAATACTCTGAAATAATTATAAAGTAATAAACTAAAAATATACAGCACAAAAATTCCTTGGTAGAAAGAAAGAAAAAATTATTTCTCTTCATCGGATTGGTCGGAGTGAGTCATTCATTGCACTTGTCAAATGGGTAGTGGCTGTAACGTGTCATCCCAGGAGCCTGCTGCACATATTTTGCTATGAAATGTTTTCTGCATGTAATTATGTAAAAGTAATATAGAAAAAAGTTATTAACATTTAGTATTAGATATACTAAATAAGAAAAATAAAATATTTGTCCCTTAAACCAATAATTTTTAATAACATTAAAATATTTAATAATAAATAATTTATGCTTATTGATAATGTTTTAAATGTGAGTTTAAAAGATTTAATTTAATTTAGATGGTAAAGTAGAATCACTTTTCGAAGTGTTAATGTATGTATTTTTTTAAAACTTTAATAAATCTGCTTCCACTCAGCAAAAAAATTAAAATTTTCAATTTTTTCAAAAAGTTATTTTACCCTTTGCAGAATTAATTTTTATTACTCTAAATATCAACCAAACATTTTTGATACTCTAGCAATACTGAATTCTCTCGGTGAATCACTTACTAGTTACTACCCCTTCTTTATTAGTAATGACACATTTTATTACTTTAGGTGAAGGAGTATCGGAACATCGATCAAAATGTTATTATTCATCAATTTTTTTATCTAAATATCACGTGAATAGTGTTATTTTTCAATATGTCATTTGAGCAAATTTGTTGGGCACTGTAGCAAACTCAGTTTACTGACGTGTCACGTTTCTAATGGATAACAAGTATAAAGTTTAAAAAAAAGGTACCAAGTTCGCTACATTGTATTCCAACCAAGTTCGCTACCCCGTGTAGCGAATTTGGTGTCCACTAAAAATGTGACACATCAGCAAACTGAGTTCGCTACAGTGTCCAACGAACTTGTCCACGTGACATATTGAAAAAATAACACTGTTCGTGTTGAGATATATAGTCCCACATTGGTTGGATGTGCAACTAATGTGGAATTTATAAGGCCTTAGACACTCCCAACCTTTGAGCTAGCTTTTGGAGTGGTGTAGTCGCCTCCCACTTGTAGAATTTCTTAGCACAGGTAGTATGGTGCTAAACGAGCCAGAGGCCTTAATGGGCCTTTGCCTCGGCTCGTGAAGACCTGAGCTTACATGTCTAAAATTGATTGTTGGATCCATGCTTGGACTTGTATAAAAGCTCGTTTAATAAAAAGGCCTCAGGCTCCAATTCAAAAGCTCGGCCTTAGAGCCTCTCAGGCTTGCCTAATATATTTTTTTTATATTTTTTATACTACTTGTGATAGCACTCTCTCTCTTCTCAATTCATTTCATCCCATTTTATTAATTAAACAGACTTTTTGAATGATTTTATTTTATATTATGCTATTTGGATATACATTAAATTTATGAATATTTATGGAATTACTAGTGCTATTGATTGTAGATTTTGTTTGGGTACATTTTTGTTGTCTTGTTTTTTTAAAATAGGCTAACATGCTAAACCAGACTTTTATTTTTTGTAAATGAGCCAGGTCACAGGCTGATATTATATTCGTAACAGGTAACAGGCTAAAGCCAGTCTGACACATTTGAACACAGGCTCAGCCCGTTAAGACCAAAGCTCGGCTCGTTAACACCCCTAACAGGTAGACTGGGCATGTTACATCATCCACTCTTCAAGCCCAATGGACTCTCGTGTGAGGGGGCGTGTTGAGATATATAGTCCCACATTGGTTGGATATGCAACTAATGTGGCCTCTATAAGGGCCTTGGGCACTCCCACTCTCTGAGCTAACTTTTGGAGTGATGTATTTCAAAATTATTTACAATTCGCGTGACATTTAAATAAAAAACTTGATAAACAATGACATTTTGTTTACTCTTAAGGAGTATATGCTTCTATCTGCACAAACATTAAATCCTTCTTAATATAACATAATTTTCTCCACTTTTATGCTTGGATACTACTCTAAGAATTGCTATAGTCTTTTTCGTTTTTTTATAAAGAAAGAAAAGGACCCTTATTTGCTTTTGCAAATAGCCACTTTATTACGGATTCTATTCTCCTCTCTGGTGCGAATCAAAAAGAAATTTATTGTTCATTGGGTTTTCCACTTTTCCTTGTTTTCCTATGATTTCATTAACTTGTAAAAATTAATGTTTACTTATTTTACATAAAAGGCAATATTTTTGGGGTTCAATAATTAAGTTTCATTTTGTATTTAAAGTTTCGTAATAATGAGTTGGAAGAGTGGGTGGATTAAGTGTCAGAAGGTCTCCTCAGTGGACTCCAGACTCAGCAGTCAACACAGACATATGTTTTATGGTTTCGATTTTCTCGTTTTGGTTACGAAAATATCTCAAGTGATTGATATGGATGTATTGAATTTTTAATGTATTTTTTATTCCTAATACAACACGTGTGTTATTTTTATTAAATCATTGTTATATTTAAATAATTTGATAAAAATAAGACATATGTTATATCGTGAACGAAAGATACCCTGAAAATTCAATTCATTTGTCACACCGGAGAAATTTTCGTTCTATACACTACAGACATATATTGTATGGTTCACAACTATTAAAAAAAAATGCTGTAAAAAAAAGGAAAGAAAATCGAAGGATGACTAGGAAAAACCAAATTTCCTACACAGAGATGTTTTGCTCATGTTTTATAATCTAAATCAGAGAGATTTATGATGTTTTATGTTTTTGTGAAACTACAACACTTGCCACTTTTTACCCAACAAAATTTCAATTTTCGAGTGTTAAGTAGAAACTGAGAGAGAGAGAGAGAGAGAGAGAGAATAATTGACACCCAAAGCAAAACCCTTTTGAAGTTCAGTTCAACTTCCCTGAAGGGAAAAGAAAAAGAAAAATGAAGGTTTGGAGATGGTCAGTGACAGTGAGTTTGTTTGTGGGGTTTGTGTTGTTGCCGTTGTCAATGGCGAGATTCGTGGTGGAGAAGAACAGCTTGTCGGTGACGTCGCCGGAGAAAATCAAAGGCAGACACGATAGTGCTATTGGCAACTTCGGGATACCTCAATACGGAGGTAGCATGGCCGGGAACGTGGTGTACCCCAAAGATAACAAGAAGGGTTGTAAAGAGTTCCATGACTCTGGGATTTCCTTCAAATCACGCCCTGGTGCTCTTCCCACCATCGTTTTGCTCGATCGCGGAAGTGAGATTTTTATTATTTATTTTCTTGCTTCCCTTCTTCTTCTATTTTCTTCTTTCATGTTATGCTTTGATTTTAAGATGATCTCATCGATTCATTCTTCTTCTTGTTACTCAGCTAAAGTTGGCTGCTTTTGTTAAGCCTCGGAGAATATGCTTCTTCCTGTTTGCTTACTCACTTCACTTCATTGATTGTCTTGCTAACAAAGAATTATACTCTTAATTAATTTTGATTTACTCGTCAGATGAACATTTGCTTTTTTCTTTCTTTTTGAACGAAAGAAAAAAAAAAAAAAAACCCTATAGTTGTCCCATTAGTTTATTTGAATGGTTTGATACTTAAACAGATGTCGTTAGGTTTTTTAGATAGTTGAATTCCTAGAAATTTGAATTCTTGATTTTGGTTTTACACATGCTTGTGGCCCTATACGTATGACCTAGTCTTGAAATGTTATCTCATGGTTGTGTTCTTTGTGGTTTGTTGTATTCCTTTGCAGATTGCTTCTTTGCTTTGAAGGTCTGGAATGCCCAGAAGGCCGGGGCTTCTGCGGTTCTTGTTGCAGATGATATTGAGGAACCCTTAATAACTATGGACACTCCTGAAGAGGATGGATCATCTGCAAAATACATAGAGAACATAACAATACCATCTGCTCTTGTTGGAAAAAGTTTTGGTGAAAAATTGAAGGATGCCATAAGTGGCGGGGACATGGTCAATGTAAATCTTGATTGGAGAGAGGCTGTCCCGCACCCAGATGCTCGCGTGGAGTACGAGTTGTGGACCAATAGCAATGATGAGTGTGGAGTTAAATGTGATATGTTGATGGAATTTGTGAAGGATTTCAAGGGTGCAGCACAGATTCTTGAGAAAGGTGGTTACTCTCAGTTTACACCCCATTATATAACTTGGTACTGTCCTCACGCATTCACATTAAGCAAACAATGCAAGTCCCAATGCATAAATCATGGAAGATATTGTGCTCCGGATCCTGAGCAGGACTTCAGCACGGGTTATGATGGGAAAGATGTGGTTATTGAAAATTTAAGGCAGCTATGTGTTTTCAAGGTGGCTAATGAAACCACAAAGCCTTGGGTGTGGTGGGACTATGTCACTGATTTTCAAATTAGATGCCCAATGAGTGAGAAAAAGTACAATAAGGAATGTGCAGATGCCGTCATTAAATCACTGGGTGAGTGAATCGTCATTGCTTAGTGCTTATTATGTTTTCTTGCGGTGGTTGGTAAAGACTTTTCAAATATGTTAATTCAATATCTGCAGGTCTTGATATTGAAAAGATTGAAAAGTGCATGGGAGATCCAAATGCCGATACTGAAAATCCTGTTTTGAAAGAAGAGCAAGATGCCCAAGTATTTGTCTTTTATAATTGCTATTAGTTTGTTACATTTAATTCGTTGTATCAGGATTGTTATATATAGATGCTTAACAAATTTAATTTTTGTAGATTGGGAAGGGATCGCGAGGTGATGTTACGATATTGCCCACTCTTGTTGTCAATAATCGACAATATCGAGGTTTGTATAGTATGCTTGTTTGATAGGTAGCGATCTGGATTTCCAATTCTAAAAGGAGTCTTTACAGGAAAATTGGAGAAAGGTGCTGTTCTAAAGGCTATTTGTTCTGGGTTTGAGGAAACTACTGAACCAGCTGTTTGTTTGAGCAGGGGTAAATATTTACTTTCTTTTGGTACAAGGGAAACATACTTAATAGATTTGTTGGTCCTGGGCCTGATTCTGAGGCGCATACTTTTCTGGGCAGATGTGGAGACAAATGAGTGCTTGACGAACAATGGTGGTTGTTGGCAGGATAAAGCAGCTAACATCACTGCATGCAAGGTATTTATCTGTGTGAAAACAACTATCTAATGAGAGAGCAATGCTGGTTTATAGTTTTCTATGTTCTTACATATGTGTATATCTCCTTAGGATACATTCCGAGGGCGAGTATGTGAATGCCCACTTGTTGATGGTGTGCAGTTCAAAGGAGATGGCTATACAACTTGTGAAGGTTAAAATGCTTTAAACTTTACTTTTCTGTCTGCATAATTTACTTCGAAGAGGATTTGCTATCACTGTTTCATGTTTATTGCCTTCACTTCTATGCTGTGCATAACAGAGTGTGGTGATCCTTTAGTTGTAGAACATTCGTGGTTCTTTTTATTCCATGTGCATTCATAGGTTCATATAACTAGTTTCTTCTCGGTTTGCAGCCAGTGGGCCTGGGCGTTGCAATATAAACAATGGAGGCTGTTGGCATGATGCAAGGAATGGACATGCATTTTCTGCTTGTTCAGTTAGTAACTATTATGTTTCTTGACCCAACTCCACTCGTTTTATCTCCAATAAACTTTTATTTTAATGGTTGAAGTTTTGTTGGTTTGTAAACCCCATATTAGAAACTGATTTCTTGCATAAATTGTTGTGGGAACAGGATGATGGAGGTGTTAAATGCCGGTGTCCTACAGGGTTTAGAGGTGATGGTGTCAAAAACTGTGAAGGTTAGGGATACATATATTATTTCTGTCACTATTTTTTTTTTTCCTGCAGCAAATCCTTGTAGCTTATTGAGTTATCTGATCAGCATGGTAATTACTATACACACCATGAATAGAATCCTGGATTCTGTTTTTAATACTTATAGCAATTGTGAGTGGATATGTTCATTCTTGAATGTCTTCTATAAATGTCTGTGAAGTAGTAATGGGATCCTTGTAGCTTATTGAGGTAGTTATCTTGATCAGCATGATAAATACTATATTCACCATGAATGGAGTCCTGGATTCTGTTTATTATACTTTTATTAATCAAAAGAGTGATTATGTTCATTTTTGAATTTCTATAACTATGTATGAAATATTAATGGGACTGTTTTATATTATGACTTAACAGTTAGTACTTAATGCAGGAACCTGGGTCAAAATTGTCTTCCTCCCTCTTTTATGCATAATATGTAACATGCTCTGAGTTTGTTTGATTAGAGAGACATATTGCAGTCTCAGTAAGTAAACGTTTGCATCTATGTATATCGTACTCATATAAACCGATATTTAAATTCATATCACCGGTTAAGTAAGTGTGGAGTCTTCGTAGTCCATGGGTTTTAACAAGCATTGTGAACTTGATGATATCTTGTGATTTTTTTCTGCATGACTGAAAAGATAAATAAATAAATGAATATCTGAAGTTGAACTTCTGTTTCATCTTTACAGACATTGATGAATGCAAAGAGAAGAAAGCTTGCCAGTGCCCCCAATGTAGCTGCAAGGATACTTGGGGAGGCTATGAGTGCAGTTGTAGTGGAAATCTTCTGTATATTAAGGACCACGATACCTGCATAAGTGAGTTGAATACGCTAGACTTGTTTTACTTGCACCTACATTTGCATATGCTTGTTATAATGTTTTTTTTTTCCATGTCCAACATAATCTACAGGTAAAACTGCTAGTCAGGGAAGATCTACTTGGGCTGCTTTTTGGGTCATTTTAATTGGCTTAGTTATGTCTGCTGGTGGGGCATTCCTTGTGTACAAATATAGAATAAGGGTAAGCTCTGCTTCATTCTCTCATTTTGTTTATGTTCTTGGATGCTAAATCTCTATAGCATTATAGAGTGCTGAGTTGCCCATCAATCCAAATGTGTAACAAACCATTCCCCATTAAACCTCGATTAGCGAGGGTAGAGGTGAGGGCAATCTGTGTATGCAACCTTACCTTTGTATGCAAAAAGGTTGTTTCCTGGATTCGAACTTGTGATCTTTCCGTCACAAAGGAGTAGCTTTACTGCTGCTCCAGGCTCACCCTCTTCCAACAATCCACATATGTATAACTGAAAAATTGCCCAAATAAAGACAAGTGATTTTCGTTCGTAATTTGCTTTATTGTCTTATAGGGTAAAATTTTAATGGTAATTTTGTTGGTGGTTTTGCAGCAATACATGGATTCCGAAATCAGAGCAATCATGGCACAATATATGCCCTTGGACAGCCAAGCAGAAGTTCCAAATCATGTCGATGATCAAAGAGCATGAAAGGTAAAACAAGTCAGTCTCTTGTGATATCATGGCGTGCAGCGTGGGTGTGGCTCTTCCCGTGCCCCCTCTGAGCCATTTATAATTCTGAGAAATGAATTTAATAGACTGTATCGTATGGACAATAAAAGATTGACAATTAGAATGTTGTCCTACCTCCTGCGTGCGTTTTTTGGTTGGGAATGTATCATTTTGGATACTTGTAAAGGAAGACTGAGGTATTTCACTAGGTTTTAGGATTTCTGTTTGCCAAACGTCTTGTTCCACGCACTAGATTGTAACTTATCGTGCTGTAGTACAGGCCAGTTAACATCCTAATGTTATCCTATTGCTCTGTAAATTGTTCTTCCCTTTTTTACCACTTTATTTGTGAGTTGCTATGCATTAGTCATTTCTATCATATATTAGATTTACAACCCTACTGCCCCAATACGCGGTACTAACCATATTTATGCAGTAAATACATCAGAACAGCCGACATAGTGTCTTTTGGTTTATGAAACAGACTTTCTGCTCTGTAATAATCAATACAAGGGATGGTTGTCCTTGTTTGTAGATTAAATTGTGGTTATATATTAGGTAAAGCTTGTCTTTTATTTTTTGTTTGAATGACTTACACCTCTCTTGAACTTTCTTCAGGAATAGTGGAAGGTGAAATATGTAAATGTTCTCAATTGGTTGAAAATTACTTGAAATCCTTAATTAGAAAATAAAAAAATAAATAAGATTCTCAATTAGTTGGAGGATAAATGTTGATAGTGGCGGATCCAGAATATTTTTTGGTTGGGTGAAAATAAATTTTTTATATTATAAACAAAAGTAAATACAATAAAATATGAATCTCATATAAAAAGCTTGAAAGAATTTTATTACAAAATTCAACGTCAGTTCACTTTTAAGCTCTGCTCTATTACGTGTTTTCACATGTTTAAACTCTTCTATAATTAAATTTGTACTAAAATTCAAAATAATTTATTTTTAATATATGTAATCAGAGAATCATCACCCAATGGGTGCAGCTCAGTTGGTAACTTGGCGCTGAGTTAGTGAGGTTGGATATGTGTTCGATTCCCGCTGAATGCATTCTTGGAGAGGGGGCTGAACCTTTAGCCATCACTGTTTCCCCGCATTCCGGATTAGTCCCATAGCCGGCTCAAAGAGTCGAAGCTCGTGGGGATACCGGAGGGAGCCAACTCGTCTCAAAGAGATAATTAGGGTTGGGTAACTCCAAAAAAAAAAAGAGAATCATCAAGAAATTGTGAAAAAAATAATAATCTATAAACCTAAGCCTTAATTTCAATAAACACAAGAGCTAGGGGAGCAGATAAACACACCTATGGTGATTTGTTTGCAATAGGCAAGTTTTTTTTTTTTTTTTTTGTAATTATGAATATTTAATAATTTTTATTTTTGGTACCAAATCTTATAAGAGCAGCTAAACACTCCTACGGTGATTTGTTTGCAGAAAGCAAATTTTGTTGTTGTAATTATGAATATTTAATAATTTCTATTTTTGGCACCAAATCTTAAATAATAATTATTTAGATACATGAAGTTTTCTCATCACTATTCACACTTGATTATTTCTAACATATTGTTGGGCCTTAAAAAATGTGAGATTTTTTCCGCAACATCTTTGCTTTGAATACGAGTCCCCTAGGTCCACATTCTTTGCTTTGACATAATCAAACTCAAAAAACTTTAAGGTCGTAAGTTTATGGGTCTTTACATTTATATGGTGTCACATATTCCATTCTTAATTAATATGAATTTTTTTTATTCAATCATTCACACTTCGATTCCTCGACCCTCTGAGCAACTGGTTTCATAAAATCAGCTTCCTCAGCTGTGTACACTCTCCATTCTTCAGAAAACTGCTCAGCAGCCTCCATTTTCGTTCTTTGGACGCCTATCAGAGAGAGTGTTATTGTAAAGGAAGCTTCACTAGTTTAAATGCTTCAATGGAAAAGTTGGATCAGTGCTCTATTTATACTCAACAAATAGAAACAATGTTCTACTAGGGATTGACTTCATCCATATGAAAATATCAGAATTCATAATTGCCAATAATTAGCGTCTGACAAAGCCTCAATGCCTTCAAATCAATTTGAACAGGTCTTATGCCTCAGGAGGATCCAGTTTAATTACTTGGCATAGAATAGAAATATTAACCGTAAGACAGATTGAAAATTCCACCAGCGTGTGAGAGAGAAACAGGGTATTTAAGTATTGCTAAAAGAGAGTGAGGAGATTTGGAAGGTTGAAAGAGGAGATAAAGAAAGAGAATCGTGAGACGTGGGTTATGCGTTGAAAATGAAAATGACGTAGGCTTGAGATCGTGGTGATGAGTCTCACTCTCAAATTCTAAAACTGCTATTGAACCAGACAGCATTATCTGTAACTGGAAATTTTGTCCACTCTTGAGCTGTTAAAAACCTACCACATTCGACTTTACGTGGATGGATATATATGATACCACTCCAGATCCTTCAGCCTAGTTCATACAGTTTTAGAGATTTGCCTATCACTTTCTGTTAACGCTGAGTTGGTAAACAAGGCTATATATCTATATATGCAGTACTGGCTAGAATTTTTTTAAAATTTTAATCAATTATAACATTATATAAAAGATAGTTTCCTTCACGCTTGGTATTGATCTATTGTCTTAGTGGCAACTGGACCACAGTATATATATCCTTTCTGATTGATCCACATCAATTTATAAGCTTTCTTGTGTTTTTGTACACCAGTTTACATACATGTCTTAGCTCAGGCTACATTGTCTGTGAATCAGTGAAATTCCCTGAATCAGTGAAATTCCCTTGAGAAGATACAAATTTTGGGTACACTTCACATATTTTGGCTTTTCAACGATCTAAGGTAAAAATTATTTAAGCTTGATACCAAAACAAAGTTATTTAAAAATGTTTGCATTGAACATAATACTTTATAACATTTAGTTATTTTATCATGTCTAGTATAAATTTTTTAAAAATAGGAAAAAAAAAAAAATAAGGTAATATTTTTATAGTTATTAATAAAAATATTTCTTAAACCAAAGAGCCTTTTGATTCAATGGAATTTTTAGTAGATTTATTTGTTGAGTTGATATTTGATGTTCCAAGCACTTGGGAGAGTATTTGATGTTAAGAAGAGGTGAGAGTGGAAAATTGGAGGAAGAATTGGGCCACAGGTTGATTTGTTGTACTGGACTATCGCCTAATTGAAATGATTGTCAACCTTTATAAAAACCATTCTTCAATTGTACCAAAAAAAAAAAAAAAAAAAACCATTCTTCAAAGAAATAAACCGACTAATTGTCAGTACAACTTGAACGTGGTCGGCTATGTAGCACCGATACGACACGCGACACGTGACACGACACGACACGACACTCCGACACGTCAATTTTAAAAAATTATGAATTTCGACACGTTGAGACACATTTTAATATTAAATAATTTTTTAAATTTATATAGTGTATATTTCATTTAATATTTAATAATTTAACAAAAAAATGAAACTAAATTAATAATACCCATCAACACGTTATAAAGATGGAAGCTTTAATAAAAAAAATAAGAACTGGGATGAGATAGAGATATAATATCAGATAGAGAGATCAAATCATATTAGAAAGAGAGATCAGAGAGAAGGAGATACAACAAGAGCGTAATAGGAATTAACAACAATGATGCTGAGATGATCTCTTGTCTATTTAAGGGAAAAAAAGACAAAAAAATAAAATTGATATGATCAAGTGGAAGCTTTATTAATATATTTTAATTTTTTTTAAAAAAAAAATTAAAAAAAATTACGAAAATGCCATTTGACCGTGTCAGACACGGTCAAATTTGCTTGTCGGAATGGTCAACGTGTCGGAAAAAGTTGATCACGTGTCTGACACCGTGTCGGAGCGTATCGCCGTGTCGGAGCGTGTCGGTCACGACTCTCCCTGTTTTTACAAGTGTTCGTGCTTCCTTGGTGGTCGGTACAAGGAATAGGCTACTGATAAATACATGAGGTGATAAATACATATTAGCATATATATTTTATATTTCTGTATTTTCTGTTTACCTTTTCCATTTATTGTAATTAGTTTTCTAGATGCTGAGTTGTCATTCTGTTGTAATTGGATTTCTAGAAGCTAGTTTGTTATTCTGTTTGAGGTGAGCGGTGCCTGTGTGAAGAAGGTGCTGGATTCACGCACCTTTCGGTTATGCAAATGCCTATATCTCTTGTAATTTCGTTTCCTTTTTCAATCAATGAAATATGCAGTTTTACATTTTAGTATGCTTTCTTTCTCTCAGTCACAGAAAGCTAATATGGTATCAGTGAATTTTTTTCTTTGAGCCTTAATCTATGGCTCGTGGTAACAATACAAATCGCCCTCCGCCAGCGGACAATTCCTCTGGTTCGTCTTCTTCGATGGATGATTCATCGAGTCCTTATTTTTTTACACAATGGAGATCATCCTGGATTGGTTTTGGTCTCACATCACTTAACTGGTTCGAATTTCAGTTCTTGGCACCGTGCGATGCTTCTGGCGTTAACAGCGAAGAACAAATTGGCCTTCGTTGACAGTACAATTTTACGTCCTCCTCCTCAGGACCTTCTCTTTTCTTCATGGAATCGTTGCAATTCCATGGTTATATCCTGGATATTGAACTCTGTTACCAAAGAGATTGCTGATAGTCTCCTTTATTTTTCTACTGGATATGAAGTTTGGTCCGATCTGAAGATTCGCTATTCTCAGGCAAATGGCCCACACATTTTTCAGCTTAAATAACGAATCTCTTCCCTGTGTCAAGGTTCTCTTGATGTCAATGGTTATTACACCAAATTGAAGTCTCTTTGGGATGAATTACAAGATTACTTACCTCTTCCTTCATGCACTTGTGGTGCTCTTCGTGAAGTGGGTACTGGTAGAGAACAGGATCATATCCTGCAATTTCTCATTGGACTCAATGAAAGTTTCTCCTCTGTACGTGGTCAGATTCTCTTACTGGACCCTTTGCCTGCTCTTGCGAAGGTCTTCTCCATGGTTCTTCAAGAAGAACGTCAGCGTCAGCTTTCCGTTGTTTTGCCAGCTCCGTTGATTTCTGAGGTTCCTCTCCTTAATTCATTTGCTTCTTCGCAGCCCTCTGTTCCCACGGCAGCTGCCGTTCAACGCCGTCCCAAGGCTATATGCACTTTTTGCAATCTTACTGGTCACACACGTGACAAATGCTTTAAGTTACATGGGTACCCACCTGGGTACAAACCACGGGTCACTAAGCCCAATTTCATTCCTAACCCAGCCCAAATCCACTCGGTTCAATCTTTCCCGTCGAATACCAATTCCCATTCTCACACTCCCAATTTACAACCATCACCACCTGAATATCCTCTTGCCTTTACGCCAACCCAATACAACCAGCTTCTTGCGCTGATACAACAGAGTTCTGCTCCATCAACTTCCACTCCTTCTGTCACCGAATCATCTCCTTCAGTGGCGAGTTTTTATGGTAAGTCTCCACTTATTCTTCCTTCTTCTTGTTGGGTTTTGGACATCGGTGCTACGCACCATGTTTGCCTTTCCATCAACTTATTTTCTTCTTTTTCTTCTTCCAAATCTTTAGTTTCTTTTCCTGATGGGTCTTCTGCGATGGTTACCGCCACTGGTTCGGTTTCCATTTCCAATTTTTTAACCCTAAAACACGTTCTCTGTGTTTCCTCTTTTTTCTTTAATCTTTTATCTATCAGTGCTTTAACACGGGATTCTCCTCTCCTTGCTCAATTTTTTGAATCTCATTGTCTTCTTCAGGACCGTGCTTCGGCAAAGACGATTGGGATTGCTAGAAGACACGGTGACCTCTACATACTTGACACCAAAAATCTTCTCCCTACAAATAATGTTCCCCATCCCATATGTTTTTCAATTCATGTTAAAGACCCAATTCTCTGGCACTCCAGATTGGGTCATCTCTCTGTTTCTGTTTTAAATTCAATGAAATGCTTGTTGGGTTTTACTGAAAATTTGTCTATTACACATCATTGTTCTATTTGTCCAATTGCTAAACAGAAACGTCTTCCTTTTATTTTAAATCCCAAATTATCTGCATCCCCTTTTGATCTTATACACTGTGATATATGGGGTCCGTTTCATACTATCTCTGTAGAGGGTTCTCGTTATTTTCTAACTATTGTAGATGATGCTACTCGATTCACATGGATTTATTTTCTAAATAAAAAATCTGATTTCAGTTCTGTTTTTCCTTCCTTTTATAATCTTGTTCACACACAATATTCTTTTCCCATCAAATCCATTCGATGTGATAATGCTCCTGAGTTTCACTTGTCAAGTTTTTTCTCTCTTAAAGGAATTCAAATTTTCCATTCTTGTGTGGAACGTCCCCAGCAGAATTCTGTTGTAGAGCGCAAGCACCAGCACCTTCTTAATGTGGCTCGAGCCCTCCATTTTCAATCAAACATCCCTTTGCAATACTGGCCTGAATGCATACATACTGCTGTTTATTTAATCAATCGAACCCCCTCACCTCTCCTTTCTTCCAAAACTCCCTTTGAGCTCCTTTGTCATAAGCCTCCAAATTATGATCATCTTCGTAATTTTGGTTGTCTTTGTTATAGCTCTACACTTCCCCACAGCCGTCATAAATTTTCTCCTAGAGCCCTACCTGCCATCTTCCTTGGTTACCCACCTGGCTTCAAAGGTTACAAACTTCTTGATTTGGAATCCAATAAACTTTACATCTCTCGTGATGTTGTGTTTTTTGAACACATATATCCGTTTCACTTGAAACCTTCTTCATCCTCTGTTGCTACTGAATTTTCCACCATACCTACACATTCCTCCTTGGCTAATTCATCCAAACCTACATCTGTTACCTCTAACCCATCTTCTTCTCGTCCTACACGGACTCATCACCCACCATCTCATCTTAATGATTATATTTGTTCCTCTTCTACCCTTCATCCTCTTTCTAATTGTCTTTCTTATAATCGTTTGTCTCCTTCCTATCTTGCCTTCATCAATTCTGTTTCTTCCCATTATGAACCTAATTCCTTTTCTACTGCATCTCAATTAATTGAGTGGCAAGATGCGATGAAAGCTGAGCTTTCAGCTCTTGAATTAAACAGGACTTGGTCCATTGTTTCTCTCCCACCTGGCAAGAAAGCTGTAAGCTGCCGATGGATTTACAAAGTTAAATATAAATCTGATGGTTCTCTTGAAAGGTATAAAGCCCGTTTAGTGGCTAAGGGATTTACACAACAAGAAGGTATTGACTTCTTAGAGACTTTCTCTCCTGTTGCCAAGCTTACCACAATTCGGGTTCTCCTTGCCCTTGCTGCCATCAACAATTGGTCTCTTGTACAACTAGACGTCAACAATGCATTTCTACATGGAGACCTTTTTGAGGAAGTCTATATGCATCTACCTCCTGGCTATTCTTCTACTCAATCTTCTTTGCCTCCCAATGCTGTCTGCCATCTTCATAAGTCCCTTTATGGTCTTCGACAGGCATCAAGACAGTGGTTTGCTAAATTTTCTACAACTTTGCTGTTTCTTGGGTTTATTCAATCTCAATCTGATCATTCTCTGTTTGTACGATCTTCTGGTGCATGTTTCATTGCAATTTTAGTTTACGTTGATGATATTATCATTGCATCTAACAACCCTCATGAAGTGCAGCTGCTTACTGATGAACTTCACAAAAAGTTTCATTTAAAAAATCTGGGTTCCTTAAAATATTTTCTTGGTCTTGAGGTGGCTCGTTCTACCAAAGGAATTTCTGTTTGCCAACGCCATTATGCTTTGGAAATTCTCAAAGACTCTGGTCTTTCTGGTTGCAAACCGAGGAGCACTCCTTTTGAAGTTGGTCTCAAGCTTTCAGCCTCTGATGGAGAACTCCTTCCTGATCCTTCTGTTTTTCGTCGTTTAATTGGCAGATTAATATACTTGACAATTACAAGACCAGACATTTGTTACAGTGTTAATTTTCTCAGCCAGTTCATGGCCTCTCCTCGTATCCCTCACCTCCAAGCTGCTCACAGGCTACTGGGTTATATCAAATTTTCTGTTGGTCAAGGCATCTTCTTTTCTTCTTCATCTATTATTCAACTAAATGCCTTCTGTGACTCGGATTGGGCCTCCTGTGTTGATAGTCGTCGCTCCATCTCTGGATTTTGTGTGTTTCTTGGGGATTCCATTATTTCTTGGAAATCTAAGAAGCAAGCTACCGTTTCAAGGTCCTCAACTGAGGCTGAGTATAGGTCCATGGCCCATGTCACATGTGAATTACTATGGCTGTTTTCTCTGCTTAAAGATCTTAAAGTTCTTCATTCTGGTCCTGCTCATCTGTTTTGTGATAATCAATCTGCTCTCCACATTGCTGCTAATCCGGTTTTTCACGAACGAACGAAACATATTGAAATAGACTGTCACCTTGTTCGTGAACACATTCTCAAAGGCACCTTGAAGACTTTTCCTGTCCCTTCCTCCAAGCAGTTAACAGATCTTCTCACTAAACCTTTACTCCCTTCCAAGTTTTCTGTTATGGTTTCCAAGATGGGTATTATCAATATCCATACTCCATCTTGAGGGGGCCTATTAGCATATATATTTTATATTTCTGTATTTTCTGTTTACCTTTTCCATTTATTGTAATTAGTTTTCTAGATGCTGAGTTGTCATTCTGTTGTAATTGGATTTCTAGAAGCTAGTTTGTTATTCTGTTTGAGGTGAGCGGTGCCTGTGTGAAGAAGGTGCTGGATTCACGCACCTTTCGGTTATGCAAATGCCTATATCTCTTGTAATTTCATTTCCTTTTTCAATCAATGAAATATGCAGTTTTACATTTTAGTATGCTTTCTTTCTCTCAGTCACAGAAAGCTAATAATACATGAGGTTAATCTCAGTACCATATATATAAAAAATGTCTAACTAACAACTACGCTCGCTAAATGCTCATAGACAACTTTTGGATCACATTCTATGATTTTTTGGATGGGCTTGTAAAAGCCTAATTAGTTTGATAATAGTCGTTTGAGAGAAAAAAAACAACAGAAAAACCTAGGTCAAACTACTCATTATATATATAGAATTTTAGATAAACACGGTATTTATATTTAATAGTAAATATGCTTGGCATATATTTTGTACTTGAAAAAAACTTACGTAATCCTACAAATGATGTCATAATTTATTTTATTTTATTTTTTCAAAATTGAGTGTAGCCATGCTAAACACCTTTGTTCTTAATCGGCCACACAAGTCTAATTCATTGGGCTAGCTGATAAAGCTCACATAAGAGATTACATCCCTCTAACTCTAGCGTGAGATATTTAAGCCCTCATCACAGAGAATTTCATTCCATAAGCATAGTACACCTCATGTACTAGGTGAGGAGAAAAGTTACGTACTAGGTTAGGAGAAAAGAAATTATAGTGCTGGTATACCATTATTTGGTGTTCTTTTTTTCTAAATTGAAAATTTTGTATGACATTTTTACTCTTATTATTTTGGGCTTTTTGACCACTATAGCCTTTTTTAATAATTAATTACCAAATTAATCTTATTTATAAACTATTTTGAAAATTTAACCTCTTCAGAAAACATAACACCAATATGCTCCTGTTTGACCGTTGACCATGAAGCCTACCCGGGTACACCCCTCCCTACCCGGGTATTTTTCGAAATCTTTTACCTACCCGGGTATATTTCTTGATCTGGAAAAAAGTTTGAATTATTTACCCGAGTAGGTAGGGGTGTACCCGGGTAAATAATCATACAGAAAATGAAATACAGCATCTCAGAAATTCAACTGTACACTATTAGAAATTAATGCAAAAATGTACAGAGCTGCATCATAAGCTCATATAATACACTAAATAAGATCACAAAAAGGAAGTGAAGCATACAGAAAACATCTTCTCAGTAACGACTTTCCTTAATGACTTTTTGTCACCGTTAGCTATTAGAGTATTTATCTGGAGAAAAAGAAAAGAAACTTCAACATTGGCCTTTCTCAAATTGTCCTAACTGAGAAAACTTCAAGGCAGTTTTCTCAAATTTATTCTCCTCGATGGTATAGCTCCCAAGTAACTATATCACTCTGAATTGGCCTTTCTTCAATGTCTTACTTCTTTCCAACAATACACCTCTCCAAATCTATTAAATGATATCAATCTTGCATCTATGTTCTGTCAAAGGAACTGCATGTAGCAAATCCTGGTACTCACAAGGCACGACAGAGGTGCAGAGCCAAAAAATAGATTAAGTATATTTGATTCATGTACACCATGGTAGAGTTGCAAATGGCAGAATGAGTCATAAGACAGAACACCATGGTGTTATTTGATTCATGTACCTGATTCTAACTAGTGGGTAAGGCTTTTGTTTTTGTTGTTTGTTGTTAGGAGAATGAGTAAAAGAAATAAAACCTTAGTAAAGGCTGCAAAAATGTAAAATACTGTCAGAAAGTCTTCATTTTCCCTTGTTGTTTGTTTTTTTTGTTTGTTGTTGGGAGAATGATTATTTACCCGGGTACACCCCTACTTACCCGGGTAAATAATTCAAACTTTTTTCCAGTTCAAGAAATATACACGGGTAGGTAAAAAATTTCGAAAAATACCAGGGTAGGGAGGGGTGTACCCGGGTAGGCTTCATGGTCAACGGTCAAACAAGGGCAGATTGGTGTTATGTTTTCTGAAAAGGTTAAATTTTTGAAATAGTTTATAAATAAGGTTAATTTGGTAATTAATTATTAAAAAAAGGCTATAGTGGTCAAAAAGCCTATTATTTTGCTTATTTTCATCTATGTCTTACTTTTTTTCTACTTTTGGCCAAGGTACACATGCAGCCGTCCACTATATCTTTTCTCATAGATGAGAGTGTTTCTTACATCTAATGGGATCCACAATATCAAAATAGTCATTGAACGGACACATTATTATATTTATTCCAATGCTATGCTATTATGGTACCCTACATCTCCCCCTTAATTTTCAACCTTCACTTGAGATATATTTATTGTGACACTCCATTGAGTTTAAGTTCATACTCCTACCTCATCAGTGGTGGACCCAGAAATTTTTTCTGTAGTGGGCTAAAAATTAAACATTTATTTCTCTCTTCAAACATAATATATGAGAGGCCAAAATATGAAAAATCAAATATTAGTTCCTTTCTTCAACCACAATATGTGGGAGGCCGAAACATCAATCCAGAGAACATAACTCATAAATAGCTCTTTTAACTTGTTATAGAGAGAAAAAAGGAGAGAGAGAGAGAGAGAGAGGAGAAAGATGTTATAGTAAAATCTACTATCAATTTGAAAAAACTACACATTTTTAACCCTTAAAATGAACATTTTTTATGCAAAGAAAACAAAGAAAAAGATAAGAGAACAAAGGTTTAGATTTCACAAAAAATATATACTAATTATTATAATCTAAATAGATAATTCAAAGCAGACCCCTCTCATTTCTTAACCTCTTTTTCTATTTACTCACTGCTAGCCCAACAAGAAAAAAAGCCAAAGATAAATTAGAAGAGACAGATTGACAAGAAGCACAATCACCAAAAACCTTTTGCCCCTCACTTCCCTCTCTATCACGAATCATCAGAAAAGGAGAGGGATCGAAAGAATAAGGTTCATTCTTTCATAAGACTCTCGGGCTTCTTATTTTTATTCATGGATGGGAAGATTTGTGCTAACATCTAAGCATAATAAAAGTTGAAACTGTAAGTTTCAAGTCGAGGTTTAAACTATAATTTAAGGGGAATGTTATATTTACAAACTTTTCGTTTAGAAACTCTTACAAACTATACTGTGTCTGACCGTCATACTTTAATCAAGAGTGTATAACTGGTCATACTTAGTGTAATTTGTAAAAAACATTTGTAAATAGATCTTTCTCCACAATTTAATGCTAATTGTTACCACCAGGTCTGTGCTAAAAGAATTTGAACTAAGAAAAACCTTGTAGCTCTATTGGTGGTCATTGATACTCCCAACATTGTGATGTAATCTTAAATAAACCTATTTTTTGTTAAAGCAAAAAAAGACAAGAAAGCATTAAATCCTGGATTTGATAATCGTGACTTTCTTTCTCTATCTCTTAACTCTCTCTAAAACCCCCAAACTAAACCCTGAGCATACTTTTCAATTCTACAAGATCTAATCATGGTACCATACTCTTTCTCATTCTTTTTTGTTTGTTCATTTCGTTAACTTTCTTGGAGGGAGAAAAAATGCAATCAGAGTTAGAGAGGTTTCAATAGATATAGTACCTGAGAATATAAAGAAGTTCTATAAACTCTTTGCGGTGGGAGAAAACTACTTCACATTAATGGAGATAAAAAATGGAAATTTCTTGCATTATACTTATGTTAAAACATTTCTTCACATTTTGAGGGGGATGGCCACCTACCTTAGCACCCCTCTGGGTCTGCCCTTGTACCTCATAGATCATTATACAAATAGCTAGACCCATATCACACCAACAATTCAAACTTTTTTTTTTAGATAGCTTTAATAAGTTATTATATATTTATTGATTACTAAATCCGAAAAATATTTATTGATTAGAAAGGCCCAATATACTTCTTTTATACATGTGTAAGAGATAAATTTATTTCCTATAACATGAGAAACATTAGACGAATTGACATAAGCATTTTGTGTCAGACTATAATCGCATGTTGACATAAATGGCACTATTGTCATTATTGTATAAAAAGAGAGAGGATAATTTAGCACATCAAAATAACAAAGAAAAAAAAGAAGAAAAAAAAAAAAAGATTACTTTCACCATGCAACGTGCCCTTAGATTATTCCCAGCTTTGATACCCATTTAACTCACATTAAAGCATTATTTATGTATACGTGGTGCTCAGTTTTGATGAAAATCGAATCGAGACTGTCAGTTTGAAGTTTGAGCCGAAAATCATGTTGAAAATCAATGTAGTATTCATGTTACGGAAGATTCCAAGACTAAATAATTAGTATGCCACAGTGCTCCTGGTTGTCATCGTAAGGAGTCATGGAATTAACTCAAATTGATGTCTCGTTGCTAAAAAATACAATATATGTAGTTTGTTTGATTTATTAATCACGACCACAATTTGCAGGATTCAATGCCATTTATTCAAATGAAATCAACAAAAACATCATAAAATGGCAGTCTCGGTCAATATATTGCGGTATCCTCTTTAATTGCTATTCAGTGATCTTCCTAAGGTTGTTTGCTTGGAGTAATATTGAGGTCGAGTCCAATGTTTATTCCATTGAAAGCAATGGGAGCATACATCCACAGATCGTCAGAACTCAGAAGCTGTTACAATCAAATCAAAATAATCAGTACTACCTATTGCCAAAACGAAATTTAAAATTGGATAATAAAATCTTAGTATAGAGCTAATGTTTACATGTTGGACAAGGAAGGTTTTCAAGTTACCTTAATTTGGAGTTGCAAAAACTTCACATACTGTACAGCTTCCTCGAGCATGGTGCTGATATCCACCTACATTTCACCCGGAAGCTTGAGAATTTGAGCATATTAACCTTTTGTTTAGTAATAGTTCATTATGCATTGAGAAAGCTATACGTACCTTGGTTCCATTAGGGACAAGATTTTGTAGGATTTTCAACCTTTCATTTATTCTTTGTCTTCTCCTCTGCACAATGCAAGAGATAATAACAAAGTCATAACCTTTTAGCCAATGTGCACATGCAATTTACTACCAACAGTATTAAAGAAAAGCCCTTCTTACTCTTGCATAAAGGCTCTGTGAATCGGTGGCAGGACATTTGTCAGCTCTTGATTTGGAATTTAATTTGAGAATTGCGGGATCTTTTGGGCTCAGGCTTGAAGACTCCTCTCTAGTTAGCCCCACAGAAGCATTAGAGTCATCCTCTGAGAAGCAACTGCTTGAGCTCCGTCCCTTTAGACAAGCACTTCTATCCTCTTCATTATTATTGCTCATTGAAGCAGATTTTGGATTCAGCTTTGACTTACCATTCTTCCTGCTGTTCTTTGAGACCTACATAACCATATCATTATTAAAAATATACTCAATATTCTGAATGAAAATCAAATTAGCAAGTAACAGATTTGAAATGCCTTCATTATTCTACCTCCATTGAGCTCTTAAATCTTTTTGCTGGGTTGCAACTTCTATCCTCTACCTCGGGATCAAAAACCCTGTTATCCTGAGAATTGTTTTCTGGGTGTAGACCTGACTCTTCATCTATATGTTGGCTTGAGTTGTCATTCCTTAGAAAACTATGTGGACTAATTTTGGCATCCCCCAAGCAAAAACCCATGGACATGGAGCCAAAGGAGTAGGTTCCACCACCATCAGTAGTGGAGCTACTCCCATGCGAGAAACTGAAAATATTAGTATTACTATTAGCAGCAGCTTTTGAAGGAAAATATGAATTGTTATTGATTCCTGTCACGCTCACTATTGTAGATTCATGGCCAATTAATGGAACATCAAAACTTGAACTTCCATAGAGATCCTCTGGGACTGAAACGGAATAGTTACCGCCAAGCAACTGAGTCATGAAGTGAGCTTCCTCAGCTGTGTAGAGTCCACTAAGAGAACTCCATTCTTCAGAAATCAACTCAGCAGGCTCCATTTGCTCTTGTTCTAGTGGTCTAGTATATATGTATTGTTGAAGAAACTTGATTTGTTTCAATGTTTACTTGAAATGGAAAGTGAGAGCAGTGCTAGTATATTTATACCCAACAAGGGATTGGCTTCTTCTTATGAAAAAGATCCCACTTCATAATTGGCAATAATTAGCATCTGAAACCCTGAAACAAAATTTGAACTAGTCCTTGATGGGAGGGACCACTCAGAGGATCCAGCTCAAGGTCTTGATCTCTGAAGTTGTAAATAGTATCGTAGAAGTTCCATATGTCTGTATATTTCTTATTTGGTTTAATATATAAATGAAATCTCCTCGTGTAGTTGACACAAGGATTACAATGAATACCTCTTGTATCTTGATAATTAACATGGTATCAGAGTCTCGTGTCCCGGGTTCGATCCTCACCGTCACCCATTTTATCTTGTGGAATTTCTTAGCACAGGTAGCTTGAGCCTGTTGCATCATCCACCTTTCAAGCCCAATGGACTCTCTTGTGAGAGGGCGTGTTGAGATATATAAAATCATTAATATAGCCTCACCCAACAAGCTTAAGCTTTTGGGTTGAATTGACTCTTTACATAGTATCAGAGTTTGAGGGGGAGTGTAGTTGTAAATAGTATCATAGAAGTCCCACATTGTGTATATGTCTGTATATTTCTTATTTGGTTTAATATATAAATGAAATCTCTTTCGTGTAGTTGACACAATGATTACAATGAATACCTCTTGTTGTATCCAATGCGGATTCGAATGAACAAAAAAAGAAACTTTGATAATTAACAATCTCCACTAAAATAGTAACCCTTGCACGGGGACAAGGCTTAATATTGTTCCGCAGGTGAGATATAGAAGCATAATGGTCAAACATTGCCAAATAAGACAGGAGTGAGATTTGTGCATTAGAGGAGAAAGAGAATGGGAATAAAACCTCTATCAATTTGAGAATTAAGTGGGGTTGGCCAATGGCCATGATCATATAATATAAGAATCATTAATTTGTTTGTCTGTAGTCTGACATTCTAAATACCTTTTTTAATCTGAATCTGATAGGGACATATTTGTCTGCCAACTGGATTCGCGTCTGATGGTTTAAAAATCAATCTAATTCTCTTCAACTCAAGATTGTGTTTTGTTGAGGATTTTAACCTACATTATATAAATTGAGTGATCAGCAGATCATATTCTGTTATAGCTAAGTTGTTAACACCGTAATCTAAATAAATATGTTTTGAACTGCGTTATGCTTTTCAAGGTCGATTTTTTGTACTGAACAAATGACTTAATTTATAGTACTAGCTCATCTTCAAATCCCATCCCATTTTAATCATTGATTTTACCACACCAGTAGCATCACATCACAATGAAATCATCTTCAATTATTCATTTTTCTATAATTTTCTTTTATACCAAGAAATCAATCATATATGGATATCTAGTTTCATTTCTCAATCTCAACTTATATTCTTTATTTTGTCCTTACAAAGTGTAAATACTCTCCCAGATTTATAACTGAAATGTAACTGTGAAAGCATGTAGACCTTCCTCAAAATAACAACTAACATCATTCCTTCACACCTCATCGAAAACCAAAAAAGAAAAGAAAAAGAAAAGAAAGAAGGATATACTTGTGTTGGAATAGAAGATTCTATATGTTGTTATGATTTGCTGTGATATGTTGTAACCTGTAGTTTGTTAGGATATGTATAACCGAGTCCTATTGTAATTAGGTGTAGTTACTTATCTTTAGGAAGTTGTTTTACTATTTGGTAACAGACTGTTTGGTAACAACCGTAACAGCCTATTCTATTTAAGATACATTGATGTACAGTTTTAAATCAATGGAAATACTATCAATTGATACCATTTATCATGGTATCAGAGCGATCCCTTGTTAAAAAAAAAAAACTTCTGCAACGTGTAGACTCTGAAAACAGTGAGCAGGAGATAGCTTCTGTTGAAGATGGCCAATGAAAACAGCAGCAGGTTGAAGCCATCAGACCCTGGATCACCATTCTATCTGACTGGATCAGATAGCCCAGGGATTCTTTTAACAACCGTTATGCTGAGAGGAGAAGCCAACTACGAGAATTGGGAAAAGTTTGTTGAACGTCCTCCATGCATTCACTGCGGGAAAACTAATCATGAAGCCTCTCGATGCTGGCAAGCATTTGGCTATCCTGGACGTGGTGGTAGCAGAGGACGAGGACCTGGACGAGGACGTGGACGTTTCGGTGGTGATAGGAGCAGTAACCCACAAGGAGGATTCCATGCAAAGCCATTTGGTGCACACGCAGCTCAAACGGAGGAACCACTAGAGCAAGCAAATGCATTCGCCGTTCTGACACCTGACGTGGTGACACAATTGTTATCATTGGTTGACAACCCGCAACGCTCAAAGGACAAATTAAATCGTAAAGATTCCCATTGTCACTGGCTTATAGATAGTGGTGCATCACGCCACATGACAGGGGTATTGGAATTGCTGGAGAATGTTACAGATGTTGAACCTTTGGCAATCGGTTTACCCAATGGAGCTATTACTTATGCTGTGCAACAAGGATCTGTTTCGTTTACTCCTTCTTTTTCATTATCCAATGTCTTATTTGTGCCAAATTTAAAGTGTAACTTGATATCTGTATCTCAGTTGGTACGACAACATAATGTTGATGTGGTATTCACTAATAATAGTTGTGTTTTGCAGGACCGCAAGCTGAGGACGGAGATTGGATTGGGTGATCACAGGGATGGTGTGTATGTGTTTCGACCAAGCCAAGCAGCAACTTTAACAGTTCGCTCCAGTGATACGCAAGAACTTTGGCACAAGCGGTTGGGCCATGCATCATCCGAAGCACTTTCTCTGATTCCTTTTTCTAGTAGCATTCGATTTGGCAATGTAAACAATAAGGCATGCGATATTTGTTATCGTGCCAAACAAAATCGATCCTCGTTTCCCATTAGTGATCGAAAGAGTAATAAAATTTTTGATCTTCTTCATTGTGATACATGGGGTCCTTACCGCACTTCCTCTTTCTCTGGTGCTTATTATTTCTTAACGATAGTCGATGACTTCAGTCGTGCTGTTTGGGTTTGTTTGATGGGTGACAAAAGTGAAACTTTTGGTGTGTTACGAAAATTTCTTTTAATGGTGCAAAATCAGTTTAATACAACAGTTAAGAGTATTAGATCAGATAATGGAACTGAATTTACTTCCAACAAGATGATTGAATTATTCACTGCCAATGGTATATTTCATCAGAAATCCTGTGTTCATACGCCGCAACAGAACGGTCGGGTAGAACGGAAGCATAGGCATATTCTAAATGTGTCTCGTGCTCTTTTGTTTCAAGCAAACTTGCCAATCAAATTCTGGGGAGAGAGTGTGATGACAGCAGCTCATATTATTAATAGAACTCCCACAAAGCTTCTCAATGGCAAAACTCCTTATGAGCTTTTGCATGGATCTGTTGCTGATTACAGTCACTTAAGGATATTTGGCTGCCTATGTTATGCGGTGACACAACCAAAACCTACAAACAAATTTAGTCCACGGTCTAGGCGGTGTATGTTTGTTGGTTATCCTCATGGGCAGAAAGGTTGGAGAGTGTATGATCTTAATACTAAGGAATTCTTTGTGTCACGAGATGTCAGTTTCCACGAAGATGAGTTTCCTTTTGTTGCTATAAGTGTGCCTACACCTAGCCCATCATTACCTACATTTATACCAATAGATTCTAATGATTCTGACAATCCAGTATCTCAATCAACTTCAAATGATTGTGAGGCAGAAGTGCAGTTGGAAGATAGGGGGAGTGTCCATCAGTCTGAAAGGGAGCCGAATGAAGATTCTACATCAAATGCTGATCAAGTGCAAAGGAGTGAGGATCCAGCTCCTGCTCTCGTACAAAGGAATGAAGATTCAGCTCACGAACTTGTGCAAAGAAGTGCAGAATCAGCTCAAAACGATTCTCTTCGTCCAGCACGCACACGAAGGCCTCCGTCCTATTTGAGTAACTACAAATGTAATCTGATTGAGGCACATACATACACTCCCAGTCTCACCTCTTCTAGCTCCACCTCAGGTATACGGTATCCAATTGCCAACTATGTGAATACTAACAATTTTTCTTCAAAACATCGAGTTTTTGTTGCTGCTATTGATGCAGGTAGTGAACCTCGGTCATTTAAAGAAGCAATGACCAATGATGTTTGGCGTAAAGCTATGGCTCAGGAGATACATGCACTAGAAGAAAATAATACGTGGACTATCACTGATTTACCTGCAGGCAAACATGCCCTTCCATGTAAATGGGTATATAAAATTAAATATCATTCCAATGGTAGCATCGAGCGCTACAAAGCAAGGTTGGTAATTGCAGGTAATCATCAAGTTCCAGGAGAAGATTTCCATGAAACTTACGCTCCTGTAGCGAAAATGGTGAGTGTTAGAACTCTACTCTCGGTTGCAGCTGCAAAAGGTTGGTACTTGCACCAAATGGATGTTCATAATGCGTTTCTTAATGGAGAACTGGATGAAGAAGTGTATATGCGCATACCGGCAGGCTTTAATCAAGGACAAGGAAGAAAAGTGTGTCGTTTGCAAAGGTCGTTATATGGCTTACGACAATCTCCCAGGAATTGGTTTGCAAAGTTGAGTTCCTCACTTATTAAATACGGTTTTGTTCAATCCGAAGCAGATCACACTTTGTTCACTTTGAAGCGTGGTTCTACCTTCTTGACCATACTAGTCTATGTTGATGATTTGGTGTTGGCAGGCAATGATTCCCAAGCATGTCAAGAGGTTAAGATTTATCTTAACAAGTGTTTTAAAATTAAAGATTTGGGTCACTTGAAATATTTTTTGGGCATCGAGGTTGCCCGTAGCAATGAGGGTATCTTCTTGTGCCAACGAAAATATGCATTAGATATCCTCAAAGAAACAGGTTTGTTGGATTGTAAACCGGTTCAGTTTCCAATTGAACAGAATCATCGCTTAGCTCTGGCAGATGGACCTGACTATGATAATCCAGGTCGCTATAGGTTATATCCTAACAAACTACAGGTTACAACATATCACAGCAAATCATAACAACATATAGAATCTTCTATTCCAACAACTTGAAATGAATTAAAAAATAGTTGTTTAATTTGGGTCACTATTCCATCAATGATACAGCCGATTCCCGCGCTTAAGTTTACGCGTAAACTACGCCTGCAGCTGACGATCAATGGATGGATGGATACCTTATTGAAACAAGAAAGTCACTCTCCGCGCGCGTGCATACAAACACAAATAGATTCTTTCCCACTTTCTTCATATATGACATGCTTCCTTTTTGGTTTGAAACTCTCAAACGATGATTTGGACAGAAGTTGTAAAAAACAAGTTTTTACTTAAATCATAGTTTTCAGATTTTCTAATCAGGAAATCAAAAATTCACATAATTTGAGATAATATTCCACAAATAATATAAATTAATGCGATGTTTAATAAAATTTAATCTTAACACAATAATTTAAAAAAAATTATTTTCTCTATTTTAAATTTTTTCTTTACTCTCTCTCGCTTATATCTAAAGGTGGTTATTGATAAGATATAATCGTAAATACCACTCATTCATTCAACAATTAGTAAGCATATTTAAATTTAAATATTTAAAAATAGGAGAAGGATCCGTTTATAATTTTTTTTTACAAATTACACTATGTACCACCGGGAGAACATAGTGTGACCTAGTGTTCTCCTGGGAGAGCATAGTGTAGTTTATAATAGTTTGTAAAC
The DNA here is from genome assembly GCF_033153095.1 of Gastrolobium bilobum. Taxonomy (NCBI): domain Eukaryota; kingdom Viridiplantae; phylum Streptophyta; class Magnoliopsida; order Fabales; family Fabaceae; genus Gastrolobium; species Gastrolobium bilobum. Next base: position 550,762 of record NW_026896335.1, on the reverse strand, counting down.
AAAATTTTTGTAAATATAACCCTTCTCTTAAAAATAAAGATAAGAACTCAACTTAAAATGAAGTTTAACCAAACTAAGTTTTAAGTTAAAAGTTAAAACTAACTACTAAATAACATGAATTTATATGACAAATTTTTTTTAAACAATTCTAAACTAATTTTAAAAGTTGTCAAACTATCCTTAAAAGTTAAAAAAACTTATGGGGTTTCTTTTCGAATTTACTCAAATTGAACTTGAAATTCAACTTTAAGGTAATTAGAATTTGGATCATTAAAAATTAATTTGGATCATAATAGTTATAAGAAATTGAAAACAACAAAATAATTCATTACCTGATTTTTTGTAATGACATTTAAAAAGTAAAAAACTTCTTACGTATTTAAAATGCTATTATTGTACTTAGACTAGGAAATCAATCGCAGCACACACCCTTTTTATTTTTGGTGAATGCAGTGCACGTACACCCTTTGCTAAACTACAACTTAAAAGAAAGGAATCTTGGCATTCCAAAAGTTCTTTTTTGTTGTTATTTCATTAAAATTATAAACATTGGAAGCCCCTTTCGAAATTTGAGATTCTGTCTGTCGCATCGCATGTCATTAAAAAAATGCAGAAAAGATAATTAAATAAAATGTATGTTCATATAATTCAAATGTGGGCTTATGTATAATTAATGTAATTATGTAGCTAAATATATTTGACGGTATGAGCGGGCAGGCACGTCTTTTAAATGGCCCTCCTTGTTTCTTTTGTACGAAAGAGCTGGCACTTTGTTAGCTAGTTTTGTCCGGTATTATTTTTCTATCACGTACCGTTCAACGGAAATATTTATCTATATATGTACGAAATTCGAATATATTTTCTAATCTGTTGTTAATTTCATAGCTAGCTCATAAGAGAACAACTAATTTATTTAATGTTATTTTTGCAAGATATATGATCATGATTCATGAGAGATCTAGAATATCGAAAGAAATTGGTGCTTGAGGGTTTAGTCTTGTAACTAGTTAGCCCCAGTATTTGGGAAATCATGCACGTTAATGATAATTTAGGTTGGGCGATCTTACAGAGGTAACAACAGTTAGGGCTCATGTAGGATTTACTGTTGTGCCTTGTATAACAAAAGCTAGTTTTGTCATCGACCCAAGATGGGCAAGGAACTTTATGGTATCGAAAGATATGAAAAATAGAGAAAAATACTTTAGTGCTGTAAAGTAGAATGAACACATTTGACTAAGGAGGCGTTTCTTTCGAGACTTCTCTCAAGTTTGATGGGTAAGTGATTCATGGATTATGATAATACCACGTTTGCTTCGCTAATTCATGGAATATATCCCCCTAAGTGAGTTCTCCATCTTTCACAGATTGCATGTGATTTATGTAAAAAAACACTGTTGAAGATAGCTTCTTGGCGGGTGGTATTGTGGAGGAAATTCGGAGAAGTGAAAAAGTTGAATAATTGGGTGACTAATTTGTCCCTCAATAAGTTTGTAAAAATAAAAGGGTTATTTAGTCAGAGGGTTAATTATGTTGTAATTTTATTAAATTTACCCATCAATATTTTATCTTTAACCAAACACACATTCAAGAATTTCACATAATTTTCCTGGTAAATTTTTACTCAACCAAACAATTTTTTTTTTTTTACATTTTCCTACCAAACTCACTTTCCAATCACTTCCCTATCAATTACATTTTTTTACTATTCAAAAAAAAATTTCTCCTTAACCAAACGTCCCGAAAAAGAAAATACATGCACAGTGATGTGACATTCCAGGCAGTTCCTATAAGGAGTATACAATTCCCTCGTCTACGTCATAATTGCTGGTTGTAACGTGCAAAAATAATTATGCGATCACAAAGTACATCGTAGTTTAGGTATACTCTTAAAAATATATTAGGTACCCCTAAGGGTAGCTCAGTTGGCAGCTGAGCTCCCAAGGAATTGCTTGGTGCAGGGATCAAACCCTGCCTCAAGCAGTTTTTTGGAAAATCTTTGGGGGCCAGAGGATAAGCCAAAAAATCTTCGGTTGGGGGATTAGTCTCGTCCTTTCTCCGGTTGCGAAGCTTAGTGCACCCACTGTTACAATGAGGGGCTAGCCCAAACGGGCCGTACCCCGAGGGCATGGTGCCCGTAGAAGGTTGAGGGGCTAGCCCAAACGAGCCGTACCCCGAGGGCATGGTGCCCGTAGAAGGTTGAATGGGGATACTTCCTGGCAATGTACCAATATATATATATATATATATATATATTAGGTTATAATATGTATTTTTGAGAATATATAGTGTAATTTATAGAAATTTGTAAAAAAAAATTGTAAACGAATCATTTTCCTATCTATTTAATTATATGAATAATGTTTCCTACCGTTTTTATAAATTTTAATATGTGTTTTCTTCCGTTTTTATCGAAAAATAATCGTGTATTAAACTATCGACCAGCCATGTACGTATACTCAGTTAATTTTACTTGATTGGATATCATTTTTCGGCTGTTCTAGGTCTTTCCATTTAGTTACTTCATATGAATTATTCCGCAGCTATTTGGTTAATTTTTACCCTTAAAAGAAATTCTTAAATAGACACGATTTATCACATTATCTTTTAAGTATTTTATTTAATAATTAATATGAATAAATACATTATTTAAAAATTAATACATTTTTAACATGAGTTTCACAGCTTACATATTTGATATTGTATGAAATATATATGATAAGCCCTGCATAACAAAACAGTATTCACTAAAAAAATTACTAAGTAGAATGAAAGCAATATTAATGAAGTGATAATATTTTTCTATTTTAATAAAGGATAATTTCGTTAAATATATTTATATTTTCTTGTAATTGAGACTATTTAACAACTTTCTTAATTTTTGTGTAATTGCTTTGACACTAAGTTTTGATTACGAACAAACTCCCTTTTGAGAGTTTGAAAATAGGAAAAATGTTTTTTTAGAGTAAGTTTGTCTTTAAAATGCCCAAGTAAATGTGTGTTTACCCTTAATTTAATTTGAAATATATTATAATTTTAACCCATTCAAATTTTAGGATAAATACATTATTACTTGTGAACTTTCCATATTAATTACTTTAGAGAAGCCTTACCCAAATAGTTTATAATTAAGAAGGAAAAGAAATTAAGGAGAACTATTTATCATTTGTTCCCCTGATACCAATTAAAATGAATCTTGGAAGAACTTTACCCCAAAAGCTAGTTTATAAGAGAAGAGAGTCCAAAGTCTATATAAACCCCATATCAAAATCTTATATTTTTGATGTTGGACTCTAAATCTCATACCTTACAATAAGATTGTAACACTTGGCTTCATTTTTATTTCATTAGTCAAACAAATTGTAAATATACTATAAATGACATATACTTTAAAATGGATTAAGCTAGCTAGCATCATATCAACAATAATGTGTTAATAAGACTGGGTTTCGTTTACTTGTTAATGCATGTTCTAATTATTTCTTGATAGACATTTAAAATTAGGTGCACTAGTGGTTCTCCTGCATTTAATAAGGATCTAGAATCCCTGGGGATGCAAATAATTATTGCGGTATTGGCTAGCCACTAACAAGCAGACCAGTGGTCCTAAAAAGGGCATATAAATAAACAAAAACTGCTTAAAGAAAATCTTTAGACAATTAGATATTTAATCGAATGAAATTATTAACATAAATCAAGAACGTTTATTATAAAATGTTACTAATTTAAATTAAACTTTGGTACAATACTTAATTTTTTATTTAATAATTTTTAAAAAAGTGGAGTGCTTAGCTGTTAGATTTTGTTTGATTATCCAAAAGTTAATAATTTAGAAAAAGTGATGATGTGATTATTTTACTGTTTATCCTTTTTTAGTTAATTTTTAAATAAATTATATTAACATTTTGAAATCAAATTTATTGCCTTTAGTTATCTGGCCGAAAAGTTTGACAAACAATTCATTATTCTATTGTGCAAACCCTTCCTGTTGCAACTTCGATTGCCATGCTTCCTTATTATTATTATTATTATTTTAGCTAATGGGACCCATAAGCTTTTTCTTAATGTAAGAATGGATTTTATTTTTTCTTCAACATAAAAAAAATAATTCCCTTAAAAGAATGTATTTTCCCTTAAAAGAATGTTCAAATACATTTTTAGTTCGCGACACTGATTTTTAATTTGTTTCTTGTACTCTCTTTTTTTTTTTTTTTAATTTAATCTCTCTACACATAATTATTTTTAATTTACTCATCGTCAGTTTAATGCTACTAAAATATTGTCTATTGGAGTAATTACATAATGAAGTTAGGGATTAAATTTAAAATGAGTATTATATATATAAAAGGACAAGAAATAATTTTGATTCCTATATACGTCAGTCATTTTTAATTTAACCACCCCTGTACTTCACAGCAATTTCATATTAATGTTACGGTGCTATAATATAATAGATAAGGAGACAACATTAAATATAATTGTAAATATAAAGACTAAATTGAAAACTTTTTAGTATATGAATCAAATTAAAAATGAATATTACGTATACAGATTAAAAATATATTTTAACTTAAAAGAAATATAAAAGAATTTAACTTAAAACCATATGTTAAACGACCATGGGCATACTTCTACTCAATTAACCACTGTAATAGAACTACACAAGATTACTTGATGAATGCAGATATTCACGTCAATAATCCGAGGTAGCAGATAAAGGACGTTCCTCTGCTAGTAAGGAACGCTTTCTGTACAATGACATCCATATTGGGAGCCACAACCCAAAAACACTTTAAACTTCCTACCCACCTCTGTTGCTTGCCACGTTATGATACAGTGTTGCTAATTCAACAACTTCCTCTTGTGAGTGAGGGCATTTTTGGTTTATTGTATAAAATAAGACTTGATAGTATAAGACCTGATTAAATTTTAATATTATCATGCGTTTGGTATGATATTGTATAAGATAATATTCCTTAATATTTTAAAAATTAATATATTAAAAAAGTTTGTTTTAATATATTAATATTGGAATGATATATTAGTTCTTGGAAATTGTGCTTGTAAGCAATATTAATACATCAATCCTTTATCAGGTCTAATCCCACCCCTTTAGGCTTGATTAAGTTATACATCATTTTGATGTATTAAGGAGTTCTGCTGTATAAGCTTATACTATACGATGGTCACACCAAACAACTGAAAATGTCATAACGTATAGTATAAGCTTATACTATCAAGTCTTATACATCACACCAAACAGACCATGAACAAATGGTTATTGAATGGATTAACATTATGACAATTTGAAAAGTAGAGACGCAACATTGAAGTTTGAGGACACAATTATAATTAAACAATATTAATTTCATTCGATAGCAATTTGTAGAAACATTCCATAATTGCACAAGAAATAGTACGATATTGGATGATAAATCAATTATAAACACGGCTCTAGTTTGATGAAGTTCAGAAACCCTTTGGTTTGATCCTACCAGTACCATACAGCCTAATGAAAACCTTCTTCTAACTAAAGGCCATGCAAGTCAATGAAGGAATAAGCACTTATATTAACTATGATTCTAGCATGAATTTGACTTCAATAGCTTGCCACAGCAACCTATTGACTTTTGATTTGTCAATCATTTACAATATAAATTATAAAAAACCCTTTGGTATGATCCTACCAGTACCAAAGAAGAACGAACTGACACAGCCTACTGAAAACCTTCTCCTAACTGAAGGCCATGCAAGTCAATGAAGGAAGCACTTATATTATCCTTGATTCTAGAACAAATTTCACTTCAATAGCTTGCCACAGCAGAGCTCTTCTCTCTCTCTCTCTCTCTCTCTCATTTGAAACGATTGACTTTTGATTTGTCAACCATTTAAAATATATACTATTGGATGATTTCAATTTTTCAACTCCCTTAAAACATATAAGACGAAAGAGAAAAAAATCCAGCTTAAATGTCGACTTGAGTTTGATGAACTCCTTTTCTCCTTTTATTTTCTTCTATATTGTAGACTACGTATCACAATGGGACTTGTCATCTTCTGTAGGGAATTTCTTAAGGCATTTGGATGTCATGGTTAATTAATACGATTTAGTGTATGCTTTGTCCAGTGTCAATGCCTTGGAATTTTGTTAGTTTATCAAAGCTCTGCAGTACTTAGTATTGTAATTTTGACTTTGGATTTTTTTTTTATGTGTTCAACAAATAATAGAAGGTAATACATACAAAACTAAAGTATAACATCAGTGCTTAGATCAAAAGCATTTTAAGCTAATAGTATGCCAATTTTAGTTTAGTATCATGTGTTTTTGCTGATAAGAAAGGGTCAAACAAAAGACCCAAGGAAACAGAAGTTTACACTGCAATCATTCTACAGTTTTTAGAGGTGGGATGCATGCATATGGATAAGTACTGGTATTGATACGGCTACACATGCGGGGATACGACAAATTTCTAAAATTACGGTATATTGAGAGGATATATCACATAAAAACATAAATAATGAAGTATGAAAATCAAAACATAAATACAATTTTCATAATGTTTTAATTCAAGTAAATAAAAAATTAAAGAAAGCACAACTTTTGAAGAGAGAGAACAGTAGTTTGCTTTTTGGATTCTCCTAATTCCATGAACCGAGTATTAGTCACTCTAAACCATGGCGAGGTACGAGACTATGCAAAAGGCTAGGATTGTGGATTGGATGTGAAGGACCCAAAAAAATTCGGGGGGATATGAGAAGGACCAAAAAATATATATATATATATATATAAAACAAAATTTCCATGACCACCATGGATTAGATGTGAAGATATGAGAAAACCACGAGTAAAAAGGACATCTAAAAACTTAAGTAATAGAGAAAAAAGGGAAACGGATTAAAGGCCGTCTAAATATACGGACATCGGAGGGGCAGCGAGACGAAGAATAAAGTGAAAACGATACATACCTCCTCGTTTCCCCTCTATCAAAGATGGCATTGATGCATCTAACTTCCATGACCTTGTTTTGAATAAGGCAATTATAGATAAATGTGGCCAGCTAATAATGTGGAAATTATAGTAGAAGTGGTTGGCGCAAATTGGTCTTTAAGGTTTAAGGATTCTAGATAATTGCAAAGTACACCAATTACGAAAACAATATATATTAAACCTGATTATGCAATTACATTCCAAATGGGCACCAAAATTGGGGGCAAAGAACAAAGATAGCTAACAAGGATTTTATGTAACATATCACTGTCATATGCATTCAAATGAAAAATATCTACCAGCCACTTGAATGTTTACCAAAAACAGCAACTGGTTCGAATATAGGAGCCAAGAAGATTAGCAGCTGAAGCACCAGGTTAACCGAAATATAGAAAATGAGAGCCACGGAACATCTTCTCCTTTCAGAGCACCGCACCTTGCCTTTACTCATCATTAAGAAGCTCTTCACCTGGACCCCGTTGAACTAGTCTGTAATACAATATACCCATAGTTGCCATGCATGCCCTGCATATGAAGATATTAACTTCATCAACTAAAGACAAGAAATCTATACCAAATCTTAAATTCCATATAACTGGGGTTTATATATATAACAGTGAAAATAGAGCCTCAGTATCTGTGCTATGATAACTTTCTCTCTTCTGAGAGCAAGGAGAGATTGGTCAACAAATAAATCTTGGACTATGAGGTATAAGTATTAACTAACAAAAAGCTTGCTTTAACCCCGGGATATCTGACTTAACCACGGCTTTCTCCACTTTCCCTAAATATTATTTCTCATTAGTCATTGCCAATGAGAGTCAGAACTCAGAAGTAACTTCCATTGCAAAAAATTCAGATCCCTCCTGCATTTCCTATTTTGGTTGTAATATACATTATAAAGGAAGAGAAGCAAGAGATATACATTATTGCAATCAGGAGAAGAATTTTCCTTGGGTCCATCCTTGATGATCTTTGATGTCGCGTGCGACCTTCTGAGGATTCGATTGTATTGGATGCATCCTTTCTTGGTGGTGTGGTCGTTGGAAGAGTAGGTAAAGCACTAGACCAGAAAGGAAGTAATGCTCTAAGAAACTTATAGCGGAATGGACCTATACTTTCAAAGGTGATGTTTGAATTAATAAATTGAACTAGACAAGCTTCTGAACGAAATCCTGTCAAACTAGAAGGTAAATAGTTTCTAATCACATCAAAAGATGAAGCCCAGAAATACAGTTTATAAGCATGTTGGACAAATAGTAAAAAATATTTTAAAATCTAAAAATTCATCAAAAAAGATTATCACCTCTTCTTGTATACTTCTTACGATTCCCATCTTCACCATCAGCATAATATGAGACTTCAGAATTTTGTCTGTCAACATGGAGTGAACCCTTCCTTGTGGTAGCAACAGGCTGAATTATTTGAAATAAGAACAAAATAAACTGAGATAAAATACTGAATGTGTGAAAGATGATAGACCATGAATATAAAACAGAAAAATTAAGACCTACTTATTAAAAGTACAGATAAATGCAAAAACAATATTTCCACCAAACACTCTTTTATTCTAGATGCAGTAACTGGGAGTATAATCCTCTTACACCAGTAGGACTTGAGCCTTTCATGAAATTTCCTGCAGAATTAGGGCTATCTATCTCCACAATATCAGTCACTGAAATTTTAGAAGGCTCTGATCCAGTTGCATGTGAGTATCCTTCTACTGAGTCTGAGTTTATTAGACTTTCCCTAAAAGAATCTGAAGCAAAAGCAGGTGGGGGACTACGAGATTCTGTCGCTGGCAAAGAAATTGGATGATTTCCAAAGAGATTCTTTTCCATACCAGTCTGCACAAAAATAGATAAAAACCATTAAAAATATTATTTATATTGACTGAAAAATATCCATTTCTTTATTGCCAAAAAATAAACAGGCACACATGCATTTATTTAACAAAAAAACTAAAACAAAGGGAAACTCTTCTACAGCAATATGCACACAATTTAATATTATAATTATAGATCAGTGGCCCAGTACACACACTGAGCAGTCTCCATTTACTAGAAAGTAAGCGATGACGCTTTGAATGCGCATTCCATATGGGATGTGATAGCCCTTAACAAGATACCTTCAATGGTGATCCATGAAATTCTTGAACAAGAATGAGATGGCATGAAATAGAAACTAGTAGTATCCAAGTACATAAATAGTCCAGGCATTACCAAGAAACATAAATTCTTTTAATTGTTTCAATTATTCGTGACACTGAATAAATTTGGCAATGGCATTCCAAATGATATATTTCATAATTCATACTCCTTACTGTGAGTCCCAACCTAAGAAGTATGAACACTGACACTAACTCAAGATAACTTGGACCTTGACACTTACAGCTTTGTTTTTCAAGTGTCCATGTTTAAAATATGTCACGTTTGTCCAACCCAAAACCCACTATGCTACCGTTGCTGTTGATTTCTGGCTATTGATTCTCTAATGTTAAATGCTCCAACAATAAAAACCCCAAAGTCCAAACTCATTTCTAACCCATATTCCATAATCAAAATAAAGTAAAAAAATACAATGGCAATAGAAAACTTGATTTATAACTACAAGGCTGTTCTAGTTTATGTATGTCAAGAAAGCCACTCAAGTATATTCAGATAAAATGTTAAAGAAGTGACTCCACCAAAGACTACTCATTTTATACATTACCTGCACGATAGCTTCCTTCAACTTGGAATGAAGACGAGACCCTGAATCTTTCACGCTTTTGGGAGGCCATATCTGCATGCGTTATTTGGCCAAAATTAGACACCCAATACAAGGGGAATTTTTATATAAAAGTAGCTAAAGGAAGCTCTAAAAGGTGATGGCATGATTATAATATAAATAAAACAACTCACATGTATGCAGCTAATAGAGTATCAATTTTTGAAACACACTGCACTTTTATTTGACCGAGCAATTACTTGCATGACAATGTTCCTAAGACAAAACATTAAGTAATGGTTTGAAGGAAGCACTAAGAATCTTCTTGCAGGAGTTTCTATCTACATTTCAATAATTAAGAAATTTAGACTAAAAAATGAAATAAATACTTTTTAAAATAAGGATAAGAACAAAGCATTTCTGATGTCGCTACTTTTTCCCTGTTTATATACATTGCTCAAGACACCTAAAACACCATGAGCCATACTTTGAAGTATGAGCATAGACAAAAATCAACACTAACTTTCAGTTGAGAAACCTATAAGTACAAGACATGACAATCTTTGTTGAGACAAACAATCTCCTTTCAGTGGTTTTATCTACTTCTCAATAATTATGAAAAAAAGAAAAGACAGAAAAACAGAAAAAGAAAATAACATTTTGCTTCTTTTTAATTTTCGTTAAGAGAATCATCATTAAAAAGAAGAGAAGGAGACTACACTGAGGATAAGTTATCCTCAAGAGCTGAGACAAAAAATAAAACAAAACTGAGAAAACTAGGTATGTAGTAGAGCAGCCCAATCCCTTTGGAAATCAAATTTGGTGACCCCTTTGAAACAACCACGGGCTGAGCACTACAGAGAAAGTTAAGAAGATAACCCTGTCCCAGAACAGTTTTAGGGGAAAAGTATTGTGCTCCAACCAAACGTACCAAAAAAACAGCAAAGAGCCAAAGATTGCACTCTTCCATATAATTTTAGCCTCCTTGAAGGGTTATTCCAAAAACAGGCGGCAGCCTTGCAGTTTAAAATCTTACTTTGAACTAATAACTACTTTTCAAGTTAAAAATACATAGTTGTACATTAATACACTACTTTCAACCAAAAAGCTTACTAACTGAAGAGGCAAGAAATTATTTGAAGGCAATATCATACCGAAGTGGAACATGAGGGACAGATGTATCCAGACGGGGCAGTATGCGGAGGACAGCTCTTGATATGCGAGACCAAGCAATTTGTGTGGATAACATCTGTGTACAAAATTTAAATTGATATTACATAAGTCAGTTTTAATTGAAGGGAATTTGTTTCAAAGGAGGCATATACATCGTGAGAGTAAAATCACATACGCAAGCAACCGAGTCTAGTAGTTTGAGATACAGTCCCCTCTTCTAGAACAGCTTGGCATTGACAGCATTTAGGGGGCCAATCATAGTCCCCATCTATAACCCATTCTGAATAAGTCCCAATCTACGGAAGAAGAAGAAGAAATCGTTAAGTGCAGAAACGATAAGAGCTTGGCACGTCAACCAAAAACCGTATGGTTCCTTTGATAAGTCAAACGAGGAGAGAAAAATTTACCACGCAGATTTGGTGATCGGGGAAGCAGATACATTCTCCGCAGACGGGAACTTTGTGGACGAAGCAGTATAACTTAGTAGCCTAATCACCACATAGCATTAGTTGGTTCCATTAGGAACGAAATTCACACCGAACGACATCCCTATACTAATAACCACTTGTATGCAATGAATTTGAAGAAAAATATAAAGAAATGCAGAAGCTGGTAGATCATCCCACCATGCCATGACTGATCTGAATCTATGATCTACATGACCCGCAGACAAATCAAGCATGATTTGGGCTTTGGATATAAAAAGCGAAGAGAAAGAGAAGGAAACCTTGCGGCATTTGCAGACCACCATCGCATTGAATTGAATTATCAAAAGCACTTCAGAGATTTGAAATGAATTTTGAAGCGAAGAGGAAGAGCACCATCCTATTCCTATCACTGTAAATTAATCACATTACAATTTCATCTCAGCTCACTCCTGTCCCAATCCGTTTCATTTTTCATTCAGTTTTTTGTCTTCCATTTTTATTTTTTAAGTTCGGAGGGAGGAGGAAACAAAATTAATTAGAACAGAAAATGGAAAACAGCTAAACGGGCCGGGTTTGAGACATGTAGATAAGACCAAACTTTGGGCCAAGTGATTTGGGCCTGCAGAAAAGGACAGTGCCGGTGCAAATTACAGTGATTTCCCTTCCCGGACCCTCTGTCTTCACCGGAGGGAAAGCATCAAGTGTGAATTTGAATTGAATATCCGAACAAGAAAAGATAAAATTAACGGATCTCTCTCTCTCTCTCGGTTGCCAAATTTTTTGAAACGAAGTTCCCTCCTTCTCTTATAGAAACCAAAACCCTACGAGACATGACATCAGTGCTACCACCGCCGGCGCCCGGCCGAGAGCTCTCTAACCCTCCGTCCGATGGCATCTCCAACCTTCGCTTCTCCAACCACAGCGATCACCTTCTCGTCTCTTCTTGGGACAAGGTATGCTCTTCATCACTCACCACATTTCTCACTATCTCTCTCTTGTGTCTTGCACTCTAACCTTACCTTCAATCTTCAATGACGGAGCAGAGCGTGCGATTGTACGATGCGAGCGCAAATGTCCTCAGAGGAGAGTTCATGCATGGTGGACCCGTCCTTGACTGTTGCTTCCATGACGATTCTTCCGGATTCAGTGCCGCCGCCGATAACACTGTCAGGCGGTCAGTCACTACACTTTCACACATTTTTATTTTTATTTTCATGAAACTCGCTGCATAAAGTTAATTTAGTTCAGGAATCATCATATTTTCGTGCAGATCCGGCTTGTGGTCTGGTTATTTAATCGATTGAAATTCTTTTTCTTTTTAACTATCATTTTTTACTGTACAGGCTCGTTTTCAGCTCTAACAAGGAGGATATTTTGGGAAGGCATGATGCACCTGTTCGTTGTGTCGAGTACTCCTATGCAGCAGGTCTGTTAACTCTACCCATCACAATCTGCTTAGCGTCTTAATTTCATCTTTTTAGTATGCAACTTAATTCCAAAAATAAAAAATAAAATACTTTAAAATCGATACAAACTTTAGCAATTTCAGAAGAAATGTTGGTTATTCACTTTTTCCTTGCAGTTAGTTACAATAGATGTCCATGGTAGCGTCGGGGACTCGGTATTTCTTTGCAATACTTTGATGGACCACATTCGACACACTGGTGTATGCATAAAAACATATCCGAATAAGAGATGTTAGCACTTTGCACATGCGAAAGTGTGGGAGAACATATGTTTTGTATTAGTTTTACTGGACAAGACATATTGTCCCATTCTATCACATAATGGTTTTAGCTTTTAAGTTACTGAAAATCAGTGCAGTTTGGGATGCCTTACCTTTTTATGTATTTTGTTGTCTGGCTTGTGTTTTTTTTACTACGTTCCTGTATTATTTCTGTTACAAAGGTATATATTAACTTGCAAAGACAAGGGATAAATAAAAAACCTTTTTGTGGCTAACGAAATGTATATAATCTTTTTTTCACTGCTAGTAACCTGATTAGTATTGCTATCTTTCATTCTTGGGAACCTTAATTCACTCTTCCATTTTTCTTGCCAACCAAACTAACTGTGTCATTATGTCACAAAGTTGTAAAGGCAACTGATGATATTGATCATGAAAACTTGGTTAGAACGGTTATTGGTGAATCAGGATATCTTCTCGAGGAACTGCTGGGAGATGCTCATTGGAAATTTGGAATGTATAATAACGGATATAGATGGACTAGGTGCAGTCTATGATGCATAGCTTCTCCTGAAATGTGCCGCGAAGAATGAAGACCATTATTGAAATTTAAAACAAACAATGATAACATGTTAGGTTGCATATGTTTCTTATCGCTATTTCTTAGCATTAATTGCAATCATATAATTCTATCCCCTTTCAGTGGAATTATCATTCTTAAACTGTATCTGACAATGACAAGATCTTCATCTTGAATACAATCATGTTCTCTTATTTACTGGAAAATTGACAATAGGCTAATTTTGTCTTATCCATCATTAAGGGCAATTGATCACTGGAAGTTGGGACAAAACTCTAAAATGTTGGGACCCTAGAGGTGCAAGCGGGCAAGAGCGTACCCTTGTTGGGACATATCCACAACCTGAGCGTGTCTACTCTCTATCTCTTGTTGGACATCGGCTAGTTGTAGCAACAGCTGGAAGACATGTTAATATTTATGATTTGAGGAACATGTCTCAACCGGAGCAACGAAGGGAATCTTCTTTGAAATATCAAACCAGATGTGTGCGCTGTTACCCAAATGGAACAGGTAAACTTTAGTGTATGTGCATTGTGGAATAATTTGTGAAACTTGAGCTCTGCACTTTGTTTTTTTATTCACAAAGACTGTTAGCAATCTTTGTCAATTGCTGGTCTAAGTTTGCTTATGTTATGTGCTGTAAATATTGTTTATGAGCACTAGAAATTGATTGAAAGAGGAAACTATAATAATGTGTAAATTCATGATCATTATTAATTTACATTGTTTTATGTAGCATAATAGATTCCAGAGATGACCGTGATTTTTGTTGTGTATCTCAGCCTTGATATACTGCATATTTTTGCAGGATATGCACTTAGTTCTGTTGAAGGTCGGGTTGCAATGGAATTCTTTGACCTCTCCGAGACCACCCAAGCAAAGAAGTATGGATTTTTATCTCTATGCTTGCCATTTCTACCACCGTGAATTGAATATTTTGCACCTCATGCCTGTCATGTATAATACATCTACGACTTTCTAAACTATGTGCAGGTATGCTTTTAAGTGTCACAGGAAATCTGAAGCTGGAAGGGACATTGTCTATCCTGTAAATGCCATGGCATTCCACCCCATGTAAGTGTTTTTGAGTTCTTTGTCTACTGAATTTTATCATCTCCTTATTTAATAATGAAGCTCAGAGTTATAACAGTTGTGGTTAAGGTAAGCCATGAAATCAACCTCTGAATACTCTATTTATTTTCTCTGGATCCAAAGAATGATTACCAACTGAGAGTTACCATAATGGATTGAGTCAGGAAGAGAGAATCTCTTTATATTCTACCAAAAGTAGTATTTTCTTATTTGCAAAACTGACAGTGTGACAGTTCGTTTCATACATAATATTGATTGGAATGGCTGGGGTTTGGGAAATTAAATGCTTGCAAATATGCTGGGAAAGACTGGTTGTATCAGAACTGAACGCTGGATCATGATAAGTAGTGAAACTCAGTACTCCAAAAATCTGTGTCAGAAACTGACTTGGAGGTATTATGGATGTTCTTGGCATGTGATGAGTTTGAAATGAGTAGCATTTTGAAAATGCTTGCTTAATTGTTTCTCTAGGTTTTACCGTAGCAGTACCATTGTATGATGCAAGGCACCAAAGATGAAATTGGTGATATTAACCCCTAAATGGAATCTGAAATTGGATGGTTTGAACATGCTAGGATTACCGACTCATACATTGATGTAAGTGATTAACAAAATGTTTTATGAACAATCCTGTAGATATGGTACATTTGCCACAGGAGGCTGTGACGGTTATGTTAATGTATGGGATGGAAACAACAAGAAGCGGCTGTACCAGGTTTTTCCCCTTTTGCCTTGAGTAATTTGAGAAGCCAGATTTTCCTTTTGCATTGCATTTTCAATTTTGCTAAATTGCCATTTCTTCATCCAGTATTCAAAATATCCAACAAGCGTTGCTGCACTTTCATTTAGCAGAGATGGACGCCTCTTGGCTGTTGCATCAAGTTACACATTTGAAGAGGGGCCTAAACCGTAAGTTCTCCCTCTTCTCTCTCTCTCTCTCTCTCTCTCACTTACTAGTTTCAACCGGTTGTCCATTCTTTTGCAGCCATGAGCAAGATGCTATCTACGTTCGTAGTGTGAACGAGATAGAGGTCAAGCCGAAACCCAAAGTCTATCCCAATCCTTCATCGTGATTTACAGATCCCTGATTGTAATTTCCAAAATAGAATTTTATTTTGTCATTTCTACTCTGTTCACATATTTCTTGTGAACACCAACGACATGCAAACTATTTTATGAAGCGCTTGCTAATTTCTAGACATGCTACTTTAAGATTTTGGCATTTCTACTTTGTGTCCAGTTCCCTTGAAAGTTGTAAAGTTTGTGCTTTTGTAAAGTAAAATTGATAAAGCCCCGGATGATTTTGTTATGCTTCTCTTACAATTTCGACCTTGAGATTTTTTATGTAGTGCTTGGCAAACTGGAAATCAATTACTTCCATGGACACTCGAGATAATCTAGACGCAATGTATGCATCCAATTTTTTTCTTTTAAAAAAATGTAGATTAAAATGGAAGAAGTTATACTTACGATTAATTTTCTCTTTCAGTCTTTTCCAATCGCTTTTTTTTATCAGTGTATTGAAATCAAATCAACGATATAAACTAACATCAAACAAAAGCTATTGATTTGATTTCGATTTAATAATAAAGTAAGTGACAACAAGAGATTAGAAGGAAAAATAGGTTATAAATATAATTTCCTTCTTAAAAAATAAGTTATGAAAGATAAGTTATACAAATTACATAAATGTCTGGTTTGGATTAATTTATCAAAAGACATTACTTGTTTAAAAAATTAAATGAAATTTTGATTATACATTATGTAAAACAAAGAGTAAGATAATTTCTAAATATATATTTATTTACCCAATTTTAGATTTTGTTTTTAGAGAATAACATCTATCCTTTTAAAAGATATAAACTTATATCATTTTAGATCTTAACCGTTGATTTTCGTCCATTAACGATTATAATTTATTGGATTAAAATTATTAATGAATTAATAATAAATTTGTCCCATTAAGTTTGGCCCAATAAATAACCGTTGATGGACGGAAATCAACGGTTAGGATCTAAAAGGATATAAACTTATATCCTTTAAAAGGATACTATTTTTCCCTTGTTTTTAATATAATAGTGGTACTGAATTTGAACTTATGATCTCATACAAATCATTTAAATTTCTTTTGGATTATTTTGAAGTTTCTTTCATTTTATTTTATTTTATTTTCACTAAAATAACTATTTTTGATTTATAGATATTTTAAATGGATAAACTGTTATAATCAAATAAAGTTAAAAGGTTGTCTAATGTTTACCCAAAAAAAAAAGTTGTCCAATACTAAGCTCCAGCAATAACAGGTATCAATGGAAGGAAACTTGAATGGGTCGCGGGCAACAACTTCAATGGTTGCCAAAGCATTCTTAAGATCCAGGAAAAATTTCAAAAATCCCCCTGAAAGTTTAGTCAGAATCACTTATCCACTTCCTCAAAAAATTTAATAATTTACACTTCTACTTAAAACTTTTTTATCACTTACTCCCTAACTTGATTTTTCATTCAAAGTTAAAGTTAACAGAGTTAGTTTTTAAAAAAAATACCAAAACTACCCTTAAAAAAAACACACAGAACTCGACCTTACTGATGGCAAGAGATAGTCATTGAGCATTGAACCCTAATCGTTCTGACGCTTCACCACCCCTGCTTCTGATTAGCCAGTAGATGCTTATATAATTCGGGTTCTGAAAGAAACACACAACACTCAAAGATTTGGACCGGTAAATCTCTATTCTATTCGAATGTATTTGAGTGATTTGTATTATCTCTATATATATGATTCTATACCACTTGCGAATTCTATGATTCTATACCATTTGTGAATTCTTCAATCAGCGAGTTCTGCCATTTGCGAGAATTTGCGAATTCTGAATTCTTCACTCAGTGAGGTCTGCCATTTGCGAGAATTTGTGAATTCTTCAATCAGCGAGTTCTTGAATATATATAAATATATATATATAAAGACAATAACCGACCCCAATCAACAATTCAAATGATACTCAACGAGTGTTGTCCAGTTTTTTTTTTTTATGCTTGAAAGGAGATTTTTTTTTTAAGCTTCTTGTTGTTTTTCCAGATTTTTTGGAAACCCATTTTTTTTGCTGTACAGACATGTTATCTTATGGATAAAAGTTAAAGAAATTGGTCCTTTAATTGATTTTTTTGCCGTCCATTTTTTTTACTTGCTGAAAATATTTACACCTTTGGTCCTTTAATTAATATATGGAAGCATTGAAAATTGGTTCTTCTCTGAATAACGAAAGGTGAAACATATAGTGGGGCTGAAAAAAATTATAGTGAGGCTGAAACATATAGTGTCGAAGGGTTAATTCCTTTTTTTTAAGGGTAGTTTTGTTTTTTGTTTTTTTTAAAGATTAACTCTGTTAACTTTAACTTTGGAAGGAAAATCAAGTTAGAGAGGTAAGTGATAAAAAAGTTTTAAGTAGGGGTGTAAATGATCAAAAAAATTTGGGTAGGAGTAAGTGATTCTAACTAAACTTTTGGGGTTTTTTTGAAGTTTTCCCTAAAATCAAAGAAAGTTATTCACTAAAATTTGAAATAGAATTTCTTATATAAATATGTGTATTATTTTTCTCATGTTATGTAAGAAAGAAACCATCTCATGCACACACAAAGTGTAATGCGGATCCCACTAAACAGAGAGGAAATAAAAATATAAAGTGAGATCCATATTGCATTTTTTGGCAAAAAAATTAATTTAATGTTTTTTAAATAAAAAATTATGAATTTATGAATGTTTTGAAAATAATTACACATTCATTGCACAATATCACGTTCAATTTAGGCGTCACCAATCACGCCTAAACTGGGCCTCACTAAAGAGGCAATCACGCTTAATTTAGGCGTCACTCATCAGGTGTTGACACGTGTCACATTTTTTTTCCAAAAAAAGAAAATTAACAATTTAATCGTAAAACTTCTGAAGGCCATAACTTTTGACTCGGGTATCAAAATAAAGTAATTCTTTTTTTGATTCCACATAACTTTTCGAGATCTACGCAATGACATCTTATTTGACATATTTTATTTCTCACAAATACAATTTAAATTTGCAAGAATGGTATTATAAGAGCGGTTAAACCCAGAAGCCTCTAAGTTCTGGGTTTGTGATTTAATATAAAGAATAAATAAAGATTTGGTTTGTGATTTAAATTAAAAATAAAAATAAAATTATTATTAATAAGGAAAACAAAATAAAGATTTGATTTGTGATTTAAACTCAAAAATCAATTTGCAAAATCTGTATTAATAAAGGAAATAATTAAATAAATATTCTAAATCTCTAAGGAAGAAGAATTTTATTTTTGAAAAACATTCACAAGCCATCGTTAATTTCAGACCACGAATAATAAACCAGAATCTTATAGCATTAATCATTAATTTCAAAAAAAATAAATCCTTCTTCCTAAGAGATTTAGAATATTTATTTAATTATTTTCTTTATTAATACAGATTTTTCTAATTGATTTTTGAGTTTAAATCACAAATCAAATCTTTATTTTGTTTTCCTTATTAATAATAATTTTTATTTTTATTTTAGTTCACAAACCAAATTTTTTTTATAATAAAAAAAATTATTATTTTTAATTTAAATCACAAATCAAATCTTTATTTATTTTTTTATATTAAATCACAAACTCAGAACTCATAGGCTTCTGGGTTTAACCGCTCTTAAAATACAATTCTTGCAAATTTAAATTGTGTTTGTGAGAAATAAAATATATCAAATGAGATGAAAATTTATGTGGAATCAAAAAAAGAATTACCTGATTTGGATACCCGAGTCAAAAGTTATAGCCTTCAAAAGTTTTACGATTAAATTGTTAATTTTTTTTTAGAAAAAAATGTGACACGTGTCAATACCTGGTGAGTGACGCCTAAATTAGGCGTGATTGTCTCTTGAGTGGCGTCCAATTTGAGCGTGATTAGTGACGTCCAAATTAGGCGTGATATTGTGCAATAAATATGTAATTATTTTTAAAATTATCATAAATTCGTAATTTTTTATTTAAAAAATAATATATCAATTTTTTTGCCTGCATTTTGTATATTAATGAGATAATTTCTCTCTCTCGTATAACATGAAAAGAATAAGAGCCTATAAATATATACAGAAATTTGTTTAGAAAAAGAAAAACATAACAGATTAGGGACAGTGTTTTCTATGAATTAACCTTTGTATATTATATTAAGGTATACTCTTTCGAAGGGGACTAAATCTTTTTAATATTATTTTAAATTTTAAATTAATTTTTTTGAATTAATTGTGCAAATTTCCTCCTAATGTGAAATATTATTTTTAATACATACTTTTAGGTTAAATTAATTGTGCGCATTTTTTAATAATTTATTTTTTTCCTAAATATTTTTCTTTAATTTATGTATATACATATATATATATATGTTTAAAAATATATGAGCATTGAACTAAAATATTTTCTAGTAACATTATCTAATTAGATTACCGAATTTTTTTTTATCTAATTTAGTTTTTCAAGAATTTACCGTGAATAGTTGGAAGCAAATGCACTAAGTAATACTGTAGTAGTATTGGCGGATGATGCAAGTAATGAAGTGTAATATAATGATAAGACAGAAAGTTAAACTTTGGCGGGGAAAAGTATGAGAAAGACCTTCTTAGAAATCAGCAGGAAAAAAAAAAACAGCTTGTATTAGATGGCTTTCGAAAGCAAAATACGTATGTACTAGAAGAACTTGTTATCAATGGCGGTGGCAAATTAGAGGACCAAAGCAGCATAAGTTGATTAGTAGCCTAAGGTAACATATTTTCTAGTTTGTTTCCCGAAGCGTCCTTTTGGTCTCCTTAAAACTAACAACTATTTTTAAATTACTTTTTTTAATTTTAAATATATTAAAATCATTATTCAATATAAAATTTTCATTTCATTATTTAATCTTAAAGATAATATTAAAAATAAATTTAATATAAAATTAACAATAAATAATTATTTTAATATTTCAGATCATATTATATATATATATATATATATATATATATATATATATATATCACATGCTTATAAATCAAAGTGGTTGATCTTTTTGATCTAACGGTTCTCAGATGAGGTATCAAACTTCAAATTTGACACCACTGTCAAAGAATATATCCTACCTTATATATATGTGTGTGATTAAAGTATAATGTGTTTATAAGATAATAAATAGAATATCATAAATGTCGCAAGCTATCAATACAATCTAAATCATTGAATTAGTTACTGTTTTTGTTACACAATTATTTTTCTTTCATCCAATGCGCTGCTAAATGCTCAATTTGGGAACTACATCAAATTTTATAATTGATGTGTTTACTTGTAAGGTTGTGGTTGTTACGTCCTACGCCTAACTTTGACGCCACAAACATATTTCTTTCTTTGTTTTTGAATTCCTTTCTTTCTTGTTTCCCCCAAGCTCTTGCTAATTGATATGCTAGGAAACCCAGACGCCACACTTACTTGAAACCGAAAGCTATGTCTCATTTTTTCATAGACTCTATTGGCTCTAAGCTGCATTTTATTTGTTTGCTTTCTGGGAAGCTAAGCAATATTTTATGATGTGTCCTGTGACGGTTGCAACTCGAGCAGTCAAGGTATATGTATGTTTTCTGTGTCATTTTTATTGTTTTATTTCCTTTAAAATTCGATTCATTCGCTAATTGTAAGATTTGTTTCTATAAACACAAAATACTACTTCTAATATGAACATTGTGATGGCCATTTTAGACATTACAAATTTATTTTATAACCTTGAACTATTTCAAGTAGGGACTCTTCAACATTTTCGAAATAGCAAAATGTTATAATTTGTAATATTCATTGAGTATAACTTTAAAATTATTGCCGTCATTCATTTTTATAATATTAAAAATATTTAACTAAAGTAGTACACATTAAATAAAATATAATAAACCTTTTTTTCTTTATCCTTCTATAAAGGCTTTTTGACCTTTATAACCCTTTATTATTAATTAATTACCGATTTGACCTTGATTATAAACTATTTCAAAAATTTAACCCCCTCAAAAAACATAACACCAATCTGTCCCTGTTTGACCGTTGACCACTAAGCCTACCCGGGTACACCCCTATGTACCCGGGTATTTTTTGAAAATTTTTGTCTACCCGGGTAGGGAGGAGTGTACCCGGGTATTGTTCTTCGTACCTGAGAAATTGCTTGAATTATTTACCCGGGTAGAGAGGGGTGTACCCGGGTAAATCTTCGACCATCCATTTGGTACTTGCTATAACTGGGGCAACTTGTAGCTGATGGAACAAATATGATTTATTTGATTTTACCACAAGTTAATTATATTTGCGGATGTGTAATTAATTGTTTCGTGGTAATTTTTCTCTCTCTCTTTTTTACAGCTAATGAGATAGATGAGTATTATCAAGTTAAGCATGCCTAACCAATTTGAAGAGCTTTTAGCTTTGAGAATGGATTTGAAATTTCCATACATCAACACTTTACTGCTCATCAAAGCGGTCCCTGTTCGTATCAATTATGATGGGGTCTACTTTTATGTACGTCAAAATCGCGCTCCTATATATAAATGTGGTATCGGGTCTATTGGGGAGAGTGAGACGGAAAGAAAATAAAGACAGGGTTCATGGTACAGAAATTTAGTGTGAGCATACAGCTTTTCATTTTACTAGTAAATGACGAATTATCACGTTCAGGGAAGACATGCATGGGACAAGGTTTGTGGTTGTGGATTTATAGTGTTAATTGAGAATTCCCTTTCTGAAATAATCATTGAAAAATATTTGTGTGCTTTAGAGACCCAAAAAAGTTGCAGAGGCGGAGCACGTGATAGTAGGTGCCTCCATATTCAAAGCGTGGAGAAGAAGAGTGCATGGGAGATCCAAAGAGTAATCATACCCGGGTGGTCGAAGATTTACCCGGGTACACCCCTCTCTACCCGGGTAAATAATTCAAGCAATTTCTCAGGTGCGAAGAACAATACCCGGGTACACGCCTCCCTACCCTTGTAGACAAAAATTTTCAAAAAATACCCGGGTACAGAGGGGTGTACCCGGGTAGGCTTGATGGTCAACGGTCAAACAGGGGCAGATTGGTGTTATGTTTTTTGAGGGGGTTAAATTTTTGAAATAGTTTATAATCAAGGTCAAATCGATAATTAATTAATAATAAAGGGTTATAAGGATAAAAAAAGCCTTCTATAAACCTAAGAATTTATCATCTAAAGAACGTATTTCTTTAGTTGGATTAACGAAGAAGTAACTTTGTGAAGACGTTTGAAAACTTTTAAAAATTATATATGAAAGTGTAATATGATTACTTTTTAAATATAAAGTTTTCGATAGTTATTTATTTTATTTTTTAAAATGGATTCTTATGAAAAATCAATTTTGAGATGAAACA
Source organism: Gastrolobium bilobum (assembly GCF_033153095.1). Taxonomy (NCBI): domain Eukaryota; kingdom Viridiplantae; phylum Streptophyta; class Magnoliopsida; order Fabales; family Fabaceae; genus Gastrolobium; species Gastrolobium bilobum. The sequence continues at coordinate 527,681 of NW_026896335.1, read as the reverse complement.
TACTATTAAAAATATCATCTTTTTACCGAAAAAAAGAAAAGAAGAAGAAGATCATTTCAAAGTTAATATTTTTTTAGTCCAGTGTGCTCTTGTAAGGATTATTTATTTGTCTAATGGTCAATAAATATTTTAAAATTTTCAATTTTGAATATATTTAAAAATAATTTTTTAAACAAATAAAATTTAAAATAAAACTAAGTACAAAATAATTTAAATTTATATAATTAATTCATTTTGAATAACTCGAAATTAGCTCTGAGGGTTGGTACATGTGGGCAACTAATTTCAGTGTTTTCAACTTTAGTCAATGTTGTATAAATCGTTACAAATTTTACGCTAAGCGATTGATAGGGTTGAAATCTAATCGAGGATGCGGCGATTCTGATTAAAAAAAAAGGTAAGATTAATTGGTAGACTTTCACGTTACGCTTTGCTTCCGTATTCCATTATGAAAACTCCTTTGATTGCCTCATGTTAATAAAACAGATCAAGACCTCACAGATTTTTATTTTTTTGGATAAAAGAAGAAGATGGGAATTGCAAGAAAGAATACACGTATTGTGAAGGTTGGCTGCCCAGCAAGTATCTGGAACCTTGGTAGTCTGAAGCATCTAGAACTTTGCACGTGGCGATATGTCAGCTCTCTGTAAGATATGAACGGCTTTTTTTTTTTTTCCCCCCAAAAACAAAGGAAAATAAAGTAGCATTCTGGGGGACTCCCATAAGATCCTTAACTAGTAAACTCCTAGCCCTGTGGAGATTTTTCGTGGGACAGTGACCATTTTGTCACGTTTGGACAAAAAAAACTACCAGACTATCACGCAAACAGTAAATTTTACCAAACTGACACGCGGCATAATTCGCTACACAGTGTAGCGAATTATGCATGCAAACAATTCGCTACACAATATAGCGAAATATGCCACGTCAGAACCAAAAAGTGCCATGTGTCACAATTTTTGAAATTCGCTACATGAAATTCGCTACCCTATGTAGCGAATTTCAACAATTGTGACACATGGCACTTTTTGGTTCTGTGCATTCTGACGTGGCATATTTCGCTACACTGTGTAGCGAATTACTTGCATGCATAATTCGTTACGCTGTGTAGCGAATTATGCCGCGTGACAGTTTGGAAAATTTTACTGTTCGCGTGGCATTCTGGTAATTTTTTTGCCAAAGCGTAACAATTTGGTCACTGTCCCATTCTTCGTTTGGTTAAAGATTTCTAATATTACGTGAAAAGAATTTCTTCACTTAAGAATTTATTCAATTACACATATAATAAAGGCTTACCTCTTTCGTCACTATCGTTAGATTACAATCTCATCTAACGGTGAAGATTTACAGAATAAAATAAATTTTTTCCCTTTTCTTTATACTCACTGTCTCCCACATTTTCTCTCTCTCTCTCTATCGATTTGCGTAATTTATAATATGAATTTATATTTGAATCTAAATCAAGGCAATGATTAATGGCATGATAGTTCTGCTGGATAAGTATAATTTTCAAAATTTCTTGAATATGATATACTTGAACATGACAGAAACCACAAAATTAAAAAAAAAATGAAAACCATGAATAACCCTTCATTTGAATTAATCCACGATTATCGTAACATTTCTACTTTGCTATTGAAATTTGAAACGAATCAACTTATCTCTTTCTTCTTATCTTGTTTTTCACCTTGAAATGGAAAAAAGATCTATGTTCTCTCTACGTTACACCCAACAACAGGCCTACCTAATTCTATAACATAGGGCATTTGGATTTATTTCTTCTTGGTGCCCCATTTTAATTTTTTATGTAAATGCTCATAGCAATGGCTAAGTTAGGTGAATTGAGAAAAAAGCTTGCACTTTTTTTTATCCTGAAGTGCCATTGAAGAAAGAGAAATGGGAGGAGAGAGAAAGTGGAAGACAAAAAGGGATGAAAGAGTTTATTTTATATCGGAAATCTTCACCGTTGGATGAGATTATAATCTAACGATATTGAAAGGAATAGGCAAAATAAGAGTAGACAGAATAACATATCCCTATAATAAATATGTAAGTTCCGCTATAAAAAAATTCTCTTTCCAATTTTCAATAGGATACACATATGTATTGTATATTTTTAAGGAGTAGGATATTGTAACAACCAATTAGTATTACTATATTACTACCAATCAATTTCACCATTAGATTGATTATGATGATCAAACGGTTATATTTATTTCCATCTTTATATGGTTATGATTCCCCATATTTAATGTGAAAACATTAAATATAAGAAATCATAACCATACAAAGGTGAAAATAAATATAAAATATTAAATATGAGAAATCATAACAATACAAAGATGAAAATAAATATAACCGTTGGATCTACATAATCGATCTAACGGTGAAATTGATTGATAGTAATATTGGTAGTAATACTAATTGATTGTTAATATCCTTTGCCTATTTTCAATACCTATTTTCAATAGGACATACATATTTATTGTGTGTGTATGAAAAATATATTGTTTTCGTATAATATGAAAAGTCTTTAATCCTTCTTCTTTAGCTTTAATATAATAATATCACATTTAATAATTTTTTGTGGATATTTGATAGCAGAAGTGTTTGTTCTTTGATTAAGTAACATTTTCTTAATAAAACTTTAAATATATTTCGAAATATTTATAATACTAACTAAAAAATTCAAAAATATTTAATACATTAATATATAAAAATAATTAATTATTAAGTAATTAAAAATATTAACTATGATATACACAATTAATATTCTTTGGGATTAAGGATATGTTTGGATGAATTTTTGATAAAAAAAATTTATGCATTATTTTTTCAAAAGAATTTTTAAAAAAAAAAATTATAAAATGTTGTTTAAATGTTAAAATAAAAAAATAATTTTTTAATATACAAAATTACTAAAAAAAATATGTAATTTTTTTTTAACACACTATCTGGGGTTTATACAAATGTGAAATTTGGAGAATATGACTTGAGGCCACTCAATAAGACAAACCACAAATATCAATGGGTAATGCAGCATTCCAATTAAAACAACTATGGTTTACTGTACCAAAAAAAAAACATGGTTTCCGTATATTTCTATTATACAAGATAGTATAGTTATTTACATATGGAAACAATAATAATATTTTAATGGCACTGTTGCGTGGAGTTTAGGGTCACTGGATTTTTATTTTTTTTAATTTCTCTCAATTGTTTTCCATGAGATGAGTGAGCTACCATGAGAACTCAAAAGTAAGAATGGTTGGAATCAAAAATAGCAATTGTGAGATGGGGAGAGATAAAACAAAATCTTAAAGAACAAAAAATAGGAATGAAAACCTAGAAGAAAGATGTTTAATTGTAAAGTGATAGGTTGTTAGAAGAATTTTCGCTAAAAAAAAAACAAGGAGAGTGGGATAGAGAGGTTGGTAAAATGAGGTTAAAATTGTATTTTACAAAATTGCATTATTTTTTAGTTTTTTTTTTTTCAAAAGCCACCAACCCTTGGTTAAAAAATATATAGCATTTTAAATTTAAATTTTTTAAAAAATAGTTATCCAAACATCTTAAATTTCTCAAAATGATTTTTTTTTATAAAAAAAAGCAACTTTTTTTAGAAGAAATTGTCCATTCAAATGGGTATTGATGTCTTTATATTATAAGAGATAATTTTATCTTTTACATATATATAAATACATAAAATTGTGTGAATTTATATTTTTTTTCTTTTCTCTATATATTTTTATTTATATAAAAAATAAAATTATGTCTTATAACACAAAAATAATTAAATCCCGTATTCTTTTATTTTTGCAACTGTGTCTGTGGGGTTGCGTTGCGCTATGATTGGATGAGTGAGAAGAGGTATCAGTCAAACAGTGGGAAGTGATTAGTATCCCCTGTCTTATTGTTATGATATGTTCAACTGCTTGTCGGTTATCCGTTATCCGAAACATCTGGAAGTACGCGAGTCTCAAGTTTCAGACTTCAACAAAACAACCACGTGTCCCCAATTATTAGAGATTTTTTTATTGACACCAATTACAAGAAATTTAGGGATCCCTCGACCATACCTGTTTTTTATATAATTTCTGGATGAAATTATATACCACCTATCAACAAAAATCTTTACATCAATTAATGGGGTTGAATCCATCCCTTGAGAAATATGAACCAAATATTTAGTCAATTATGTTCATCTTTATTGCCAATCACTTAATTTTTTAAAGTTATCATTAATTAATAAGGTAATAAAGAACTAATTTAAAATAGTATTAACATTTAAATTATTTCAATAAACATGTTAATAATAAAAACAGTCAATATTTTGTTTTAAAAGTAAAAGTACAATAATTATTCTCGAGTCAAAATTAAAAGATTAACTTACCATTAATTTTTTATCATAAAATTATAGAGCTCAATACTAAGGCACAAGATAACTTAACCATAAAAAATAAATGATTAATTATGAATGACATAATAATTAATTAAAGAGAAGTGTTAAGTAGACTAGAAAAAGAAAAATAACAGAAAATCCGACTCATCTCAGTTGTAACGAAAGTTTTTTTTTTTTTTTTTGTACAATAAAAACAAAAATTTCTAAAAGCTGCTTTGTTATAATAAAACTGTCCGGGCAATGAAAATGCCGAGACCTATCATTTTCCTTAGTTAAGAGGTCATGTAAAAAAAATTGAAGTTAAGGTTATTATTGGCATATATCGTTTTTTTTATTTTAAGTTTCTGTAATTATTTAGCCTTTTCATATTATAAATGGAAATGCCGAGACCTATCGTTTATCCTGATTCATTTAGTGTATGCTACATCAAACGGGCTCAAGTCTAAATTATTAAGAAAAATAAAATTACAATAAGTCAGAAGCCCACAACAGTACTAGACCTCTACAGACCCCCCCTCCCCCCGCGCAAACAAGGGTCCTCATCAGTTTGCGAAGTATGAATCATACTTAACAATTATCTCTCGAATTAGACGGCCAATCAAATATATATATATATATATATATATATATATATATATATATATATATATATATATATATATATATTAGGGAGAGAAGGGGGGAGAGGTTATCGTTTCTCCTGTCACGGAAGATAAAATTATCTCTTTTAATCTCAAAATTATGTCATTTTGAGGGTTTGGAGAATTAACGAATGATATTTTGGTAAAATTCATATAATAGAAAAATAAACAAAATTATCAAAACACCTTTAATTAATTCCTCCAACCCTCAAAACAACATAGTTTTGGGGTTGAGGAGATAATTTTATCTTCTGTGACAAGAGAAATATTTTTCATGCTAGATGAGATAAACTTATCTTCAGCAACCCCAAAATGATGTCGTTTTAGAAATTTGATAAAAAAACAAATGATATTTTAGTAATTTTACTTTCCTTTGGTATTATGTAATTCTACTAAAATACTCTTTATTTATTTATTCCAAACCCCCAAAACGATATCATTTTGGGATTACACGAGATATCTCATGTTGCAAGATAAATATTATTCTAAACATAAAAGTGTATGAGGCCTTTATTTTCTTTTTCTCTATATTCTTTTCACATGGCCTCATATAGGGTTATACACTTTTTAAGTCTGTGTAGGAGATAAAATTATTTCTTACAGTCTAAGAAATGTTAATCTATATACATATATATATATATAGAAAAAAAATATTTCTACAACCACTTTAGATAAGATTATCTACAACTACCCCAAAAACTACGTCGTTTTGATTAATGAAGGGTGTTTCTATAATTTTAGGTGAATTAATGAAGGGTGTTTCAGTAAAATGTATATGATAAAAAATAAATAAAATTACAAAAACACCCTTCATTAATTCACTTAAAATTACAGAAATATCCTTCATTAATCAAAACGACGTAGTTTTTGAGATAATTGTAGTCTGTAGATAACCTTATCTAAAGTGTCTGTAGAAATATTTACCCATATATATATATGTATATACGTGTGTGTGTACTACTTGTAGTACATAGTTATAAACTTATAATATTAAAGTTAAAATTTTTTTCCTTTCTCCACGTCAGCAGATAAGTTCTAAAAACTGACTGACGAGAGAGGAAAAAACAATTTTTAACGTTATAATTATGTAGTATCCAAAATACATAGTTAAAAGGAATAGTTTGATATAAGCTTATCTCAAGTGGCTGGAGAAATGTTAACCATGGCTTATCGTTTCTCAAGTTGTTTAAGATAACTTTATCCCCGGCTAATAAATATAACCGCACAACGATGGATCAATGGTAATAAAGAAAGAGAAAATCATAACCATTTAGAGGTGAATCAATTAATATAAGGAAATAAATAAACAAAACGACGTAGTTTTTGGGTGGACGAAAATAAATATAATTTTCTCATATATATATATATATATATATATAGGGTTTTACAAGAGTTATGTTGTAAGAAAAGTGAAGTGGTCATGTTATAGAAATTCGTATTCCGTGCCTTAGGATTTTTTTTTTTCTTAAAAAAATGTGGGGTCCATAAAATGTTGTATGTGTAGGAAACTCTTTTTTTTTTCTATTGCATGATGGATGTAAACCCCATATATATATATATATATATATATATATATATATATATATATATATATATATATATATATAGGCAGGATCCTTTGACATTGGCGTCAAATTTAAATTTTGACATCTCATATGAGAGCGATTAGATAAAAAAAGATCAATGGTGTCATATGCTTATAATCAGAGTCATTGATCTTTTTTGATCTAACGGCTCTCATATGAGGTGCCAAATTTTAAATTTAAGATTGATGTCAAAGTATGGTATATATAAAAGGAGTCATATATATAAAAGCAGTCACGACCGCACGAGGCATACATTACTTACATGCATTAGAAAATGAAAGAGAGATGTTGGAGGCGCTTGTATTTTCTAGAAGAAAACAGGAATAAGAAAACTTGGTTATTATAGATAGATAGACGCGACCCCAGTGACGACGTTGCTTGCGAATGTATGATCAATTGTATTTGTATTCCCTGTGTGCCAACCAACCGAGACCGAGTGAGGACTGAGGACGGTGACCAAAGAGCTGACGCAAAAGCACATTTGTGGTAATCGCCCCGAAGAAGCAGCCCAAGCATTATAAATAAATATTTGGATATATGACGTACTTTATTTATTTTTTTCATTTGCCGATTCAGATATGGATATATTGACTAATCAAGTTAAGTATCAAAATGAAAATTACAAATTACTTTTAAAATTCAAAATTAAAATTCAACCAAGTTTGGCAGTGTAACGATTCTCATAAATTCATTAATATTTTTTCTGAAGCTTCCGGGTAAAGAAAATTATGTACAACTATGATGATACGAATGAAGTAATATATTGTTCTGACCAAGTTTGAAACAACAATCGATTTCCACGACATGTACAAGACCAAGCTGGCAATAGCATTACAGACTTAAGGGGGAAAAAAGGAGAGAAATGATTCGGAGAATATTAAAAAAGTATAGCCCAAGGTAAACACGTATTAATTTGTTCAAATCCTATTCCATTCCTTCCATTCAACTAAAAAATCGTGTTTAAGACGCAGGCACCCAAGTACATTCGTTCCCCTTCCATAATCCAAAACATTTAGTGTCACCAAGTTGTGTAGTGTGGGTTTATTAAAAAAAAAAGAGCAGACGTATCACGTAACACTATTTTGACCAAGAAAAAGTCATCCCATGGAGCTTTCGTGGCTAAAGCATAGATGACCACCCACTTCACTCTTCCCACAAAATCACCAACTCACCCTCACTTCTCTATTGCCTATTCATTCACTCATCTTACTCGCAACCCACTATATAAATACCATTCCTCACAACTCATAATTCACAATTCACAACTTACAATCAACTCTCTTTCTTTCTTACTTACTTACTTACTTACACTAAATCTAGTTAGATAAAGTTGTAAATGGCTTTGGAGGCTCTGAATTCTCCTACCCCATTCCCCTACGAACAAGAGGAGGTTGACCTTGAGAGCGTTGAGCCATGGACCAAGAGGAAGCGCTCAAAACGATCCCGTTTCGAGATCCCATCAAATCCAACAGAGGAAGAGTACCTGGCTCTCTGCCTCATCATGCTCGCCCACAGCGGCAACAACAACACTTCTCCGCACCTGAATATTCATCACGACACACAAACACAAACACAACCACAGCCACAACCTATCACTAAGCAGACTCATAGATGCACCGTTTGCAACAAAGCCTTTCAATCTTACCAAGCACTCGGAGGCCACAAGGCCAGCCACCGCAAGTCCTCGTCGACCGAAGCCTCCAACTCTACTTCTACCGCCGCCGCCTCCGCCGCCGGAAGGATGCACGAGTGCTCCATTTGTCACAAGGCTTTCCCGACGGGTCAGGCTCTGGGCGGCCACAAGCGATGCCACTATGAAGGCGGCAACAACACCTCCTCTGAGGCTACCGCCTCCACCCACAGCCACCGTCCTTTTGACTTGAATTTGCCGGCAACCCTCACCGACTTCTGGGTCGGCGGCGGTGAACAAGAGGTGGAAGGCCCTTTGCCGGAAACAGCCAAGAAGCCGCGTTTGTCTTTGGGTGTAGCTTCCTCAGAGTCCCACAGAATTCGTTGAATTTGCGCTGCAGTGAATCATTCACGCACAGATTCAAACGACTTAGTATTCATTTGTTTGTTTTGTTTTTTTGTTTTGGGTTCATGGGTTGTGGCAAAATCGGAGGATCGATTGAAAACTCGGATTTTGTAAATTGCTTAATTCTTTCGTTACTCTGTACATACAAAATTGGCCATTACCTTTCTACTCTATCTCTCTGTCATGAATTAGAGTAGATTTAAATTTTTTATTTTTTAACTTGTTGACGTCACAATGTTATTTTATAACAGAATATATGCAAACAACAGTAATATGATTTGTTACTATTTTTTTTTTACCATTATCTTGATTTCCATTTTCTTATTTACTGCTCTAATTTCTTCTGAACATAAATTTAATATCAGTACACGCTCTCGTTCCGTAGTTTTTCACAAAGTAAATTTTTTTCCTTTACCCTTTTCGCGTTAAAAAACATAATTTTTTATGGAAAAATTTAATAAAAAGAGAGATATATGATACAACTTCTGTTATACATATAATTAGCACTACAGATGAGCAAATACTATTGCATTTTGATTTTATTATATCATATGTTGAGTCAAGTACAAAGTATACTTCTGTATCACCCCAAAAAAGAAAGTACAAATGTAATATGCTTGGAGTTTGACTGTGTCAAATGTGGTAAAAGTGAGAATCAAGCACCCCTTAATTTAGGAGAACTAAATCTAGTACAAAAGTAATATTTTTTTATCTCATTTTTTAGGTAGGGGGGGTGTTAATCTGCTATCACCAATAATAATATTTGCCAATCGAGCTAATCCTATAATTAAAGGTGGAGTCCATTCATGGTGGATTGCACTGAAACAAAACAATATAGGATTTATCAGGAAGCTGGATTAAGTCATGGTGTTTTCAATCAATAATCAAATGGGTGAAGTTTTTTTAACCCAACTTTTCTCTAAGAAAAAGAAAAGTACACTGCCGGTTCACACAGGACGGCAGAAAGAAACAATATTCCAAGAAATGGTTGTTTAATTGTTAAGTTTTAAGTCAATTTGATAGCTTAAATGAACTGCCCTCATTAATTAGGATTGTTGAAGTTTTAACACAATGGAAATTAAGGCTCACAAGCTACTGTTAGCTTACTGGTAGATAACTAATTAATACAAGTCCCGTCTCACATTCAGAGAGGAAAAGGGAAAGCACGATGTTAGGCTAATGGTTAAGGTGGATTGAACAGAAACCCTCCCATGTGCTTCCTGCCTTTAATGTACATTTTTGTATCATCATACCGAATTTGCAACACCTTTCTCTTGTGGCTGTGGACACTTGTTATTGGGTTGATTTCGATCCATCCATCCACTAATTGATAATGAGAACTCCTTATTTAATTATACGTATCCAGATTCAAGAATCGGGTATTAGATTTAAAATGTAAATTTAAGAGTAAATATCTTTTTTAGTCCTCAGCAAATTTCACGATACATGTTTTAGTCCCTAGCAAATAAAAAGGCCCATCGTGGTCCTTAAGAAATTCAAAATGGACTCATTTTAATCTTTTTTGTGACTAATATGGGTCTTTTTTGAATTTGTGAGGGACCACGATTTCAACTAAATGAATCCATTTTGAATTTCTTAGAGACTACGATGGGCCTTTTTATTTGCTAGGGACTAAAACGGGCATCGTGAAATTTGCTAAGGACCAAAAGGGTATTTACTCTAAATTTAATAAGCTCTAATGTTATATAAATAGATTTTCAAGTATTTCGAAAATTAGACTGTTAATCTATCAATCATCTGCTAATATTGAGGAAAAAGGGAGTAGAGGTTGCAAATTTAATTCAGCAAGCTCTAATTAGTAATAATTTTCTGATCAAATCTTTTCGTTCAAGTCGTGTGGCCATGTGGGGAATGCTTCAACGTGATATTTTACACTAATAAATAATTGCGCATTCAGATTAAGCTACGTTAATTGAGTAGTGAACAAAATCTTCCAAGTTATGTGGCTATAATGCAAGCCAGATCAGGGTTTAACTCTTTAAGCAAGAAATTGTGACTTGAAGGAGGGCGTTAATGCTATGCGTGCCGTGTTGTCAAAGTCGGTTCCTCTAAACACGGTCATCCCTAACATATTTTATATTATACTTGTCCAAATATGTTATTGTTATTCTCTTTCCTTAATTAACTTGGCAGGCAAAACAATTCTAACGGAATGTCTTGTTTGGAAGTTGTGGCTGCCAATCCTTAAACGTGGCTGCTTCTTTCTCTTTCTTCGTTTCGTCTGTTTTTTTTTTTTTTCATGTTTCTGTAGTAGATAATTTGAGAGAGAGAGAGAGAGAGAGAGATTGGGCTGCTTCTTAAGGTTGCAATTGGTTTAGAGTAAGGAAAGTTTGAAAAGCAGTGTGTATAAATATTCTTTATTAAGTGGGATATACCTAAGGGTGTATGAATATTGCTTCAATGATCAGTTTTAAGTTTTAACACGTGCGATAAAAAAGAACAAAAAATTTGTGCTAACTCCTATAAGGTTTGGATGAGATGAGATGAGAAATACAAGTTGGTATTTTTGTTCTTTGCGTGTAGTAGGTACATATGAAGCAAGCCCATGCACGGATTTATCCTTTCCTTTTCTCGGAAAAGAAAAATGCCAGTAAATAAGGAGTTTAGTAAAGGAGAAAATTTTTTTAACCGAGAATCTCAATTTTCAAAAATATAAATTTTACATTCAGTTTACGAAAATATCTGAAAATTAAAAACTTAAAAAAATTCAGTTTTTCATAAAATTCCAAAAATCTCGCGTAACAAACGGACCTATTAGCGAGGGTCCACAGTACCACCACCGCCTCAAGAAACAAAATAACGTCAATAATTTGATTAAATTAATCTCCATAAAGAACTCGTGGGAAATAAGATGTGGCTTTGAAAACGAATGAAAGGCGTTAAAGAAAGGCATGAGAAACACGAAAGTAAGAGCACTTTGGTGCATTCATTTGAACCGTTTTTATTTTTTTAATCTACTTTTATGTTCTCCACCAAAAAAAAAAAAAAAAATTTCGGTCATATATCTCCTCTTGGCTATTTATATCGTTCCCGTCACATAATTTTCAGGACAAGTGCACATTTTAAGTGATTCAAGTTCCTTTGTTATCAGCATTTACTTCATTTGAAGGTAATGTCATTTGATTAAAGTGTAAATGAATTAGCTCAGCTTATAGAGGTCTACGACTTACTCAATATTAAACCAGACTTGACTGATTATATACAGTCAAATAAAACATATTTAAGCTTTTAAAAAAATTTATTTAAAAAATAGGCTGCATGTCTTTTTTTACATGTCGGACCTATAAGTCTACGGGTCAGTCCGTATTAATTATATAATTTATTTAAAATAAAACAAATAAAATTATTATTTTAATATTTTTAATAATAAAATAATATTATTTTAATTATTGAATGTTTGATATGCTTAAACAGGCTAAAAGCCTAGGACTAGATTTTTATTTTTTAAATATATATCAGATCATACTTATAATCTAGGTCTATATGAGGCTAACAGGTCATGTCAAACTTAAGGTATTTTACACAGGCCTAAATTATTTAAACCATAGTCTAGCCTATTTACACCTTTGATATATATATTGGCAACCATTAATTGTTCTTTTGTCAAAGTCATTATATTTCATATATCAATGTTAATAACAAGCCAAACTAATGTTTTCTCTCGTGCAAAACGAAACTATAAATTTGAACATCAGCAAGTTCAACCCTCGCATACATTGTCATCGAGTAAAAATAGTATGACAAATCACTTGATTAATCACTTCAATATGACGTTAACCTTCTTGTTACTTCCATATCGTTTCAATTAATCTGTATAGTCATGGATATTTTTCTTTTTCAGTGTTCTATGCAATCTGAGCTCTCTGACTAAATTGTCACATTGTTGAGTTTTTGAATACTTAATTTAGTTAATACGGTGATTAATTCAACTACAAACAACTACCAGATCAGGGACAACAAAACACAAGGGGGGAAAATTGAAATTTCAGTTAGCCTACTTTCCCAGCAGATACTATTCCGAAATGCACCTGGTTTTATGATTTGTGAGCAATTGATATTTAAGCCCCAAGTTTATATTAGTTTATCAATAAATAACTATAGATAATATTCATTTTTTTCCCTTCCTTTTTTTAGACTGTTAACCATGGCCCATGATCACTTGCTTGGTAGGCAGTGACAGGGCCATTTCGCCGAAATGACCGAGCAACCACATTCCCGTGTTAGTTTCCGCTGTGATTCTTTTTGGGCTTCAAGTGGAAACCCAGTTCGCCTAAATATTCGCAAGTGGCAAAATAATGTTAGGTTAAATTAAAACGATTAGAAAGTTTAATGAATTTGGTCTACAACGAGCATTTTGCCTTGATGGCTATTGCTACATGCCTAGTTGACTCTTTTTCTTTTTAATCATATATGTAAGACATTTTTCCTTGATGGCTATTGCTAAATGTTGTATGCATAATGTAAAGCGCGACTACTTCCAGGATAAATGAGTGTCCCCATGAATTAATACGAGAGTTTTTAACGTGTTTTGTTTTCGCTTATACACTTTTTGAGAAACTTCCTAAAAAGTTATTCATTCCAGAATTACTCCAAGTTAAGCATGCTTAACTATAAAGTTATTAAGTTATGGTCTACCGAAAAATAAATGCATCTTATTTGTATAAGTTGTACATATTAATTCTTTTAAATTATTATCAATTGTATATTCTCATACCTACACAACCTCTAGATCCCTCTTGTTCGGATATTAGATTCTATTTATTCATGTACCCCTTATGTTGGAAGCCTGCCAAGAGCCTTTTTTACAATGTTTTTAAACTCAATCTGATCATTAACCCCCGGTCGAGGAACTGAGTCATTGGTTCAACCGCATGTCCCGATAAATACATGCAAATCTATAATTTATATTAAAAAAATTATAAACATACTCAAATACTTGTAAAAAAATAACACTGTTATGGACCCATATAAGAGGCCCATTTGATGATAAGCCCAACAAGGGACAATCCAATATTTAAGTTAAGAATAACCATGGATAGTATCCGTCAAAGATACTAATCCTAATGCGAAAGCATAGCTGACGGGCCCGGGCCTTCATCAGAGGCAGTAAAGGCCCACATCATATCACCAACAGGTAACTCCTAGAAATAAGAGATAAACCCTAGAGGTATGTTACGCTCTCTCTCTTACTGTTATGTTGTCACTGTGCGCACACACACCCCATTGGAAAAGCCGTTATTAGTTAGTTGTGCACAGTGATCCGCTTGACTCAAGGGTATCTTCTTCATAGATACCTTGGAGAGGGCACTAGATCTAAGATCAACTTACCAGCCTTTTGGGCTGGACATCTCTGTCTCTAAGACAGAAGAAATATCAATTTCAAATATTTTAATATGAAAAATAATAAATCACATATTATTATCCAGCAAAGGCACAAACAAACATATAATGCTTGAGATATTGGTGTTTCATGTTCAATAGACGACATCTCTAGCTATAAATAAAATATAAATTCGTTACATAGTTCATGACCAAAATAATATTAGTGTTGTAGGTACTTAACTAATGTAAGTTAATAAATAACAAATCATGCAAATATTTCAAAAGAAAACAAATCATTTGTGATTTAAAAAAATGATATCCTTTATATATATTTTTTTGGATTTTTTTTGTGAATCGTGTTGAGTCACTGGTTGAATCGATCAGGTAACCGATTTTTTCAAAAAATCGGCTGAGTCGCACCAGGTCTATTACTTGACCGATCCAACATGAAAACCGGACCGATCATATGATCGGTGTACCAATTTTTGGATCGATTGAACTGGTCTAGTTTTTTCAACACTTCCCTTTTACTGTCACAAACCCGCCCACCTCAGCGGACTAGACTCCAGACATTGGACTTTATCTGGACTATCTACCCTCCACCCTCATCAGCGCCCGAAATCTCACTCATAATACGATTACATAAGATCATGTAGAAAGATCACATTAATTATATAAGATGTTAATTTTGTCCTCCACAATATTTATGTTCATTAATTTTTAAAGTTTGAAATGGGTGTGTGCCAGTTGCATTAGTAATCATGGTAATCTTATATTTATTATTATTTTAGTTTTATTACTTTTACTACCTCTTGGTTACCATTAGATCGATTTGAAATCAAAGACAGTTAATTTTTTTCTCTTTTTGAACAGTTGATTTCAAATTTATCCAATAGTAACAATGCATTTAATAAGCCTAAAATGATAATGAGTATAACAACCTTTTAATAATCAAGTAAAATAAAACCATGCTCATTTTTCTTCTAGAGTTAGAAAAGATCAGTAGTAATCTTTTCAATTTTTTTTAAAAAAAACATGAAAAGATTAATAGCGAGATTAAGATATGGCAAAACAGGCTAATCCGTCTCAACTTTCCTTCAATCGTCAAAAAATGGGGCAGGGCGGGTTGACCCGCCATAAATAAGTGATTTGAAAATACTAACTCACCCCTTTTTGAGGTCAGTTGGTAGATTATCCTTCATAAAAAAAATATTATAAAAATAAATATATTGATAGTAATCTTTTATTTCTAATCTCTAACATCTAAATACTTTTCAAGTTTAAAAAAGCCTATGTTGCACCGACAACGACACAGTATACGACACGACACTTTGAAGTGTCGGTGCATCATAGAAAAAAGCATCAAGCAGTAAGTTAAAGACAAAAGAATGATTTAAACCAATAATTTCATTTAACATCACTATACAAATTATATCTTAAGATTAATTAATAATTTTAGTGTTATTGTACAACAAAATAATAACATCAAATATGTAAATATTTAGAAATAAACACATTATTACATCCTGTAACTAGAATTTCATAAGCATTAATTTGATTTGTATATATACTAACATTTAAATAAAAAATCTTAAATTTCTTTTAACTTTTATGTTAATCTCTTTTCCTGCTGAATTAAATGCGAATAAAAAAATTCTTCTGAGTAAAATAATAGTATTGTGGTCCTAAAAAAAAGATTTTGTCTCAATTAATAGTCATTCACATAGTCCAACCAAGCTATAATCTAATATTTAATATATTTAAAAAAAAAATTACATCCTCACCTTTCTTCTAGCTTGTTTTAACCCACTACGCATATAGGCAAGCTATTTGAATTGGTGAGTTGAAATACATAATCTAACCTATTCCATTTTGACGTGTTAACGAATTGAGCCCTCGCTTCAACCCATTTTAGCATGTGTAGATAATATTATTGCGCCACAGGCCCACAGAGATTGTGACGTTACCCAGAAGGGGTCATTTTCTTTTGGAAGGAAAAGCAACAGATAAGCCCACAATTCGAATAGATACCTGATAATATCCACACCACTATAATTTGGCTTGGTGGCGGCGCCTTAAATTTTAAATTTTTTTCTTCTCGAATAGCTACTTTTGACCTTTAAACTGTTATTCTATCAGAAAAAGCATTTAAATAGGTAATTTGATTGTATTTATTAAATATTATTGCTAGGTGATACATATATCAATCAGGATGTTTTATAATTTTAAACTTTTTTTTTCAATTTATACTTTTTAGATTTTACTTGAATAAAAAGTAATTGGTCAACGAAGAGAAGTGAAAATAAGCAACATAGTTTTTTATATATGCAGCAAAACCCTTGCTTACCAAGGCAAAAAGGAATGGAAAACCATTTACCAAAAAAAAATAAAAAATGGAAAACCCGTATAAGGGTTTAGGGAGTGTCAAATTATATCCTTTAGTAATTTTAATTATACATTTTCGAAAATATTTGGCCAACCGTTACTTGATACGTAATTACATATTGTAGAGTTTGGGAGACTTTGTTTTTTTTTTTTTTTTTGATAACATGGGAGACTTTGTTTATATTATTTACAAAGAAACAGATAAATCAGTGTGCGGGTGATTGGTTGGCTTTAAAGTTTCATCTATTGTTAGTGACATCTACCAAAAAATCCTCCCACATCAAATCAAGAGTGACCACTTAGAGAAGTTGATCACCACCATATTAATGTAGAAATTAGAGTCGTAGAAGTTCAAATTTCTGATATTCCTGGTGCACTTACTCAGTGGCGGAGGTAGGATTGGAGGGGATGGTAACGAAAATTAATTTTTTGTAATTATTGACCTCGTAGGAACTCAATTAGATAATTTCTTATCAAAATATTAATATTTAACAACATTTGAAAGACTGAAAAAATATAATATTGGTCGGGTCCAACAGACATAAAAAATAGTTTAAAGAAATAATTAAAAAAAAGAGTGTCTTTACTAAAACAATGCTTTTAACTACATTTTTTTAAATAAAATAAAATAAAAGACTACAATATAGTTGTCCCAAAAAATTAATCTTTTAAGTTAGAGCAAACTCATTTTCTCTATATGAAACCACTACACAAAGAGAAACACAACCATGCAAATGAAAAGAGAGCAAAAAGTGGCAAAAGGCCAAAGCTTTCATTAACCAAAACATAGCATATGAAAATAAAAACGAAAATGCAGAAAAGGTTACACATAACACATACACATTAGGAGAACTAGAGCTAGATTTCAACTTGGATCTCAAACCAGAACTTTCTAAAGAAGCACATTTAACAGTAACAATAGTATTATGTTTGGCCTTCAACTGCATTAATTTTTTTTTCAATTTTTTTGGGATGGGGGGAGGGGGCGGCCGCCCACCCTAGCCTCCCCCTGTCTTCGCCCCTGCACTTACTGCCTTTGACACCTGTCTCAAGTTTTGCTATGGCTTGACTTTGGAATGTATAAGGCCATTAAGAAAGAGAATGTCATTTACAATTACAATATTGATGCTTTTCTTAGCTCTAGTATTTTCCCTAGTCGGAAGGATTCAATCATTCTTCTCCATATACTTTTGGCTGAGGACCAAATGGTGGTCAGTCATTGTATTCAATCTTTAACAAATAAGGCTTCCTTGTTTGCTAAAGGAATCAATTGTGAGGGACAACTAATCCAGAAGATGACCTAAATGCTCTGGCGACAGCTGAGAACTTCAACGCATCACGAAAGGAGAACTTGCTTCCTTGATCCTCAATAGAGTTCTAAGTGGTGGCCAAGATGCTTCCTTGATCCTCCCTAGAGATCCTTTCCTAATTCCCATTTCACAGAATACATGTCCCCTCACAACACACATTCCCCTCCCATTTATCCTATCATTAAGAACCTTCTAGATAATTCTTAATTAACTAACTTATCCACTTGAGGCCCATAGGCCCATCATACAGCAAGCCTAGTAAGTAACAAATCTATTCCCAACATTTGAGATTCTACGTCTCACATACACTGTGTTCTGCCTTGAAGACAGAGATGTCCAGCCCAATAGGCTGATACGTTGATCTTGGATCAAGTGCCTTCGCCAAGATAACTATGAAGGAGATACCCTTGAGTCAAGTAGATCACTGTGCACAACGAACTAATAACGACTTTTGCCAATGGGGTATGTGCGCACAGTGACAACATAACAATAAGAGAGAGAGTGTAACGTACCTTTAGAGTTTACCTTTTATTTATAGAGGTTACCTGTGGGTATGGGTGTAAATGGGCCAGGCTGGCCCAACCCAACCTTCGGCTCGGCCTACATTGAGTCCAGCTCAGGCTTGGCCTTTCAGAAAAGTAGAGTAGGCTTAGGCTTATAAAAAAGCTTTTTTAATAAATAGGCCATAGGCCAATTTTGTCAAGCCCAACCTACAGCCTTGTAGGCTGGCCTATTTAATTTATTAAAATAAAATAATATTTATTTTATGTGGCAAATACACAAAGCACCAAATACCAGTATCTCTTACTTTTTGTGCTATTTTATTTTATGAAAGGAAAACTTGTCTAATGTCTCCGAATTTTACATGTTGTTGCAGCTTAATACCATGGAGCAATGGGTACCTTGTTGGATTATGATGTTACTGATGAAGATCTTTCAAAAATACTCTTCTTTCCCTTGTCTTGATGGTGGTTTAAAGATTTTTAGATGAATGACATTCTCTTGTAGACTTTATTTTAGCATCTATTAATTGTATTTTTCATATTTTTCCCATTTCTTTAACTCTATTCCTCTATGATATACATTCTAGAGTTGAGGTATTATGTTGACTCTTTCTTGTTTGTCATTTTTTTTCTTATGAGAAATACTAGTGCATGCATGAATGGAACTTTCTTTGCTCTATACAATTATTTTTTTTGCTTAGTATATATAGTGGGAGGCCTACAAGGCCTGTAGGCCATGTCAGGCTTTCTTATTTTTGAAAATGGGTCGGACTTGGCCTACAAATAAAGCCTTTAATAGGCCAGTAGGTCAGATAGACTGAATTTTTTTTTGACGTAGGCTTGGGCCAGGATGGCCAAAGCCCAGCCCATTTACACCCCTACCTGTGGGTAGTATGATGTGGGCCTTTAGTACCTCTGATGAGGGTCTATGCTTGTTTGCTACGCTGTCGTATTAGGATTAATATCCTTGATGGATACTATCCATAATTATATTTGATTTGAATCTTGGATTGCCTCTTACTGGACTTGTCATTCAATGAGCCCTTTATATGAGTCCATAAATGATGAATAAATCAATAGTAACAATGTGTATTGATTGGTTAATGAACTCACACCATGTTTTTTCCTTTTTTTTTCCTTCTTAAAAAACAAGATATCAGTTCATTGCTTAATAAGTTATTGACTAATTTATTTATCATTAACCATTTACCACTTACCACGTAAGTCAGGTGTGGGATTTAAAAGTGTAAAATTTAAAAATATTTTCCAATAAGTAAAACCTCATATGCTAATATTCTTGACAAATATCAGGATGTTGAGGGCTGACATATGTATCTATGTTGTGGAGCTGCAAGCTTGTGCTTCATCGTTTTAATAGGAAGTCAAACCAGCTGTTTTATATATAATATAACGGCCACCCGTAGATTCTTTGAGATTCATTTTCTTTAATGTTTCATATTGTGCGGAATAATAGGTGCAAGTTTAATCCAAAGTAAGGCTTCCAATATATATAAGAGTGTAGATATGCACTAAAAGCTTAACCTGTAGTCTCCTGTACAACAACAACAATGACAAGTGGTATATGTCATAGTTCTCAAAATGCAATATTTTATTTGGAAAAAGTCAAATTGCAATTTAACTAACCATCAGATTTGTTTATCTAGCATACATCAAAAGAAACAAAATTGCTCACCTAAAAATCCACAGAAAGATGCTTCAAAATGCACGTCACAAGCGTTGATAATGATAATCCGGCATCCATTAACCACATAACCGTCCTTCTAAGTTGGATTATTAATCTTCTAAGATTAATAAAATCAAGGTTACTACTTCCTAGGCCACATATTTGTGCCGCGGCAGCAAGTTTAATCAAATGAGCTATCCTTAAATTAATCATAGTAGTAATGTAACCAATAGTCAATATGTTAAAGAGGCATTAAATAACTAGCTGTTAACCTCTATTAGTTATACTAATAATGTGCATATTGGACTTTTGCGCACTTTGTTTATGTCAAAGGGAGGTCAACTGCTTTGGAGCTGCTCCAATATCTAAAATCATTTGGGTACACTTGCAGGAACAAGCATTCATATTTAAGCGTTTATTACAAAGGAGTGGCAGTGATTCAAATCACGGCCACAAGAATGGTTATTAATTAATATACGCAAAACAATCAAAAAGAAAAACATCAGCAAATAGAAAAACTGAAATCGTCAGTGTCATAAAATTGGTTATTCAATAAGTACTAGACAAAAAGTGATGTGGAGTGGAGGGTTTCTTCAACAGAGACTGAACTCGAAACCAAAAATCCAATTTGATAGAAAGGTTCCTGCAACCAGTAGCATGCTCAATTCCCTTTCTCAAATCCCATTTGTCTTCCTAATGCATTGAAGGGACACATGGAGAGTTTATGCTGGATATGAAGAAACGCCTAGAATAGTCCCTCTCTCTTTCACAAACAAAACGAATTTTGAACTGTGAAAGGCCTAATTAAACTTAAAATTAATTATAATAATAATAATTAAGTAGGAGACATGTGGGAGGCAACTAGCCCCCCAATTAAAGAATAATAACAATCTGATACCATGGTGGAGTCTTACCTTTAACCACATTCGGACGCACATAAAGCCGAAGTCTGAGCTGCGAAAGATTAACCTAATTGGAATCCCATTCTCCACAAACACATTAATTATGTTGGAATATACGCTAAACGCATTTTATTTGAATGCATTCGTGGTCCAATTTGGATAAAGACGCCACGCATCCAACTTTTGGCTGTAACTTCTATGTCTAGGCTCTAGTTTTATCATCGCTCTCATCCCCAATCTTATCCTTTCGAATTTATCCATGGCTTTTTTTTTTAACAGCATCAATTCTGAGGTAAATCATCAAATATTTATTATTTAGTAATTATAAATTTAATAATTAATAAATTATAAGAATCTCATTGTAAGGTATAAAATACATTATTCTCATTATAGATTTCATAATTATAGCAACTTTACCGTGAAAATGGAACACAGCAAACATTCTTTATAGGGCTTTTTGACTCTTATAACCCTTTACTAATAAATAATTACTAAATTGACCTTCATTATAAACTATTTCAAAAATTTAACCCCCTCAAAAAATATAACATCAATCTGCCCCTGTTTGACCATTGACCACCAAGCCTATCCGGGTACACCCCTCCCTACCCGGGTATTTTTTGAAATTTTTTGTATACCCGAGTAAGGAGGAGTGTACCCGGGTATTATTCTTGATTGCTTGAATTATTTACCCGGGTAGGGATGAGTGTACCCGGGTAAATGTTCTTTATTTTAGTGATTAGTGATTCATTACTTAATTACTTGCCACGCGTTCTCTGTTTCTCGTTCTTTATGGTTTCCATGAACAGCGTTAGTGTTCATTTCTTTACTTTTTTTTTTTTTTTTTAATAAGCATCTACCTAATTAACTTATCTAAAAATGCTTTCGAGGAACCGCAGGCATTGACACAATACGTGTTTGAATCATTGTGGGTTAATAAGAAGAAGATTTACCCGGGTACACCCATCCCTACCCGGGTAAATAATTTAAAAAATCAAGAACAATACCCGGGCACACCCCTCCCTACCCGGGTATACAAAAAATTTCAAAAAATACCCGGGTAGGGAGGGGTGTACCCGGGTAGGCTTGGTGGTCAACGGTCAAACAGGGACAGATTGGTGTTTTGTTTTTTGAGGGGGTTAAATTTTTAAAATAGTTTATAATGAAGGTCAATTTGATAATTAATTATTAGTAAAGGGTTATAAGGGTCAAAACGCCCTCTTTATAGTTAGAAAAGCATATGAGAAAACATGGAAATGTAAGATAGTTGAGGAAAGAATAAAGATTCATCTCGCAACAAATTAACTTATATAAGTAAAGTGATCAGACTTAGATATGTGGAGAGGAATCCAAGGGGGGGAGGGATCTTTCTAACATTTGCGGAGAAACAGAGCCGATCTCACCACCCATATCATTGGAAGCGTGCGCAGTCGCTACCACTCTGACCCCTGACCAAGTGACCATGACCATTAGTAACTCAACCACGGTTTTACAATATAATAATAAAAGTGAACAATGGTTAATTATTAGCTGATGATGCAGGTTCCCAATAAATGACATACGCAGGACGCTCGAGGTTCACTTTATATACCACATCGATCCATGTATGCCTTTCAACCACTTTCTTTCCTCCAAAGCTCGCAGCGTTTTGTGTTTTTATAGTTATGAGAATCTAGCTAGATAAATAAATTAAGCCCAAATTCAATAAGATCAGAGAGTGTTTATAGGGAAATAGATAGTTAGACTTAGAAGGGAATTGGAAGATGAGCTGCAACGGTTGCCGTGTCCTCCGAAAAGGTTGCAGCGAAGAGTGCTTGCTGAGAGAATGCCTGAAGTGGACAGAGAACCCAGAAGCGCAGGGTCATGCCACACTCTTCGTCGCCAAGTTCTTTGGCCGTGCTACCCTCATGTCTTTCCTTTCCTCCGTACCCCCCAACCAAACATCCGGTATGCATTCAATTTCAAACCCAATATTAATCGTATCTTTAGCTTTCTCTATATTATTTCTTATATATGGACTTCTACGTTGCTTACTAGTATTTAATGGTTCCAATAATAATTGCTTGGAATATAATTGACTAGTATTAGAAATAAAGTCGTGGGTTTGTGGTATATAATTAAAAAAATGTAAATATATATATGGAATTGGCAGCTCTGTTTCGGTCACTTATGTATGAGGCAGTGGGACGTACCTTGAACCCAGTAAACGGAGCAGTGGGACTGCTATGGAGTGGAAACTGGCACCTCTGCCAGTTGGGGGTCGAGAAAGTTCTGAGAGGTTGTGTGTTGAGTCCTCTCTTCGATGATTCTGCTGCTCATCCGGCCCATCACCGATCAACCATGCTCGACGCAGAACTTGCTCCTGACAGATTGGTGGTTGACACGCGTCACCGGACACCATCAGAGGAATCAGAGACGACCACGTTGGAAAGTACAACTGCCTGTGAAAAGAAGCTGCTTCAACTATTCTTCTGACTCTTTCACAATCATCAATTCCTAACTAGTACCTACCATACCATCTAATATATATATATATAATGTTTTCTGCCTTTCTTTCTTTGTACTTTTCTTTTCTTTTTCTTTTTTCGTTGAGGCGATGTTGGTCCTTTTGATCCCTGACTGACTTCAACGCTAGCTAGCTAGATTTGCAAGCCAGTCTTTGTTGATCCTGAATTTCCTTAACAACATTGGAGTCCCTGCTGTCAAGTGTGGTGGAGTGCAATACTTGTAGAGTACTATTGCTTAAGACCTTGCAAGAGACCATGAAGTTCGGCATCAAGATCAAGAGGATTGGAAAAGCCTAGATATATGATATGATTAAGCAGAGAACCCCACTCATCCGTACGTCTGATGAGACCGCCGCAGCTTGCTGATTTTAGTGATCGGATTGGAAGCTCCATCAAAGCTGATTTTATTCCATCCAGAGTCCAAAAGAACCTGTTGTTCGATCATTCCAGCTTACTCTCGAGGATCCACAACCCCTGATGAATATAATCTGATATAATGTAGTTACCCACTTATATTATGTTTTCATTAATCAATTTAATCCCAATCCAGGTCAAATAGAAATCTTAAAAAACCGAATTGAATAAACTAAAATTAAAAAATTACAATTTTTTTATTGGATTAAATCAGTTTTTAATTCCAATTTTAAAAACTATTTCAATCCAAACTCAAATTATACTTATGTTTTATTGGCTTGCATTAATTAAAACTCAGCTCCTGTGAATATAATGACAAAAAAAATATTAACTTAATATTTAAAAAAAGCATAATTAATAATGGAAAATTATACTCTTACGTTGTATGACATTCATCTCTCATATTACACTCACATAAAAAAATGTGTCTTTCTTTTTCTTCTTTTTTTCCTTTTTTAAAAATTGATGGGCTTCATTTTATTTATCTTACAGTATAAGATAACTTCTCTCATACTACATTATAGAAGTAAAGTCCATTAATAATTTGTAACTATAACTATATTTAAAAAAAAATAACTACATAAGTTTCATATTCAAATATTTTTACTTACATTTTTTAGCATGAAAATGTTTATCAAATATAAAATTAATGAGCTTCAGAATACTTTAATAAGAGATTTTATAAAGAAAAATGATAATAAATAAGTCATAAACAAATTAAACAAGGCAAGCTCAAACTTTACATTTTCAAACAAGTCTAAACTCTAAGTTTAACTCATTTAAATAAATTAATTAAATTTGCACATCATTATTTTTTCGTTAACCAAAACTAAATATAAAGCTTGACTCGACTTGTTTAAAGTACTAAGTGCTCAGTGACATCTGCCTCTCCGCGAAATTAATCAATTATACATAGAAAAGGGAATTGTGACGCACAAAGGATATTTGTTACCGCCCCTTGAGTTCTTTAAGAATAGCTGAATCAATCATTGCCCTATAAAAATAGAGATGTATATGTGGGATCTTGCATACGAGGGAAGGAAATATACATACGGTTTATCTTGCCAATTTGATGACTCTGGGTTGCAAGTGTGGGATAATCCTCCTGGGAATATTAGAAGATTACACGTTCATGATCTAATGATGGTGTTCAACTCCATGTAGATACTTTTTTCTTTCTTTTTTAACCTTGTGGCCCAGGTCTTTAAAACACACAAGATATTGAAAAGAGTTACTTAAGTTTTTTTAAAAGACAATGAATTAAAATTTCTAAGCCACTCCTTTAGTGTTTAGTAAAATTTCTCAAGGATGACTCTTTTAAAATGTAAATAACTAAAACAGCTCAGTCAGATTTACGAAAAGTGAGCCAAGATATTTTTATAACATTTCTAGGCAAAAAAAAATTAACTTATTGTTTTTTAAATAAAAAATTATGAATTTATGGCAGTTTTGAAAATAATTACATATTTATTGCACAATATCACGCTCAATTTAGGCATCATTAATCACTCCTAAATTGGGCGTCAATCAAGAGGCAATCACGCCTAATTTAGGCGTCACACCAATCACGCCTAATTTAGGCGTCACACCAATCACGCCTAAATTGGGCGTAACTCAAGAGACAATCACGTCTAATTTAGGCGTCACTTATCAGGTGTTGACACGTGTCACTTTTTTTTCAAAAAAAAGAATTAAAAATTTAATCGTAAAACTTCTGAAGGTCATAACTTTTGACTCGGTATCCAAATCAGGTAATTCTTTTTTTGATTCCGCATAACTTTTCGAGATGTACGCAATGACATCTCATTTGATATATTTTATTATAAAAAAATTTAGTTTGTGATTTAAATTAAAAATAACAATTATTATTAATAAGGAAAACAAAATAAAGATTTGATTTGTGATTTAAACTCAAAAATCAATTTGAAAACTCTGTATTAATAAGGGAAATAATTAAATAAATATTCTAAATTTCTAAGGAAGAAGGATTTTATTTTTGAAAAACATTTGTAAGCCATCGTTAATTTCAAACCACGAATCAAATCACAAATCACATCTTTATTTATTTTTTTAATTTAAATCACAAATTAAATCTTTATTTATTTTTTATATTAAATCACAAACTCAGAACTCAGAGGCTTCTGAGTTTAACCGCTCTTATAAAATCATTCTTGCAAATTTAAATTTTTTTGTGAGAAATAAAATATATAAATGAAATGTCATTGCATAGATCTCAAAAAATTACATAAAATCAAAAAAAGAATTACCTAATTTGGATACCCGAGTCAAAAGTTACGGACTTTAGAAGTTTTACGATTAAATTATTATTATTATTTTGAAAAAAATGTGACACATGTCAACACCTGATGAGTTGACGCCTAAATTAGGCGTGACTGCCTCTTTAATGACGCCTTAATTAGGCGTAATTGGTGACGCTCAAATTGAGCGTGAAATTGTGTAATAAATGTGTAATTATTTCCAAAA
This sequence comes from Gastrolobium bilobum, assembly GCF_033153095.1. Taxonomy (NCBI): domain Eukaryota; kingdom Viridiplantae; phylum Streptophyta; class Magnoliopsida; order Fabales; family Fabaceae; genus Gastrolobium; species Gastrolobium bilobum. Next base: position 501,485 of record NW_026896335.1, on the reverse strand, counting down.
CAGCCTTGAATTCGTAATTAATTATTTAAAAAACATTAAATTAATTTTTTTTGCCCATTTTTCTATTATCTTTATCTTTATAATAAATTCCTTTCTTATTATCTCACAGATTCCTTTCTTATTATCTCACAGGTGTTTGTAAGAGAAAATTTTGGAAAAATGACAATGATAATCCTATTTATCCACGTTTAGTATTAAGTTTCTGAAAATTTTATGGAAAGTCTAATATTTTCGAGATTTTATTTTGTGTACAAATCTTTATCTAAAATATCATCCAACAATAGCATCAAATGAGTGATATTTTTGAAAACCCGATATTGAAAAAACTTTACACTTTTTTTTTATAAAATTCCGATAAGATTTTAGGAAATATTCCAATCGGTTCATTGCTTCGCAACTAATCCGATTCGGGACGGGTCCAGAATTAAGACTTTAAACTCCTCCCAAAACCTACTAAAAAATTTATCCTACATTTAATGCTCCCGTAGTGTTACTTAGAATGTGTGGAAAAAAAAAAAAAAGAGTCTGGGAGTAGTGTTAGCATCAAAACTGGGTCATCAAATAAGATCCCATAATTATTTAAATGTAAAACAACGAGTATAGAAATTGAAATTATTGTCATAGATTCAAATAAACATGATTACCTGGTTATTTGCAAACGACGACAAAAATAAACTGTATTGTTAAAGCAAAAAACCTTTATTTCGCCCTAACTTCACAGTTCGGCTACTACGGAGTCAGTTTCTCCCACCTAATTGTGCCTAAAAACGAATTGAGTATCACTAAACTTGTATTCATCTGTCTCTAATAACTACGGATATCTGTTTACTAGCTCAGTTGTTGAAACCTTTTTCGGGCATGTAGGAACTAAACCCGATAATCAAAACTATAAAATCTATTTTTCAATTAAAATATAGTTAGCACCATGAGCAAATCACCGAACTTTCAAAATTTAAGTAGTGCATGACACAAAACCGTCCAAATGTGCCCTGTAATCAGAAAATACTATGTAATGGCTTTTCCATCATCGTAAAATTGATATCACACAAAGATTCTTTTTGTATAAGAGTTTCAGAATGATAAATGAATCACAGAGAACGATGTAGATTAGCTAAAAACAATAATATAAAAAAAATATTCTTAGTTCCACAACATAAGTTTGAAGATTAAATTAACTAAATGCCACAAAAATTCTCAAGTTCTTAAAACAATAAAACCATCCCCACATCATCATCATCATCAAATGCCAGAATCTCCAACGGTTGGGGCAGGTGGAGACTAATACTTAGCGATACTGCAACATCATAAAATAAAATAGATTGAGATGACAACCCATGCTAAAACAATTATAGAAATCTTCATTTGAAAAGCACATCAAAACATTTACCTTAATGAAGCCAATTTCCTTGGCGTTGCTACGGAAGCACTGCCTGCAACACATAAGGCCATATTTCCTAATCATTCCATGAGGATTCCCACACACACGGCTGCAAAACAGGGGAGAGAATAGTAAACGAAATTATCATCAAAACAAAATCAAACCAGATCAAGTAGAAGTAACTGACAAACTAGTATTCCAATTCAAACTTAAATCTATCAAATACACTTGTTTCCTGAGAATATCTAAAATATAATAGTCTAAACTTGCAAAACAAAATCACTGTAGCTCTGTAAAACAAATATTAAAAGCAAAGAACGTATGACCTAATTCCTAAAACAAATGTGGAAAAAGGTACCACAGCCCAAAAAAGCCTGAAATACATATACCATAACGCATGCATAGAAGTTACAAAAGAATAGCATATATATTAACGGGCTCATAGCAAGCCACTTCCATGGTTAAAACCGTAATAGAAAACAACCACATCAATCATTAAAGAAAACAACCAAAGTAAAACACTTTTATAAGCAATTAGACAGAAGAAGCATGTGTGATGATATCCTAGCACATTGAATAAGATCAGCACTGGGGACAGCTTTCAAAAATAATTGTTGCATCAAGACTTTAAATGACATTTTGCAAATGTCTTAAACCATGATTCAGCACCTTTACACTGCTAGTAACAATTTAAGAAGTTACTAAACCACTAATCCATGAATCTCGAAACCCGCCTATACACCGATGCATAACATAACTCACTTTTTGATTGAAACCCCAACAATATAAATATATATGAGGCATATATATAAGATCAACAGAGAAAGAACAAAAAAAAAAAGGGCTCATCGTAACATCGAGTAAAAATAGTCATCATTTCAAACTTATCAATCCAAAAATGGCAATAATTATATAACAGAGATGGTAGGCGAGCTTAATCAAACTCAATTAATGAGGTACAAACTTGTTATCAGAAATACGGAGCAACGATTCAACGCTCTTATATACGGGATCAAAAGAAAGATTTCAAACTAAAAACAAAAGCCTAAATAACCGTCACAACATGAAATTGAGGATAAATAAACAGGTAAATGGATCAACTGTATCATTGTGAATCACCATCACGGATTGAGAAACAAGGGAAGAAGAGTTAGATACCAGGTGCGAGAACCAGGTCCATAGTTCTTGGGATGAGAATTCCACACATTGGAGTGGCCCATGATTTCGATTTGTTCCTCAGCGAAGATGGAAGACGCAAGAATTCTAAAAACCCTAGCCTCGCAGTCGTAGAGGAGTATGAACTAGCCTCCCCGAAATCCTAACATATATAGGAGAGTCAAAACCCTAGGGTTTATTTTTTATTCAGTATTATTAAATCCAATACTCGATGGGTATTGGTTGACCGAAAAATATATAAATATAAACCAGTGCATTATCCGTGTATGCACGGAAGAAAAAAGATCAAAAAATTTGTCCGTTTTTTATTAATTTTTAAAAGAAAGAATATGTCACTATTTTCCTATATATATATATATATATATATATATATATGAAAAAAAATATTTCTATAGCTACTTTAAAAAAGGTTAACTCCAGCTACCCAAAAACTACGTCATTTCGATTAATGAAGAGTGTTTCTGTAATTTTAAGTGAATTAATGAAGAGTTTTTCAATAAAATGTATAAGATAAAAAAAATAAACAAAATTACAAAAACACCCTTCATTAATTCACCTAAGATTACAGAAACACACTTCATTAATTAAAATGATGTAGATTTTTGGTAGCTGTAGGTAACTTTATCTAAAGTGACTGTAGAATTATTTACCCATATATATATATATATATATATATATATATATATATATATATATATATATATATATATATGAGGTAGGCTATACTTACAACTTTTTTTTTACAACCGTTGATTTTCGCTAATTACCGGTTATGATTTATGCAAATTAAATTCATTAATTAATTATTAATTCACAATAAATGATAACCGTTGATTGGCGGAAATCAATGGTGTTAAGATATGTTTGTAAGAGGTTGTAAAAAAAAATATTGTAAATATAACTTTTCTCTCTCTCTCTCTCTCTCTCTCTATATATATATATATATATATATATATATATATATATATATATATATATATATTAGTGTATTACCCGTGCAATGCACGGAGAGAAAAATAAATCAGTTTGTCTATCTCGTAAAAATATAAATAAGTCATTTTTATTTTTTTGCAAGTTAAATTTCAAATTTCAATTATTTTTTATCAACTCTGCATATATTTTTATAATTTTATATTATGTTAAATTTGTTACATATGTGTTTTTTTTCACTGTAGTAACATTAAATGCCGAACTCTTTTCCTACCCATCAAATTCAAAAATCAAATTTAAATAGCTTTAATTTTAAATATTAAGTATTTTTCAACAGAGTAGAAATAATAATAAACAGTTAAACACTACTAATAGGCTTAACAATTTTACAGGTAGAAAGTAGTGAGAAACATTAAAAAAAGTCCGTAAAACTTAATGTGGATGGTTCCAGTATAGACAGTGGGCAAAGGACTGCATGTGGTGGAGTCATAAGGGATGCTGCTGGGAACTGGTTAACTGGTTTTACAAAATTCCTTGGGAGTGGTACTTCTACTTCAGCGGAAATTTGGGGGTTCTTGACAGGTATGGATCTGGCTTGGCATAAGGGATTTAGGAGAGTCTTTGTGGAGGGTGACTCTAAGGTGGCTTTGGAATTTATAAGAAAAGGGTGTGACGTAAGTCATCCTCTTTCTGCTTTAATAATCCGAGCTCGTAGCATGCTTCAAAGAGACTGGATTATTCAGCTTAGTCATACTTATAGAGAAGGCAATTTTGTTGCTGATTGGCTTGCTACTCATGCACCTCATCAGGATGGACAGCTAATTGTGCTGGATGTCCCTCCAACGGCTTGTTTGGAATTGCTTCGTAATGACTTGAGGGGAGTTAGTCTCCCAAGATTGTGCCCAGCATAGGGCTTTTTTTGATGTTGCTTTAGTTTTCATTGTATTTCCAAAAAAAAAAAAAGTCCGTAAAATACTTAATAACATCTTTTTACGACGAAAGAGTTGGATTTTCACTGAATAATCATTCATTTTTACAGTGATTAATATTTTATAATTAGTTTTTTACAGAATGATAGATGTCATTTTTTTATTTAAATAAAATGTTTGTATTATTTTGTACTTTTTTTTGTGTCTAATTATTTTGTATCAATTATACATATATTTTGAAAAAAGTATTTTTATGATTTAATTTATAATTTTTATATTGATTATACACATATATTTAAAATATTAAATATTTACATTAATATTTTTTATAAAAATACTTGTATGGATATTTTTTTTCTCTTTTTATATTATTTTTTAGTTAATTTTTTATTTTATTTTATTTTAAAGTATAAATAATTCATTCTTAATTTTTTGCAATTAAATTTCAAATTTCAAAACAATATATTTAATTTGATCAAAGTTAATCAAATGAGTTTCACCTTAAAAGTTAAATTTTACATGTTCATTATCCAATATTTACTCGAATAAATAATTTACTAAAATAGATTAATGAGTAAATGACAAATATTTATTCAAGTAAATATCTCATAAAAGGCTAGATTACCAACAAAAAAAATATCACACAAAAGGCTTGAGGTAGTTTGTTTCCTGTTTTTTTGGGCTTGAAGTCTTCTTGTTTACCAAAAAAAAAAAAATATTCACACAAAAGGCATTGCATCAATTAAATTAAGCAAAATGATATTAAATTAAAATGTGGTATTAAACTGAAAATTATTGTTAAATTTATTGAGTCAAATTATATTTAAAATCATAAAAAAATTTAATTGCCTGGCATAATCTTTTGCAATCTTTAAAATTCAAAAAATATTAAATTTATTATTAACAATAATAATTTTTCTATTGATTTTTTCGTTCAAAAAATTTAATTCACTACTATTTTATTATTAAATAATAAAATAAATATTTTTGAATTTGTAGAAATTATGAATAATATCTTATAATTGTATTTGAAATATCTTTAAATTCAAAAATAATAATATGCTAGAAAAAAAATTAATTTGAATTTTTTGAATTCTAAAAAATTGTGCCAAAAGAACTATTTCTAATTTTAGATATTATATAACTAAATAAATTTTATAATATTCGAGTCAATGCTGGGACAGTGACCAAAGTGCCACGCTTGGACAAAAAATTTACCAGACTATCACGCCAACAGTAAATTTTGTTAAAATGCCACGCGGCATAATTCGCCAAAAATGTCACAGTGTAGCGAATTTCTCAAGATTTGACATGTGACATTTTTGGTTATGACGTGACATATTTCGCTACACTGTGTAGCGAATTACTTGCATGCATAATTCGCTACACTGTGTAGCGAATTATGCCGCGTGGCATTTTGGCATAATTTACTGGCGTGGCAGTTTGATAATTTTTTTGTCCAAATGTAGCAAAATGGTCACTGTTCCTCGATGCCGGACATTATACACTCATGACTCATCTAGTCAATTCGATCAAAGGGAGATAAGTTAACATAGAATTTAGAGTAAATATAACAAAAAAACACGGTCCCCACTTTAGTCCCTTGCAAAATAAATTAATCAGTTAGTCCCTAACAAATTCAAAATGGAACCATTTAGTTGAAATCGTGGTCCCTCACCAATTCAAAAAAGACCCATATTAGTCCCTCGAAAGGACTAAAATGAGTCCACTTTGAATTTGTTAGTGACTACCTGACTAATTTATTTTTGTAAGGGACTAAATTAGGGACTAAATTAGAGACCGTGTTTTTTTTAGGGACCAAAAAAGAGGTTCACTCTAGAATTTTTGAAAATGAGATAAATTGGTAAAAAAAATTTTTTTGAAACAAACATAAATTGGTAAATTTGTTTAAAAGAAGAGGGATTTGGTGGATCAGATCTGCTTATGTTTAGATTACAAGGTTTATAAAATTGTGTTTCGACTTCCGATCGATCGATCGCTCGCAAAGAGCAAATATTGAGGCGGCAAGGTTCATGGCTTCCTCTTCTTCTCCACCACCACTACCGGTATTCACCACAAAACAAAACCCTCTCAATTTGCTTCATGCTCATGACACTTATGTGTTCATATATCTAGTTCTATTTATTTGTGTGATGTGATGTGGTGTGGTGTGATGATCAGGAGGGTTTATCTCAAGAAGATTACGACTTAATCTATGGCTCTCAATCGGGTTGGGTCGATGCTCGAACTTCATGCGATCACCTCGCCTCCTTGTCCGCAGATCTTACCCACATTCCAACCCCTCATACTCCCTGCAACAGGTTCGCTTTTTCTATGACATGGGTCTTGTTCCAAATTCTACATTTTACCATAAAAACCTAGTCTTGGAGTTGAAACCTGACAATTTTTTTTTACGATGGACCTGAACGGTACCCTCAAAGACTTGGCCATTCTGCTCAGTTGGTTTTTTGGTTCATAATTTGATTAAAAGCAAATATGTATTCTGCACTGCACAATATGAATTAAAATATTATTGATTATCTAATCTCCAAGTGAATTAAACTTTTCAGGTGCCAACACCCGAGTGAAAATTGGTTGTGTTTGTCATGTAAGGAAGTGCTCTGTAGCCGTTTTGTGAACAAGCATATGCTCCAGCATTTTCGGGAGACTAATCATAGTGTGGCGCTCAGTTTCAGGTATTGACATGTTTTTTGTGTCCCCTGACATGCAAATTTTATCGGCCAGTCTATCTATCTATGCTTGTGCTGCCCCATTAATGCACTTTGTCATATAGTGATCTGTCAGTCTGGTGTTTCTCCTGTGATGCTTACTTGGATGCTCAAGTGATTCCGCAACTGCGTCCTGTTTATGAAGTAGCCTATATATTAAAATTTGATGAGCCTCCACCACTTCGAACAAATCAACATCCTTCTGCCGGAGATAACCAAGCTGAAATTTGAAGGTTCATGCAGGAGTTGAGGTTTAGAATAGTCCATTGATTATTTGCTTATATTGAAGTTTTTGAGAGGATCTATATTCCTTTACAGGTGACTTAGGATCTTCTAATCCTACATTTGGGTAGGCCATTTTAAGGGAAATATAAAAAATTTTGCGTATTAGAAGTTGATTCTCCTAATTCCCGATGGTTCCTTTTTATTCCCTCTTCTGCTTGCACAACGTTTTGTAACCTTAGGTAGCTGATCTGAGAATGAGATTCCTGTACTGTTATGATGAACTACTGAGATAATGCGGTCTTATAAAAGTTCATAGTATTTTGGCTATTCTCAAAATCCAATAGGATTTGTAAAACTATGTTGTGTTCAGCTTCCTTGGCTTGGATCCTTTATTAACTCTATTTTCTGGAAGTTGTAATGACTTGTCTGTGGTTATCTTTTTTCTAGATAACCTATGGTTCATGACTTCTTGCTTTGGATTTAGCTTGATAGTTGATTTCTGTTTTCTTTGTGTGGAGGCTAAATATTCAGACTGCTAAACATGTCATGGACTATTGACTTGTTCAACCCTGCGAATTAGAGTAGTAGTAGTTGTTTTGTTGATTAGGAATGCACGAGTCAGTTAACCATCTTGCTTGGATGAACTTTCTTTCTTCTGTACATGGCCTACTAGTGTTAATTCTTGTGACTGAGCCTATTATCTAGCCTAATGAGTTCTTGAGCATGGTTTGAGTTCTGCCCGTTTAGATGAAGAATTTGAACCGAGGGTTATAATTAGTATCTGATACCTGAGAGGGGGACTCATCCACCAATTACCTGTGAATGCCCTGGATTTTTTTTACCCTCTTTTCCCGCAACTAACTTATAGGCATTTATTTATTGGGGAAGGGACTAACTCGTTGGCTTTAGCCCTAAATCCAGGTCCTTAGACCCTGATTTGAGGAGTCTCTAAATCTTGATGTCAGATTTGACATATTATGTGACTTACACCACTGCTCCTGAAGATCAATAAAATACAATGAAATATTGGATTGTTAACATTTTCCGCTATCAAAATAATTTTGTTCCTATCTATTTAAATGTGTATTTTCCTAAACTTTTACATAAAGAAAAAGGTCTCTTCCTAAAATATTATTGTATTCACACTCGGGGGCGTTTGGTATCCGGATTTTTTTGCACTACCCGAAAAAGCATGGTACAACAAAAAAGAAATCCGTGTTTGGTAAGAAAAAAGAAAAAAATTCTAGAGTACAAACTTTTTCCAGCAAACCATGTTGTGTGCAATTTACAGTATGAAATGTAAAAGTGAAGTTTCATAGATTAGATGGAACTATTTCGGTCCCGAGAAATAGAAATTGGAGCGTGAAATTATTGATGAAATTAACCTTCAACACAAAATCATATTTCAAACAAAACATAAAGCTGGGGTTATTTTTGTAAAATAACCTCACTTTCCTACTAATATTTCACAATCAATCAAACACGTATTCAGTAAAATTAACCATAAATTTTCGGGAAAATTTTAGCTTACTAAACACCTTTTACTAACATTCAAGAAAACATATATTTTTCAATTATTTCTCGGATTTAAAAAAAAAAACCTCTACAAAAAACCCCCTAACTTCAAGTACATTCTGCTCACGCTCCAGCTTGTCCCATTATGCTCCATGGGAAAATTCCTGTTTGCCTAGCCTGTAGTAGAAAGACTATATGGTAGTGTTTGATCGGGGAGAAGTGAAAATTTTGCTGGCAAAGTGCATGGGGAATCTGATGAAACAACGTTTGGTTGAAGCTTTTTGGTAGATTTGCCCATCAATTAGCTTTGCCTAGCAAATCATGAAGACAAGCAAAAAACGGGTTTATGTACTGTTGAGGAAGCCGTCTGAACATGTGGAATTGCTGTGAAAAAGGTGATGAAGGCATGACAACTTTACCCCTCCTTCTTTTGTGGTTCGAAGATTGTAATAAAATCAAGGTGTTTTTACAATGATAGTTTTGTAATTTCATTAAGTTTTCCCATCAATATTTTATCTTCAACCAAACACACATTCAGAAATTTAATTCAATTTTCCTGGTAAAATTTTGTCCAACCAAACGACTTTTTTAAAACTTTCCTATCTAACTCAATTTCCCTGCAGATCTTTAGTATTTACATTTTTCTAGTATTAAAAATTTTCTCCCCAACCAAACACTCCCTGTATGTATTTTAAAAAAAGACTATCAAGTCCAAGTGTCGTGAGAATAAGGATTTCAGGCCACTTAGCATGTAGGACGCGGAAGTGAATCAACGTTATTCTGTAAATTTTTACAATTCGATCCATTAATAATTTAATAAGTTAGAATTAGGAGTTAATTAATTAAAAAAATTAAGTTCTTTGTTAATTGAGATGAGTTTGAGTTTTTATATATCAAACTAAGTTAAGTCCCAACTCATATCCACCTGCAAGTCTGCAACTGAAAAAAGCAACCCCTTAAGTATAAACTATAACAGTCAAGTAAATCAAAGCGCTGACCATGTCTATCAGTTTTTACAAGGTTGAACAAATAATAATTAATTTTAAATTCTATAGAGTATGTTATATTAGTAACATCTATTTGTTCTTTAACTTTTTTAATATAGAATATGTTAATATTATTAAATAATGTTTTATTATTATACTGTAATTCTGTAATTTTTTTCACTTTATAATTTGTCTTTGATGGTACTTTATGGATCTCTCCACTTTTTGCAAAATGGATCTCAGGTATTTAAAAATATCTTTTTTGGGTATCTCTTGACAAAGTAGGTGCATAGGATCTTGGTCTTTATCTCTTGCTAGAGAAAACTCACACTTCAGATACTCAGTCTTGTTCCCACTTAACGTGAAAGTTTTCTATTAACACCGTCTTTGTTCTCATAATATCATCTATGGCATACACTATGGCACTTACTCTTGAATATTTTTTTGTTAGTTCATCCATAAAAGGCAAAGAGATAATGACCTAAAGCTGAATCTTGATATACATCTATTGCGATAGAAAAATAACTTGATGTTCCATTACAAGCTTTCACACAAGTAGTCGCCCCATCGGTACATATCCTTGATTGCCTTTATATATATTATTACTATTTTATTTATTTTATTTTTATTTTTATCTTTTTTCAACTCTTTTACATCTTTTATTTGGGTTTACATGCTACCGATTTTAATTAATTTGGAATAAAAGTGTTCTTGATGTTGAAGTTGATGTTGATGTTGACTTTGACGTGGATCACGTTGTTAAAAAATGGCCTCGTCCATTTGATGTGATGTCCCAATCAAAAATTAAAAACTTAAAACATTGCATAATTTGCACGTGGTTGCGGACATAACAAAACCTTATCAATTCTCATGAAAAGAATATAGATATTCTTCCCCCCATTTGCAGCGGCATCGCGTTGAACACGTTATTATAGAATAGAATAAAGTCAAAAGTTTGGGAACAGATCTCAATTGGAGTAGCTTGAGCCTTGATCTCTGCAAGAAAGGGGTTAATCTGAGACTGAGAGCATCCTATGTTGGGTTACTTGAAGCAAAAAACATGCAAGACTAAGGCGCACGCACTTGTTCACTAACCCTTCTCAAATCAAAATAGGTACTTTCCATTTCCCATGACAGTATCTGCTTTGAAATAAATATGATACAATCCTATCTGCTATGTCATATACTCATATGTGTTTGATTCAGCTAGGGGAGTTAACAAGTTTTAAACTTTAATCACTTCCTCACCTGTCTGTGGATGGGTGCAGAGGGACTAGTAAGTGATGTGAAGAAATCCAATCCAAAACTAACATTATTACCTCTCATAGCTCTAATCTTCTATGAAGTGTCTGGGGGTCCTTTTGGAGTGGAGGATTCAGTCAGGGCTGGAGGTGGTCCTCTTTTATCTTTGCTTGGATTCTTGATCTTCCCTCTAATCTGGAGTATACCAGAAGCTCTGGTTACAGCTGAACTTGCCACAAGCTTCCCTGTCAATGGCGGATATGTTGTTTGGATATCCTCAGCGTTTGGACCCTTTTGGGGGTTTCAGGAAGGATTTTGGAAATGGTTCAGTGGGGTTATGGACAATGCACTTTACCCGGTTTTGTTCCTGGATTACCTGAAGCATTCTTTGCCAATCTTTAACCGAATGATTGCTCGAATCCCTGCTCTTTTAGGGATCACCATTACACTAACTTACTTGAATTACCGAGGCCTTCACATTGTTGGCTTTGCTGCTGTTCTGCTTACCGTTTTCTCACTTTCCCCATTTCTCATAATGGGTATTCTTTCCATTCCACATATTAGGCCCAGGCGGTGGCTTGTTGTAGATTTTAACAAGGTGGATTGGCGAGGATACTTCAATTGTATGTTCTGGAATTTAAATTATTGGGATAAGGCAAGTACCCTTGCAGGAGAGGTTGAAAATCCCAGTAAAACGTTCCCAAAAGCACTTCTTGGAGGACTGGTTTTGGTGATGTCCTCATATTTGATTCCACTACTTGCGGGAACAGGTGCTTTGAGATCTTCGCCCAGTGAATGGACAGATGGTTATTTTGCAGAAGTGGGCATGTTAATTGGTGGCTCTTGGCTCAAACTGTGGATTCAAGCGGCTGCTGCTATGTCTAATTTGGGCTTGTTTGAAGCAGAAATGAGCAGTGATTCTTTTCAACTTCTAGGGATGAGCAAGATAGGAATGCTTCCAGCTGTATTTGCTTCAAGGTCAGAAATGTTTTATGCCATGGCTTCCCTTCTTATTAGTATAAGAATTTTCTTTTCCAAATAAAACTTAAAGGAATCAAATTCAATTATTATTTTACCCTCTTTTATCTGTCAATGAAAAACCTAGGCATGCTGTGTGACGGGTTAACTTATAGCTTATATCGATCATAAATAATATTTATAGATTATCTTCCTTTAGATTAGCTCGTGTATAAACAAAAATTATGCCATTTATACTTCTATGAAAGTTATTTGTTTTGAAGAATGGAAGGAATCTTTGAAGAATTTTCCTAAAAGGGAATTTGTAGTGTCTTTAATACCTTTTCCTTTAGACTTAACTGAGCGCGCTAGATGAAAATTTTCAGTATTAATGTTAATTGCTTGAATGAAAAAGTTTCAATGATTTAACATTTATATGATACTATATACTTTCTAGGTCTAAGTATGGAACACCCACTGTTAGCATTTTGTTCTCTGCCACTGGAGTTATCTTCTTGTCGTGGATGAGCTTTCAGGAAATCATCGAGTTCCTCAATTTCTTATATGCTGTAGGAATGCTTCTTGAGTTTGCAGCTTTTGTAACTTTGAGATTGAGGAAACCAAATCTTTATAGACCTTACAGAGTTCCATTGGGAACATATTGGGTGGCTATGCTTTGCCTGCCTCCTGCTTTGTTGCTTATTCTTGTAATGTGCTTGGCTTCTTTGAGAACGTTCTTCGTGAGTGGAGCAGTGATTCTCGTGGGGTTTGTACTGTACCCTATCTTGGTTCAAGCCAAGACTAAAAATTGGATACTGTTTGAAGCAGAACCACCTTCCTTACCTTCCAATGGCTTGCAGCAATGCCATTCGGTTATTTCAGAACTGGTTGACCAAGAAAACAAGGATGTTGAACTTCTTGTGAGCTCACCATTTACTGGTGTGGAAGAAGAATTGTCTTTAGTGCAAAGTGATTCTAAACCAAACTAGCAGGTTCTTATCTTGACGTAATTTCTGTAAACAGTTTACAATATCCATGTAACATATTTTGGCCTTCTTGGACATTACTCGGGTAGCAAGAAAGGGGTGTGGTTTTCTATTATGTTGAGCCAATTAATTCCAGTACGTAAAGAAAAACTATTTTTTCTATTTACCAACAAAAAAAAAAAAAAAAACTATTATTCAAAGAGCAGAGGTGGGCTTGGGGAATGGCTGAGCATGACATACCGAATCTTGTTTGTGTTGTAATTTACTTATCTTTAACATTTGTTTTTACTATTAATTTATAGTTAAAATTGGTTTATAATTATCTTTAAAATATAACTTTGGGGTAAAGTCGAAGAATATCCTTAATGTAAAATTTATTTATTGTAAATGGGAAAGTTGTATGTAGTTAGAGAGAATAAATATTCTAACAACATGGGGAAAATATTACGCATGTAAAATTTTGTCTTTTTTTTTTAGGGGAACATTTGTTTATTTTATCTATACTATTGTGAGTGGGTTTTCATATACACCATACCCATCGTTGGTTAAATGATTATTTTGCTTCTCCACTTTAATGTTCTATTTGAAAATATTAATTTTTTTAAATAATATTGATAATTGCCCCGTTGCATAATTTATGCTTGATTTGATATTTCATATATCAAATTTTAACTGTAAATTTATAGTTTGATGTATTTATTATATTTTGTTTAGTTTGAACTTATATTTAATATATTTTTATAAAGATTAAATTCTAAAATTTTAGATTAAAATAAATTAATATCTAAAGTAAATAAATCAAATGATAAAGAAAAACTCAATAGTTTAAATAAGGGGGTTCGTTTTTTCTGCAGTTACTGCAGATAAGTTATTTGCAGTAAGCTCAATACGACGTTTTGAGGCAGAAATCATAGTATTTTTGTAATTTTAATTTATTTTAGAGTTATAATAATCTTTATATTTATAATTTTTTAAAATCTCAATACCAAAATGACGTCGTTTTGGGAATAAATGCAGATAACTTATTTGCATTCTGCAGTTTTCATTAAAATTTGTATTTATTTAGTTTGTTAATATATATTGTAGTTGTTGAATAAAAAAATAATCAAAATTGTTGTAGAGTGATATAACAAAATTTGCATTTCACATATAATAAATATAATAATTGAAACACTAGAATCAATAATATGGTGTGAAAATTAATTTCCCACTAATACGAAACGTGAAAATTGAAATGAAATGAGAAAACCTAAGAGGCCGTTTGGTATAGAAGGTTTTTTTTTTATCGGGAAAAAAGATTTTTGGGAATATAATGAATTTTTTTTTTCTTGAGTAAGTTACAAAAAATTATTTGGTAATTCCAAAAATTTTCTAAAAATATTTGGTTAATTATACTGATTTTCTGAAAAAATAAAAATGTCATGTATCAAATTGTATTTTTGTTTGGGATTCTGTAGTTAAAACTGAAATGATGAGAAAAAAATATTTCGGGAGAAAAATTTTCAATTTCCTCATACCACTGGATGGATCATGGTGTTGGAAAATTCGTTCCCTCAAACTCCAATATCAAGCGGATCCAGGGGGAGCTAGTGGCGGGAGCCCGTAACGGGAGCCACCACCGATGAACTAAGGCTACACCAACCGTAGCAAGTGGATCCGACACCGTGTCTCAACCCAAAACCTTAAGGCAATGGGTTCATGGATCCCTTCCACTTATATATTTTTCACTTAGCTCATTAACAAACCAATGTGGAACTCATCACACTTGAATATTCCAACACATGGATTCTGCCAAATTTCCTATTGACGGCTAAAATGAACAGCAGGATTAGGCAGCTGCATACTATTTCAATCCTTTTGAGACGCTATCACACTCCTGTACGATCCATGATCAGATGTAGCTTTTAATGAGCACAAAAGCCCAACTCTGTTTCGTTCTTTCAAACTTCAAGCATAATTCCGAGTCTAGTACCGTCAAATAGTGCGACGCTGTTCTGTTCACAAACCTGCTAAATTTTACAATTGTGTAGCCTAGTTCTACTGGAGTTGCAAAATAAAATTTGGCAGGGCCACCCCTTCGTACAACTGTGCTTGATTGTAAAAGAGTTATTCAAGTAGCATTTTACATTTTAGACAAATATTTTTCTTCCTTTACCAAACTAATCAATCTGAAAAGGGTTTACTTTCCGTGACAAGATAATCTTTGAGGTAGTGTTTGGTAGAAGATTTATTTTGAGATTGATAGGAAAGTGTAAGTGGATATAAAAAAATACCACGTTTGGTTCAGGTTTTTGAAAAAAATACTAGGCAAATAGGATAGATGAGAAAATGATTTTTGTGTTGATTTTTGGATAAAATTCACTATTACAGAGTACCACTTGAGATGTGGTATTTTGAAATAACTAAGAAAGTGAAAAAACATGTGCGAAGTTTCTTCCGAACATAGATTTTGCAAATTTAAATAAATTTCTCTGATAATATTCCGGTCAACTAAATAACTTTTTTTACATTTTTCTACCAAACTCATTTTCCAACTATTTCCCTAGTAATTATATTTCTCTAGTATTCAAAAAAAATTTCCTCAACCAAACGCCCCTTGAGGGATTGAAAATAAACTATTTAAGTCTTTTACTTTATGTGGTACAATAAGCAAGTTTTTTTTTTTAAATATATATATACCTATGAAACATGTTTACTTAACATCATCCTAGTCAGAAACTCGCTATGCTGTCTGCAACCAGAGGCAGATGCTAATATCATCTTATTTATTAGAGATATCGACATACAAGTGTGACATATTTAGATTCATTTTGTGGCAAGCATACATTTCTGATACTGCTTACTGCCCGAGTATAGAAAGCCTCTTCAATGCAGTCTGAGGAGGATAGGTGAGTTCTAGCTTTCTTCAGCATCCAAAATCATAAGGCACCAGTCCTTTCAGCTCTGGACCGTTGAGTCTGTTATTTTCAAAACTGAAACACGAGAAGCAGAAATATATAGTGAAACTTACAGTAGCAAGAACTCTGAATTACTCCAGCTTCAAATTAAAAATGTCAAGATTCTGTGCCATAGTATACTTGTTACGAATTCGAGTGGGTATTCTAAGAAGCAAGATAGCTTGCAAATATATTAGTGTATTCCATCTATAAAGATTTTTATTCGAATCAATTATTATCTCATGCATGCATGATGCATGTCAAATATGATCATCAAATCTCTGTTGTGAAATAAGCTAGGCACTGAAGTGGTGGACAAAATTTACAGACTAGATACAAGTCTGTTAAGACAAATGATACTTGTTGATATGCTTAACAAGGCAAAGGTTCTTGAAAGTGATGCAGAATTGCAGATGCACTAAGTGAATGCACTTGATATTTTCCGGGTTTTCGTGTTGGAATTCAACAGAAGTACAGAATCATGGTGTATGGTGGTAATGGGTCTTGGTTTGACTGTACATGAGGAGATTGACATGTTTGATATAAGAAACTGAATTCTAATTTCTAAGTTTTAAATGGTTAAACAAGCATATTTATCAGGACATGTTTGACTTATAGGTCGTTTGAGTTGTTAAGAACATGCTATATCCACAAAGCTACTAAGATAACAATTATAACATTGTTACTATACCTCTCCAGTGGGAAAGATCCGAAGTTGCCATCTACTGGTATTGTTCCACAGAGGTCGTTGTTAGAAACATCGCTGCACAAAAGGGGTTTCAAATTAGCTTATAAATCAATTTAAACCAAAAAAAGAGAAAGAAATAAAGAAAGAAAGAAATTGAACTCGGATTTCTCCATTCCAAACCCCAACACGAAAAGAAAGGAAAATAAAACACAAGAAAAAGTATAAGGGAAAAAAAAAACTTACAAGATTTTGAGATTTTTAAGATGAGTGAGCTCTCTTGGGATTGATCCAGTCAGCTTGTTGTTGTTTAGCCGTCTATATAATCAATGCAGAAGAGTCAGCGAAATTGAAAACAATTCACACATCATTCAATTCAAGAGCTCAAATGTTGGAAGTTTTTGTCCTATCAACATAAAAATGCTTACAGGAATTTAAGTGACTTCAACTTGCCAAATGACTTTGGGATTTTTCCTTCCAATTTGTTACCGTACAAATCCATACTAATAATGTTCTTCAAGTTTCCAAGCTCCTCAGGGATCTCCCCACTTATGTTATTATTATAGAGCTCCCTGCAATGAAGAATTTCAGAATATTTCACAGGAATGGCCCACAACTTGATACTCTCCAAAAGATAAATATCAATTAGTATATGTTTTTTAAATTAGGCAAGGGAAGAAGACCATACAGGTATTGGAGGTGGGGTAGCTGGGCAAGTTCTGGGCCCAAAGTTCCAGAAATGTCAGAATTGCCCAAGTCCCTGAGATTCAAAGAATAAAAACGAGTGATTAGATTTAGAGGCATAACACTAAAACCAGTAACTGAAAAGAAAAAATTAAATTGAGGAATAAACACAGAGAAATAAAAGAAGAAGGGGAAATTTACAAGCGAATCACATGATTGTTGGAGTCACAGGTAACGTGGAACCAAGTACAGGAATTAACCAGGGTTGGGTCCCAGCTCTGCAGCACGTTGTTGGGGTCATAAAGCCTGCTTCTCAAAGCATGCAGAGCATTTCCTACAAAGTAAAAGCGAAATCAACTCTCAAAACTGTATTTTTTTGGTTACCCAACCAAGCCTGCGTAACTGCGTTATAGTCAACAAGAGGCAAAAGGAAAGTGCTGAGTTTTCAGTTTTGAAGCACAGATTATATTTTCAATTTTCATTAATAACAATAAAAAAAGGTCATAATAGGAAACACAAGAAGAAACAAAGGATTTGGGCAAAACGACTTTGAATCAGAGTTCTCCCGGTCCCTCTGGATTTTCATTTTTGAGTTTCAAAAGAAAAGGAAAGGGAATATAAAGAATACAAGATGGTAAGGCGAAAAGAATGAGTTTTGCAAGTTTGATCTAAAGAAAAAGATGAGAAATGAATAATACCTTCGGAGTTGGTTGAGAAGGCTAAGAGGGGACAATGAAGAATGAGAAATAACACAGAGAGGGAAATGTAAAGAGCCATTCTTCCTCTGTGAGCAAATTTTTTGGGCGAGAAAGAGAGCCTAAAAAGAAGAGAAAAAACAATTAATAAAAAAAAGGAGAATGAGAAAGAGAAGAGAAGAGAAGAGAAGGTTAGTGGATGACTGGATGGCCAAAGAGACGAGGGAGTCCAAAGTCAAAATAGAGGGGCTGCCAATGCCATTCACCTTCAAAAGTGAAGTCGTGTAAAAATAGGTTAGGTTAGGCTTTACTTTAGATAAATTAGACTTGTGTAAAAATATTGGGTATGGCCTAACATATTAGTTTGTGTAGGTTTTAAATTACAAATTTTGTCTGACTAATATTAAAAAAATAAAAGCTTTGGCTTAGGCTTGTTAGTCTGCCTATTAAACATTTAACAATCGAACAAATAATTAAAATAATATTATTTTATTATTCAAAATTATTAAAATAATAATTTTATTTATTATATTTTAAATAAATAATATGATATAGGCCGACTTTAGACTTATAGGCTCGACATTTACAAAAAAACCTATGACTTGTTTTTTAAATAGATTTTTTTAATAGTCTAGACCTGTTCTATTTTATTATTTATAATAGGTCAAGTCTGATCTAATATAGGTTAGGCCTCTGCAGGCCGGCCTAGCCCATTTACACCCCTAGTTATGTGGGTCCTTCACCAAAATATATAGTTATATACATTAAAACTAAAATCATTGTTTTATATATATATATATATATATATATATATATATATATATATATATATATATATATAAACCACATATATTCACCATAGACAATTCTATTTGAGGCGAAATTATTTATATTATAGTGAGTCTAGTTTTTCCAAAAAAAAATTATATTCATATATACTTAAATATTTTTGCAGTTAACACAGATAAGTTATATGTATTTACTTCCAAAACAATGTCGTTTTAAGATTGAAAAATTAAAAATTATAATTATAAAGACTATAATAACCTTGAAATAAATTAAAATTACAAAAATACTAAGATTTCTGTCTCAAAACGACGTCGTATTGAAGTTACTGCAAATAACTTATCTGCATTAACTGCGAAAAAGCGAACCCACGATTAAACTCAAAACTTTAATTAAAGTGAATCAAATCATCCACATATAAAATTAACCTCGATGAATAATAAAAGAAAAAGAAAACTTTTCTTGTCACATGAAAAAATTTATTTCCTTCAAACCTCACGACATGTAATTTTGAGGTTTGAATCAAAAGTAGAAAGAGTTCTGAGGATTTTATTTTTTCCTTGGATTATAAATTTTCTCAAAATATCCACATTTTTCGTTTTGGAATGGCAATAGATAATTTTATATTAATGGAAAGGAAAAATACTAAGTCTATAATAAAAATCAGATAAATATAAAATAATATGAGTTTCCGTTTCCGTTCTCCTCTTAAGTGTGGATCTCCAAAGGCAGTTTTAGACTTTTAGTTGGGACCTATAAAAGTGTACCCACGCTGTAGCTGCCTCTGTCGTGTGGTTTTGGGCGGAGACTCGAAAGGAAGACTAATGGAAGTTGAAAAGCTGCCTTCAACTATGGACAAGATAGAGGACATAAGTTCCCTTGACCTTGCACAATTTATGGTCTTCTTTTTACCTCTCATTATCTCTAAATTATTTATTTTACCCTTAGCATCCCTACTAAAACAATGTATTATTTAATTAATTTATTTTTTGAGCATGTACTATTTAATTTTGATGGTTTAAGTTTTGACTTTGCCATTTTAATTATTTGTTGGTGTACTTCTACTCTAGTAAAGTTTGAAAAGTAAAATATTGGTTGTCTCCAAATAAGGTGGTAAAACGGGTAACTCGTGTGCCCCGTCATTGAATAACTCGATGCCTTTCAACCCATCCCTACCCTCTCCAACTTAGGGATGTTCATTAAGTGATGAAAATCGATTCAAACCGCAATAATCGAATCGGAAAATCGATAACTGCTAAAGATAGAGTCCATATCCCAACAGAAAGGAAGTTAAATCTTATTACAACTGGGAGATCTACACAAGCCCAAAAGGTAACCCTTATAAATAAGAGGTTAAAGATCCCAGGTACATACTCTGAACTCATTTACTACTTCTACCCACACTGTGCATACACCCACGTCTCGGCTATAAGTCTATTGCTTGTGCGCAGTGATGGGGACATTGGCTATAAGCTAACCAAGATACCTATCCATAGGATATCTCTGAGCGCATACCCTTGAGGTATCATTATACGGTTTAATAGAACCGAACACATAGCAAAACACATTCACAAACAATGACCAATATCGTATGATTTTTTTTAGAAAAGCCCATTTTGGTTCCTGACAAAAAAAAAATATGGACCTCACTTTCGTCTCTTACAAAAAAAAAAAAAAATTTGGTCCATCTACAATTTCAATTCTTTAAAATTGTGGTCCCTCAAAAATTCAATTAAGACCAAATTTAGTCCCTAAAGAAGGATTAATATGAGTATTTTTTTGTAAGGGCAAAAGTGAGAATCGTGTTTTTTTGTTAGGACTCAAAATGGACTTTATTCTTATTTTTTTTTTAAAAAGAGAGAATTCATTAAAATAATAATTTAATTGATTTTGATCTGTAAAGGTGGCACGTATCATGCTTATGGAGCCCACATGGTATAAAAAATAATTAGATTATATTAATTTGATAAATAATTTTCAAATTATATTATTTTAATATTTTTAACAAAATTATATTATATCGATGAATCAGCCTAGATGCTCGGTTTAATTTTATTTACTTTAGTTTTATTTAGTTTATGATTAATATTTTTAATTTAATTCAGTTAATTGATTCGTTTGTGATATATACATAGTCTTTCCCGATTGTTCAATTTCCCCAAAGGAATCATGTGCTTTTCGGACTACCTTCTTGGATACTTGAAACCATCAAATTCTGGCTTTGTCAAGTAGTCCAATATATTATTCACTACTCACGAGCGTCACGAGTGTCTGAATGAAGCTTAAAAGACGGTCTGTATCTTGTGTATTATAATTTGCACAATCCAAATCTTATATGGCGTGTGTAGACTTGTACACAAATAATATATTTAAAAAAATTAAGACTAGATTATGGTTAAACATTATTTTTAGTCACAAGAAAAACAAACTAATAATTTAATTTATCATTGGATTAAACACAGCTTGCTATATACCTATAATCTAAACATGTCGGAGTATAATATAAATCTGAATTGGGTTTTAGAAGCAAACTCAGCGGTTAATTAGATACATGTGCTAAAAACTCCAGCTTTGTTAGCTAATGTAGTCGGGCTATTAAGAAAAATTCTCTCTTTATTTTTTATTTCTTTACTGGTTTATCGATTAATCAATTAATTTAGTCGATTTGTGCAAGTCTTAATATCAAATTTTTAATATAATAATCTTTAGCCTTCACCACACACGGAATCGAATTTACAATAATAATGTACATATTAAAAAAAAATTATACTTCAAACACACACAAAATTATCTTTTATTTGTGATGTTAGTATCCTTTCACATGATATAATTAAATTAAATGACACATGAGAATTCCATATTTGCATATATATTGAAAGCAAATTTAAACGGTCAATATTCTTGATCACTCTGTGTCATCAGACTCCAATTAATTTTTAATTTATCTCCTGAGAATATCTTCAAATCTTGACGTCCTTCTTACAGTTGCGTCAAGAAGACAGAATGAGCATGAACTGACCTAGCTTTTCTGTCATGGTGTACTTATCGCTCCCTCTCCTACGACAAAAAGACCCTGTAGCTTGTGGTTGTTGAGGAAAATTGCGTATGTACAAATGAATACTAAACATAAATCACGAGGTGAGGTGTGGCCATCAGTTAACAAAACGAAGTAACTTTTACTTAGTGCTTGGGTTTGAAATTTATTGGAAATATCTTAATTAGTCTGAGTGTGTGAACAAGTGAGTCTTTTATTTTTAGTTTTTAGGGGGGAAAAAAAACTAAATGCAAAGCAACTAAGAAAATAATTTAGCCTAGAATCTCCCGTGTACTGGAGGCGTTTTTTTGGCTTGGGTTTGGGTCTGAGATGAGAATTGGTCAAGTCAATCTATTTAAAGGCATTATATAATATTCAATGCGAGGTTGTGTTTCTAAGTTCGGACCATAAATGCAATTTATGATCCCGCGTTAATGTAACGACGAAAACAAACTTGAGGATTGTGAAATGAGAACAAGATCCTCAAGTCAACTCAAATGTACAGATACTCTAGTTTAATTAATGGTTGGCAACTTTTTTTTTTTCTAAATTGGTGGACACTACTTACATTCACAAAGAGGCACGGGACGAGACACGCCTATTTTTTCTTTTCTTTTCTTTTTTCTAGGAAAGGTACCACTATTATGAGATGTTGAATTCTTTATTAAGAACTTAAAAAAAAAAAATGAACGAAGCAATTGAGTTAAATTAAAAAAAAAGGTTCGTGCTAAAGGATACGCGAGGAATGTCGACCAAGTTTTGCCCAATACCTTGAAAGCGTAGTACAATTTCTCATTTGCTTCTCAAAGGACGAATCAATCCTTGTAAAGTAACTTGGTAACATTTATATTCACACTTCGGCTCAGGAGATTTTTTTTTTTTTTTTTGAAGTACATAAAAGTTTACGAGAAACTTTTTATTTTTAGTGGCGTATAATAATATAACAATGTACCCAATGGGTGCAGCTCAGTTGGTAATTTGGCGCTGAGTTAGTGGGGTTGGACATGTGTTCGATTCTTGCTGAATGCATTTTTGGGGAGGGGGCTGAACCTTTAGTCATCACTGCTCTCCCGCACTCCGGATTAGTCTCATAGCCGGCTCAAAGAGTCGAAGCTCGTGGGGATACCGGAGCCAATTCGCCTCAAAGAGGTAATTAGGGTTGGGTAACTCCAAAAAAAATAAAAAATAATATAACAATGTTCAATGTTACAGTTATAAATAATTGTGATGGATGATGGCTGATTGACCATATATGAATTGAAGTTCGAAAATAAAAGTACCATTTGAGTCTTTCATCAAAAAAAAAAAAGTACCATTTGAGACCAAATTTCAATATATTTACCTAGTTCACGTGATATCCAGGCAAATGCACAATTTTTTGCCAGTGTAACTCTTTAAAAAGAAGTTACACCTGTTGACATGTGGTAATCAGAAAATGACTCCTATTTTATTTAAAAATATATTAGTACATTAATTAAAAAATTATTTTAATTAATTCACTATTTATTGATTCTAATATCACCATCAATTCGTTATTACTACATTAATTTCAAGTTTAAAAATTAATTTAAATACTCTGGCTGGCTAGCTTTGACTCCGCAAACATTGTTGTTGTTCTTTTTTACTTTTTGTTTGTTTCTGTATTATTAGTACTCTAACAATTAATGCAAATAGATTCGAAATTACTGTAATAATAATTTCCATAGCTAACTGTTTAGTAGCGGAGTACGCCATTTTGTTATTTAAAGAAAAAGTATGCCAATTTTTTTATTAAATTATGTTCCGCAAATTTATATATTATAGTTTTCATGAATTTGAGTAATTTTCGAAAAAAATAAAACTTAATGTAATTATTTGATTTTTTAAAAGAATATAAATGCATAGAACAAATCATTAAGGAAGCGTTTGTTAAAGCGGATTTTTTTTGGTTTTCCGGAAAAGTAAATTTGAGAAAAGTTGTATGCCATGTTTGGTATAAAAAAAAGGAAAAAATTAATCTTAGATTACATGTGATAAATTTTTCTCCTACACTTCCTTCCATGATTGTGTCACCTCTTTCTTTTCTTTTCTTTTTATTTTTTAGGTAGCGGAGCCCACAAATTTGTCTCTATGACATGAGATAACTTATCTCCTTTAACATGAGATTAATAAAATCCTAAAAAAAAAACAAGTTTCCTGTATAAAAATGTTCCCCGTTCTTTGGTTTTGTATACAAAGTTAGGTACAGCAATGGCAATCTTTTGTCATTGAATATGTTGAATACTTTTTTTAGTATGGAGATGTGAAAAGCAAAAGCCAATGAGATGATCAAAATGACATTATCTGATTGTACAATGTGTGAAGATATGGAGTTGGGTGAAGTGATATAGTGGGGTTATTTTTGTAAAGTAACCTCACTTTCTAACTAATATTTAACAATCAACCAAACACAGAATAATAAATTTAATCATAAAATTCTTAGGAAAATTTAGTCATACTAAACACTTCTTACTAAAATTTCGATAAAAATATATTTTCCTCTACATTTCAGTAATAATTTTTTGTTAGATAAATAAAAATTTCTTTTCTATGAAACACTCCTAAGTAAAATTAATTTATGATATGAGTTAAGAAGCAGGCGAGTTGAGGAGGAAGTTATTAATGCATGAATAGGTATTTTTGAAAATGAAAAAAGGAATTTGAAAAAATTGACCAGATACGGTGAATGAAGGGTGGTATGGAATATGGATGAGTGTGGGCACAAAGACGCGTGAAGGAGTAAAAGGTAATTAATTGTTTGTATGTTAGTCGTCATCCATTGCTAAGTGAGTAGTTGCCTAGTTGGGGTTGCAAACTGCAAACGCGGCATTATATTCAGATAATATGACATAGAGATAGAGAGACACAAACAACACACACACACACAACAGAATACCTAATCTAATCATCAATCAATTCAGTTTCCCTTAAAATTCTCTTCTCAACAAAAGAAATACAATATTATTATTATTATTATTATTACTGTTATGCTACGTTTATGCGGCCGCTCGCTGGAGCGTTGCTTTGGATGGCAACGCTGCGACGCTCTTCTGTGGCACTCCGACCTCAAGCCTCACGCCTCCGGCGACTTCTCCATCGCCGTCGTTCAAGCCAACTCTTCTCTCGAGGATCAGAGCCAAGTCTTTACTTCCCCTTCCGCCACTTACATCGGCGTTTACGACGGCCATGGTGGCCCCGAAGCTTCTAGATTCGTCAACAAACGTCTCTTCCCTTATTTGCACAGTAACTCACTAACTATTCTTCATTTCCCTTCTTCTTCTTGTTGTTTTTTTGATGAATCAATTCAATTCAATTGCAATTATAGTTAGTTGAATAATGGATGGATTGTAGAATTCGCGAGCGAAGAAGGGGGTGTATCTGAGGAAGTGATAAAAAAGGCATTTAGTGCGACGGAGGAGGAATTCATGCATTTGGTGAAGCGATCTTTTGCGATATTCCCGCAGATTGCATCGGTAGGATCGTGCTGTCTGGTGGGTGCAATTTGTGACAATGTATTGTATGTTGCGAACCTGGGAGACTCGAGAGCAGTCCTTGGCAAGAAGAGAAAGAGAATTTCAATTTCAATTTCAGATTCAGATTCAGATGCAGAGACTGAGAGTGTGGTGGCAGAGCGCTTGTCAGTGGATCATAATGTGGGTGTTGAGCAGGTCAGGAAAGAGGTTCAGGCTCTTCATCCTGATGATTCACACATTGTCGTTCATACCCGTGGTGTCTGGAGGATTAAGGGCATTATACAGGTTAAGCAGCAGCTTGTGTCTGGGTCTGGGTCTGGGTCTGGATCTGGGCAGTGTTTCTCTAAACAGTTTGGTTTTGCTTGTGCAGGTTTCAAGATCTATTGGTGATGTGTATCTCAAGAGACCTGATTTTTACAGAGACCCAATTTTTCAGCAATTTGGTAATCCCATTCCTTTGAAGCGTCCTGTGATGACAGCTGAACCATCAGTCATTATTAGGGAGCTTGAGCCACAAGATTTATTCCTCATATTTGCATCGGATGGCCTTTGGGAACAATTAAGTGATGAAGCTGCTGTTGAGATTGTTTACAAATATCCCAGAGCTGTGAGTGTGTCTGTCACTGTGTACTGTTGCTTCTGAACTGCATTTACATGGACTGCCACTTTCTTGATTCTAACGGTTCTGGTACTTGCAGGGAATTGCCAAAAGATTAGTACGAGCTGCTCTTGAGGAAGCTGCAAAGAAAAAAGAGATGAGATATGCTGACATAAAGAAAATTGACAAGGGAATAAGACGGCATTTTCATGATGATATCACTGTTATCGTAATCTATCTTGATCACCACAGGGGCTCCTCCAATGGTAGATTTAAGCAGAGTGCTGTTGGCTGCACAACTGCCCCTGTTGACATCTTCTCCCTAAATGAGGATGAAGAGGAACAAAGCATGCTTGGTACCGTTGCATAAACATAAAGAGTGAATTTGGAATCACAATATTTAATAGGTATGGTATAGATCAAATATTGTTAGTCAAATGAAAGGGTATTCTTGAATGTAAATGAGTAACCGGAAGTTGCTGACAGATTCTCGCTCAATGTATAGTTTTGAACTCTCCTTTTTAGTTTTTCTTATATTATTTTCATTTTCTTTGGAAAAATAAAACAAATTATATTGATTGATTAGTCATGGTATTGTCATACTTCCCATCTTTGTCATGAGCAACGATTCCGAGATAAGCCTTGATGATGTCTCACTAGCTAACAGGAGTTGCAGTCATAACCTTGACTGTGCCATTTCTACCATAATCTGCAGAAAATTATCACAATTGTCACCGATTTTTTTTTCAGAACGTCAAGTAGGCAATTTTGTCAGCATCATGAAAAACATGAATAAAAACCGATAAATACAATTGGCGTACCAACTTTGATTCTATAAGGACTGAAATCAATTAACAAAGCTTAAAAAGAAATCAAATCAAATCTTACTTTTATAAACTTTCATTTATGAATTAATTTAAATCTTACTTTTTATAAAGAGATTAAAGTTAAATTAAACTTCAATTTTAAATGATTCAAAAGAGGGCCTATTATACAGAAATGATTTCAGTTTCTTGTAAATAAGTCTAACGACGTCGTGAATCGTCATCCTCTATGCCAAAGTCAATGTGCATTTGACCTCACCCGCGTTTTCAAACTTGCCCAAACGAAGTGGCCTCGCTCATTCAGGCAAGAAACCAAACATCTAGTTCATTGTGTCACTCTCTGCAAATTGTCTTCATAGAGATTTGCAACTTGTTCTACGGTACTTCTTTAACGTGTCACCAGAATTTTCGTGGAAGTTACCCTCTAAAGCTGGAAAGATACTTATAAATTGCTGAGTCAAATGATACTTGCACATTTAGCGGAGCACAATAAGAGTTAAAATGAGTAGTTGGGTGGTACGTAGAAGCAACGTAGAAGAAACTTTAGTCCACTCTTTCATGTCCCTTTCTCGGTTTGACCTCTCTAAACAAATTATTTTCTTTTGAAATTATTTTTTAAGCAATGAAAAGTTAAACCTCACTCGTAATGAGGTGTTATGTTAGACGTGTTATCTTAAATGATTTGATCACAAACCCAGTTTGCAGTTCTTATTTGGCAAAATCTATGAGCGACCGACTGGAATAGTTGATCAAAGACGTGTGAAGAGGATTTTCTTCGAGTGCAGCTAGGTCTATCTTCCTGGATTCATTCCATTACTGGAATGCATCTATCCTTGTCCAACAGATTTTTATTTTAAATAAAACTTAGAAAATTAATCCCATAGATTTTGATTTTAAATGAAAATTTGACTGAAAATATAACATTATAATATATGAAGGAGAATATGGTCCAGTCCATCAGACTAGAAGTTAAACAGGGTAATTATACTTGCGGTGTCTTTTATTAATTGAGGTTAAAGTTGGCCAAATCCTTACCTAAAAGAATACCTGCTCACGTTCCTGGTTGGCAATATGCCCATGCAAACTATTGTTTTCTTTGAAGATTTATGAGTTAGCCAAACATGTTATCATTTGATCTTCTAAAATATGAGTACCTCACGAGTTTCAGAGAGCAGTTTTTAGTTAGTTGAGCTCATTTTATACACCTATAAAAAAAAACCCATTCAGGAGTTTGTTTCAAATATCGTTTACACCAGAAGGGAACAGGCACTGTAGAGCCAAGTACCTTCAGATTTATTATATATTATTTATAATTAGCTGCAAGATTAATCGCATCATTGGGAGCTGACATCGAAGTTGAAGCGGAGCCAGCTATCTTTCCTGCTGTTCTAAGTTCAAACAATCGACTCAGATGAAGAGGTTCGTCAGGCAACTTTAAAGGCCATGCAATATGCATTGCTTTTAAACAAACGAAACTCAACACAAAAGGCGTTAAAGCATAAGAACTATAACAAATTTGATAGTCAAACATAATAATATAAAGACATTTCTGAGTCCAACACGACAATAACTAAGTTCTGTTTCATGATTCATCAGTAGTTGAAGAAGAAATCCGTTCATCAAAAAGGAGTAATCATTTTTCATGTAATTCCATTAATTAAAATATCCGGGAGTTAGAAGAGACAAAAGGGGGAGAAAAAATATATAACTAGTAACTACTAACCACAAACCAGAGCTTAATAAAAGACAAGTCCTTCAAATTTTAATCGTTAAGTTTAAAATTCAGACAAACAGCACTCGTAGCTGCAGGAACAATCTTTAATAGAGCTCCCGAAGCAAAAAAATAAAAACTCAAATACATTGTAACGGATGCACTACGTTACAAATAAGGGTAGGATCCTTTGACACTAGTGTCAAATTTCGAAATTTGACACCAAATCCCAACCTTTGATTTCCGTCAATCAACGGCTATCATTTATTGGGAATCAAACTTATTAATTATTATTATTAATTCCCAATAAATGATAATCATTGATTAACTGAAATCAACGGATATGATTTGCTGTTAAATTTCAAAATTTGACACTGATATCAAAGATCCTGCCCCTTACAAATAATATCAGAAATACTGTCATAAAAATTACTCTATACATGTTTTTTTCTTGGTAACATTGTTATATAGTCTATTCTACAAGTTTTTGAATATCAGTACCAACCCCTCCCCATTCTCTCTGTACAACCTCTGCAGACATGCTGCTACCTTTTTCAAATACATTGGGTTAATGCCAACCTCCATACCCAAATATTATATAACATGACAACAAAGGAGAAAGAAGAGACTAAGGGCATCAAAAAACTGGGGCCAAATAAACATCAAAATTCCAGTAAAGATTCCAGAGAGTCATGGAACAACTTATGGCCATTTTTTTGCAATTCTATCTAGTAACCTACTTTCTTCCTCCTTGGAAACACGTGGGTCAAGATTACCAAGGTTTTTAACAAAACTTTTTCCCTCATCTTTCTGATTGAGCTTACAATACCAATCAACGATGGAGTTGTAAGTATTCTGGTTGGGCTTACATCCCTGCTTGATCATGTATCGAACTACATCAATAGCCTCAACAAACATTGAGTCAGCAGCATAAGTTGCAATAAATGTGTTGTAAGTTACAACATCAGGAACAAGTCCAGAATCTTTCATTTCAGAAAATATCCGGGAAGCCTCCTTCATCCTACCATTTCTGCAATATGCATAAATAACAGTATTGTATGAAATTTTATCAGGTTTCATACCTTTCTCCAGAACATCCCTTAAGATTTCTTCTGATTTTTCGAAGTTTTCAGAACGACTGTACATGTACATCAAGCTATTATAAGTAGTCAAACTTGGAGTAAATCCAGTCTCGTACATGAAGTTCAAAATCTCATTGGTTTTGGTCACCATCTGCTTCCTCCCATATATTGAAATCATTGCATTCAGAGTAGATATGTCAGGCGAAATTCCTCTTCTCCTTAACTCCAGAAAAGAGCGTTCTGTTTCCTTCAGGAGATCACTCTTGCTATTTACGAGAACTAGTGTCTTCAAAAGAACAGCATGTGTTTCAATAGAGCCAGAGTACATCTCCTCAGCAAAAGCAGTCATCCTTTCAATCTCCTTACCATTGGCATAAGCATGAAGTAAAGAAGAGTATGTCAGCTCATTAGGTTTACACCGACCATCCTTCATTTCAGCAAGGACTTTCTCAGATTGTTCCCAAAGGCCTCCCCGAGCCAATGCTGCTAAAACAGCATTATAGGTAGAAAGATCCGGAGCCACTCCAGCTTCCAGCATGCTCTTATAAACAGCTATTGCTTGGTCAAAGGAACCACACCTGCTGTATGCACTTATTAGGGTGTTGAAGGTGTCCCTCTCGGGCATAAACCCTGCTCTCTTCATTTCTTTAAATACTCCCGAAACCTCGGAGTCCATTCCATTTTGTCCAAATACAGCCAAAAGGGTGTTCCAAGTAACAATATCAGGGGAACACTTGCATACCTTGATCTCCTCAAAGACTTTCATCATCTCCACAAACTTTCCTCGGTTACCATGCATCTTAATAAGGGCATTAAAGGTGCAAATATTAGGTTTGCACCCTGCTGCTCTCATTTCTTCGAAAATTTTAACGGCAAACTCATCTTTTCCGGCCTTCTCAAATCCCGACAAAAGGGTTGTGTAGGTAAAAACATCAGGCTGAATCCCTTTCTCCAGCATTTGGGTTTTAAGCTCCAATGCTTCCCCCAACAAACCACCTCTAGCATAAGCCGATATCAATGAATTGTAAGTTACACTGGTAGGGGAAAGCCCATTACTTTCCATCTCTATAAGAACCTGCATAGCCTCCTTGGGGCGTCTGGACTTGCCAAAAACATCCAATAATGCATTATATGTAACCTTGTCAGGAGTGAATCCCGCTAACTTCATCCGGTCAAACAGGTGGACAGCTTCTTCATACAAAGAACCACGACGACAACAACTTATAAGCGTATTAAAAGTGTACAAATCAGGGGCAACCCCATCTCTTTTCATAGCATCAACAAGAGCTGTGATGTTAGACCAAGGCATGCCCATTTTGCCATAAACATTCAAAATGACATTAAAAGTGATCAGAGTAGGTGTACAGCCATCTTGTTGCATCTTGTTAAACGTCTTGACGGCGTCCATGTACCTGCCGTTACTGGCATAAGCAGTTATCAAAGAAGTGTAAGCATAGACATCAATCTCAAACCCATCATTTTCAAGACTGAGGAGCAAGGAGGCAGCGGATGAGACTCGACCAGCTTTGCCAAGAATGTTAATAATGACAGCGATAGCAGAACCACTCAAGAGGGGAACACAACCCTCCCTGCTTCGAACCCAATTAAAGACGGACAAAGCGAGTTCAAATTTCTTGTTAAACCCTAAACCCTTGATTATGCTCAAAATATCAGAAGACAAAGAAGCGGGATGTGGAAGGTCAAAAAGGGGACGCAAAATATCATCCAAATGAGTGGAATTGGAATCAAAGGAAGGATGATTTAAGGTTTGGAGAATATGCTGACCTCGAGGAGAAAGGCCATGAGTAGACCATGGCTTGCCGCGGTTGGGGTCGGAGGATTTGGTGATGGTGGTGCGGCGTCGGAGATGCGAAGAGGAAGTGGAATTGAGGTCTTGGACAAGAGTGGTTATTGGTGGTGGTGAAGGTGAAGGTGAAGGTGTGGGTGGAATAGTCATAGTCATAGTCACAGCCATAGGCATAGAAAAGGGTCTGGAAGGGGAAGGGGATGGGGATGGTGATGGTGGGTTAGGGAGGGGCAGAGGAAGAGCAACCTTTTCAACCATGTCCATGCCTCTTCTTCACTCGCAAACACAACACAACACCACACCGTCACCAACGGAAAATAGATATTTGCAATTACAGGTCAGTGAACCGCTAATCATTTTGGTGGGTTCATTTTTGTCTCACGGCCCACTACCCCCGGTTTTTTTTTTTTTTTTTTTTTACTCTCATATAATTATTTATTTAGGGCTAGGCTTCGCCCGTCCCAAATACACTTTTACTTTCCAAGTTTTTTAACGATAGTTATCAGCGCTAAAAAATATTTCAACTTTTACCCAAAAAAAAGTATATGTATTTCTAATTTCTTATATGAATATCAGAATATATGAACCATAAGAGTGGAATGAATAATTAAATTATACAATGTCTCTACCAACGTCTGACTACCTAAGATCACAATATATATTCACAGCTACTAACTATATACAACTCTAAAAAATATATACTGTAAATTCTTTTCGAAAGTTTTAGGTTCAATTTTCACTATAAGTATTCTTCATTTTTTTTTTTAATTTTCCGACCAAATTTATCGATTAATCCAATTCGAAAAGGCAGCTATAATTAATTTATTATATTAAGCACTTTCTAAGCATCACTAAATTATTTTTTATTTTTTGATAGCCAAGCATCACTAAATTTTTAATAAGACTTTGACATGTCATCATCTCTTAATAGACAGCTTTTCTTCCTCTTAAACTGTATAGTTCATTCATGTGAAGTTCACCAAATAAAAATCAAGCTTCAAGCCATTATATCGTGTGTACTAATGTAAAATTACACGTTCATTTTTCTTGTAATATTTGTAGGAATGAGATTAAAAAAGAGAAAAAAAAAAAAAAAAAGGCATTCAATGTCTGTTTCAAAATAAAGTAACACTATGTTTGCCCTTCACGGACTCACATTTCTTTATTAACAGCGTTATCATAAAATGAGCTTCCAAGTGGAAAAGTTCTCCTCCCCCATCCTTTTTTCAAGGAAGTATGTTCGCCATTTCATATAACTACTTAGTTTATACAGAAAATCAGGCAAATCAATGAATATTTTAAAATGGGCCTTGATCCCTACGAAAAGCAGTTCTAAGGCTATTTGGACGAAGAAAAATCACGATGTTTAGTTTGAAAAGAAAGTAGACTTGAGTACTTGACAATGAATTGTTGATAGCGGAGAATGACTTGAAAGAGAGGAGATTATCAACACTACCCCTCGAAAACTCCGATGGGAGCCCCCAAAATAAACACAAAACAGCTCTTAAGAAGAAGCAATTTGGAGGTGCTCTTAAGTCATACCAAAGTATCTACACATTTGATAAGGACTGTTTCCATCTCAGTCCCCATGACTAAGCACACTTGGTAAGGTTACGAGGTAATGAGTGTGTGTGGATTCAAACCCGTAACGCACTCAGTTTCCTATTTCATCATCTTTCCCCTTTATCCTCCCAACCAGTGTTATCAAAATCGAATTTTTACATAGAAACATAAAGAAATGGTAGAAACATAAATTGTAAGAACGATATGAAACTAATAATTTCTATTACGTAAAGTCAAGATACAAAATTATATATATAACGTAAATCACTACTCAAAATTCAATGAATAATTTCATATTTTAAAGATATAAATCAAGTAACTATGGGTTCCTCAATCCTTGTCATGGAACCTTCAGGAGGGAAAATAGTTTTAAGACTACTAGCTTATTAACCAACACAATACCCAAATCAAAGTGTCTAATGGTATGTACAAAAACAATATAAGCTGCCGCGTGCGTGTGATTCTGTGAACAAATTTAATACTAATCCAAACAACTAAACCGAAACGAATCACTATATACCTAGCAATTAATTAATTTATTATAATGCTTTCTTCCTAATCATATATTAACAATAAATCCCAACAAAATTAAAAAGAAAAAGAAGAACCAAAAAAAGTGCTACCCCATTGCCGCTTAATTTTTTTTCAAAACTAGCCAACAGAAGAATTTGCAATTCAAACTCAAATCGTGTCACCCCATAAATTCGAAAAAAAATAGGTAGTACAAAAGCAATCATACCCACGAAGTTAAGTCTTTCACTGTAAGGGTAAAGCCCATTCCAAACTAAGTGTAAAAGAAGTAAAAAAATTTAAACATTCCCCACCAATAAAACATCATAGATTGATTCAAAATTCACCTTAATTTGATACTCAAACTTTTCACCAGTAACTTCACCCTATTCTTTCTTTGCAACCACAGCCTCGCACCACACCGTGAGGGTTTTTTTTTTTTTTTTTTGGATTACATTCGGATATTCCCACAGCCAATAGCCATGAGACTAATCTCTCGCTCCGGGTCAGCACACAAAGTGGTAAAGAACTGGCCACGAAATGTTTTTCATTCACAAGAGTTGGGGTTCAAACCCCCAACCACTTGCTTAAGGGACAAGATACTGAACTATCACACCCACCCACGTGGCTTCTGATTTGGGAGAAATAGAAAATAAGATTTCTTTTTAAAAAAAAAAAAAAAACCAGGTTAAGGTTAATAGTTGACCAGATTCAATATTTTGGTTTAAGTAAAAACATAAAAACTTGCATTTCTATCATTTCTACGCAACGTTTCTACTGAAGAGCATTTTTACTTGCATTTTAACACGCTTCACTTCAATAAAATATGTAAAAACTTATTACAGTGGTTTTTAACAACAATACTCCCAACCCCTTGTGAGCTTTTCCCAGGGCCCATCTTAGTAATGAACCAAAAACCAATATAATCATCTCCAGAAATCTCAAAACCATATCATCTTTGTCAAAGGGAGTTGCTGATTAAAAATTCCTCAGCCATGAAACCAGTAACATGGAGAGGATACTGTAAAGACTTACTTCCAAAAAGGAGACCACATGGCCAGGTTACGGAGGGACATCAAAGTAATTATAAGGAGAACATAGCACCATAATATTTAACATGTCCAACAAAAACCTAACAGGTAGTTACTAACGCTTGTTGAAGAGCCTACATAACTTAAAACGAACTCTTCAACAAAGCTCGTTCTGTACTCCCAAGTACTTGAAAAACTAGGGCTAAAAGGTCGCAGGGCATAATATTCCCAAATTTAATTGTTTCATACACCAAAACATGACCTGCACACAAAAACTTAACTTAAACGAATAAATCGTAAACTTCAGACCTAGTGGCACATGCTGTCATTTAAGGAAGTGAGGGCTGATCAATCCAGCAATCTCAAGCATACCAACTTGATCTCTCCCTGCAAATAACTTCTTCAGCTTCTCATCACATCTTATAATCCTTTTGTTTTCAGGGTCCTATCAGAATTAGAAGTAGCAATTCAGTTAAAACCAATCCAAGGTTACATAAGTCGCGGAATCCATTTGTAAATTGCAAGACAGCAACATATTAATGGATAATATCAAAATAATGCACCCCCAAGTTAGAAAATATCACAGAAAACATCAAAATTTGTGGACGACTTGGAATTATTAATTAATTCACACTGCACTTGTATAAGCAAGAGTCTTCATAGTAAGCAAGTTAGCTAGCAAATGCTCTCAAGTCAAAAATAGCAAATGTTTTTCTCTGATATATCAAACACGGGAACTTTAGATGGCCCTAAAATTGACAATAGAATTCCTCGATATCAGCAATTATAATATCAGCTTAACAGAGTTACAGAAATGCATATTCCCCAAATTCAGAAAAGTTGTGCAGATCAAGCTATTAAAAAATGGAATAGCATATAAGTTAATACTTTATAGTTCATACCACAATGGATTAATTATTATGTGTCTTTCTAGAACACGTACAAGAAAGGTTAAACAGAATAAGTGGAGATCACTGCAAAAAAAAAAGTGTCGCCAGAGATGTTGGAAAAGGTCAGGGACAAACATTTGATTCCAACAGTCATGTAGTTTAGTCCAAAAAAATTTATAATAAATAAAATATGATCAGTGGTCTTGTAGTCCAGACTCCATTGGCCCCTATCTTCCTTAGGATATAGGAAACCCCTAATGTAGGGTTCAATCTCGAGTCTCAATATTCTTACCCTTTAAACCTCCTTAAAAAAGAAGCAAACTAACAATATATAACTATCAATCCACCATTATGAAAGAAATTAAGCTGTATTTACTTGATAAACACAGATATATGCATGCCCAAATACACATATAACATGTGAACACATCATATTGCAGGAAACCTGTTTGCAAATGAACTCCTAGCGCTGATCTATTATGACATAATAATGCCAAAATAGTAATCAATTGGCCAAACAGAAAGATGAAAGAACACAAAGATTGCGAGAAAACACTTTTCTCTTTTCTTAATTTTATTTAATAAAAAACAACCTAATAGGGTTCTCCAAGCCTTAAATAGGCAAAATAAAATAACAAAAAAGTAAATAATTATAATCAAGCGCAATCAAAGAAGATAACACACCATCAACACACACTCAAACATAATAAAAAATAACAAAAAGAGAAATAATTAACAATTATTGAAAAACCCTAAATCATAGAATAATTATAGAAAAGCCCAATTCAAGTCAGTCACCCATATGACTCACATAAGATCCTAAATAGGAGATAAGTTCATCGTGGATGGGAACTGTATAAAAAATGGTATAAGTTAGACCAATTACTACAGTGCTAGGAACAACAAGTTGTTCCGTACAACTTCTTAATTTGGAAACTAGATTGGTAAGAGAAACAGAAAGCAGAAAGCAGAAAACAAGATTAAGAAACTTGGTAATCCCATGTACATAATGTTCACCACGACTGAGCTACATAGCTACACAAGTTTCAAAACACCAAAAACAGGGAAAGTGAATCATGCCAACCCTAATAAAACCTTTTATTTTCATTATTAATAATAAAAACATAAAACAGCGAATGCCAAAAACAGAGCGTCCACAAAAAACAAATCATAAACAAGAATATTACAACTCCACAATGTAAAAAAATAATAATAATAAATAAATAAATAAATGACCACGCTAAACAGAGACAAGAGTTGAAGTCATGAAACCATCCAAAAGGTGCAAAAGATTTCAACTTTTTATGAACTATGACTAAGATTTATTTGGTATTTACAGAAGCTATCTACGCAGCCTTTACTTTAACAATTTCGAAAACAAAAGATTATGTTTTCAATCGAAGGGAGGGAGCGTTCGATTTGCTATAGTTCAAAAAAGAAAAAAATCTTATCCAAAAGTTTCTTTTTTATAAAAGAAAAAAAACCCAAAACACGGAAGGCAGGACCTTAACATTAAACGTGAAAAAAGGCAGCATCTTTGAAGAACAAAAAGCACTGAAGTTAAGAAAACGGAGAAAGAAACCTGAAGATTGTTCTCCTTAATGTAGGCCCAAATCTGCTTGAGTGCTTGAGTTCGAGAAATCTCGGAAACGCCAAAGAGGGCTTGCATCTCAGGGGAGATTTTGCGAGGCTTCATGATACCACGAACTTTTTGAGTGGATGGCTCAGAGATAGTGGCATAGGTAACAGGTCGCATTAAGCGGAACTTAGGATGAAGAGGAGCTTGAGGCCTTAAAGTTAAAGCAGAGGTTGATGGTCTTTCTGTGGCAACAAAGGTAGAGAAGAACCCCAAAGACATAGCCATGTCGATTACTCTGAGTCTGACGGATAGATAGCGTTTGCCTCTCAATTCCTCGAACAAAACCAAACCCAGACGCCTCTCCTGTACTGTGTGTTGTTGTGTGGTGTTGTGCTGTATAGTCACCAATCTTTTCAAATTTATCAATTGAGAGTTGGCCTCACTTATTTCTAAAGCCCATCAAATATCAATGATAAATTACTCTTGCAGCCCAACATTACTCGGCCCACCCCAAACAAATACTAATAAAAAAATTTAATGAATTATTATTGTACAAAAAAAAAAAAAATCATTGGCATTCAATTAGAAGTTTAGAGTATTAAAAAAAAAAGTCACATGGTATTCGATTAAGATTTTAAAAGATTATTTTAGACTACGTTCAAATCCGGTGGCATTCAATTAGAATTTTAAAGTATTAAAAAAAAGTCACGTGGTATTCGATTAAAATTTTAAAAGATTGTTTTAGATTCTGTTCAAATCCGGTGGCATTCAATCAAGGTGTTAAACAAATGAAAGATAATATTGTGATATTCAAAAAATCTGACAATTATAGTGGATTTTCTATTGTTGTGAATTTCGTAAGACTTTTTAGTGAAAAGTATAAAGAGGATGCCTCTCTCACAATCTCGCCCTAACCCTAGAGATTTTTTAAGATTTCTATTGCAGTGCTACTTCCTCTAGCCGATCGAATCATTCAAAACCAAGTTACGCCATGAGAGCTTCGTTAAAGCTAAAAAAACAACAGATTTTTAAATAATTTTCATTATAAAATAGGGAAAGGATATCATAACAACCAATTAGTGTTACTACCAATGTTACTGCCAGTCAATTTCATCGTTAGATCGAATATATTGATCCAACTGTTATATTTATTTTCATCTTTGCATGGTTATGGTTTTTCATATTTAATACTTTTTATTTATTTTCACCTTAGTATGGTTGTGATTTATCATATTTAATGCTTTCACATTAAATATGGAGAATCATAACCATACAAAGATGGAAATAAATATAACCGTTGGATCAACATAATCGATCTAACAGTGAAATTGATTGGTAGTAACACTAATTGGTTGTTACAATATCTTACCCCAATAAAATAACCCAGAATCAACAACCCAACAAGATTATAATCTAATTTATCTCAAAAATAACATATTTTTGAGAGTTTTGGAAGTTTAAAAAATGATTTTTCAAACTATGAGTTGAGATTTTTCTTGGCACAAAAGGTGTGATTTTTGTATTAAAAATAACATAAAATAGTGAGAGAAAAAATAGGGAAAGAAAAACCCCCCAACCAATTTTTGTTTTACATCAATGAAACAAGATTGATTTAAAAAAAATTAAAACTTTCATAATATATGAACCCTATGTTTCGTGTCCCTAAAAATTTATTTTTCAAAAACATCAAAGCATTTAAGGTTTCAATGTATCAATTGAAAATAATTTGAGAAAATTTCTAAACTTTCATATAATAAAACTCAAAAATTTATATTCGAATTTTTTTTAGAATATTTAATGAAAACATGCACATGATATATGGTTAGAAAATTCTCACCATGTAGAACAAAAACCCAAGGTTTCCAATATTAATAGCAAAAAATTTCGAACAGAATTTTATCATGAGCTTTAGGTTCTATATATGAATTTTGAATTATTTTAATAAAAAAATTGGGTCTTATAATCATATATGCATAACTCTGATACTAAATGAAGAAGATAATTTTCAACCATTGGTCAAATCCAAGAAGATGTTAATGCGTGGAGAGCTAGTATAGATACGTGGTGGAGAGATGTTGTTTAGTAGGATATCAAGTTAGAACAAATTACTGATTGAACAAATTATATCATGGTTTATTTTTTTTATTAATATCATTGTATTTCTTTGTTTTTTTATTGACTCTTGTAATTTTGAATGTTTGTTAAAAATTCATATATTTTTTAAGATCTTATAAATTCATATCCTCTCAAATCTTATAAATTCTATTAAAATTTAATATTATAAAATCTTGATTGTTAAAAAAAAATTAAAGTCACTACAATTCTAGATAGCCTTTTAAAATTTATAATTTTTTTATATTTCAAAATAGTTTATTAAAATCCTTATACAATACGCTCCCTAAACTTATAACAGATTCAAGTAGGCTAATTCCTACTAGGTTATAGTGAACCAGTGACCTATAACCCAATGGGGAATCCAAGAAAAGCTGATTTTCCCAATTATGATGATGAGAATGTGTTGCTAGCCAATTCATAACAGTATTTCCCTCCCTAAATGTATGAGAAATATGTATCCTGCAATCCATATTCCATACGGATCAAATCTTCGATGCGCTTCACCATGGGCCAAAGGGGGTGGTTTTGATGACATTCCTGTATGAATAAGTCTCCAGCCACTAATTAAAGAATCAAACTCTAGCCACACTTGTCTGTATCTAGATTTTCATGCCAAATCTAGGCCAAGGTAACAGGCCCAAAGCTCAGTAGTCATAAAATTACCACACCCCAAGTTCTTTAAAAAACCAAGGAGCCAACGCCCAATGCTATCCCCGAAGACTCCCCCACAAGCCGCTCTCGTACCAGTCAAAGTCAGACTACAAGAACTATCTACATTCACTTTTGTCTAGTCAGCCGAGGAAAAACTCCGCCTGATGAGAGTTAGCTTTTATAATTTCGTAACTTCAAAATCTTATGAAAGCTTTGAGCCCTCCTTAAAGGAGAAGAAAATTCTGTCTTTTTATTTATTTATTTTTATATTTTTTTAAATTGATGTTTGACAAATAATTAACAATGTGTGGACATCCAAAATTCAAATCAATAACCAATAGAGAGGCCCCAGGCTTTGAACATTTGAGCTTATAATTGCATAGATACACGAGTATAAAAATTTAGCATACTCAATATTTTTGGTATAATTGGAGGGCAACAAGCCCAGAAACAAAACAATACTGACTCACTACAAAACGCTACCACAGGCTTGCAAGTTGTTATCAACTTGCTCCTGCAGTATACCAGAAAAATCAAAAAGCGCCCTCTGCATCACTTGTAGTCGTGTACTCATCATTAACACATTGTTGATATATATAACATTTGATTAACATAAATTAACCACGTGCTAATATTTTGTTAACATTGTGCACACAAATACAGTACCCTAACTTTATACAATAAATCTCTGCTACATATAGCAACACCCAACATTTTAATCTAGTTCAATTACGATGAATTAAATCTAGTATCCTCAATTTATATTTCATTTATAATGAATTGAACTAGTTCAAGTTCAATCTTATACACACCCTAATCACTGTCACTCATCACTCTAATCTTCTTCAAGTAAGAATTTCTATTTATAACTACTTTTACACGCTGAGACACCATACTCACTTAAGAGAGCTACCTATTAGTATTAACAAAAGTTTATACTTTTTTAGATTTCTCACTCAATTCATCGATTACCCCACTAACTCAATTTGAACAGGAGCACGAACTTTATTACCGTTTAGAATAATTATATAACAACTATGTTAATTGCTCCCAATATTACAATTATCATTTAAAGATAAACAGCAACTGGCAGGTTCCTTCTCCATTCACTAGCCAGAATTTGTTGAAGGCTGTTGATTAACGACGAGGATGATTGATGGGAGTGAATACGACCAGGACAGAAAAGAAACGAGCTAACAAAAGGAGGTTGAAAAGTAGCATCGACCTTTAAACTAACTAACCCAACCAACACGCCACTCTACTTTCTCTCTGAGTTGATTCTGACCCACTTTTGTTAAAGTTTTCTTGCAACCTATCTAAATAAAGGAACATAGAAGACACTGCAAGCTCAGTTTCAATTTTTTATTTTATTTTTTTATGTGATTAGTATTACTTATTTCATAATCTCAAAAAAGAAAGAAGACATGAAATTTTACAATTATAACTAGCCAACCAACTGCATAACTTGTTTTTGAAATCACCCATTAATAGTTGTACCTATACCAAGTAAAAACATTTATCAATTTTCTCATGCAATGGTGGTTGAGGTTTATGACTTTTCCTAGTAATAAGCAAAATTCAGTTTGCTATGAAAGTGGACCAGTCGGTTGTTGAGGTAGAAACACACTTTCAGAGGGTATCCCCATGTAGTTAAGGTACACATATACAAATGTATACACTTGGCAGCTATTTAGTTATGCTTGGATGTGCAAAGAAACCTTCTGAAATGAAAGTTCGAACAAACTGCTGATGACGGTGCTTAAGAGGGTGAGAAATCTAATTAGTGAAAGAATAGTTTAACCTCTGTTCATAAGAGTCAACTCATCACATACTGTTTGTGCGTTAGTGCGTCTATATTAAGACAATAAATACAATCCATGCATGATAAGAAAAGAATTAGTGCTAATCATGTTTTCAAATGCTGACATGAAGTTTGGATTGTTTTCTAAGCAAAGTCTTCCTATGGCAATAACTTTTCCTTATTAATTAACACTGTTCCATTGATGTTTACCTGCTTTCATTCAATCAAAAGCAAACAAGACATGTGAATCCAAATTATCATGTTTAGTGCCAGCTGAGGCTGAAGTCCCCACCATAATTTGTGGCTATGGGGCTGTGATTATGGCTGCTATTCATTACCGATGCTAAGCTATAATCATCAGTTTTCAGTTTGACAATATTTTTCATACAACTGATGATTCTATAAATATGTATTTAATTTTATCTTTTATAGCAAATTAACAATTAATATCATATATCACTTGTATGTTACTCTGCGACAGAAAGATCAGTAGGACCCAAACTTGAGTATCTGGCCAGCTTCAGATCCACCATACCAACCAGTCCCTTAGCCTTGCTTTATTTCCTACAGCCCACAACGTAGCGTACAATTCACACATGCTTAGAGGTCCTGCACAAAATGAAGACGCATGACCCACATTTTTCACTTTGTTAGTTTATTTTAAGCTTCTAATTGGATTAAACATATATAAATCTTATTATTATAATAGTATACGAATATGCATATGTAGGAATATTTTTAAAGTTTTATTTTTTAGTATAATTAATGATAGTTCCTTTCCAAAGCATATTCTCTGTTTCCGCAAACCCAGATTGGGAACCGGTTGTGCATTGTTTGGCCCTTCTTCCTGCGAGCCCACATATACACATGCACATGTAGGAATAATTTCAATGTTTTATTTTTTTAGGTTAAGGGTTCGCAAGTTATCTACAGAAAATCTAATACGATATCATTTTGGGGCAGAACTTATGGTGTTTTTGTAATTTTAATTTATTCCAGGGTTATAATAGTCTTTATATTTATAATTTTTTAAAATTTCAATACCAAAACGACGTCGTTTTGTAAATAAATACAGATAAATTATCTGCATTAACTGCAAAAATACTTTTCCCTTACTTTAATTAATATGATAATTCTTTAATCTGAAGGTGTCGTCTTATCCAAATTACCGCCTCTCTCCTCACTAATTTATTCTTAATATCTTGGAATACTTTAGATTTTACATTGCTATTTTCCACAATATATAACAATTTATTATAAGAGGCACTTAGATCAAATGTATACGATGTTGAATGACGAGATTTAATATAAAAACTAGTTAAGTTACTGAGCATTACAGGGATTTTTAAAATTTAATGTCAATAATAATAAGTATTTTATTTAATAAATATAAAATTAAATATTTAATATATAATTCAATTAGTAATTATAAAAAAACTTACAGTCAAAACTTTTAAAAGAGAATAATTAAATAAAAATAAAAAATTAATATAAATATTTTCATAATAACATAAAATACAACAGAGAGAGACATATATATAAAGTTTAGTAATTTTATAACTTTATTTTATATTATTTATTTTAATTATATTTAGGTATATTTTTTTTTTTTGGTAAACATATTTAGGTATCTTTTTAAAATGAAATACATAAACATAATTATATTTATTTTGACACATCAATGATTTTTATTAAAATATAAAAAACATTATAATTACATTTTTTATATAATTTTTTAAAGGAATCTTAATTATATTTTGATATTTTTCCTATTAAATTTTTAATAAAATTATTTTGGCCAGAAATACTGTTGTGATCTATTTTTTATTTTTACTTTTTAATTTCATCATTTGCTCAATTTTTTGGAAAATTAGTTATCCGAATTGGTTATTTAAATCTAAATATAATCAACTTTAAATGCTCAAATTTCATTATTTTTCAGTTATTTGATTAAATTTACTGTTTCTTCCAAGAAAATAATTCAATCTCAATCTCAATTAAAAATGTAAAAATTAAATCTTCAAAAAAAATGTAAAAATTAAATTAAATTAATCTCATAATGTATTATGCAAGATTTATATTTAATTTATTATCTTATATATATTTATAAAAAATTTAAAGCACGTTGTTAATATTATTAGTGTAAATAAAATATGCAAAAGTATTCAAATACTGTTATCATTAGAACTTGTAAAAATAATTTCAGAACATGTAGTAGAATTTATAAATAAGAAAAAAAAAATACTTGATGGGTTTTGTATTAATATGTTTTTATTTTTCTCTATTTAAGATCAATATATGTAATAAAATAATACCTTTTCTAATTTATTAAAAATTAAATTTATTTTGATGGAATTTTTTATAAAATTAATTTTTAAAAGTTTGAAAATATGAAAAATCAACAAAAATACATGTAAGAAAATGAAATATAGAATAAATAAAGTAATAAACTAAGTTTTGTTTTTAAAAAATTAAGAGTTTAAAAAAATATCATGTAAATTTAATGGAAGAACCTTTATATGGAATATAAATATATAGATGATATCATTTTATAAATGTCAAAAGTTTTATAAAAAAAATCATGTAAATACGATTGAGTGGATCAAAGATAAACTCACGACCAATCTAAACACATTACATTAATGAATAATGTCATGTGGAGAATAACGCTAGATGTTTTTTTTTGGGATAACCGAGGAAAAGATAACGCTAAATAGATCACCACACTCCTGT
Source organism: Gastrolobium bilobum (assembly GCF_033153095.1). NCBI lineage: Eukaryota > Viridiplantae > Streptophyta > Magnoliopsida > Fabales > Fabaceae > Gastrolobium > Gastrolobium bilobum. Next base: position 457,226 of record NW_026896335.1, on the reverse strand, counting down.
TTGAAATGACAAAATCATAATATAAGTGTAAATAATGACGTAAAATTTTGTACACTTATTTCTTTTTTGGGTACATAATTTTGTACACTTATTAAATCATAAAAGTTTTGTATATGTGGAAGTACGTGTGGGTAGCTTAACCTAATTTCAGATCCAATCAATTCACAAAACCAAACCAAGTCATCGTTGGATTGGATTCGGTTGATTCCTGCAATGTGTAAATATTACCACGCTCAAGTTAAATAAACAGTTTAATTTGCAATTAGCACAATGATTTTGGTGGTTACTGCCTTGCTACCATAATTCGTGGTGGGTGCTCATGTTTTTTCGTTTTTCCTCCTTTATTGAGAAAAAAGAAGTTGAAATTATAAAACGTTTTTTTTTTTTCCCGCTCTTATGTCTTCAACAGCTAAGGGCTATTGCTCATCAATGAAAAATGAAAATAGACGTGAAATCCCTAAAGATTATTGTATTAATATTCGTGTGACATCTAAATAAAAAAGGTTACTGCTAAATGATTGTCAACTTAAAAATAAATTATTTTATATATTAATTACAATATTATTTTTTTTAAGAATAATTAAAAGTTTTTAGTGTGCTCTATCTTAAAAAAAACACATATTATTATTTTATTTTTTAATCATTTGTGTATTTCTTCATTATATTTTAAATATTTTTTATTTTTAAATATAATTTTCACATTTAATTCATATTTTTTTGTTGGTAAAAACACATTTTATTCATATTAATTATATATTTATGGGCAAATTTTATCAATACCTTGTGGTTTACTTTAGAATCACTTATGACTCTGAGGTTTTTTTTTATAATATATGCTCCTATGATTTGTAAAATGCAAAAAATCACATCAGTATATGTGATAAAAAATATACCCTTTTACAAATCACGAAAACATATGTGATAAAAAAATTACTAGGCATAAGTGATTCTAAAATAAAGCACGTGACATTAGCCAATTTTTCCATGTTTTTTTAAGAAAATTTTTATTGAAATATATTAATACTGGTGCTGTTGGTTTATATAATAATTTTGTAATTTGAAGTTGATGATGTCGAGAGTAAAGTGCATCGAAGAAGAATATAATTAAAAAAAAAAGGTTAAATAAGCATAAAAATGTAGTGGAAAGTTAAGTCCATTCCATCCATGTTGCAGTCCCACCCACCATCCGGTAAATTACAAGATAAAGGTCCGAGGTACAGGTGGCAGTCAGATAATCGTTAATTGTTTTGTGAGATGAGATGAGATGAGATGGGTCCCAATCCCAAATAAACCAATCTGTTTGGTAGCGACCCTTGTACGTATAAGGAGGAACCTTCCTTGTGTTTTGATCCAAACTTGTGTGTGTGTATTTGGCTATTGGCTATTTAAGCTGTACCCTCCTTCGTTCACCTCTCTTCACTCATAACATAACTCTCTATTGTGCTCTGCTCTGCCCTGCCACCTGCGCAGGTTAACCATAGTACCACTCAAAATGGATACACATTTCCATTTGTTCATTGCTTTAATCTGCATTGTGGTAGCCTGCGTTGGAGGCCAAGCTCCATCCAACTCCCCACCCTCCTCTCCTACTCCTACTCCTCCCACACCAACCTCCACTCCCGCTCCTCCCACTCCGCAGGGACAGGGCTCTCCCCCACCGGTTCAATCTTCTCCTCCACAGGCTCAGTCTTCTCCTCCTCCGCTTCAGTCTTCTCCTCCTCCGGTTCAGTCTTCACCACCACCCGCATCCTCTCCTCCACCGGCCACACCTCCGCCAGTCAACTCCCCACCACCTGCCTCCCCTCCGCCGGCCACTCCACCTCCTGCATCTCCTCCTCCATTTTCCCCACCCCCCGCAACCCCTCCTCCGGCGACTCCACCACCCGCAACACCTCCACCTGCAGTTCCTCCGCCGGCACTCACACCAACACCGCTCTCATCTCCTCCGGCAACTTCTCCGGCTCCGGCTCCTGCCAAGCTGAAGAGTAAAGCCCCAGCACTGGCACCCATCTCGCCGTCGGAAGCTCCCGGTCCCAGCTTGTCCTCCATCTCTCCCGCTGGCACCGATGATGTAAGTTCTCTTGCTCTCTCTATTCTTCTTCTTCTTCTTTTACCCTTGCACTTTGTGTGGTTCTGTTTGTGTTTGTGTGTTCTGGCCGTTATGATGTGGCAATATTACTCCTTCGTCCATGGACCTTTCTATTTCTTTCTCCGATCTCATGTTTTTAACTTTCCATTGAATCAAATCAATCGGGTACGTCCACGTGTTACAATTTCGGATGTTTTCTGCTCTGCTCTGACTCTAGATCACTCTGCACTCTGCATTTCATGAATATATTGCTTTCCTGAGATGCATTGGCTTTTTTTAAAGATTTCCTCTACTCTATCATTCCATTAATTTTCTACCTTTTTTTATGTTTTGCCTATTAAAACCCCTATAGATTGCGTTTTTTGGCAAATATTAATCAACTTTAATCGTGGCCATTGCAGAGTGGGGTAGAGAAGTTATGGTCCTTGCACAAGATGATTGGCAGCTTAGTATTCGGATGTGCTTTCCTGTCCTTGATGTTCTAGAGATCTGGATCTTTGGATTCGGTCGCTGTTATTTTGCTATTTGCCACTATATATTATTTTGTGGATGTTATATGGGAGTTTAATAATGTATTTGGACTATATACATTGCTTGCATTCTTGGGATATTTGAGGGGAGGTTTTCTATTTGAGGACACTTATTTTGTATCGCACTATTATTAGTTTATCCTTGCCTTTCAGGTTTTTCTTCCATTTCCTTTATTTGTTTTAATCTTTTATTCAAATATTGCTATTTGCATAATATTGTATTTAAAACTGTAGATACGGTTTCATGTGAGTTTCACTGGTCTCGCTTAAACTACAAATTCGCTTAAACTAAAAATGAAATCACCTCTCTAACTCTTGTGAATGGAAAATATTCCGTGACTAACTCTTTATCGTTTTGTGCGCTGACCCGGGGTGAGAGATTAGTCTCATGACTATCGGCTGTGAGAATACCCGGATGTAATCAAAAAAAAAAATGAAATCACCAATGAGGTTGGGGTTCTTTTTTTATGTGGTGCTGGTGGGATACTGATATTTAATCTCACCTGAACTTTCACTTAAAAATAATAATAAAATCACCTTTTCATTCAAAGTTGTAAATACAATAATTATGTAAATCACATTATTCTTCGTGTTATTAAAACCGCACGACCAGGACCTAGACCCTTAATCGATCCAATTTTGTCAATTAATTAGTCATGCATATAATCCACTCAAGAACTAGTGAACTTATCAAAAATTGAGTTCAACCGATACTAATTTGGTACCTATTTTTTTATTGAACCAATTTTTGAAATTTTTTGTAAAATATTTCATCACAATTGTACTTTTGGCATTCGAACTTGGCACCTGAAAGAAAGAAACTGACATGTTAATCATTAAGTCAAGTTACTTTGATTATTATATTATTGTTATTTATATATTTATTATATAAATTTATATAAATTTAATTTAAACAGTTTAATCAATGATCCATTAATTGAATCCATAATCTATTATTGATCCAATATCCCAACCAAGATGATCGATTCCGGTTTAATAATATTTGTTCTTCTAGTTGAACACTGTTTACTTGTGCCATTAGTCAAGAAACTGCTTGAGGCAGGGTTTGATCCCTGCATCAAACAATCCCTTGGGAGCTCAGCTGCCAGCTGAGCTACCCTTGAGGATGTAAAATTATTTCTCATCATGTAAGCTAAACTAAGCATATAATAATTATACGGAAAAAATGTGTACCATTTTAAAGGATGTAAAATTGTGTCATTTTAAGTGAGAGAAAGAAATACATAAAAGGAGGAGAGAGTTGAAAAAAATAAAAATATGGGTCCCACATCTTTGTGAGAGTGAAATGACTTAAATTGTGTCATTTAAAAGAACAAACATTTTCCCCTAACTATATATAGGCAAAATATGATTTTGGAAACTTATACGTTTTCACTGTGTTTTCCTTAATGTTATAGTTTGAATGTTACGTAAATAATATTGTTAAAATGAGTGATGCTGTGAAGCTAATTTTTTAAATACTTGATAAATAAAAAATAAATGTATTTAAAATCTTAAAAGTTAAAAATATTTAATATATATTTTATTTAGTAATTATGAAAAAATTAATCTTGAGGTTCCAGAATCATTTTAGATTTGGGATAGGTTATTGTGCCTACTCCTATTTTACCTACTTTTGCCTACCCCTTTCGTTACCGTTCGATTACCATCTCATCCAACGATTCATATTTGTGATATAAAATAAACCTTTTTTTTCCTTTCTTTCTTCTCACTTTTTCTCATACCCTTTCTCTCTCCTCTCCTTTCTCTCTTCCTCTACGCCATACCTATTTTTTTTTTTTCCCTTCTGCCGCCGTGGACCTCAATCTCCTGACAAACTGTTCGATTCTAATGATATTTTTAATCTTTATAAATTAATACGATTGAATCGATGACTAACAAAGAAGTTTTGATGTGATTCAAAGCGGTGGTGCCACAAGGTCTGTTCACAGAATCCTCCTTGTTTCTGCTTCAATATGTCGATCTGTTCTTCCACATGATAGATACTCTTAATTTCTAATAATTAATTGGCTATCTGTATCAACATAATTGCTGGAATGGCACCAATTAACCCTCTTTCCGGATTTTTCCAATATCAATTTTTTTTATTCTTTAATTTTTTTATTTATTTTGAATCTTTTCCAACTCTGCACAGATCTTTTGAATCACATTAAAACTTCTTTGTTAGTCATCGATTCAATCTTATTAATTTATAAAATTTATGTTGTTCTTCAGATCTAAAAATTTGTTGTGATTTTTCAATCCATTGACACTGGTAATTTGATAGAAACTGATTCAGAAGGAGAAAATTTATATTACAATAATCAAAACAGAGACTAATGTATATTGACGATGATTTCAAATGCTGTGGTAATTGATTTCAAATGCTTCCGCGCCGTTCACCTGGGCAGAGATTAACGATAAAGGGAAAAAAATAGGTATATGGCAGAGGAAGAGAGAAAGGGTTTGGGAGAAAGTGAGAAGAAAGAAAGAGAAAAAATGTTTATTTTATATCACAAATATGGATTGTTGGATGAGATGATAATCGAACGGTAACGAAAGGGGTAGGCAAAAGTAGGTAAAATAGGAGTAGGCACAATAACCTATCCCTTTAGATTTATATGTCCAACTTTTGTATAAAAATATGCTATTGGTTCTTTAAACCGGTGGATAATTCGATGTTTATGAAATTTACGTTTTTAACACAAAATTTAATCTGAGTAGCCACGATATGTTCCTTAAAGCATAGGCAGTTAGTCTTTGTTTTTTTGTTACTATTAGTCAAATCCCAGTATCGGTATTTCAGGGAAAGTTTTATTGAACCATTTTACTTTCAACTGGAAGATTTAATTTTACAGTAATGCATGTCTACGAGAATATCATGGGTAATGATTTAAAAAGGCTTAACAAATAAAACAGAGATTAGAAAAGGCTTAATCAGCTAACACTGGTTCTTTGTTATTAGACATTAGTAGCTTAAAAGTGTATATTTGATTACCCAAAAAGAGAGAGTGTATATTATCTTATCAATTAATGGGGAGGAGATAACTGAATTAATAACTAAAACATTTCACTTGCTAAAGAGTAGAATTTGAGCGAGAAAGTCACAATGCTACCACATAATAAACATGCTAGGGTTTAGTATGGAGCTGACAATGTGGATCTATTTCTCCCTCTTTAACTTCACAAAAAATAGGGTGGAGCAGGACGAGTTGACCTGCATTTGTAAAATAGTTGATAACACCAACCCAACGGATATGATTTTCTTCATCAAATAATGTCAGCTAAAGCTACTCAAGAAAATAAAAAAATAAAAAAATAAAAGTAGAGTAGTCAAAATATGTTAAAGTCCATGAGCCAGCACCAAAAGTCTCATAATTGGCCCAAACGCACAAAACCCACTCTGCGATAATTTTTTTAACCCTAACCCTCAAATTCTTATGATTTAGTGGGTTGGGCCAGGATTAATCCCCGAGCAATATTTTTTCTTTTATAAAAATGGCCAATATTTAAAATTAAATAAAATACAAAGATAAAAATATATAAATTTAAATATTTATAAATATAAAATATATTATAAAAAAATATGACAAATATATATTTTAACGATTCAGTAAGAATATCTTTATTTTAATTGTTGTTTTAACGATTCAATAAGAATATTATTTTAAAATTAAGGCAAGGTTAATAATTTATGTAAAAATTATCTTAAGAGTAAAAAGTATTATTTAAGAGAATCAAAGACCTATTATCTAATGCATTCAATGCAAATAAATTAAAATAAAATTTTCAAAAATATAATTATTTTTATCGTGAAAATAAATAAAGTTAAACATTATTTTATTTTATCTATTTAACTTTATTTGTTTTTTATATTTTACATTATAATAGTATAAAAAATTTATTTAGATAATACATGTTTAATTTATTTAAATAATATTTTTAATTTTAAATATATTTTTTAAATAAATAAAAAATGAAGATTATTTTAAAATAATTTCAAAATAAATAACTTTAAATATATTTTAATTTAATCTTTAATATTTAGTTTTATTGAAATTTTATTTAATAATATCATAATTATATAAAATAAAAATTAGGAAAAATAATTATATTTATAAGACCACAATGGGTCTAAAAGATATTTTTTGTTACCACCATAAGTGTAAGTTAAAATTTGAAACCACAATGTGTTAACTGATAAACTTATTTAACCACAATGGGTATGAGTGATAAATTTTAACCACAAAAAGTTAAATTATAAACCATAAAATCACAAGGGTGAAAATGAAGTTTTCTCTAAGTTATATTTAGAAAATAATATCTTCAAAAATAATTTTCCTTTATGTAACCAATAGAATGAATAACAAACTCACTTGATATATGATTTACATCGGTTGAAGCATGAAATTCATCTGAGTTGGTTTGGATTTTAGATGAACCAACTTGCATTGTCTTAAATTACTTTATTCTTTTAGTTAAAATACAAAATTAAAGTTTAGAACAAACTTATTGTATGAGAATTTATCTTTTCATATTAAAATTTTGAGTAAAGTAATTTTGGGTCCTTAATAAAAATCATTGGGCCCATTTTAATCCCTTAGCGGAAAAAGTCAACTTGTGCTCCCTTTGAAATTCAAAATAGACTCAATTAGTCAAAATTGTATTCCCTCTGAAATTCAAAGTAGACTCACGTTAGTCCCTCAAAATGACTAATACGGGTCAATTTTAAATTTTAGAGGAACCATGATTTTGATTTTTTTCTAAGGAATTAAATTAGGCACCGTGATATTTGTTGAGGACACAAAAGATACTTTACTTTAAAATTTTATATGATCAGGTTATTTGAAAATTTTGTGTCCATCTTTTTTCATAAATTTTAATTAAATCCTACCTATTTAATATCATAAAAAAAATGACACGGAATTTTCACATCATCAAATCATGAAATTTCAATATAAGAGAATTTACTCCCTCCTCATATATTTGGTCAAAAATCAAAACACAAGCCAAAACAAACAAATAAAAAATCCCAATTAACAAGAACAAATCACAAACCAACAAAATAATATCATATTAATGAAGCCAATACAAGAGACACGGGTGGTGGGTTGTGCTTGTGGTCGGATGGAGCACAAAACGACAATCTCATTTTGTCAGTTTAATGAAGTTTCTATTCTTTCCTCCACGGTTTCAAACGAACAAAATTTTAAATGAAACATAGATTACACTCTTATTTTAGGATCTTTTTAATATTTAACGGCTATATTTTTTTTAATTATGTAAGTTGTTGGATACAAATGAATCAATGGTCAAAATTAAATAAAAAACTTTTTATTTTTACATCTATAAAAAATTAACCTGCTCCAAGTAACAAATTTCTTTTAGGTGTTGAATAAATGTGAAAGATTTGAAGCAGTAGGTTTAAAGAGATTTTGAAAGATAGAAGAGGTGATCAATAAGCAAATGCTGACGAAGCTGTTGAAGATGGATTTGTCTCAAGATCCTTCTGAAAAAGATTTATTTTCCCGGGCAATGTTACATACATTAAAATTTGCTAATGCTACCCATAACGAACACAAAATTTGCTAATAGTCGACACACATATAATTTACCCTCGACAAATATATATAGAGTTCAAACACATAACAAACTTAAAAGTCGATATGCTTAATAGTTACATACATAACTTACCCACAACAAACACAGAATCCAAACATATGTTTAATAGTTACATACATAAGCTACCCACAACGAACACAAAATCCAAACATATGTTTAATAGTCAGATACATAAGCTACACACAACAAACATAAAGCCCAAACAAAAAAAAGTTAAATGAACAAAAGCCAAGTTGTTTTAAGACATGCCCTTACACACTGATCTTGCATCATTTGACAAGTGCCAGAACTCTTTTCCCATAGGGATGGTTGTGCAAATATGTATAATTGGACAAAATACTATTTAAAAGCATTTTGTTAAGAGCGCCCTGCAATAAAAAACAATGAAAACATATTTTTATGAACAACATGAGCAAAGTTACAAAAGTATAAAGCTAAGGAAAAATATATAGAGAGGGAGGAAATATATATATATATGGGGCAAGATATTCTTACACCGGTGTAAGAGTTAGAAGTCTTACGCCCAATCTTGACCATTGATCCACTTATATCCAATGACTCACATTAATAAAAATTAGAGCCCTTAGATATAAGTGGGATCAACGGATAAGATTAAGTGCTTGTTTGGATCCTCTTTTTTTTAAGCTACAAGCTACTTATAAGCATAAGCTAGGCCAAACAGGTTTTGGGAAAAGCTCTTATAACGAAAATCTCTTTTTTTTATAATGAAGAAAAAAACTGAAAATTAAAAGCTCCTAGGAGGAGCTTTTTTTTAAGCTCTTATCTGTTTTTCTTGAATTGTGTGCTTTTTTTTAAAATAAAGAGTGATAAAGATAGAAAGAGATAATTTTCTTGAAATATGTGCTTTTAAGTAATTTTTAAGCTAAAACTTTTAAATAATTTCCAAACAGCTTTTAGCTTATTTTTTTAAGCTCTTTTTTTTAACTTTAGCTTATAAGTAGCTTCTAGCTTAAAAATAAGAGGATCCAAACAGGTTCTAAGAGTGTAACTTACAATGGTGTAAAATGATCCTGACCCTATATATATATATATATATATATATATATATGAAAAAATGAAAATAAAGTGACTGGACGGTCCAGTGCACTATGTTCTCCCGCGAGAACATACTGCAAAAATATTACAATGGTGTTCTCCCGGGAGAACATAGTTATAATTTTACTATAACTGTATTCTCGCGAGAGAACATAGTGCACTGGACCGATTTTTACATCTTGTACACTCACTAAACTCATATATATATATATATATATATATATATATATATATATATATATATATATATAGAGAGAGAGAGAGAGAGAGAGAGAGAGTGAGGTGCATATAACCTTGGAATTTTTCAGTGCTTTTTGAGCAACATAATTCCCATAAGGATGCTGCAGAATTCCCAAAAAATTACGATTGTACATGATCTCATGAACTATAATAGCAGCATCACTTTCTTCCGAGAATTCTAAGAGATCTTCCACCACATTGCTGGCATGCTTGTTCATAGAAAGTTGAACATATTTACCAACAAGTTGTGATATTATTGCTGCATTTACTTGAGGTATCTTCATTTTAACAACATATTGCACAGCATAATTTCTGCAGAAAAATATCGAACAGTTAAGTTTAAAATGAATGGAATATGTATTGCAATTTAAAAGAAATAAAAAGTGGAGCTCAAGAGTTGGAACACAAACCCATAACGATGGTCAGTTAGGACTGGAGCATATGAGACTATCTCTTCAATGACCTGTCTCATTGCATCTCCTTTGGCATGATCAAGACATTTTTGAAGGATAGGAGAACCGCTTTTGTCTGTTGCAATTTCAACACAATTCTTTGCTACTTCATTCAGAATAAACTGAAATAAAGGTTTCAATTAAGAATATTCATACCCATGACATGCCACCGAACTAGTATTACTTCTCAAGACACCATTATTGAATTCCATAGTATTTGCAATGCAAATCAAATTAATAAATTATGACATGGAAGTGAAAGGTTTCATCACTAAGCATATTAGCCCACAGGCCACAATAATTTTATACCTGATAAACCTATGTGTATAAAAGTGGGAGACATGAGTCGCAAAATCATATTCAAAATGATTGCTTAAACAGTCATGCATGTCCAATCTTCTCTCCAATTAAGCTTGTAAACACGATGTTTTTATACTCTTAACACATGCTTCCATAAATTTCCAATTTGTTCATGGTTTTAGTTTTTGCAACAAATAAAAATATCCAGTGCTTACTTTACTCACTGAACAGAAACTTCCAAATCTTTAAAGCATTGAGACTACATGCTCCAGTTTAACAGCTCTTTAAAAACTACAAAAGTCATGATCTGAACCCTCAATTCCATGAACTTTTATTTATGCAATATAATATGCTATAATTTTATGAAGTGATCACTTTTTTACCAACTGATATAATTAGTTGTATATATATTCGTCAATTTTCTGAAGATTAAACACAGTAATTCTCTTTAGCAAATTTTCACCGGTCTACTTAAAGAATTCTTAATATCATTATATATTTGAAGAATTGAGCAGCTTTGAAAAATATAAAACCAATTAGTAGACATTGATCTTGATGGGGTTCTCTCTAATAGATGTAAGGCACCTAAAAGATGCAAAATAAGGCACTGAGAACTAAACTAAATACCGTGTAACTGACTTATTCTGAAACTATATCATACTGTTTCTTAAAACCTGGATATCCATACGGGGGCAAAAAGTAATCTTCGATGGCAATTCAACGATATGCACTAATCAAGATTTTCACCTCCTAGAGTAATCAGTGTGATCAAGTGCAAGAATTAATGATTCATAGTCAACTAATTAAATATGATTCATAGGGATGTAGAGTGCATTACTTTGGTAAGTGCTGGTGAGAAAAGTTTCAAACACTCTTGGATGACAAAACCACCATTAATGCTTTTGGTCAATTTGAGAGTGATACGCTTCAAAGCAAATATAGCTGTAGATATCTGCTCTGGTGTTTTAAGATGCTGCAGCAATTTCTGAATAGCCCGAGTCCTGTAGCAAGCAAGTATATATTAAGATTAAAAAAAATGAACACTTAATTCATATATATATATATATATAGATATTAAGAAGTAATATTAAGTTAATCAATGGGTACCCAGTACTATGGATGCAAACTTCCTTAAGCCTCTGCTCATTTCGAATAACCATGGCAAGAATCCTGGTCATCTGGTCCACAGTACAAGCTTCAAAAATATTTTGAATTATATAATTGCTTTGGTGGTCCATCATTAGCTCGTACAAATGATCCTTGACTTCCCAGAGGAGCATTTCAATAATTTGTGGGTTCCCCTCATTAAACTTGTTCATCAGAAAATGAAATCCACGTTGATCCCTCACATCTTCAAGTGAACTCAAACTGTGACGCTGATCATTCAACCCATAGTAACCATGACAGCCTAGTCTAATCCCATTATTTGATAAACGAGGATTTATAGTACCGCGAAGGTGATCATGGTGTGAAAGAGTAGAGAAACCTGAGTATTTGACACCATGAAGAAAATGTTGCGAAGTGTTATTACCACCAAAATCATAGCCAGCTGTGTAACTATTATAAGGATTGGACAAGCAAAGTCTCTCCATGGAAGAGGCAAGGTGTTCCATACCAGGCCGAGCGGTCTCAACCGGGGTTGGATTCAACCAGCGGGAACCGGTAATATTACTCTGATTCTGATTCATTGGAGAAAGGAAATTCTCTTGGTTTGGAGTAATAGGGTTATGATCAAAAGGATGGTTTTGCGAGGTGCAATGCATCCTTAGATGCTTTTGGATAGAAGGGTTAGAATGAGAGCGGTTCTGGTACATAGCTTGATCACTGATCTCCGGTGAAGGAGATACCGTGGCAGAGCTTCTAAGGTCTTGATAGCTGGCCTCCATGGAGAAGTAGAAGAAAATTGAAGAAACGGGAGAGACTGAGCAGGGTTTTAAAGATTTGAAAATTGAAATAAAGGGTGTGTTTGGAATTTAAACTGAGTGTATTATTTGATTTTTATTATTTTTACTATTATTATTGAAATCCCCAGCTGCAAGTTGTAGAGAGATAAGAAATTAATTAGAGATTATCTGTTGCCATTAAATAAGGAATGATAATGGATTGACAGATTTTTAAGGTTTAATGTTGAAGATTTTGATAATAAATACAATCGAGAATGATATTATAACAATCAATCAGTGTTACCATCAATCGATTTCACCGTTAAATCAATTATATTGATCAAACTGTTATTTTTATTTTTATTTTTATATGATTATGATTCCTTATATTTAATATTTTATATTTATTTTTACCTTTATATAGTTATGATTTTTCATATCTAATGCTTCCATATTAAATATAGGGAATCATAATCATATAAAGATGAAAATAAATATAACTGTTGGATCAACAAATTGATCTAACGATAAATTTAATTGATAATAATACTAATTGATTGTTACGATATCTTATCTCAGATACAACTTACAATCATCTTTTGCTTCTCTTTTTTTTTTTCATTAAGAATGACGCAAAGCTCCTTTAATTTTGAACGGCATAAATGCATTCCGCGCTTTCCATTAGCCTGATTTCACTGCAACGTAATTAATTATTTTATTTACCATAAATATATTCAACGCTTAAAGGAAAAAATATTCCCAGTCAATTTCATCTACTTTGTCTAATTATATTAGCACCAAAAATAGATATGATGATATATATTGATTAACTAAAAACAACGTCCAAATAAAATAAAATAAACTCCTTTTTCTTCGTAATCAGTAAATGACATTAATTTTCTTTGAAATTAGTAAAATTTATTCTTAAATGTACACATCTTTTAAGGGGATAAATTTTGTTTAGAATTCTTTCATATATTTTTTTTAAAAAAAATTAATAAAAATTTCTTTTAATTAAGACATTGCCAAAGTTTCAGACGTAATGATTTTAGCACTTAAAGTCTCAATAAGGACAATTAACACATTATATACAAACAATTCATTTCTATAAAAAGAATATTAGCTAATATGTTATAAAAACAATATTAAATAAGGATTATAAATTTTTAAATTATTTATAAAATGTCACTGCAAAGTGCAAACATTCCAATTAACCCTTTTTTCGGAATATCAATTTATATGATAATATTTGAAAAAAAATTAAATTAAAAATTTAAAAATATTAAATTTATTATAAATTTCTTTTCTTGTCTGTAAAAAAAACATGCATTCAATTTTTTGAATGAATATGAAAAAAAATAGTCAAATTAATTTTCATAATTAGTAATAAATTTAACGTTTTTAAATTCTTAAACATTCTAAAAGATTGCGCCGTACAAATAGAAATTATTTATGGTTTTAAAAAAATTTGACTTAATAAATTTAATACTAATTTTAATTTAATATAATTTGATTTCAATTTAGAGGATTTAATATCCTCTATCAGGTACGTAATCGAATTAATCGGGTATTTATTCATGTAAATCATTTGCCCAAATAAATGCCCCAATGTCCCATTTTGAGTAAATTTTGGGCAAAGAATGTGGTCATGTCGCGTGTAAAGTTAAACTTGAAGGTGGGATTCAGTTAGTCAACTTTGATCTAACCAAAATGAATTGATATATGAGATAGATTGATAATTAAAAAAAAAAAAAAAAAAGAGGATAATTTGATCGATGGCCCAATATTATTAAAGGGAGGGTTATCTTCTCTTCTATGTTTTAAGTATTCAAATCGTTCTCATTCGGCATTCGGATACAAAACTAATCACAAACAAATATGTTAGTTTATGTTAGAAAATGAAGTATACACTCAATGGGTGCAGTTCAGTTGGTAACTTGGCGCTGAGTTAGTGGGGTTGGATATGTGTTCGATTCCCGCTGAATGCATTCCTGGGGAGGGGGCTGAACCTTTAGCCATCACTGTTCCCCCGCACTCCGAATTAGTCTCATAGCCGGCTCAAAGAGTCGAAGCTCGGAGGATACCGGAAGGAGCCAACTCGTCTCAAAGAGATAATTAAAGTTGGGTAACTCCAAAAAAAAAAAATGAAGTATACGAGGGGGGTTATTCACTTATTCTTACAAGTTACAGTCTTACAAGAATAAATTTTTTTATATTTATACTTAATTATTAATCCACTTATATTTAATGATTCATATAACTAAAAAATCAGAATTATTAGATAAAAATGGAATCAATGATTAAGATTGAAAATATAATTTATATTAATATAAAATGATTATGACCCCAATTATATTATTACAATTAATTCTTATATAATAAAATAAAGTTATTATATTTTTGAACGAAATAATCTATCAATATATTAAAACATATATACAAACATAAATAATATTTTTATCCCAAATTAATTGGAGTTGGCTGTGGATGAAATTAAGCAAGAAAAAAAAAAGAACAAATTCAAAAAATACAAATTTAAAATTTAAAATAATAATAAATAAAGAAAAGAGAAAACCAATATATGATAAAGACGGACATGATGATAACAAAATAATAATTTATCTTTTACAGAGTGTAATATGTCATTTTTAAAGTTTGGTAGGTTATCTTAATTTTTTTTTTAAGTCAGGTTAAGTCTATAATTCAGTTTGTATCAGGCTAAAATGCTAAATTAGGTTTGAAATATTTTAAGCCCTAATCTATTTAGTGATGCCAAAAGCACAAAGAAAACATGGATAAATAAAAAATTAGGATTTCATAAAAGAGTAACCCTTTATTTTTAAATTTCTACTAAAAAATAACAAAATCATTTCCTACAATAAGAGTCGTATACACCTTTTTATAGATTAATTACAAATTGATCCAAAATTCAAAATTTTAAATCTTATAAATAATAACTTCTAAACAAAATTAATTAATTATAATTAAATTATTCAAAATACGTTTCAAATCTTAAATATCAAATTATGCCAAATGTGTTGCTTTTTTTTTTTACCAAGCAAATCCAAATCATGTTTGCTGCTTCATTTGGACTTGAATTTAATCGTAATTTTTTATATTTCAAATTACTGTTTCTTTTAACAATTGAGTCATACTTATTGGGCCACAGTTTAATAACATGTGCAATGGGTCAACTGTAAGTGCATCATTCTCTCATGCTAGGAAAACATTCGTCATCGAATCTTCTTCATTTTCACTGATATCAATCTCTTTAGGTAAAAACTTAATTGATAATTCTTTCTCCATTAGATCACATTCTCTATCAAACTTATCATAGACTGGATTTTTATGATAAGATGGATAATAATTATAAATCGGATAATCATTATAAACTGAGTTATGATTATAATCATCAAATCAGAAATGTTGATTTGAATCTCGATATATTCAAAATTAGACTGATTTTCAGGTCATGCTTCCCAATGATCTTCCTATTTTAGAATCCTTAAGGGATTCACGTCCTCGTCTTCGTCATCAGATGCGTCTTCTAATTCTATTCCTTCTTCGGATTGAATGCCCAACTTTGTCCGTGGAAGTCATTGTAAGAACCCGCACAGTTAATTAAGGTATTTAATTAATTAATTATGCAAAATTAGGAAATGATTCCATAATTGACCCTAATAATTATTATGAGGCTTTAATAATTATAGTAAGTGAGTTATAATGCTGAAAGTCGCTTTTCAGAAGAAAAGTGCAGATACCGATTCTGCTAGTCGGTATAAATGCGTGCCGAAAAAGTATCCCGGAAAATCATAGTAAGTGCATTTTAATTACTAGAATAATATGTAGGACTTGTAAAACAAGTTTCAAGTTCAGATAATGAGAACTGGTGCTAGAAACCGGTACTGACTTTGAGAATCGCGTACCGGAAAGGTGCTCAGAAAATTATAAGAAAAATATGATAAATCTTAGAAAATTATGTAGTTTCATAATCCAAAGTTTGGGATTAAAATGCTAAGCGTAGCAATTAAAGATAATACTGTGTGTTTAAGTGGCTTGGGCTATAAATACCCATTTTTAAGGGCACAAAGCCCTAGATACCAGACTTTGAACGTGAGTTGTTGGTGGAGGCTGACCAGTTTCTGTTCCTTTGGCCTTCTCCCTCATTCTTGAGCCAAGTTGTGACCTTTATTGGTTTTCTTCACCTTTTCTTCTTGTATACACTTGGGTGGTGATTTGTGAATGTGGAGAGTGGGTTTGAGGGAGTGCTCAGCCACTGTTGGTGAGGGGTTTTGGGGCTGACTTGGTTGGTTTGGTTGTGAGAAGCTTGACTTTGGTTTTTGGAGGTCCAAGTGGGGAACTTTGCTCTAAGGAACCAACCTTTATGGTGCTATTTTCGTGCACATCTTTGAGTCAGACTTGAGGGGTTGTGTTGAGCTCCAAGAGCACCTTCATTCTCTGTTTTAAGCCTTTGGTATGTATACCAACCTTTGATCATGAGTTTAATGCTTAAAAATGAAAGCTTGATGCATGTTAAGGCTTAAAGATGCTAACTTGTTGTTGGGTAATGTTGAACACACCTAGAAATGCATGTTTAGGTGCTTTAAATCGTTAAAAACCCAACCTTGGAAGGATATCTTCACGAAATGCATTTTCTGCATTCTGTCATGAAATATCCGGATATGTGCCCGATGAATATCTGGATATGTGATATCCGGATATGAGATTCTGTATATCCGGATATTGCATATCCGGATATGTCCAGTGAGATATCCGGATATTGAATATCTGGATATGGTCCCGAGGAATATCCGGATATTATGGGATTTCGAAGAACAGTAGCTGTGTTGTGAGGACAATAGGCTATTGGGGGTTTGGGACCCTAGATTGATGAAGTTGAACTTCTGTTTTAATTAAACTAAGTCAGAATCAAGTGATTAAGGACTTATGGCTTGGTATGGAGCCTTAAGACGTTAAACGTAAGGAAAGGCGTTGTCTTTAAGTTTTATGCTTGTGTTGCATTTTATTGATATAGTATTGGTTCATAACAGATCGTGAATCTGTTGTGTTTGGCAATTACAAAGGCAGTAAAAAAGTGGAGGCAATATTTGTTAGGCAAGAGATTCACTATATGACCAGATCAAAAGAGTTTGAGAAGTCTTTTAGATCAGGTGATCCAAACACCTGAGCAACAATACTATTTGACCAAGCTATTGGGCTTCGAATACACCATTGTTTACAAACCAGGAAAAGAAAATCAGGCTGCAGATGCTCTATCTCGATATCCTGTCCTCATGTCACTTATAGCAGCAGCAACAGTGCAGATTGACCTGCCGGAGGCACTCAGGAAGGAGAACCAGTCTT
Organism: Gastrolobium bilobum; assembly: GCF_033153095.1. Classification (NCBI taxonomy): domain Eukaryota; kingdom Viridiplantae; phylum Streptophyta; class Magnoliopsida; order Fabales; family Fabaceae; genus Gastrolobium; species Gastrolobium bilobum. The sequence goes on along the minus strand of NW_026896335.1, from coordinate 439,690 downwards.
CCAATTTTTTCAGCACATTTATCGGAACATGGAAACTGATCCCAGTATTAGTGCACATTATAAAGTACATGGAGGGCTGTTGTTTTATAAAGGGAAGGTCTTACTGGATCCCTCATCTCCACTCATTCAGCAGATTTTGCAAGAGAGTCACTCAACCCTCATGAGTGGACATCCTGGAATACAGAAAACAATGACCCGAGTTTCAGCTAGTTTCACTTGGCCCAAGTGGAGAGAATCTGTCAAAGCCTTTGTTAATTCCTGTTTGGTGTGCCAACAGGTTAAATATCAAACACAAGCACCTCTGGGTTGTTACAACCAATTCCCATTCCACAGAAAATTTGGGAAGATTTATCTATGGATTTCATAGTGGGCCTACCACTCTCACATGATTTTACTACTATCCTTGTAGTTGTAGATCGTTTATCCAAACAAGCTCATTTTGGCCCACTACCTCAACAGTACTCAGCAGATAAAGTGGCAACTCTTTTTGCAACTATGGTCTGTAAACTTCATTGTCTCCCACGATCAATCATCACAGACAGGGATTCTATTTTTCTCAGCAGGTTTTGGGTGGAACTATTTGCCCAGAGTGGAACACAGCTTAAGAGAACTACAACCTACCATCCTCAATCAGATGGTCAATCTGAAGTTGTTAATCGGGTTCTAGAGAAATACTTGAGATGTTTTGTTGCAGATTTTCCTAAAAGGTGGTCCACAATTCTACATTGGGCTGAGTATTGTTATAATACAGCTTATCATACATCAGCAGGCATGACACCCTTCGAGGCAGTCTTTGGTCGAGATCAACCTTCCATTTTAGATTGTTTCACAATTGGCACACATGAGAGGTAGATACTGTTCTACTTGATAGGCAGATTATTTTACAGCAGAGTCAACAGAATTTAGTCAGTGCTCAGCAATCTATGAAGGAGAGAGCAGATCACAAGCGAAGGGATGTGTAGTTCAAGGTAGGTGACTTTGTTTGGGTTCATCTACAAACTTACAGGCAGTCATCAGTTGCCGAGAGAATGAGTAATAAACTGTCCCGCAGATATTTTGGACCATTTTCCATTGTAAAAAGGATTGGTCAGGTTGCATGCAGGTTGGAGCTTCCACCAAATGCAAAGATCCACCATACTTTTCATGTTTCTCTCTTCAAACCATACATAGGAGACAATCATGTTCCTCTTTTTCCTTTACCTGAAGTATTTACTAAAGGCATGCCTATTCTGGAACCATTAGACATTATGGACAGTAGAAGAAATGCCTCAGGAGATCAGCAACAAATAGAAATTAAAGTGATTTGGAGTGGAATGCCACAAGAAACAGCAACTTGGGAAAAATTACACGAGTTTAGAAGACACTATCCACATTTTAACCTTGAGGACAAGGTTATTCTTAATGGGGTGGGTATTGATATGAGTGAAATACATGAAATGGGAGCTGGGCCAGCAGATGAAGCCAGGAATTGAGGCCCAACAAGGAGAAGAAGAGAACAACAATGCAATAGAGGATAGCATTGCTGGAAGGAAGGCTAGAAGAATAATTAGAAGGCCCAAGAGGTTCACATGTACTGAGGTGTAACTTGATGGGAGTCTTGTCAGTTAGCCGTTAGTGACACCCACATTGGGTGGGAAACATGACTTGTATAAATAGGATCCATTGTAACCATAAGTGATTGTTGAATATACTTTGCAGTGAATAAAAGATCGTTCTCTTTTCTCATCTCTTTCTTTCGAATCCCTCTTTCCCTCTCCTTTGTTGATTCTGTACTTTGGGTAGGTTCATCCTATCAGAGAGTCACTGAAGAGAGTTAGGCTCTGATTTTGCATTTGACTCTGAGGATCTTGTGGCTGCAACTATGGATAATGTAACTCTGGACAAGATGAATATCCAACGTGTACATCACTGGATGACATAAGCAGTTTAAAGTCTCTAACATAAAAAAGTGTAAAGTTGGTAAGAAGGCATCTATAGCTAATGAACTGTCTCATCTATACTAGAGCTAGATCCAGGTTTGGAGGCTACCAGTCCAGTTTCTGGGGAAAGGTATAAAAGGTTGGACTTCAAAAAACTGTTATGTAAATTTCCTTTCATATTATAAGGTTTAAAATACTATTCTATGATTCTGCATGCAATTTCATGGTCTTCCCTTCTTATTTGAAGTAAGATATACATATACAAGACCAATGATACATCATACATAATTCTTTTTCTAATGGTGGTCTTTCATATTAACCTCTATTTAAATTTGATTCTTCTGTGATCTATTGACGAATACCACGACCTATTGCCCTGTGGTTAATAACACTGATTGAGAGATCCGAAGATGATCGTCCGGAGTATAATAACACTGATTGAGAGATCTTTCAGATCTTTCAGATCGTCAGCTGGCATCTCGGTGAATTTGCTTTCTGTTCTCAAAATGTTTCACTATTTTTTGTATTTTTTATAGTAGTTTTCTTTTTCCAGGTTTAGATCATGTCACTTTTTTTGAGGGATTTACTCAAGTCACAATACAAAAGGCAAAAAGGTAGAGGATGGTGGTTTTGATTTGCATAACGATTTACAGCATATAGCGCTCGTTTGTACTGATATTGATGAACTTTACGGCTGGAATTGTTGATCGATTACATGTGAGAGTGAAGATAGCGAGGACAGATTTCCATCAATAAAAATAAAATAAAAAAGAACGAGGACAATCTTAAAATTTCACATCACTCATTTATGTGTGTGTATATATATGGGAGATCCAAATGGGTTGGGCGCGTGCACTCACGCGAGAGAAAAAATTTCTTTTTGCTAGGGTTCTATTTTTTTAGTGGGAAGATTGGGGTTTCCACGGGTGAACCAAGTGAGAGAGCTTTTGAATTACTGTCCAATGCAAGAAAAAGAGTGAAAAGATCAAAGAATGAAGGGGAAATTTCCACAGAGACAATGATTTGTGAGGCAATTTTGGAATTCCAGTCTGATGAATCGACGAATTTGGAATATAAGTGATTGTAGAAACTATTTTTTGAGTATTCCTGAAGTGATTGTAGAAACGCCTATTAATCAACCCCTGCCCTAAGGTGTTGGACCTTGGATGGTAGTCCAAAGGAAGAAAAAACCCGAACATGCTACTTAGAAAAAAGAACTAATTAAAGGTAGGACTTTTGGGTCTGATCAAACTAACAAAAAGAATATGTCTACCACTAAGAATTGACTTGAAAAAGGTAGGAATAAGCTTGGGATGAATACTAAGATACAAAACTTCTCTGTCAAATTAGCTTCAGCAAGAACCAGAGAGAACAGTCCTGAACCCTTACATCTTTTCCTGTCATGAATTTCTCTATTGCAACTCCTAATTTTAATATCAAGAAAGGATCTGCATCTAAACCAAAAACTCAGTTAATTGAGACAGTTGTTGAGTGTAATGTTACTATAGCAAAAAGGGGAATAAAATCTATAGCAACTACTGCAGCACAAGTATACGCATCAGAAATAATATAGGATTCAAGAGCCCAGATTATCACCCCAAAGAGAAACTTATAGGGTTCAAGAAGTAGGTTCAAAATGTTAATAAAACCGGACTGATCCGGCCGGGTTAATCCGGGAATCGATAAACCAGTCATATAAAGGTCCGGTTGATGCAATGGATCGGCCATGCATCAGAACCGGTATGACCCTGTGCGACCGACCGGTTTTCATGAGAACCGGTGACCTGACCCGGTTCCAAAAAAAAATTATTCCAATTTTTTAAAAATAAAGTAAAATCATAATGGACATATTTGAATATTTTTTAGCTTATTAACTTACATAAGTTATGTACATACAATACTAATATTATCTCAATTATGCACTATGTAGAAAATTTTGATTTGATTTATAGTTAGAGATTTCGTTTACTGAATCTGAAACCCCATATTATGAGTATTATATTTTTGTTTGATCCTTTATTGAATAATAATACGTGATTTATTATTTTTATATTAAAATATTTGAAATTCTTATCATTTTTTTTAGATATTTGAGTATGTTTATAATTTTTTAATATAAATTATAGAATTGCATATAATTACCGAGTCATGCGATTGGACCAGTGACCCACTCGTTGAACCAGTGACTCAATACCTTGACTGGATCAATGACCGGCCTGGTTTAATGTTCAATTATAAAAAGAAAAAAGAATATGGAGACACATTGAGGACCCATAACAATTAGTGTGCTACATTATTGATTGTATTTTGGCACTAATTTTTACCATACTATTATATGCCCATGATTCATGAAAGTGTAATATGTATTGTATGTGAGTATGATGTATTGTATGTGAGTATGAGATGTCATATATTATAGTATTTTCAGCATATTAACCACTATGTTCCTATGATAGAGTTATATTGGATTTGGTTGGCTTGAAATGTTGAATTGAAATATTATTTTTCAAAATTGTGGCTACATACAATTATTTTCTAGTTATTAACTCGATAGTCGTTTTCAAAATAGATATTATATTAATTAATGTAGCCCAAATGAGAGAGTGTTATAATTTTTTCAATATGTGAGCTCTATTAATTAATTATGTTTTAGAATTTCAAAATATTTCAATTCAATTACTTATCTAATTAAGCTCATTGTGATCCATTTTGTATTAATTATGTTTCATTATGAACTTGATTTTCATGATTGCTAAATCTAGTGAACACAACTCTTTTTATTAGGGATTATTGGTTAGACCCCTTTCCAAAACTATAGCTTAGGTCATTCATATTGGTCCTCAATATAGCCAGTTTTTTTTTCTTATCTAATATTTTGATTTTGAAGTTAATATATGAAAGACAGTTATTTTTCTTTTTTTCTTTTTTTTGGTACAATCTAACTGATTCATCGTTCCAACTAATTTGGTTCGACCGTTGAAGGACTCTATTAAGGGAATAGCTCTCCCAAATTCATTATTTTCATTCTCAGTACTCAAACTCGAGACCTTTTGTTAAGAGACATAAGCTCCTTATCAGTTAAGCCAATGAATATTGGTGAAAAATTATCATTTTTTTGTGACAAGAAAAGAGATAAATCTTTGGTGCAACTAGTGCACTCAACTCATTGCATATTCTTTCTATATAAGGGAAGTTTTATCTCATTTCAATCCTTATCTTCTTTTCTTTTTTTTTTGTATTTTCCTCTATGTCTCCACCAAAGATTTGTCCCAAGAAAAGATGATGATTTTCTTTTATAATACTATCAAATAAAGAAAGTTCATCTTTAACAAATAATTTAATTCAATTGTTTTTTTCCTCTTTAGTTATGTATATAAATAGTAATACGGAAAACATTTTCTCATGTTGCATGAGAATTCAATTCTCATGTTGCATGAGAATTCAATTCTCATGTTGTGACCCTTCGAGTTGCGTGCAAAATATATTTTTTTTTATAATAAATGTGGGACCCACCACTAGTTGAGTCACGACATGAGAATTGCAACATGAGAAAATCAAACCCCATGGTAATATGCTATAATCTGATTTATTTGAACAGATTTGTTTTCCTTTTTCTTTATAAATGTTTCCATAGTTACTGTAAAAGTACGTTGTTTTTCCTTTTTTACAAAAAGGAAAAAGATTTTAGCAATTGCGTAAACAGGTTGTAGAAGTAGGAAGCAGGGTGGGTGAAGAGCGCGGCATGGAGATTTTGAACAGATGAAATGGCGGCATTTTCCCCCGCAGAAACCAAATTAATAATAAAAAAAGAAGAAAGGTAAGATTGATTCTTTTTTTTCTTTTTTTTATTTATAAGAAGCTGAGTGTGAGTGATCACTGTTGAATTACACCTAACCAACCATGATTCCCTTCCAATCTGACGTGGACATGGCTGAACAGGAAAACAACTGCAAACGGCCGGCGACTCACCCTCCGGAGTTAACTGCGGCGAAGAGGCGGACGGTGCTGAGCGATCTCACCAATTTTGCCAGGAAAACTATAACCAAGAAGAAGACTGAGATAAAGATGACGCACAACACCAATCACCTGTCTTCTTTTTCTTTCATGTACAACCATCTTCATGCCTTGGAGGTATTTATTAATTTCATTATATGTTAGTCAGTGAGTCAGTTAGTTAGTAAGAGCATTGGTTGTTCACGAGTTCAGATGGAGGTGAATAGGAGGCCATTGCCCAATTATATGGAGACAGTTCAGACAGATCTTACAAGCAATATGCGCAGAATTCTGGTGGATTGGTTAGCGGAGGTTGTTAATGGATGCAAGTCTGTTCCCGATACCCTTCATCTTGCTGTTTCTTGCCTTGATCGCTTCCTCTCTGCTCGTCCTATCAAACGGAATCACCTCCAGCTTCTTGGTGTTTCTTGCTTGCTTATTGCCGCGTAACTAATCCTACTCCTAATCATTCATCATTATTTAATTTACATATGTTAATTATTATAACTAACTAATTAACAGGAAACGTGAAGAGATTAATATTCCACATGTGGAAGGCTTCTGCTTCATGACAGATAACGCTTATACCCCCAGAGAGGTTATGGATATGGAGGGTGAGGTCCTCAGAACCTTGAACCCTGACTTGGGCAATCCAACCGCTAAAACATTTCTCAGGCAAGAAATTAAATGTTTCTCATTATCCATAACTTGATTCGCTCTAATTCTTTTTTTTTGTTTGTTTGATTCTTTCTAATTCTATTACCTACTGTTACTCGATGGCAGAATTATTATCAGAGCTGCTGAGATAGATTTACTTATTACCAGAGTTGCTGTGATGGATTTACAGGTATTCTAGGCACAGTTGTACTTGTACTCTACAATTTCCCCTCTTTAACTAAGTGTCTTAGTACTAATTCTTTCGTGTTTATTCTTATTAAATGATTTATATTATATTTTCTAACAAACTATCAAAATATAAAACATATATTGCAATGGAGTTAATGAAAAGTTAATAAAACAAATATTCACTTTAACTTTTCCTTCTTCTGGTGTATATTATAACAATTATTTATGCTGCTGTCACAGTATTGGCTGCAACAATTGGAGTTGTTGGCTTATTATCTACTGGAGCTATGCCTGTTGGAATATGAGTGCATTAAATTCTTACCATCAGTGGCTGCAGCATCGGCTGTATTTCTATCCAGGTTCATAATTGAACCAAGGAAGCATCCATGGGTACGAAACACAGGCAATTTTATTTTCAACTCACTTTAATTATCTTTGCCATCCAAGGGGTCCCACTTCTTGCGGTAGAAATATAACTTTGATGACCTGCGTACTTTGTGATAAGGGTTGTTGAACTGAGAGAGTTAAATTAAAATTGAGTGGCAGGTGTATCTTTTAAGATAAAAGAATGAATAAATCATGTGCATTGGCATCATTGCCTTTTAGCAGTAACCGCATCTTTTTCTTGTTAAGCAGAACCTACTGTTACAACGCAAAACCGGTTATAAGCCATGTGACCTGAAGGAATGTGTCCTTGCCATACATGCGGTGCACTCGACAATCAAAGAAAGTCCTTTACGAGGGATACGAGAAAAATACTTGCAACCCAAGGTATTCTTAGTTTTCATTTAATTTGGCAGTATGCAGCACTTAATTTTTAAACATAGATCTAATCAGAAGTGCACGACCTTTCTACAACAGTTTTCTAGAGTAGCATTATTGACTGCTTGGGAAATTCCTGCAAGTTATCTGGAGGGCACTCCTGACTAAGCATCAGCTGAATTTTGTAAATTAGATACAGTGTTGAACAGCATATGCACCCCGCCCCCTTGATCCCTTTTCACCACTGTAATTATTTTTGGTTCAATGGAGCTCGTAGAGCTGTTTGCAGCAGTAAATGGTCACATATGGAAACAAATGGAAAAAAAATTGTAAAATAAAATAAAAATGTCATTGAATACATATGGAAACAAATTTCCTTGGTGGTGATATAGGAAACATGTCTTGTTACTTTCATTTATTTTAATTTCAACCATTTGATTTTGGGAACAAAAAAGTCGTTACAAAAAGTGTTCCAGTTAAAATGATCAAATAAAATATAGACTATATGGATACAATTGAATATGGATAGTACTAAGAAATGTTCACTCATATGAAATGAATAAAATAAAAATGAGACTGAGATGGTTTTACCAAAATAAAAAATAAAAAATTCTAATAAATGTTTATACGTAGTTGTTGTTATAATGAAACTTGTATTTAAATTGAGGGATGTAATTACTGAATCAAATTTTAATTATATTTTTAAACCTTGCCGGCAATGAAGTCAAAAAGTTTGGAAGAAATATTTACAAGCAGTTGTTGTTAGAATGAAATTCTTTTTAAATTGAGTGATAGTGTAAATGTATGTAATTGCCAACCAATAGTGTATAGGCCGCTTCAATTCTGTTTTTCTGTTAGTCTGTTAGGAGTTAGTTTTCTTTTCCCATATGATATAGTGAGTCAGCTGGTGCAAGAAAGAACTCACTCACAGAATGGCAACTCAGAGCTCCATTCCAGATTACGTAACCAACCCATCAAATCCCTTTTTTCTGCATCCGGATGAAAACCCTGCAATCGTTATCCTTGTTTCTCCACTTCTCAATGGCAGAATGAATTATAACACTTGGTCTCGGGCCATGTCCATTGCATTGCTTTCTAAAAACAAATTGGGATTCGTTGATGGCACTATTCCCATTCCTTCGAAGAAAGATCCAATTTATCCAGCTTGGCTACGTTGTAATGCAGTGGTTCTGTCTTGGATTCACAAATCCATTTCAGAATTGATTGCTCAATCAATAGTGTGGAAGGATCTTAAAGAACGTTTTTCTCAGGCTGATGTATTCAGAATTTCTGACATTCAAGATGACATTTTTCGTTTGAAGCAAGGTGATAGGTCAGTTTCAGAATACTTCACTCAATTAAAAATTCTTTGGGATGAACTAGAAATTTTACAGCCTTTATCCTTGTGTAAGTGTATAAATCCTTGTTCTTGTGGAGCTATGGCACAAATGAGAACTATTAGAGACGGAGATCATGCTATTAGATTCCTCAAAGGCCTCAATGATCAATATGCTAATGTGAGATCACAAATTATGCTTCTTGACCCTCTCCCTACTGTCAATCGAATTTTTGCTTTCATAGCTCAACATGAGAGACAATTGAATTTAGATGCAAATATATTAGAAAACTCCTTTGAACAATCTCATGTTCGTGATGGTGGATCTTTTAATACGTGGAGGGGCCGTTCAAATATCAGCAAAGGTAGAGGAAATGACAATAGATTGTGCTCTCACTGTGGTAAGATTAATCATACCACAGATACCTGCTTCCTCAAACATGGATTCCCACCTGAATACAAAACTAGGAATCCACATGCTGCTAATAATGTGTCTCAAGCTTGTGTTACTTATCCTGCTGGCGAAGAGAATAATCAGATTAAGAATGCTTTTAACCAGATGTTCTCAGAAGAACAATATCAAAGTACCTTGAATTTGATTCAGCATTCGAAGCAAGTTGATGATTCCTCTGAGCACACTTCCAATCTTGCTCAGACTTGCACTTTTAATGTTGATACGACTGCTTCAGGTAATCATTCCTCCGAGCAACTAATGCAATAAAGCCTATTTCTCCACAATGCATAAAATTAGACCTGCTTCCATTACTCTTCCAAACAGTGCTAGTGTCATTGCTCATTATTCACTATTCAGGAAAAGTCAATATTCCTGATACATTAACCTTGTTGAATGTACTATATGTTCCTCTTTTCCATGTCATTTTAATTTCAGTCACTTAGCCCCTTAGAGATCTGCTTTAGTTTTTTGTCGCCTGACCTGTTCAATTCAACAGATCAAATCCTTGAGGACGATTGGTACAGCTAAACGGCAACATGGACTGTATGTTCTCAATCACCATCCAATATCCATCATCTGCTGCAGCAAATTAGTGCCAAAATAAATCTTCAGACACAGCCAAACTATGGCATCTTAGACCTGGCCGCATTTCTAATACAACTTTAGAACATATGTCTACTTCCTTCCCTGTATTCCAGCAGAAGTAGTCTCTCCTTGTGATCTATGTCATTTTGCAAGGCAAAAGAAACTTCCATGTTGTAATAGTCTCACTAAAACACTACACATGTATTTGAATTGATTCATGGAGATAATCGGGGACCTTACACAGTTTCTTCAATACATAAATACAAATATCTTCTTATCTTGGTGGATGATTTCTCTCGTTGATAACGGACGACTAGTGGTAGTAATGAACTCATTATATCAGCTTTAGTAATGAACTCATTCAAACTTTGCATACGTTGGCAGCATCTCATCCCGCACATAAATAGAATATCATCCACAAAGTCCAAAGCGCGAGGGATTGTCGTTGCTCATATATATAATCACGCTCACGATCATGTTAACAAGAAACATAAAAAGTATCCATTCTCATCCATTCCCTATTATCTTATATCTAGGTCCCAACACTTTGTTCCTACCGATCCCGTTGACATTTCTGCCTGTGGCTGTGAACGATAACTTAAATGCATTAAATATATCAAATCAAAATAGTTTATTTTAATTCGTAATTAAGATTCCGTTGTTATTTTAAGACAAGATTCCGCAGAGAAATTGTAAACTGGTGCTGCAATATATTTAGTTGGTTCCGCACTAGGCTATTACGAATATACAAAGTGAAATTCGGACATTATCTGAAAGGAAAGTGCTAAATGCTAGATGGAAAACAAATATTACTAAGGTGTTTTACGAAATTACATCTGGAAACCTATTGTCAGTACCATGAGAAAAGGAGTTTTTCCTAAGAAAAAGAAAACATAAGAATTGTTACTTCAAATCCCGAAATTCAGGAAGTAGCCACTTTTGAAAGAGAGCATGTATTTAAGCACTTCAACTTTCCATTGAACTTGAAAAAGACGCCGGAAACTAAGTTTGCGGTGACCATGGTGTAAAACTATTTGTCTCAGGTGTAATATTACGTGTCAGTTGATTTAATTAATAAAAAGGGCATAATGGTAATTGACGGTTTAAGGGAGTTGGGAAGTTATTTATGAATAAATAACTGGTGACAGATTCAGTTATTATAAGAGTTTTTGGTAGTTTTCTGAGAACAGTATCTTCAGAGAAACTCTCCTTCATTGTCTGCCCATCATAGTTGTATCCAATCACTGTCAAAGAAGATACAAGTAGAGAAAAGGGTCAAGACTCTGAGAAAGTCATTCCACCATCAAAGTTCTTCCGCACTAATGGAGAAAGGTACACCCTTATGTGAAAACCATGAATTCTAAAGATCTTGTATCATGTTCTTGAATGATCATTGTTGAACATGTATTATTGATTTACTGATGAAATTAACTTACATGTGGTATCAGAGCATGTGTTTAAGGATTTGTGTTTTTCCATAAATAATTATAAATGAATTTTTGATTCATGAAAAGTTAGGGTTTTGAAAATAAAATTCACGGTTATTATTAAAAAACTCACGAAAGCCATTAATGGAATTCACGTATTGGACAACGTCATTCACATATTAGGCAATAACCATTTGGTTTTATGCACTGTACATTTTTTCGGTTTTGCCAATTATAAGATTTACTATCAACATTCAGATAAAAGGATTTAGATGTTTGAAGTTGGTACTTTTGGTATATGAGTTTGCTTTTCGGTTTTCGTGCTTATGGACAAAAAAGCCTCAATTGATTTGAATGAAATCGTGAACCACTGTTGGTATTACGGAAAAGTGAATGATATTGGATTTCATATTATTCTTGAAATCAATTAACTGTGCATCATGATTAATGGATTATATTGCCATTCGGTTTTCGGTAACAGTGCGTTGGATTTCACTTCCATTTACATATTAATGGATAATATTGCCATTCGATTTTCGTGTTTTGGAATACTGCAACCTTCACGGTTTGGAAACTTGTTTTTTATTTTTATTTTTTATTTCTCTAAACCGTAAATGCTTATGTGACGTGGTTGATTAAAATTAAATGTGAAAATTTAATCCTATTATTGTTTATGATATATTAAAGTTTTGGAATTAATTAGCGTAGATTTGTTAGTCACCAAAGTGGCCAAATCTTGAAGAGTTATTTTAATTTCAAATATTATGAATTTTATTTCAATTACCATGACTGTGATGCTGTGAATAGTATGATATAATTATTCATGTTGTGGTATATTGAAGTTCATTATTATAGAACAGTTAGGGATCAACCCAAAGGTTGATTATTTGTTTTATAAAATGAACATGGATGTTGGTATTGTTGGCATATTTCCTTGCATTTGGACATCCAAAGATGACAAATATTTATGATAGGGGTATGCATCATTGCCAAATTATGTGAAATTTATATAGCATCATTATAGTTAATGTTGTATGTTAATGGATCCCCAAAGGTGAACATTGATATGCATTGAAGTAAGTATAGTTGAATCTGTGAAGTATGTTAGTATATGACATGTATGACTCAAAGCATTAATGTTTTAAATGTTATTCCTTGCAGTACCTGTTGCTACACATTCCATGTTCTCAACTGTTACAGTTTTTAATGGTTTGAACTTCTCTGAATGGAAAGAGCAAATCCAATTTTACCTTGGGGTAATGGATATGGATATGGCTCTTAGAGAAGAGATACCTGGTGCTATTACTGATGAAAGCACTGAGGATGAAAGGGACCATTTTAAGAACTGGGAAAGATCCAACAGATTAAGTTTGATGTACATGAAAATGAGCATAGCAAGCAACATTAAGTCAGCTCTTCCACAAACTGAAAGTGCCATCGAAATGATGAAACTTGTGGAAGAGCGCTCCCAAACCGCTGATAAGTCTCTTGCTGGACACTTATGAGTACACTGACCACCATGAAGTTTGATGGTTCGCGTACTATGCATGAGCATGTTATTGAAATGACAAACATTGCGGCAAAATTGAAAGCATTGGGAATGGCTGTGGATGAGAACTTCCTGGTGCAGTTCGTATTGAACTCATTACCGTCTGAGTATGGTCCTTTCCAAATGAACTATAATACCATGAAAGACAAATGGAATGTGCATGAATTGCACAGTATGTTAGTTCAGGAGGAAACCAGACTTAAGAATCAGGGAGCTCATTCTATCAATTATGTAAAGCATCAAGGAGCTGAAAAGAATAAAGGAAAGAAGCATGAGAAGAAAGGAGGAGGAGGAGGACCCCTTAAAGTGAATGAGGCCTCTTCTTCTAAAATCCACAAAAAGGAAAGTAATGCAAAGATGAGGTGTCATTTCTGTAAAAAGGAAGGGCATTTCAAAAAGGATTGCCTGAAACGTAAGGCTTGGTTCGAAAAGAAAGGTAAGCCTAGTGCTTATGTATGTTATGAATCAAACCTGGCTGAAGTTCCTTATAATACTTGGTGGATTGATTCTGGTTGTACTACTCATGTTTCTAATACAATGCAGGGATTTCTTATGACCCAAACCACAAAGCCAAATGAAAAGTTTGTCCTTATGGGCAATAGAGTGAAAGTTCCGGTGGAAGCTGTTGGGACTTACCGTTTAATTCTCGATAGTGGATTTCATTTGGATTTATGTGAAACTCTTTATGTACCTAGTATATCTAGGAATTTGGTTTCAATTTCCAAACTTGATGTTGCTGGTTACTCTTTTAAATTTGGTAGTGGTAGTTTCAGTTTGTACAAGCACAATCATTTGATTGGTAATGATACTTTATGTGATGGATTATATAAATTATGTCTTGATAATCTTTATGCTGAAACGCTTATGACTCTGCATCATAATGTTGGTACTAAACGTGCCTTAATTAATGAATGTTCTGCTTACTTGTGGCACAAACGTTTGGGACACATTTCCAAAGAAAGGATGAAAAGATTGGTAAATAATGAAATCCTTCCGGATTTAGACTTTACTGATTTAAATATTTGTGTGGATTGTATTAAAGGAAAACAAACAAAACACACAAAGAAAGGAGCCACAAGGAGCACTCAGCTTCTTGAAATTATACACACTGATGTATGTGGTCCGTTTGATGTTAATGCTTTCAATAAAGAAAAATATTTTATCACTTTCATTGATGATTATTCACGTTATGGTTATGTCTATTTGCTGCATGATAAGTCTCAAGCTGCAAATGCTTTGGAGATTTATATTAATGAAGTTGAAAGGCAATTAGACAGAAAGGTGAAGATTGTCAGGTCTGATAGGGGTGGTGAATATTATGGAAGGTATGATGAAAGTGGACAACATTCGGGCCCATTTGCTAAATTTCTGGAAAAGCGTGGTATTTGTGCTCAATACACAATGCCCGGTACACCGCAACAGAATGGTGTATCAGAAAGGCGTAATAGGACCTTACTGGATATGGTTAGGAGTATGTTAAGTAATTCTTCTTTACCTGTTTCATTGTGGACTTATGCTCTAAAAACTGCCATGTACGTATTGAATAGGGTTCCTAGTAAGTCAGTTCCAAAGACTCCTTTTGAACTTTGGACTGGAAGGAAACCTAGTATAAGACACCTGCATGTTTGGGGTTGTCAGGCAGAGATTAGATATTACAATCCGCAAGAAAAGAAACTAGATGCAAGGACAATCAGTGGTTATTTCATTAGTTATCCAGAAAAATCGAAAGGGTATAGATTTTACTGTCCTTATCATATTACAAGGATTATTGAATCTGGAAATGCAAGGTTCATTGAGAATGGTGAAGTTAGTGGGAGTAAAACACCACGTAAAGTGGATATTCATGAAGTGAGAGTACAAGTTCCATTACCTTGTAGCTCTAGTAAAGTTATTGTTCCTTATGCTATTGAACCAATCAATAATAATGAAGGACAAGTTAATGATCCCACTACTTATAAAGAGATCATTGTTGATGAACCGAATGAACCCATAGTAGAAGAACCACAACAAATAGCATTAAGAAGATCTCAAAGAGAAATGAGACCTGCTATTTCTAATGATTATGTGGTATATCTACAAGAGTCTGAATTTGACATGGGTATTCAGGATGATCCAGTAACGTTTTCACAAGCCATGAATGGAGAAAATGGTGATAAATGGTTAGATGCTATGAAAGATGAGTTGAAATCTATGGAACAGAATAAGGTCTGGGATCTTGTTGAGTTACCAGAAGGGTGCAAGAGAGTTGGTTGTAAATGGGTCTTTAAGACCAAACGTGACTCTCATGGTAACTTGGAACGTTACAAGGTCAGACTAGTTGCAAAAGGATTCACTCAGAAATATGGCATTGACTATAAAGAAACTTTTTCACCAGTTTCAAAGAAGGATTCTTTAAGAATTATTATGGCATTGGTGGCTCATTATGATCTAGAGTTACACCAAATGGATGTGAAAACCGCCTTTCTAAATGGAAATTTAGATGAAGATGTGTACATGGACCAACCAATGGGATTCATAGAAAAGGGTAAAGAGCACATGGTGTGCAAACTTAAGAAGTCAATATACGGACTTAAACAAGCTTCACGGCAATGGTACCTTAAGTTCAATGATACCGTTGTTTCCTTTGGATTTAAAGAAAACATTGTTGATCGATGTATATATCTGAAGATCAGTGGGAGCAAGTTTATCTTATTGATTCTGTATGTTGATGATATTTTGCTGGCAACTAACGATCTTGGTCTTTTAAATGAGACTAAGAAGTTTCTCTCTAGTAACTTCGAAATGAAAGATATGGGTGAGGCAGCTTATGTGATAGGAATAGAAATATTCCGTGATAGATCACAAAGACTGTTAGGTTTGTCTTAGAAAGCATATATTAATAGAGTTCTAGAGAGATTCAGAATGGAAAACTGCTCATCATCTCCAGTTCCAATTCAGAAAGGAGATAAGTTTAGCCTCATGCAATGTCCTAAAAGTGAATTGGAACGAAAAGAAATGGAGGCAATTCCGTATGCATCATTAGTTGGGAGTTTAATGTATGCTCAGACTTGTACGAGACCAGATATTAGCTTTGCAGTTGGGATGTTGGGTAGATACCAAAGTAATCCCGGTATGGATCACTGGAAAGCTGCAAAGAAAGTTCTGAGATATTTGCAAGGAACTAAAGGTCACTGGATCATTTAATACGTGGAGGGGCCGTTCAAATATCAGCAAAGGTAGAGGAAATGACAATAGATTGTGCTCTCACTGTGGTAAGATTAATCATACCATAGATACCTGCTTCCTCAAACATGGATTCCCACCTGAATACAAAACTAGGAATCCACATGCTGCTAATAATGTGTCTCAAGCTTGTGTTACTTATCCTGCTGGCGAAGAGAATAATCAGAAGAATGCTTTTAACCAGATGTTCTCAGAAGAACAATATCAAAGTACCTTGAATTTGATTCAGCATTCGAAGCAAGTTGATGATTCCTCTGAGCACACTTCCAATCTTGCTCAGACTTGCACTTTTAATGTTGATACGACTGCTTCAGGTAATCATTCCTCCGAGCAACTAATGCAATAAAGCCTATTTCTCCACAATGCATAAAATTAGACCTGTTTCCATTACTCTTCCAAACAGTGCTAGTGTCCTTGCTCATTATTCACTATTCAGGAAAAGTCAATATTCCTGATACATTAACCTTGTTGAATGTACTATTTGTTCCTCTTTTCCATGTCATTTTAATTTCAGTCACTTAGCTCCTTAGAGATCTGCTTTAGTTTTTTGTCGCCTGACTTGTTCAATTCAACAGATCAAATCCTTGAGGACGATTGGTACTGCTAAACAGCAACATGGACTGTATGTTCTCAATCACCATCCACCATCTGCTGCAGCAAATTAGTGCCAAAATAAATCTTCAGACACAGCCAAACTATGGCATCTTAGACTTGGCCGCATTTCTAATACAACTTTACAACATATGTCTACTTCCTTCCCTGTATTCCAGCTGAAGTAGTCTCTCCTTGTGATCTATGTCATTTTGCAAGGCAAAAGAAACTTCCATGTTGTAATAGTCTCACTAACACTACACATGTATTTGAATTGATTCATGGAGATATACGGGACCTTACACAGTTTCTTCAATACATAGATACAAATATCTTCATATCTTGGTGGATGATTTCTCTCGTTTTACTTGAATCATTCTTATGAGAAATAAAAGTGAGACTCGAATGCATTTACAGAACTTCGCTGCATATCTTCAAAATAAGTAACCTTTTGGAGTGATAATGGGGCTGAATTTATGCTGATTTATTTATTTCTTATTAAAGGTATTCTCCATCAGACTTCTTTGTGTTGAATGTCCCATCAAAATGGGGTGGTTGAGAGAAAGCGTTAACATATTCTTAGTGTTACACGTGCTTTGTTCTTTCTAGCACATCTACCTTAAAAGTTGTGGACATATTTTGTG
Source organism: Gastrolobium bilobum (assembly GCF_033153095.1). Classification (NCBI taxonomy): domain Eukaryota; kingdom Viridiplantae; phylum Streptophyta; class Magnoliopsida; order Fabales; family Fabaceae; genus Gastrolobium; species Gastrolobium bilobum. The sequence goes on along the minus strand of NW_026896335.1, from coordinate 422,362 downwards.
ATACATGCTCTGCATCTCATAAATCGATTGACAATTCCCTTAATGCATAACAAGACCCCATCTGGAACTTCAGTTTATTTGATTCATTTTCATTCTGAGATTGTAGTTTTCTCTCGATCATAAGACATTTGTTGATTTCTTGGAAGAAAAACTTTCTACCTTGCTTTGATTTGCATGTGTTGTATTGTCAAATTTCAACATTATTTTCGTGCATATTTTTTTTATTTTTTTTAACTTTATTTGGTTTTTTAAATTTGTGGAAGAAAATCAGTGCACTATAGAACATTGGTTTTATATTGTTTTGATGCTGGATGAGCCTTGCAGGGGTGAACAGAAGCTTGATAGTGAAGACATCTCATTTATTAGAAATGGTTTTGGGGAAGAACACTCCAATCTTGAAACACAGGAAAATTCATTTTAATGCATTTGAATTGATGATCTATGTGGCTGGATCCAGGAAGCCCCTTTCCCACCCGTTGAAGTGGGAAAATGGGCTCCTTTAGATACTTTTTTTTTTCTTCTTCTTCCAAATCTCTTCGTCGATCTTGTCTATTTTGTAATTAAACAGAAAGAAAAAGGTAATCTCTCAATTATTTCTCATACTTGTCGCTCAAATCTGTTCATCCCAAAAAAAACACCAGTGCCAAGCCCGAACAATGACGGCCAGCTAACGGACGACTAGTGGCAGTAATGAACTCATTTATATCAGCTTTAGTAATGAACTCATTCAAACTTTGCATACGTCGGAAGCATCTCATCCCGCACATAAATAGAATACCATCCACAAAGTCCAAAGCGCGAGGGATTGTCGTTGCTCATATAATTCACGCTCACGATCATGTTAACAAGAAACATAAAAAGTATCCATTCTCATCCATTCCCTATTATCTTATATCTAGGTCCCAACACTTTGTTCCTACCGATCCCGTTGACATTTCTGCCTGTGGCTGTGAACGATAACTTAAATGCATTAAATATATCAAATCAAAATAGTTTATTTTAATTCGTAATTAAGATTCCGTTATTATTTCAAGACAAGATTCCGCAGAGAAATTGTAAACTGGTGCTGCAATATATTTAGTTGGTTCCGCACTAGGCTATTACGAATATACAAAGTGAAATTCGGACATTATCTGAAAGGAAAGTGCTAAATGCTAGATGGAAAACAAATATTACTAAGGTGTTTTACGAAATTACTTACATCTGGAAACCTGTTGTCAGTACCATGAGAAAGGAGGTTTTCCTAAGAAAAAGAAAACATAAGAATTGTTACTTCAAATCCCGAAATTCAGGAAGTAGCCACTTTTGAAAGAGAGCATGTATTTAAGCACTTCAACTTTCCATTGAACTTGTAAAAGACGCCGGAAACTAAGTTTGCGGTGACCATGGTTCCTCTATAGTGTATTCTTTTTCTTAAAGTTGTTCCTGTTTGGTCCTCGGACCAAAGACCAACCTCATGAAGATCCCCTTCTCTCCAGCATATGCTAACTGTTGTTCCTCCACGAGCTTTCAAGCCTTTCACAGAGCCATTTGGCCATTTCTCCAGGGGAAGGGCAGGAAGTAAGAAAAGATCGCCCAATGTACTCTGAACAAGCATTTCTGCAACTGCTGCTGAAAAACTGCCAACGAAAATATCCTGAGTTGATGTTCAATCTATCACTGCCTAAAACTTTCTTTTGGGGTTGGCAAAAAGTCAAGTGCAACAAGTTTGAAAGAGGATATCACCCAAAAATTGTGAAGTGAAGAACCGAATTCATATGATTTAGAAAATCACATTGATAATCATGTAATCAAAAGACAATAATATATATTTGAAACTAGCTATTCAACTCCAGGTATGTTGTTTTGGCATTTAATTATTCCTCGTCTGATTAAACAAATGCTTGATTGCTAGAGTGACTTCTTAAATTTGGAAATAACAATGATGCCAAGCCAATGATAATGCTACTGACTTGATTAAAATAAAGACACAAAAGTATCACTTTGATAGATAAGATATTTGATGTTTGTGTACAACTCTTAGAAACAAGTTACCCGAAGTTGGCATCGATCTGAAATGGTGGGTGTGCAGCAAATAAGTTACTGTAAAGTCCACTTTCAAATTGTCTCTCATGATCTGGATCCACCAAGTTGATCAAGCGCTTGATCATCTTATATGCATTAGAACTGTTATGCAGACGTGCCCAGCAAGCAGTTTTCCATGTAGTTGACCATCCTGGACCCTCCTCACCTGTTTCCAAATTTCAAGGATCATCCAGATAACTTTGTTTAAGAAAAGCAGGTAGCCATAATAGCTTCAGCATCCATCTGTCAACTGTAGCACAATTACTATTTATTTCTTTAAAATAAAGGAAATGTGCTTCCTTCATATGCATACTTCCTTTTACATGATGACATTCCCCCCCCCCCCCCCCCCCCCCCCAAGATTTAGAATCCTGTTGGTTGTAATTTTTTAGACTGTGGTACTTCGTATCAGGACTCTCACTATATAAGATCTCCATTTTACAAAAAGGTACAAAGAACAATACTGAACCATGCAGTTTATCAGAAATCAAATAAAGAAAAGAGAATTGTATTTCAGAATTCCAGCAAAACAAAAATAAGTAATCTAATTATTCAGCTTATGCAAACCTCGTTTATAAAGGCTTTTCTCAGCAGCTTCAAAAAGGGCTGGAGTTTCCTTAGAAGTAATCGTATGCCCTGGGAATAAACCAAATAGATGAGAAAGGTGCCGATGATGCACATCTGGATCCTTGAAATCTTTAACCTGTCTTCCACAAGCAAATCCATTATTTATCCAACAATTTAGCATATCAAAATTGACCATTGAATAAAGTAACATTCATCTTCCACATTTTAAGTGAAAAAATAAAATACCCATTCCATTATGGAACCATCCCTTGCAATATTAGTTGGACGTAGCCTTGGTTGAGCTTCACGAACTTCTCCAACAATATTATCCTTTGTTCTCCCCATAATCTGTTTTGAAAAAACTAACTTAAAAGGAAGACACAAATATTGTGTAAACAAAACATCAAAATTGTCTTATAATTTGTATGCTTTAGTTAAAAGTTTAGCAACTTCACCTCAGCAGCAGAAAGAAATATGGAAAAGACTTCTTTTACGATTGCCATATCCATTGTTGATGACTGGCTTACACAAGCAGGCTCACCGTTGGGAGAGATAAAATTATGTTCGGGGGAAGTTGATGGATTAGTTTCAAGATATCCTTCACTGCCTTCTATCAGCCAGCTCAACAGAAATGACACGCATCCTTCCAATAAAGGATATGCTTTATATTTGAGGAAATCCTATTAGAAAGAAATCATCAGTAAAATTTACCTTTGTCAGTTCCGGCTGAATATGTTGGAAATCTCACGTTGGTAGGTATTGTTGAGACCTCAAGTGTGAAGAATAAAGTCTCATTTTAGAAAAGAATAGACTACGTGAGAAGTGAAGTGAGAACCACATAAATAGAAGGATCCATGAACTTAACGTCTCACTACTTTTGGTTTAGACATGGCGTCAAACCCTCTTACTGTGGTGGATTGTCCCGCATTGTTATTGTTGGGACCTCAAATGGAAGACTCTTTTGCCATGGGTTTCCTCTAGCTGCCTAACATAATGTCAGTTTAGCAAAAGTTCATTTTAGCACATTATATACATGATTTTACAATTTCTTCTTCAATTATAATATTTAATAATATTTCAAATTAAAATTTAATATGAACCAGCTTATTTGCAAATATGTAAGGATAAGAGACTGCGTACAAAGAATTGCCCTCACCCCTAATGGGGAGTGGTTTTTTCGTCAACCCGAACTAGTTTGATATAAAAGTGTTGTTTATGTTATTTTGATTTCAAATTAAATTTTATATATTTTTTCACACTAAAGACAAAACTTTTGTTTAACACTATCAAAATAAAACTAATTCTAAAAAAAAAATTATAAGCATTCCTGAACATGAACTCATTCTTCCACAAGTTAAATCTTTCAAAATCTATGTACCAAAAAAAAAACATAATAATAAATCAAAAGTAATTCTTCACAAATTACCCAAACAAGCACAACATCCTACAATGGATTAAAATTTAAAGGACTCTCCTAAAGGCTACTAATTTCTGAACAACTAAGCTTTATATGTTCTCAACTAACTAAGCATAACATCAGAAGCTTGGATCCATCCGAACACTTACCTCATCCATTGTGTAAGCATAGTGCTCCCATAGATGGGTACAAAGCCATGCTCCACCCATTGGCCACAAGGCCCATACAACATCACCTTGACCTGCTGATGTTCTCGCCCATATATCTGATTTACTATGTGCCACCCAACCACTTGCTTGGTAGTTCACCTACAGCATTCAGTAATTGAATAAGAGAAATTCGAAAACATAAGCATGACAAATGAAAAAAATTCACAGGAAGAGCAAAAAATAAAGGAGCAATGACAATGAATGGACATCAAGATGGCTCAAGGCAATCTAACATTGCCTCCAATGTAAGGTAAGCAACATCTTCAACAACTAATCAACCACTGCCATGAGGTTGCTACTGTTTTTTAAAAAAAGCTTCTTATCAAATTGACTTCTTGGCATATGCATTTGACCCTTCATTTCTACTAAGTTTACTACTAATAATCAGATTGCAGATACTAGCCGTTGAACTTTAACATTAGGCTAACTTCAAGACAGCATCATGCTGAATTAAGATGGGCTTCAATAAGAACATAAAGAGGTAAAAAATACTTACATTTGCTGTTTTTCTGCCGTTCACAGACAGAAAGGAAATATAATCAAACAAGGGTTCTTGACACTCGCTAAGATTGCAAGGAAGAGAAGGCCAATAGTTCATCTCCACATTGATGTTCAAGTGGGGAGCTCCACTGGGACAAAAATAACGCCACTATTATTAATCTCAGATAGAAAACTAATGCAACGCTGCCTTGCAAATAAAGGGGGCAACATGAAAATAAAAATAGAAACCTGATTATCTTGAAATCTAATGACAGATTAGCAAGCCTCGATTAAAAGAATATCTATTCAAAATGAAATAGAATGTAAACATACTCCCACGCTGGCTCAAGATCTTTGTTCCAAATTCCCTGTAGGTTTGCCACCTGAGTTCCTGGGCGTGAACAAGAAATGAGCAAATAACGACCATATTGAAATAGAAGTTCCACCAGGGAGGGATCTTCATCAGTCCGAAATGATTTGACCCTCTCTGAAGTTGAAACCACTATTGCACTGTCCATGACACACAAACCAGCTATAGATGGTGTGAGCCTCTTTAACTCCAAAGACCCATCTTCTTCTGATATACTCTGCGTACTTCTCATAAGCTGCAGTGATACTCGGTGAAAAAGTTCCTGATAGTCATTTAAATGACGAGCATAAAGATCAGAATACGATAAATTGCTTATTGAGTTCAATGTACTCAAACACTCCGAAGTAGGTTCCTTTGTAGAATCCGAAGGTGCAGTAAAAGGCCCACCGAAGGAAGATGAAGCAACAAGAAGTAAAACAGCCCAATCTGAAGCCTCGACCTTCAAGTTCTTGTCATCCAAAATATTGATCACACCATTTCTATCACCAATCTTCAAGTGAAGAATTGCCGAGAATTGAATTCCCTGTGGATTGAGTTCCGGTGAGATCCTATTACCAGGACATCTTCCTTTCATTATAATCTGATTATTGCCATTTATGTAAGTATGATTAAACAACTTGCTTTGTAGAGAAACTGTAAATGATAGTTTTGCAGGTTTACTAGCAGAAATCTTTGTGACAATGACTTGATTTGGATAAGAGGCAAAGTGTTCCCTTTTGAATTCTACATCTCCCACGGAATATTTTACTTTGACTGTTGCAGTGTCTAGGTCTAGCTCTCTCTGATAAGTTTCTTCTTGAGAACTTGTAAGATGTGAATAATCAAATTCCAATTTGATATCACCAAGAAGTTGGTAGGCCTTGTCATGCATGACAAGGAAAAAAGAAAGAAAGAAAGAAAGAAAGTGAAATTATTAGTTGGAATGAAGCTGAAGATGGAAAATGAGGAATGTAATTGAAAAATGAAGAACATATATACCTCGGAAGGATTTCCTGTCAAGTGAGAAGCTGCAGCAGTAGCTTGAGGATAGAGTTGACGTTGAACGAGGTTTCTAACTTGTGAAAGTGCTTCTGGTGCTTTAGTGTTAGTATAGTCTCCGGGTGCCCCAGTCCAGAGCGTGTCCTCTGCAAAAACATTATACATATCTGAGTGAGTCAGTGAGTGACTCTCACCATTATTACAAATGAAATGAAATTGGAATTATTGCAGAAATGTATTATTTTATATACCATACCATACGTCCATACCATACCATTGAGCTGGATAGTTTCGGAAGAGATGCCTCCCCAAACCATGGCTCCCAACCGTCCATTTCCAATGGGAAGCGCATCGGTCCAGTGCTTGGCATCATCTCTAAACCTAATCTTCAGATTCACAGCTTCCATCGTGTTTCCAGTGTTCGTTTCTTCCTATCAAATAACAATTAACAATTAACTTGGGACTGTACTGTAATATTTCTGAGTTCTGACTGATGCTCCTAAATCCTAATATTGAGTAATATCATCTCATCTATCAACGAGAATAAAATGCTTTTGATTTAATAATAAATTTCCCTCTATATATAAATTGAATATGAACATGACCCACCCAAAACACGGATGTTTGAAAAAATAATAAATCTAACTTACGTTGTTGTTTTCAGTTGCAATGGAATATAAACACAGTGAAAGAGCTACCCATGACACCGAAATGGCCAATGCCGATGGGGAAGGGAGGGCCCCTTTGGCTTTGAGAGGGGTAAGCTCGTAGTCATCATTATGGAAATGTGTTGCACCAATCTTTCTTTCTTTCTATAGGAGACTGCGTACCACAGCACATTCAATGCAAAATGTTAGTAAAGAGAGCAGAGTGTCACTCTAGTCTTGGATAAGGCTCATCGAAAATATCTTCAGTGGAAGACTCCGTACATGTTTCTACTTTCTACTACTACTCTCGAGGTTATTTTCGTACCCATCCCCTTCCTTTCTTTTGAACAGTGATCAAAATATTACTTTTCATCAAGTTTTTTATCTAAAACGCAAATAATGTTATTTTTTAATCTGCCACGGAGGCAAGTTAGCTATCCGGTGTAGCGAACTCGATTTGCTGACGTGTCACATTTCTAGTGGATACCAAGTTCGCTACCCAATGTAGCGAACTCCATACTTATTTTTTTTTTAACTTGATACTTGTTATCCACCGGACATGTGACACGTCAGCAAACCGAGTTCGCTACACCGGGTAGCGAACTTGCCCCGTAACAAATTGAAAAATAACACTGTTCGCATAGCATTTAAGTAAAAAACTCGATGAATAATGACATTTTGGTCGGTGTTTCGTTTTCTTTTCTTTATTTTTTTTTTGGGTGTGACGAGAGAGTAGGTACTTCATAGTAATATTATTAGGGAGAAAGCTTTTTTTGTCCCTAATAAAAAAATATGTTCTTTGTTTTAGTTTTTTATAAAAAAAAATTAATCATTTAGTTCCTATGAAATTTAAAATAGATTTATTTTAGTCCTTTTCAGTAATTAATGTGGGTCTTTTTTGAATTTATAAGGGACCACGATTTCAACTTAATGAGTTCACTTTGAATTTCTTAGAGACCTCAGAACTATTTTTTTTTATAAGGAACTAAAGTGAGGATTGTATTTTTTGTTAGGGACCCAACAAAAACTTTACTCTATTATTAAACATGCGATGGACTTTACCAAGATACTCAATCAATGGCTTATTAATTCAAAAATCCTACACATTTTAAATCTTTGAAAAATTTACACAAATTTTTAAAAATTAGTTCAAGTGAAAAAATTGATACAGGTTTCAATGATCTAGTACTGGTTCAATTGCACAACCAATCCACTATCTAGATTAGATTGATTGGTGGTTCGATTCATAATTTAATTGGTCAGATTGACTAATCCGATCCGATTTTAATAACAATGTCGAGATCCATATGTAGATCCATCAAAATGGGTTATTCATAGATGGAAAGTGTGCTGAAATCATAGGAGCTTCTTATGGACAAGGGAGGGGAGGAAAATTTTATAAATGGCAGCCTCCTTCAATAGATTAGGAATGGAGGTTTGGGGCTTCCTTTTGGCGCTAAGTTGGCTTGGTCTAAAGGATACAAGCAAGTATGGATCGAAGGGAAATTCCTTATGGCAAAGAATCTCATTCATTAGAGATGTAATCCATAATACCCAATGTTTTCCTCAATGAATGTAACACTCCGTGAACTCCCGGTGTATTATTACTAATTATGATATTAAGCGCAGTTACAATTAGAGTAATTAGATTAAAATTTACGGATAAACTTTTTTGTTTCTACGTATAAATTATTTTTGTATTCAATTATCTCAAATACTTTAATCATTATTCGTAGATGAATTGGAAGTGTCATACATTAGTCTACAATCCCTTACTAGGTGGCAGAACTTACTTTGATTGTGTAGTGATAGCGTGTTGCATGTAAATTTTCGTCTATTTTGCGTGTTGTAGTGCTCTCATCAGGTATTTTTTTCTTCATTAGCGCGTTCATGGGGTTGGCTACTGCCTCTGCTATTTTGAGCGTGTTTTAGCTCCCTCAAGCGCGCTATACACGCTCGAGTAAGCATTTTCACATATTCATAATACACTTTGCACGCTTCCCAAACTATGGACATATTCCATTAAGGTAGTATGCTATCGTTTCGGGAACTCTTAACTTCTTTTTGATACCTAATTGACCATTTTGTCAATTTATGATAAGCATACATTGGTATACTTCATTTCATTTGAGCTACATATAACATACATATATCTTAGGCATTAAGCCATTTTATCTTACATAACTTGCATTCTAAGCTAACTCAATAACATACATTTGCATAGGCTCTCCATTACATAACTTGTTTCTTAAGGTATGGTGCCAATATACATTTTCCATACACTAAAATAACGTAGAATCTTATAAGTTATACACTTATATCTTCATAATCTCATATAAATATACATCATTGAATATTGAGACTACATAAGCCCTATACATAATCCTCTATCAAATATACATCAAGGCTTATACAAAATGTGGATATCTAAGCTATAAAATTATTCATTACATCATGTCATATGACTCCTTCAAAATCTGATTATATTTACACCAAAACAGTAATCATTAATGACATGCTAAACAATCATTGTTGGTACCTGAAATATAATCCACAACACGTGGTAAGATAAAAATCTCAATAAACTAAGGATCATTAGAGGATTACTTCACCCTTAAGTTCATTTCATGTGCATCAGCAGTAAAATAAGCATAAGCATATCATACATCATATCATATCATATGGAAATTCCAAGAGAGGTCCACAAGGGTTGTGTCTCTTAGGTATCTGACTTTAAGGAGGTCACCATAGGGTTGTGTCCAAGGGAAGTCCCTACTACTATGGTCTTTTCATGAAAGGTCCCAAAGACTATGTCTCATAGGCATTAAGTCCCAAGAAGGTCCACAAGGCTTGTGTCCAAGAAAATTCCATACATGCAAAATACTTTCAAGAGAGGTCCATAAAGGTTGTGTCTTAGGTGTTAACCATACAGAGTTCCACATAGGGTTGGCTCCAAGGAAAGCAAATGCATACATACATATAATCTACAGGTCAAAGATACATCTTACAGATACATTTATATCATTTATCATTTATTATTCATCATTTATCTTACAATGTATCATACTATGTTCTAATACTACAATGCACATCACTGTAACCATTACTCCAATGAATGTTCTTCCACAAAGATGTCACTTAGCAAAGCACTGCATCATCAACAACATGAAAATCACCATCAACAGATAAATTATCTGCATTTACTTCCAAAACGATGTCGTTTTGAGATTGAAAGATTAGAAAATTATAATTATAAAGACTATAATAACCCTGAAATAAATTAAAATTATAAAAATATAATAATATCCGTTCCAAAACGACGTCGTATTGGGCTTACTGCAGATAATTTATCTGCAGAAAAAGTGAACCCATTATTAATTCGTCTCATTTTATTTTGGGTTTAATGTTTATTTTATTGAATTAATATTTTTCATGTTGTAGGAGATAATTTTATTTTTCACACACACACATAAAAGTGTGTGGGGCCCATGTCACATAAAAATGAGTGGTTCCACTATTTTCTCGTTACAATAGATTCCATTTACTTTTACGTGAGTGTGACTGTACAAAAAAAGCATAAACATTAAATTCTTTTATTTTTTAATAGATCATTTGTTTAAACTTCGGAAAATATTAGCCTCATGTGATAGGAGACAGTAAGTCTCTTCACACACTCAAAAAGATGTGGGATCCACTTCAAATTCTTTTTTCTCTTTTTCTATGCAACGGAACTTATATGAATTTGTAAATTAACGTGAAATATCTTATCTTATGTTGCATAAGAAAATATAATCGGCTTTTTGACCATTTTGTCCCTTATTAATTAAAAAATAACCACTCTGCCCTCATTTCAAAACTATTTACTAATATGTCCCTATTTAATCGATTACAGATACACTTAATCGATTAACTGTTCAAAAAAATATATATAATCGATTACAAAAAAATTTAATCGATTAACTTTCGTGGCTTTGTAACAAAGTTGCATAGGAAACTTCTTGGAGATGAACTATTCAAACGAAGCAGAAGAGTGACAAGCTTGGAGCCCTCAAGCTTGAGCTTCCTTACATAGGATGCGTACACCAGAGCCAAAGAGTGATGATCTTCAACATGCTTTCGGATCTGATCCAACCTTGGCCTCAGAGGATCAGTTTTCAAAGCAAGCATGGATCTACTTATTGATTCAAATCCATGTGCATCTCCATCAAAACTCTAGCTCATAATCAAATCATTCAACAAATTAATTAAATCTCTTTCAAAACAGAGACAGTCCCTTTCTAGTAAGATTTCTTGTCAGATTTTCAGTTTGTTTCCCATGAAAGTAGCATAATAACAAATTAATCTGGTTCTATCATGGCTTCCTTTCACTGCTCAAATTTTCTGTTTGTTTGCCAAGAAAATAACATAATTAAATCACCACTGGATCCAGCGAAAGTCTTATCCTCATCCCATTTGAATCCAGATAGCAAGATCTGCTTTTTTTTTCTTTGAATTAAATAAACCCAGAAACAAAAAAGAAACATAAATAACAAAAACTCTCTGTTTACTCGAAAAACAAACAATGAAAATGCACTAGGATATTTTTACTACCAATTTTTTTTACTACCACTTCACTATCACTTTAATCACCATTGATTCAAAAGTTATTTTTTATCTCTGTCTTCGTTCAACTTTTCCTCACAAAAGCAGATAATATGAAATTAAAGTGTAAAAAAAAAAAAGCTTACGATGTTGTGGGTGGTAAAGAGGAAATAGAAAGTGAAGAAAATGCAGAGAACAATGAAAATGGTAAAGTCCGTTGAGAGGCTCAAGAAGAGGATTTGATCTGATAAGAGTTGGGTGGAAATACGCAAAAGGAGAAAGTTTTGCAGTTTTCCTAAACCAAAGTCACTGAAAGTTAATCGATTAAAAAAGTTTTGTAATCGATTATAAAAAATTTTGTACCCTTAATCGATTAAATGTCTTTGTAATCGATTAAATAGGAGTAAATTAATATATAGTTTTGGAACGATGGCAAAGTGGTTATTTTTTAATTAATAAAGGATAAAAAGGACAAAAAGCCAAATATAATCCCTTAAACTTTTACTAAAACATACTGCGTTTGAGGTTTTTTAATTAAAAAAAATTGGATCTTTAACCGGGTGGGCTAGACTACTTCGAAGTTCGAAACTAAGAACATGTTTGAATTTTGTTTTCAAAAATAATTTTTTAATTTTTAAAACAAAAAAAACTTGTTTGATAATGTTTATTTTATAAGATAATTTTAAAAATTATAATTATTTTTAGTTTTTAGAATTAAATTTAGAAAACAGTTTTAAAAAAAATCCAAAACACACGCATTTCTTTAACTATTTTAGAAACAATTTTAAGAAGAAAAAGAGTAAACAATAAAACACAGTCGTGCGTGTAGGCCGTAAACATTTTTGTATTTATTTGTATTGAGTTTTGGAGCACTGAAAAGTGAAAAGTGAAAAGAAAAGAAATGGAGAAGGCGCTGAGAGCGTACGCGGAGGTTCTGAGGCTGGTTAGGTGTTTGCCTAAGGACACGAGGGCTTATTATGCCAAATACGCTCGCGAGAACTTCGTCAATTACCGTGAAGTCGATGCTACTGATTCCACTACTCTTCATGAGCTCTTTCAACGCACCTATAATCATTCCCTATGGGTCCTTCATAAGGTGTCCACTTCCCTCTTCCCAGCTTTTTCTGTATAAATATAATGCCATTTAATTGTGCATCCAAATTTGGGCGCTTTTGATGCTTATTTTCTGACCCATTTCCAATCGGATGCGATTGCAGTATTCGGTTGAAAAATCTGCCGCGGATAAGCTAAAGGGGATATGTTGCACTTAGTGCATGTGTGTATCGCAATGCCTGCCAAATGTTTGTTGTTATTTCCCACTCAAGACCAAGGATAGTTTTTGTATTTATCTCCTTGCCCCTCTTCCAATTGTGAGATTTTTTTTTTTGTAAAAACCAATTGTGAGATTTTGTCACGTCACTGTGATCGCTAAGCTTCCTTGTTTTTTTAATTCTAAGTGTCAGGTCAGGCCGTTACTGCACCCTTCATAATAATTTGCAGTTGAATTAGTGTTCATTTTTAGCAACCAACGCATTGATTAATGTTCAAAGTATTACTTGTTATGTTAGTTGTCACGATATGCAAGATAATTAACTTGTTAGTGTTGTAATTGCTCGTTGACACATAACATGATATAAATTTTTGGGAAAAGTTCAAAATGTCCTCTATGATATTGCTTACACCCTTATGTTTTTTTTGTTTAATCACTTAATTCCCAATATTTTTTCCATCCATACTATTTCTTAACACTGTTAGGAACTTAACTAAGTATATATATTTTATTCTATTTAGAAGAAAAAAACAAAGTGATAAAAAAAGAAAAATAAGACCAAATATTATGAAAACTTAGAACACTTAATAAAAGCCTAAAACAAAAAAATAAAATGTGTCTAAATAAAAAAATAGAATAAAGAGAAAAAAGTAGAAGAAAAATAAGGTCAAATATGTTAAAAATCACAATAATGATAGAAAAGACTAAATTTTTGTAAAAATAAAAATAGTTCAAAAGAAAAAAAAATATTGAAGACTAAAAAATAGAAGAAAAAATAAAGATAAAAAAAATAAAGCAAAAAGATGTCACAATTATGAGTTTTCAATATATTTGAATTTTTTTATTTTTAATTTTTTTGTACTTGATCTATTTTTTTTTATTTAGATATGTTTGGTTTTTTTTTTCCATTTTTATTTTTTTAGCTTTTTGGTCTATTTTATTTTGAGTTTCTCTTCTCTTTTTTTAGTCTTGTGCCATCCCATTTACTCGAGATTTTTGTAAAAAAAAAAAAATTAAAAAAAGAGAGAGAATAAAATAGAGATATAAAAAAGATCATACATATCTAAATAAAATGAATAAAATAAATTGAAAATAAAAAATCGAATATATTGAAAATTATAACTATGATTTTTTTATTCTATTTTTTATTTTATTTTTTTATCTTGATTTTTCTTTTATTTTTTGTAGTCAGTATATATATTTTTCATTTAGACTATTTGTTTTTTAATTTTAGTTTTTCCTATAACTGTTGTGATTTTTAGCATATTTGGTCTTATTTTTTCTTCTATTTTTTTTGTCCTTATTCTATTTTTTATTTATTTAGACACATCTGATCTTTTTTTTCTTTTAATCTTTTATTAAATATTCTAAATTTTTATAACATTTGATCTTATTTTTCTTTTTTTATTACTTTCTTTTCTTCTTCTAAGAAGGGTAAAATAAATATATTTAGTCAAATTTTTATCATTGTTAAGGAGAGACTGGATGAAAAAAATCATAAGAGTTAAGGGTTTGATGTTTGTCATTTTAAATGACATAAGTTATGCTATTTTAGGAGAGAGATAGACACAAGGAATAAAAATCATTATGGAGAAAGTGGGTGGTTTTTTTTAAATTTAAATTTAAAATAAAAAATTATTTTGTGTCTATCTTTTTCTTAAAATGACATAATTTTATGTCATTTAAAATAACAAACACTTTTTTCAAGAGTTAAAATAATAAAAAAAAGTACGAAATTATAAGGGTGTGCATGACAACCTTCCCGGAATCATTTTTTTTTTAATTTATATTCTCGGAAACAAAAAAGGATATGAAACTCGTTTGGTAAAATCAGTTTATTTTTTTGTTCCCGGGATGAACCGGTTTAATTTTTGTGTTGGGAAACAGAAGAAAGAATAAAAAAATTTCTGTTTTTCGTTACCGGGCACAAAATGAGAAACATTTATCTCTCTCAATCACTCTCCACCTCTACCATCATCACTACCGCCACCATCATCCCAACACGACTGCAGCCACCATCGCCGCCGCCGCCATCGTACCACTAGTGTCGTCGTCACCACCCCTCACCACTGTCACCATTACCACCACAACTACCATCGCCGTCGCCACCACCACCACCACCACTATCACTGTCACCATCGCCATCAACTACCACCACCATCATCGCAACTACTGCCGTCACCGCTACCATCGCCATCACACGCCACTGCCACCACAATTACCATTGCCTCAGCCACTACCGTCACCACGCCGCCGCCGCTGCTGCCACCAACCACCACCACCATCGTCACAACCATTACCGTCACCACCACCACCATCGCCACCATTACATCACCCCCGCCACTACCATCACCATGCCATCGCCACCATTACCACCACCACCACCACCACCATGATACCTTCACAACCACCACCACCATGCCATTGCTACCATTGGTTCCGCCACCAACCACCATACCCACCATCATTGTCGTAGTCACTGCTGTCACCTTGTTGGGTATGGCTCATACTTCGCATGCTGATGAGGGCCCTAATTATCGGGATCAGCAGAAAGACAACTGGGGTTCCGCTCCCAGATGAGAGGGCCCGCAAAGGCTAGGTACTGTTGTGGGTCTCTGTTTTATTGTAATTTTCTTAGCAGTTTGGACTTGGGCCCATGAATAGCTGCTGGTAGGGTTTTGTAATCCTATTTATATTTGCCTTGTAAACCTAGAGACTTGTAACGAGTGGCGGTGGGGTGAATATAGTACAGACAAGCTGGACGTAGCCTAAATTGGGTGAACCAGGGTAAATCGCTGTGTCTATTCTCTCTCTCTTTTTCTTTTCCGTTTTCGATTTGTGTGTTGTCGATTTCCAACACACCTCCACCACCACCATCCTCACCACTACCACCGCCACCATTACCATCGTCATCGCTGCAGCCATTGCCGTAACAACCACCACCACTATCTCTATCACGTCATTGCCACCACCACTACCATACTGACGCTGCCACCATCACTATAACCACACCATTTGAAAAGGAAAGTGATGATCCAATTTTTTTTTTTATATTTAATAGGAATAATTTTTATAATATTATTTGTTGTGTTATCAAACACAATTCTCATTCTCGGAATAAGAATAGAACTTGTTATCAAACACATTTTTTTACTCAGAAACTGTTCCATAAATTATTTCTTCTCAAAAACAGAAATAATGTTAGGGAATAGAAAAGAATTGTTTCTTCTCAGAAATAATGCTAGGAAATAGAATGATTGTTATACACACCCTAATTGATTCAAAACAATAACATCAAAGAGATTTTGAATTTTTCCATAAATTTTTTTATATCATTTTTTAACCGACACGAAACGATAAATGCAAATCAACCCAAACACAAGAATCTCGTTAATATTTGTGTCATGTGAAGGTCGTGATCATATAATAAAATTGTCACCCCTAATTATCAATCTTAATCCAGTTTTATTTAGGAGGGAACCAAGCAATCTCTTTAATCATAGTGATGTTGGTAAGGTCCCAAATATCCTTAATTTACTTCCTTCTTGAATTGACCTTTGGCCCGATTAGAACAAGCCATTTCATCTGAAGATATTACTTTTGGCTTGATCGACTCTTTTTGTTCCCCCTAAAATGTTGCTCCCCAAATAAGTATTCGTTTGGCGGCTTTTTTTAAAAAAGAAACTTAATCATATATATTTCCATAAAAACACTTAAAATAAAAGGAGTTTTTTATAATGAATAAAATAAGAGAAAATTAGAAGTTTTTAGAAGAAGTTTTTTTTAATATGTACACAACTGTTCCTGAGTTTTTATATATACTTTTGTAGGCTCTAATATTTCTATAATAAATGAAGATAAATTAGCTATATTTATATTCAAACGCCATCATTTTGAATTAAAAGATTAAAAAATTGTATTCAAAAAAAAAAATTAAAAAATTATAATGATAAAGACTATTATAATTTTGTAATAAATTATAATTATAAAAATACCTTAATTTTCGTTCTAAAACAAAATAACTTTTCTGCATTCATCGCAGAAAAAGTGAATATTTTTTTAATTATTTTTTTATTCTAAATTAAAAAATATTTTTGCAATTAATATAAATAAGTTATCTATATTTACTCTTAAAATAATGTCGTTTTGAATTGAAAAATTAAAAAATTATAATTATAAAAACTATAATAGCACTAAAATAAATTAAAATTATAAAAATATTATTGCCCGAATTTAATCCACATAACTTATCATCTAGAAGAAGCCAACCCATTATTTACAAATTTTAATCTATATCCTAATAATAAATATGGGACGAGAAATAATAAACCCAGAAGTTTGCAGAAGAAGCAACGATCTTGCTGGGTACTCGTTCTGGAATCTGGGAGAATATTTGCAGAATGAGTTTGGATTCATCTCGCTCAGGATCCTCCTTAGCCTCTAATTCTAAACGAAGTTTCTCTAATTCAGCATCTTCCAACCGTTCCAATGTTAACACTAATAGCGCTAATAACAGTAAGAAGAAGAAGAAGACGAAGTCGTCGACCACCACAACCACCAACCAGAAAACCCTAGGCGTCTCTTGGGGCTCAAATTCTCTCCCCTCTTCCCGAAAATCCGCCTTCTCCGATTTCGGCAGGTTTCTTTTTTATTATTATTATTTATTATCATTTTCATTTCTTATCCGATCTCATTCTCAGAAGAACTATGGATGATGTCAATTTTATATCTTCTCGTCAGCATTTTGGTTCCATGCATCAAATTGTTTAGTATGTCACGCCAGAGTGTTTTTTTTTTATATGTTTTAATGACTCTGCAAATGTAGTTATATGGCGATTAAGAATCGGAAACTACACAACCAGTTTGACGCTGAAGCTTCGACGTCTTCGTTTAATGGCTCTAGTTCTGGGAAGCCTATATTCAGTGGAGTTTCAATTTTTGTTGATGGTTTCACGCTTCCTTCCAGCCAGGTTAATCGTATTTTTTTTATTCATTTTTATTATTCTCTTTATCTCTCCCTGATTGCTGAAATTTGAATAAGGGGTAGAGTGGGTGAGTGGTGGATTTATTAAATTTTAATAACAATTTGGTTGAAATTATCGTTCCCTGTTTCAGGGATTAAGTGTGACAAAAATTTGTATATTTGAATCAGCTTTAGTTTGTTTTGGTTTAGTCAAAGGGATGACACGACGTTAATCACAAACATGTTTCAGGAACTACGGGGCTACATGTTAAAGTATGGAGGAAGATTTCAGAATTATTTCTCAAGACGTCATGTATCACATATCATCTGCAGTAATCTTCCTGACAGTAAAGTTAAGAACCTGAGGTGTGATTTAATGTCCTTTTTAAATTTTGCGGTTTGAGTCCTACTCTTTCGTATAGCTTAAATTTAATTGTTGGATGGTCCAATGCAGAGCCTTCAGTGCAGGGTTGCCAGTGGTGAAACCCACTTGGATTTTAGACTCGGTTGCTGCTAATAGACTCTTGAGCTGTAAGTTTTTGCATTTCTCCTTATATTGATTTCATCCTCTTTCGAAAGCCGTCTGCTTTGTATTTGGAGAGGAAGAAAAGGATGGAGTGAGCAGATAGAGTGAAAGTGATAATTTATTTGGTTGTTGCAAAGGGAATGATGATATCTTATTTGTATTTTTAATTTTAAGTCATCTTGTCTCAAGTGATGTGAATTTTGCTTTGATAGGGGTGCCTTATCAACTTGACCAACTTGATAGTGACCAACCAAAACTGTCGGCCTTCTTCACATTTAAAAGTAGCAAAATGTCAGAGGATACTTCTACAAATGCCCTTTGTCAAGTAGGTTCAGACATTGAAGATTCATCTATGAGGGTTGGACAATCAAAGGATAGACACTCGTCTGAAGTTCAGGAGATGGTTGAACTTGGCGGGCAAATCAGTACTGAATCTGATGATATTGTCCCTGAGAATACTAATGCAACTATGAGGGAACAGCTGACTAGAGTTAGAGTTAAATGTGATGAAGAAGAGCTTACAGGAGGAAGCAACGATGCTGAGAGAAATGTGGGTGAACTTGAACCTAATCATCAGGAACCTTCTACATCATTTAGTACTTCCTGCTCAGATGACCAGAATGTAAAAGAATTTCCAAGTTCTGCAGCCACTAAGCCTTCTAAACAGTGTCATTCAACTCTTGCAGACCCTAATTTTGTGGAAAATTATTTCAAGGTACTAAAGTTGGAAGAAGTTTGGATTTTTATATTGCTTGGCAAAATGGTGAATTTCTTGTTGGTGGTCTGCTTTATTTTTTTCTTTATATGGTTGTTGTACTAGTCATCTGAATCTTATTATATTATTGTAAGAGTCAACGATCATTATTTACTTCAATAGAAGGTGGATGGAGTGATTATGTTACAATCTCACAAACAAGAATTGAAGAATAGTTTGAGAGATAATGAATCTATTACTGATGAATAAGGTCTGAACAGAAAAATGAGTGAATTCTCCTTCAGAGGGTTTCCCCCTTTTACAACAAAACTAATGCTCAGTTCCCTAAATGATAACAAATTATATTCCCCCTCTTCTACCCTCTCCTCTTATTCAAGCTAATTCCCTACCTCAAACAATTTTAACTGTCGAAACATAATTATTCTAACTAACTACTTTCTGGCCCTATCAATACCATCCCCTGTAAGTTCAACCTTGTCTTCAAGGTTGTAATCTAGAAACTAAGTGCTACTTCCATCCCTCCAGTTGTGCCCTTAATGAGAGCTTGGACGGCCTTTTCCCTTTCTAAAATTTCTAGGAACATTAGCATATACCACAGTGGATTTCACAATTGAAACACAATATATCCCCCTAAATGCTTGGTGCAAAATATTTCTCCTGTAGATCATAAGAAGTTTTAACCTACAAGCAATAGTACAATCTAAACAATCTTGAAAGATTACAGCAGCAAGCAACAAAAGCCCTCTTATCCATATGATGTATCTTCCTCAAACATTTGGATAGTGGTGTATTTACATAATCCGTCGGCTGCAAGAAATCTTAAAATCCCAACATAAAGAGATGCCCAAACTTGTAATGTCCATACTTTCCCTTTGGTATGCTTACTGTGTATGGCTCAAATGTGGTGGGTCCAGTAGTGGAGAGGGTGGGGGTTACCTGAATAGGAATTGATGGTTGCAATATAGAAGTTTCAAGATTGACCTAGATGCCCCAAGAAGGAAACTCGAGTCGCTATCACTATTGCTCTAAGGGTTGCCATTGCCCCTACTTCCTTCCTTCCCCTTATGGCTTTGTGTTGTGCTTTTTGCCTTACCACCTTGAGAAACTAGGATGCTGGATTCTTGTTTGAAAGATCGTATCTTGGAAATGTGCTCTTGTGCAAATTGGGTGGCTTTGGTGGTGGTCAAGTAGTTGCCAGAGTGACATGTTGTAATGACCCATTTGTTGGCCCTGCATAATGTCTGGCTTTTGGTGATGACGTGATCCTGGTTATGGAGCAAGGTAAAATGCCAATCCAAGGTGGAGAAGCCACTACCTTTGCGCAATGGCAGAATTTCGAGGATTCTATTGAAGCTGGTTCCTTGGCATTGCGCTTTTGGAACATCCTCCCAATCACTTTCTAGAAAATCTTGAACTTAGCCATCATCATTACTTAGATCTTAGGTGATGTTTGGTACATGGATTTTATTGGGAATCTTGGGAAAGTAGGATAGGGAAAATAATTTTTCCATGTTTGGTAGGAGGAAGAGTGAAAATATGCCCGAATTTTTTTTTCCTAGGCTTTTGATTTACACATCCGATTCCAGCCCAAGAATGCCATCTATACCATGGTATTTTTTTCCCCACCATGTGGGAAACGAGTCACACTTGTGTCAGACGAAAATGCCCTGATACCTAGCATTGGGAACTCCTCTGTATCAGACCTCTGCCACCGTCGACCACCGCCAAAAGGCCTAGCTCTTTGGGAACTCCTCTGCCAAGAAGCGCACCCACCACGTTAGTGATCACGATGCCACGGGACACTTCTCCTACGAAGACGCCATCATCCTTTCCCCCCATTCCTCCGTCGAGCCCAGTCACAAGAAGGAATATGGAGCAGACTGAAACTAGGTCATCAAGGATTGCATCAAGATCTTGGTGGGGAGAATACTCGAGATTGCGTCCCGGTTAGGAGTGCTTCGAGTAGTCCGTTTGCCAGTCCTTCAATCAGTCCACAGAAAAAGAGAAATTGTGATTTTGTAATTTTGTAATTCTCTTTCAATTAGTCCTTTGAGCAGAATCATTGCCAATGAAAAGCCAATGGCAAAAAGGGAAACTTATTGGGTGCGGCACACATGGGTAATTTTGTAATTTTGGTCCACATTCCTATCAATATTTTACAAAAGTAAACACCCTTTTTGGTCCCTGGCAATATCTACGAAATCCTTTTTAGTCCCTGGCAATAAAAAAGGACCAAATTGGTCCCTAACAGTATGTAAAAAGGGCCACGCTAGTGACGGAGGAGTTGACATAAGGACTAACATGGCCATTTTTTCATAATTTTAGGGACCAATTTGGTCCTTTTTTATTGCCAGGGACTAAAAAGGATTTCGTAGATATTGTCAGGGACTAAAAAGGGTGTTTACTCATTTTATAATCAACCAAACATTGTATCGAAAAAATTAACCCAAGATTCCTTGAAAGATTTTGCCTTACCAAACCACTTTTTAGTAACATTCCCGGGAAAAAAATTTCCCACCATATTCCCGGAAATCATGATTCCTGGATAAAAAAAAATTTCTCCTCTACCAAACGCCCCCTTAATGAATGACATTGGAGTGTTCCCATCTCCATTCTCTATGTCTTGGTGTTCAGTTTTCTTCATCCTCTGTAACCTCTTTTTTCTCAATAACCCTTTCGTTTCCATCATATTTTTGAACATTCCGATTTATAGATAGCTCAAAGAATTTCTTGATTTGAGCTATCCACCTCAAAGGATCATTGCTATCAAAAGTGGGTGACTCCAACTTTCTTTCCCAAGAACAAGTCTCTGCACAATTGCATTCCGACCCACTCCCCTCCTCGTTCTCCTCAACATGCTTGATCGAATGGGTATGAACTTCCTCACAAACATGTTACTCATTTGAGCCATCGTCCTCCAATTCGATGCCTTTTTCTGCATCAACCTTCTGAGAAGTTGTTTGATGTCATCAGTCCCATCCACACACTCTTTGATCTCTAAAAACAGAGTGTCGTGATTGCTGGCCATTTTATTTTGAAATTCTACAGAATTCTCCAATGCTTTCATTCTTGATTCACATCTTGGCCAATTGAGAATCTGGTACGTCGGACCAAATTGTTACAATTCCATAATCAAGAATTGAAGATATAGTTCAGGAGATAGAAAGAAAAAGAATGAATTCATTACTGGTGAATGAATTTTGGACAGAGAAAGTAAAGCATTGTCCTTCCAAAGGTTTCCCCTTCACAAAGGGGTTTCTGTGGCAGAGCTAATACTCAGTTCCCAAAATGATAACAATTCAGAATCCCCTTCACCTCCTATTTAAGCTAATTCCCCACCTCTGATCATTTTAACAGTCCAAACATAACTATTCAAACTAATTACTCTCTGGCCTTATCAGATTACTGGTTTAAATCCCATCTTGTGCCTTTTGTTTTGTGTATTCTATATTGTAAAGAACCTTGGGATACGCCACCCCTAAAACTAGCTCAAAGGGTGGGAGTGCCCAAGGTCTTATAAACTCCACATTAGTTGCACATACAACCAATGTGGGACTATATATCTCAACACGCCCCCTCACACCAGAGCCCATTGGGCTTGAAGAGTGGATGATGCAATAGGCTCAGCCTACCTGTGCTAAGAAATTCCACAAGAGAAAGTGGGGGGCGGCGAGGCTCTGATACCTTGTAAAGAACCTTGGGATACACCACCCCAAAAGCTAGCTCAGGTGTGGGAGTGCCCAAGGTCTTATAAACTCCACATTAGTTGCACATACAACCAATGTGGGACTATATATCTCAACATATATCAGTAATTTGGGGTGGGGGAAGGGGACGGAGAATATTGACCTTAACCTATCTGTCATATACTGATATGATACTGAATTGCTCCTCGCATTACATCCACATGATTTTCCTGACTCTCACAATCATAACATTGCTGCCATTATTATTGTTACCAATCGTTTAATCTACACTTAGAGTGCCATTATTTTTTAATATCCTGACTGAATTTTGGTATATGCAGAGCTCACGGCTACACTTTATAGGAACCTGGAGAAATCGGTATCGAAAGCGTTTTCCCATCTCATCTACTGTGGCTAAAAATGAAATTTCTAATATTCACGCCTCTGATATTTCTGTGAATTCAGTCATTATCCATATTGACATGGTAAGCTTTACATACAATGATGTTAGAAATAAATTATTTTTGACAACTAATTTTCATTTGATTTGGATTCTGGATAGAAATGTCATTTAACTTTATCCTGCTGGTGATATATATTATTTGACTTATTTCCATCCCCAACTTTGTTTAATGCTTATGAGATTAGACTTTTAAGAATGAATGTTGTGTTTATATATGTGTGTGTACTCCCCCAGGACTGCTTTTTTGTCTCCGTGGTTATCAGGAACCACCCTGAATTGTTGGACAAGCCTGTAGCTGTATGTCACTCAAATAATTCGAAGGGAACTGCTGAGATTTCCTCTGCCAACTACCCAGCACGTAGTTATGGTTGGTTATATTGCAAGTTATATATGATAATAAGGCTCAATAAGCTATTTTGGTTGTTTATCTTTTTGGTATGTAACTTATGCTTTCTATCATTGCTAGGTATTAGGGCTGGTATGTTTGTCCGGGATGCCAAGGCTCTTTGTCCCCACCTTGTTATCTTTCCATACAATTTTGAAGCTTATGAGGAAGTAAGAAACAATAGGGCATCCATAGTTGAATGACTTATAAAGCAGAATGGCAGAATATCTTATTTTGTCATATCTCTCTCTATCTTTTCCCCTTTTAGTTGATTTTTACAAAGATATCTTGGACTTGCAGGTAGCTGATCAATTTTATAGCATATTGCATCGACATTGCAACAAAGTGCAGGTCTTCTTTGGTTGGACATTCTGTAAGTGCATAAAATTTTCAGTCGGCTCGTACTTAATGCTGTAAATGCTACTTGATACAGGCTGTAAGCTGTGATGAAGCATTTTTGGACGTCACAGATTCAGAAGTTGAAGATCCTCTACTTTTAGCTTCATCAATTAGAGATGAGATCTATGAGAGTACTGGATGTACAGCCAGTGCTGGTATAGCTGGAAATATGCTTATGGCTCGTATTGCTACCAGAACTGCAAAACCAAATGGTCAATATCGCATAACTCCAGAAAAGGTGTTTTTTTGGAGTATTATGTTATTCAGAAATTGTTGTCTTTTTCATAGTTTTCAATTTGTATTTGTGGTGTGATGCATGGTTGTTGAATCGCAATACGTATCGTGAATCGTTCGACTGCTTTTTTGTATCGTGAATCGTATCGAATCGTAAGATTCAGAAACAAATTAAAAATAACTTAAAAATATATAATATCATATAAATCCAAATTAAAAATAAAATCTAAATACCAAAATCCATAAGTAACCAAATCTAAAACCAGTTATTTCTCATATTCATTAAATTTCAAGACTAATATTATCACTACTATCACTATCAGGATCTAGTATTGGCATATCTAGTCCTTCATCCTCTCCATTAGTAGAGTCATCTGACTCATCTCCCATATCTTGTTCAATAATTTGAGATCCTTTTCTGTTATCATTCCTGTTGACATCCTCTTGTATTAAGATGCCTTTGCCTTTATCATTCCTATCATCTTGAAGATTTCGAGGACCTAAAAAAAAAATATACATAATGTAAATAAATATATTAGATAAGGTGTTTGATTAAAAGAAATATTATATATGCAAATATACCTCTCTTTCTCTTTTTGCTTTGGTCTCCTTCATCAACGTTGAAGCACTCATGAACATCCATCCAAGATTCCTCATCCATTAAGCAAGGCTCCTCTTGCTCAGTAATCCATTCCTCGTCAGAATCTAAATCTGATAAGCAGATAGGATCATATGTGTCTCCTTTTTCCTCCCTTTGTTTAGCAGATACAAGGGCTGAAGCACTATCTGTCACTACTTGAACGACATTCTCTTCTCCAATTTCCATCACCATCTCATCAAGTAATTCAAACATTTTTTCAGCATCTTTAATAAAGCTGCTTGTATCAACAGATTTTATAAAAACAGTCCCTCTAGGACTATTAACAAGAAAATTAGTAAGAGATCTACCCTTTCCATCAATCCATCCATCTGACATCAATGTACAACCAGTTTTCTTCTATTCCAACTTATATTTATCCAAACTAGTATGGACAAGATCAACTTCTTTCTTCAAATATGACACCCTCACTTCATGATAAGTTGGTGGTTTTAAGCCTCTACCATATTCACTAATAGACTTCACCATATTAATAAATAGTGGACTCTTAACTAAATTAAATGGCAATGCATTGCCATATATGCATCTACAAATATCTCGAACCACCAAATCTCTATCCTTCACCATTGAATTTATAGTTTGTTGTTTCATAGCAGATGAGCCACTTCCACTTTTTCCTTTTATCATAAAACTATCCATGCTCCCTTTTTTTTGTGAATCTTTATCATCGAAGCACTCTAGTTCATCATCATCTCTTGCATCCTCTAATATTTTTTTAAATAGATCCCTTATCTCTTCCGGCACTTGTTGGCATGGAGCAACTTCTTTGTGTGTTCCAGCTAGATGGTGCTTCATTCTAAATGCTCCTCCCCACATTGTTTGGGACAATAGTTACATTTAACATTCAACCTATTCCCAAGGGATTTACAATGATCCCAAGTTATATCCTTCTGTTTTTGGGATTTCTTCTTTGGAGCCATTTTTATTATTTCTGTTACTGTAAAAGAGAGAAAAAAAATATAATGTATTTAAATTGAGAACGACTTCAGCACTGTAGCTTTTTCATAATATTATAATAATATAATGTATTCCTCTGATCCTCTCATACATTTTCAATTCAGCTGAGTCATCACTATAATATTTCAATATATTTACAATTTACAAATTCCAATCACAAATCAAATCACCCATTTCAAAAATAGTACCCGTACTCCTTTGCCTTTTGTGAGTCTTCTTCTACATGCTCTCTGAATCTACTCTGTCTTTTGTGAGTCTTCTTCTACACACTCTCTGAATCTACTCCTCTGCAAGTCTTCTTCTACACAGAGTCTGCAAGTCTTCTTGAGCGCTACTCTTTGGGAATTTCTGCAAGGCGTTTTCTCCTCTGCAAGTCTCTCCTTCTGTTTCGTTGCTTCTTATAAGTCACTGCAAGTCGTCTCTGTTCGCACCGCTCTGCAAGTAGGCTTCTGTTTTGTTGCTTTCGCACCTCTCTGCAAGTCGTCTCTCCTTCTGTATCGTTTTTTATTTTTTTGTCTTTGTTGTTCTCTTTCTGTTTCGCAGTTTGCACCGTCGCACCTTTCTGTTCTTGACTTCTTGTTTCCTTTTGTTTTTTAAATGGGATTTTGAATCCCTGATTTTTCTGAAGCAAACAACCTTTCAGATAACAACATGCCGTTCCAAATCCTGCGACTGTTGAGTGTTTTTTTTTTTTAATTTTTTTTATATTTTGAATCGCAAAAAATTTTCGATTCACGATTCACAACCGAATCGTTCGATTCCACGATTCCAAATCATGATTCATGCCAAAAACGATTTGCTATTGCGATCCATATTGATTTGCCACTGTATCGTATCGTATCGCACGATACGTATCGCGTATCGTGCGATACTAACAACCATGGTGTGACGTAGGTATCATGTAACTCATTACTGATTCCTACATTTTTTATTTTTTTTTTGGTTTTTTTTATAGTAAATGTTCTGTACTTTATGTGGCCATAAGAGTGTCTGTTCCATGCATTTTATTGCTGAAAGCATCTGCTTATCTTTAGATATTTGCAGATTGAAGTATAGATGCTAATTGTTACTATTGTAATTCTGTATTTACGACTCTGGATTATTCTGTATTTTATAAAATTTTCAATGAGAAATACTTATTGAGATAGTGCTATGCTAGATGTGGAACTTATCTTTATGTCAAGTCCCTTCAGCTCTAGATCATGATATTGTCGAAAGTGCTAATTCTAGGATTGACATGTATTGTGAATGTATTTTGAAATTGACTGTTCATGAAGAGTTCATGGTGATTTATGCTGCATGTTTTTAACTTATACTGTCTGGCTTCGATAATATCTTAAAGATCAATTTTTTCCTTTAATTCTCCAGATATTAATGAAAAAATTGAGACATTTATCTCATCTTGTTGTTTGTGATACCTAGCCATTGTAGTTCACTTGGACAAGTAAATCTACTTCTATTTGTTGCAACTTATGTATTTTGACAATATATCAATATCACCTTGCTCTCTGATTTAGTTTCACATTTCCAGGTTGAAGATCATTTGCGTCAACTCCCAATTGATGCACTTCCTGGAATAGGGCATGTTTTACAGGAGAAATTGAAGAAGCAGAATATTCACACTTGTGGAGAATTGCACATGATTTCCAAGGTTTTATTTACTATTTATTCACTTAATATAAAGTTTTGTTGAGATATTCTGAAAGTTCAGTCGCTTTCCTTTTGAAGGTCAATTTGTAACGTTTGCTTTCAGCCTGTTATCAGTGTTCTTCCACTGGTCTTAGAGATTTGGACATTTGGGCAGGACATGGTCTGACTCCTGAATTTAGAACCCTTATTAAAATAGATTAGAGACTTGGAAGAAACTATTTTTGACTTACTGAAATTTCAGAAATTTTATAGAAAACAATATGTTAAGATGCTCCAAGATCACTGAAAGGTCGCTGGTTTGGATCTTGAAAACAGTCTCCTTGCAAATATGTAAGGATAAAGCTACATATAGTGATTTCCCTCATCCCTATCCTCACCAGTTGAGGTTTGATGGGGAGTGATTTTATATAGAAGACAATAGTTATTGAAAATGAAAAGTTCATTTGAGCAAAAGAAAAAAACAAAGAGGCTAGAATTTGTGGAAAGAAACTTCAAGAACTACAGCCCAATTTTATTCAAGGATCTAATCATCAGAACAAACTCATTTTTACATTGCTACTTAGTTCATTTACTTGCATACTCTGTAGTTGTGTTGCACTTTCCTTTCGGGCATTTAGTTGATAAGCATTTGTAATGTTCTATATTGTCTACCCGCTTGCATCTGCAGGCCTCACTGCAGAAAGACTATGGAATGAAAACGGGGGAAATGCTGTGGAATTGTAGCAGAGGGATTGATAACCGGTTGGTTGGCATCTTTCAGGTAGGGAAAAAGACCATAATTTTGACTTAATATTTAGCTTTAGCATCAAGACTTGAATGCTCATCATTTTGATTTCAGATGCTGAAAATACTTTGGATATTTTTTTCTAAATATTCTTTTCTATTTTCTTCCATTTTACATGGTGCCAATTTGTTGTATTAAGGTAACCTTTTCATTGATCTATTGCAGTCCTTGTCTAGGGATTGACTAACAGTTGTAAGGGTGAACTAGGAATTAAATTATATAAAGTCTCAGGTTAATATGACAAATGATACCATCATCCGTCATTGTAAATTTGGAACTTGATCATGCTATGGTTCACACCTCAATGTAAAATCATGGTGCCACTAGGAAGTGGCCTGTGTTGCTTTTAATTTCCAACGCAAACGTGGTGTTTTATCTTCTTTTTTTCCTCCTGCGAATGTTTATCATTCTTTCCTAATAATCTTGTCTTTAATATTATTTCATGTAGATGATACTATCTGCATTTCTGCAGGAAAATAAGTCCATCGGTGCTGATGTTAATTGGGGTGTGAGGTTCAAAGATATGAAAGATGTTGGTATCTTATACACTGTGTCTTATTTTTATATTTCTTTTAGCTTACACTCTTACAAAACAGAATCAATCAAATATTGATGTAAAAGTTATTCCAGTGTGAACACTTCCTAATAAACCTTTGCAAGGAAGTGTCATTACGATTGCAATGTTGTGGAGTGCAGGGGCGCACTTTTACTCTCAAGGTAATGGTTTACATTTAGCTGGATAGATTTATTTTTTAGATTATTCAGATATCAGCTTTCTGTTTCAGCTGGTGGCTGTTTTTTGTGATCTGTTTTATTTCTGAAATTGTCATGTATTATTATTATTCTTATTATATGTCAGAGTCAACAAATGGAAATTTGTAAATGTTTTTGGATGCATGGTTTAGATAAAAAAGAGAAGAAAAGATGCTCAAGAACCGGCAAAGTTTATGGGGTGTGGTGACTGTGAAAATTTGAGTCACTCAATAACGGTAAATATCGAAACGTCAAATATGTTTTGTGTATATTAGACAGTCATATTGTCTTCTCTAGGTTTTTTTAATTGTTTTAAGGACTGATTTTGTGTTTGGTACTCTCATCGTAGATTCCTCTTGCTGCTGATAATGTGGAAGTACTCCAAAGAATAGTAAAGAAACTTTTTGGATGTTTTCACATAGGTATCTAACTCTGGCCTGCTCGATCTTTTGATGTAATTGGTTTCCATCATTTTAGTGAATCAATAACTGAACAGTCTGAAACATGTTTGGTTTATCTTCAGAACTTGAATGCTTTACTGCATTTGCTTTTATCAGCAATAGAGATAAAGAAACAACAACCCCATTTGGTGGGCTTAGCTCCATGGATCAATCAATGCCATTTCTTGTTATCAAAAAACAAATTTTCAGTAAATCCATTTATTGCAAGTTTTTAATGGTTTTTGCCAAGTTTGCTTAGGCCTTCCTCAACCCCTTCTCCTAAATAGAGAGTTAAAGAAAACGGAATATTACTTCAAAAAATACAGAAAGTGAGAGTGAAGGCAGTAAAAAGAGAAGGTAGTGTAAATATGGAGGAAAAAAGTTAGGAAACCGGAGAGATATAAAAAGTATAATCTATTTCAGTTCATTTTTTTTCAGTTATATTTTCCCAACATTATTGATAAATTCAGCTAACTTTCAAATGAGTTATGGACTATTGTTGCAATTTTGGGACAAAATGAAGATGAAAAATACCTCTAGGTTAACTTCAGTATAGAAGGGAATCAAAGGGGAATGGTTCCCTTTGTTAGGTACTTTTTGGTTGAATTAGTGATTGACTGAGTCTTTCTCAGTGTGAAGGGAATTCTCCCTTGTGAAGAGTATAGCTCTTGTGTTCTTTTTT
Source organism: Gastrolobium bilobum (assembly GCF_033153095.1). Classification (NCBI taxonomy): domain Eukaryota; kingdom Viridiplantae; phylum Streptophyta; class Magnoliopsida; order Fabales; family Fabaceae; genus Gastrolobium; species Gastrolobium bilobum. The sequence goes on along the minus strand of NW_026896335.1, from coordinate 392,484 downwards.
CATAATCAATAAAGCTTTCCTTTTCATCTTCAATCCTTCCACTGCACCCCATTCAATTTCCATCTCTCAAAATCCAGAGCTGTAACAAGTGGTTATCCTTGTCACTTCCATTCTTCATTATTGGGTCTGTGCTTCATTCATGGCTTAACTCCAAAGTTTTAGTTCTGCATGAGGGGCTGTATTAGAGATATGAAACCATTTTTGTGTCTCCACTTCACAGCTTAAACTTTTAAATGATTGGTTCTTGACAAGTTCGATTGAGAAAAAGCCCTAGTTGTTAAAAAAGCTCTTGTTTTTGGTAACTAAAAAGCTCAAAACTAAAACAAAACTGACAGGTTTAATGTTTCTATACTATAGAAAGGGTGATGGTTAGGAAAGTTATACAATTTTAGATGCTTTGCTGATAGACCAGAGTTGTATTAGCCTTGAGTTTATATTGAAAGTATCATCAGACACTTATAAGGTGAATGGCTTCTGGTTGTAAATTGTTTATCATATTCTAAATTAAATGCTTGCATGTCAAGCACTTAAGGTCATGTTTGTTTAGCAGTAGCTATTGTTGGTATTAGACTGTTTTGAAGTGCAGATATTGGGTTATCATTATAACAAAATTAGATGCTTGCATGATGATGACACTTATGTCCTTGAACTAAATATTTTAAAAATTTTATCCTTAACATGTTATATAGTGTTTCAGCCCAAGACTTTTAGCAGGGAATCAATATCTCTTCAGAAATTGGATATCTAAACATCTTCATCTTCTCCTTTTGTTGATTTCACATAGATGTCAAGGAGATTCGAGGTATTGGCCTGCAAGTTTCCAGACTTGAAAGTGCAGAGACTTCTAAGCAAGGTACCTGTATTATTCTGATGAAGTGTAACCCTGCTGTGCTGTAATAATATATTATTTGGTCCTGCAAGCAACTAAATTTAAAGGCAATGCCCATTACGGAACTAAATGAAAACATTTTTATTTAATCTGAGATCTGCTATTTTGACATCTTTACATCCCTCTGTCCAGACAAAATTTGCTGCTTTTCCTTAGTTTTGAACTTTGCTTTTTGTTTTTTTTAATAATTTTATTATAGTTGTCTAACGTTATTTATTTCATGAAGGTACAGAAAAGTATACTTTGAAATCATGGCTCACTTCAGGATCTGCAAGTATAGACAAACAGAAATATCCTATTGGTAATGGAAATTGTTGTCAAACTGGGGTTACTTATTATGCTATTATTTAGAAGATGATTTTTGCTGCAAATTATATATGCATTTTCATTTTATTTTATTTTTCATTTTGAGATTTTGTTAATGATGAATTAATAAAAATAGCTTCTGGTGGTTTCTCTTTCATCAGTACATGACAAGCAGAATATGGATTGCACTTCCAGTGATGGACGTAGAGATTTGCAAGGGCCTTCATTTCAAATGGACAATAAAATACTAAATAACCAAGCCAGTGGTGACCCAATTTCAACACCACCTCCTTTATGTCACCTGGACGTGGAAGTTATAAGGAACCTTCCCCCAGAATTATTTTCAGAATTAAATGAAATTTATGGAAGGAAGTTAGTTGATTTTATTGCTAAAGGGAAAGGCACAAGTGAGAATTCTTGCTCTTTAGAAGACTCGTTTTTGGAGCAAAAAGGTAAGCCTTTCTCTGTTTCATTGGTGTAGCTACTTTGGACTAATACTCAAATTGCTACACATGCTTTCATATTGTTTCTTAGCAGCTGTATACAAGGAAGTGAAACTTTCGTATTCTGAGCCAATTCCTCAAAACAATCTACTATCAGAAAATAAGGTAATTTTTTTTAAAAACTTGTGTGGTACTAGGCTGGATAAGTTTGATTTATTTGAAACAATTACTTCATTACACATGCTTCTGCCCATGGATCACCAAAGTAAATGAGCTTAGTATTTACCCAAAAGAAATAAAATATGAGCTTAAAAAATAAAGCTAAAAGCTGCTTGTTAATTATATAATTTTTTTAGCTTAAAAGCTATTTTAAAGCTTAAGCTATAAGTTATTTGGTAAAATTACTTATATAAGCTCTATTTCTAATTGGAATTAGCATAAAGTGTATATAATTACAAACCTTTATATATTAAAATAAACACAAATATGATAAGAAATAAAAGAAAAATTTCTTAAAAAATGCCAAGTATTCATTTATCAATATATTTAAAAATAAAAATGAATTTATTTATATAAGTATATTTATGTACTAATATATCAATTTATAAAAAATATATTTAAAACATTTTCAGATATTTTATACTAATATATCAAATACTTATTTGTATAAATAAACATTTTCAGAGCTTTTTTTAATATATAAATATTCATTCTCTTTTCTGGGATGTTTTTGTTGGATGAAACTCTCCAATCTGTGATTGTTCTGATGGGGAAGAGAAGACGATGCTCGGGAAGGGAATGGAAAGAAAAAATAACATTTTGAAATGTGAGGATACAAATGGAAAACATACAGCTGGCGCCATTTTTAAAAAAAGCCAGAATGGAGAAGCTTCCTGAAAAGCTACTTACTTTTTTCTTTGATGATGAAAAGCTACTTTTCTTAAAAGAGCTTTTGTTAAATAGTGTTTGGCTTATTTCTCCTTAAAAGGAGAAGAGCAGCTCAAATTTTTTTGGCCAAACTGGTACTTAGTATGTTTTTCTTTAATTTGTATTTATTGTTCTATTTTTTTAAGAATTTTTGATTAGCAACATATGTTATTATTTACTGCAGGCAATGCAGCATGAAGCAGTTGGAGGTGAAGCAATACCAGGTTCAGGGTCTGGACCCTATTTCAAGGTTACTCACAATTCGAGTTTTGAAAAACATGATTTATTGCCGTCTTCTTTAAGTCAAATAGATGGTTCAGTGTTACGACAATTGCCGGAGGATTTGAAAGCAGTCATTGTTGAGCAGCTTCCTGCACACAGGAAGCAAGGGATTTGCTCCAATGTTGCCGTGGCCCCTCCTGGGGAAAACCATCAGGTGTTGTTAGGTATCGAAACTTCTGAGAATTATCCTGGATCAAGTGATCATGTTTTGAATGACAGTCTTTGGGCTGGGAATCCTCCACATTGGGTTGATAAGTTTAAAGTCAGCAGTTGCTTAATATTAAAGAAACTTGCTGAAATGTATTACAAATCAGGGTTGACTAGCACTTTATCTTCAGTTCTGCACCAAATTATATCGGAATTTCACCAAGTAAATCTAGCCCATCAGATTTCTGATGAAACTGTTAACCTCATGTGTGAGCTACTGAAGCAGTATATCAAAGTGAAGATAGAAAGAGATATTGAAGAGATTTATATATGTTTTCGGCTTTTGAAAAGGTATGTTAACGTTGCAAGTTGGTATGGTACTCTATTGAAAGGTTTATTCTTTTTTATACGTGATTATGTGCTTATTTCCTTAGTATCTCCCTACACAGATTTTGTTAGTATCCATTTTGTTTGTTTTTGGATTAAGTATTGTCCTTTAGTTAGTGATAACGGAGATTTTGCTAAAGTAGAACTTGAATGGATTAAAAGTGAGGTTAGTTTATTGGTAATAGACTGTCTTCTATGTGTTTGTAACTTTGTACCACCATCTTTAGGCTCATATCCAGTGAAGATCATGTGAGCTTGGTGTTTTGATAAATTCCTGAAAATTTTGTACTATACTTCAGCTTTGATTAATGATACAGTTAAACAATTATTAAAGAATAATATGAAAGCGGTGGTTGTTAAGTCCAACTCAGTTTCCTTGATTTTTGGACTAATATTTTGTGACAATCTTTGCAGTAACTCAGAATTTATTTTCAGGTTTGCAGTGAAGTCACAATTTTTCCTACAAGTGTATAATATTGTATTGCCATACCTTCAGGTATACCTACTTCCTCTTTCACTAATTGTTTAAATACAGAAATTACTCTTTCAATATTAAATAAGTGTATCTGTTTCTTCCCCTAATAAAAGAAGAAATTTATTTGTGAACAGAAAAAATTACAAAGAGAACGGAGGATAAAGACTCCTTAACAAAAGAGCAACACAAAAAACAACATCCCTCAACATACGTGTTTTACACCAAATAGATGCCAAATGATGTGCTAAAGAATCCTCTGTAAAAATAGGAGAGTTCTTCTCCAACCAAATGTACCAATTGTAGCATAGACTGCACATTCCATAAAAATTTAGCCTCTTCACTTATGCCAAACTATTAAAGCTAATCATCAATAATTGGTCCAGGGACTTGGGACACACCCAAAATTCACTGAAAATGCTGAATAAGGAGTTCCATAAAGTGTATCTTCAAATTTCTTTTGTTTATAATCATTTTTGTTAACGATTGGTTCCTTTTATGTTCCTTATCCTTTTACCTTAAACATGCTGTTCGATAGTGTTTAATAGTCTTGTGCTAACAAGTAACAAGTCTATTTTGACATTGGAGAAACCGAGAAACCATAGTTACAGAAAGTGGACCAAATTAGTTTGTTCGACTGGTTGGACTGCGAACTGGTCACCTTGCTGGTCAGGTCAAGGTATAAAAACCTCTGTTGTAAAAAATATTAAAAAACAAAAAAGAAAAACCCTGGCGAATTGCTAGTCAACATTGCTGACTAATTACGTAGCCCCATTTTTTTTTTCCAAAAAAAGTAAAGCAAGAGGCTAACGTACACTATGTGCACTGATGGCCTGCATACAGCAAGGGACAGGAAAGACATGCATTGTAAGGGCTTCCTCTTAGCTTTTAATAACTACTTCATGATTGGAAGCTTTCTTGGTTCTTTGGAGTGGGACTTCAACTTGATGTATACTACTATATGCTGAATGCGTAATCATGTATATAAATATATTGTTAGAAACATGTATTATTATGGCTAGATTCAATGTAAACGTCTAGGTTCAGGGTATCATGTAAATATAATAATTAGGAAAAGTATATCTTTGTATTTATTACATTCATTATATGCTTCTCTTTTCTCTTTCTATATATATATTTGATCATACCCCGGTTCCAATTTTGTAGGCGGCTGTTGATGACAGTTATGGAGGGAGTTTGTTTATACCATCATAGTAGCTCTCAAATAGTCAAATATATACCACTTTCTATGGGAAACTTAAACAAAACTCCGTGGTTTAACTGGATGAACCTATGAGGTTGGGTCACAATTCAGCAGTTTCTATCCACCACTTTCCTACAGAGTATGTTTGAGTTTACCATGAGAGATAAACATTTTCTGTAGTAGTGTATGTGCTTCTTTTAATGTATGTTGTATTTAATTTCTAATCAGTTAATTAAACATTCATCTTATTGATAAATTTGCAATTTTATGTTACATTGTTTGCATTTTTGCGTTGTGCTCGAAATGTATGAATTCTCCTTTGGTTCTACAAGACCTTTTTTGTGATGTTAAACTTCTCACATTAACCTTTTCATTACTACTTACTCATTTCTTGTATGTCTTTGTGGCTGTGCAATATGAATAGTGTAGCTCCTTTGATCATTTTCTAAGATCAAGAGAATTGAGATTTTCTTGCTTATGGCTTCAATAACACTTGCATAACTATTGAATCAGGCATCAGTGTTGCAATTGCAACTGGGAAAAGGGTAGATTTGGTCATCTTGGAGAGCCATAATAAACCTTTACATTACTACTTAGTCATTTCTTGTATGTCTTGGTGGCTGTGCAATATGAATTGTGTAGCTCCTTTGTTCATTTTCTTAAATCATTTTCTTACATCAAGAGAATTGAGATTTTCTGGCTTATGGCTGCAATAACACTCGCATAATTATTGAATCAGGCATCAATGTTGCAATTACAACTGGGAAGGGTAGATTTGGTCATCTCGGAGAACCATAATATGACAAAATTTGTGGAGAAAGTTTCTTGTATAATTCATTGATGCTTTGCTGCTAACAAACGAGGTAATTTGTCTGCATGATCTGAGTTGTAACTAGGGTTGGTATGTATATATAGATTTATTCGTCTTTATTATCTGCATATAATTACTTTTGGGCTGGAGGGAAAGTTGGTTCATTTAGCTGGATGTTTATTTGAATAGTGTTTTCTACAGATGTACTCAACTATTTTAGTTGTGGTTGAAATTGTACCTCTAGTTCCCTCTGACTCTTCCATCTGCATTTAAGCTGCATGCTGATCTTGGGATTTATAATCTTCATAGTCACTGAACATGAGATAGTGGAAAATATTTTGTATTACTTGGTCTTGTTAGTTCACCTCAAGGTGATATGAATTTTGGTAGATATTTCTAGATGCTACAAGGATCAAGCCATTGTTATGAAACCTACATGTTGGATCCTATTATGTCCTTGTGCTGCATCCTGCAGGGGTCCAATACCGAAAATCAGTTTTATGTATTTAATCATCATAAATTGTAGCAGGTTTGGGTTATGTTTGGACATGGAAAGAGTTTGTCACAGTGAAGTCGAAGGACTGCAACTCAGTCAGTCAAGAGGCAGAAGATTAATTAATTACATTTTTCATTCAAATTAGACGTCACTTGATGGCAACCACAAGTCACAAGGCATTGGGTGAGTAGCTTTCTTGCCGCTGTCTATTGTAATTTGCAACGGTCACTGCTCCTATATCCATTGCATCACGTTGGAAGCACCGTGAAGCGAAGAAATTTGACCCAGCAATTATATTCTCCAATGAGCAGCCGATTTAATTTGGCTTGATCTTTAACCAATATAGTGGTGGTAGATGCGAATTTGATTATTAGTTTTTTGCTTCAAAGAATTGTTTATATAAAGTGTTAAAGACCATTGAGAGATGGTTGACTTGTGAATAAGGACCATTGGTTCACATCCGAAACCTAAACAGACTGCCGAGTTTTGCTTAGACTATTGACTTTGATATGTTTACAATACATATAGATATGGAACCAGTTTGCATCTTTCTTCCTTTTCTTTCCGTCTCTTTTAGCATTTCTTTCTTTCTTTCCCCTCCTTTGTTGTTGTTGGTGTACATAAAAATACGAAGTGTATGAAACTAACGACACTTATCCCTGATGAGTATATCTAATCTAACGGGAAAATATATATAAGCTACGTTAGAAATGTAACTATTATTTATTTTTAAAATAACTACTAGTTTATGACAGAAAGTAAAGATACAATTACGGGAATAGATCTTTGGTGTTACTGTTGCACCAAAGATTCAGTACAATCCACCAATAAAAATATTATATGTCAGCTAAAGTTTTTTTTTTTTTTTGCTAAATTTTTTCTCTCTCCTATGATGTGTAATGCTCCCATTGGTGAGATACACTGAATCTTGGTGCAATAGTAGCACTAAAGATTTATTCCAATTACGGGTGATCAGGTTGGACTTGGTTGATTTAAGACAAAATTAAAAAAAATAAAAATTAATCAACGTTATTTTGGGTTCGATTGAGATTTTATTATCAATCCAAAGTAATTCAACCTAATTATGGTCAGGTTGGTTCTGGTTAGGTGATTAGGTTAATTTTATTTAATTTTTTAAACAAATTTCATCAAAATGGTGTTGTTTTATATCTAAATTTTTAGATATTATTTTGAATATTATATTATATAAAATTATTTTTACAAATTAATATTTATAATGACTAATATACTAGAATATAAATTTTATACACTCAGACATTGAACTAGTCTACAAGTTAATGACTTGAACATATAAAAGATTAAGCTCGAATCATTTAATAAATAAGCAAGATTTTCAGTTCAAGTTTAACTCATTACCTCGTGAATTATTAATAAATCGAGTTACGAGTAGTTTGTAAGTTGTCTCAAATCATTTTCAACTCTAATAATATAAAAAAGAGAGTAAAGGAATATAAACAAATGTATTTTATAATTTGGTGGGAGATGCAGCTGCCTGGTTGGTAGCCTTTTCTAAGATTTGGTGCAAACCTTTTCTAAGATTTAGGGCAAATGTGTAAAGCTAAAATGACCTCAAATCTCAGAAGTCAAGATGGACAAGGTAAACAATTTCTGCATGGTATCTGAAAATGATAAATTGCATACCACTGCCGCCAGCATGTGTGGGTTGGTGCTGTATAGTATATGTGTGGGGTAAACAAACCGCGCAAAGCTTTGAGAGCGAGACATTTGACCATAATGAGAGTCCTCTAATGGGAAAAGGAAATTGAGCATTTTGTATTAGCATAGGTTGAGTCCAAAAAAGGAGACACCTCTCCTCTCTGCCTAAAACACATGTTTCCGAATAATACTGCTTATGTAATCACCCAAATGAGTTTAATTTTAATTTATTATTATTATTATACATTATCACTCAAATCATATATATTATCATTAAAAGTAACTAAATAATAATTACTCAAAAAATCAAACTTTCCAAATAATTTCTTAATATATGATTGATCAGTACTGTTTGTATAACAAACCTTTCCACTTACAATCAAAATTAAATACTATTGAAACAATGATTGGTCATATTATAAATATAACTGCGTTTGGCTTTGACGAAAATAATCAAATTGTAATATCCAACACAATGTAGGGGAAAGAAACTGGAATCCGGAAAAATAAAAAAGAAATTATTAGTAGAGTTAAGTCGAAAAAAGAATTTGGTAGCTTAGGTTTTAATAGTAAAATAAAATATATCAAAGTCAGAGCACACAACCAGAAACTTCTATACACACAGAAATATTCTTTCTGACTAATTGACTTATTCCTAATATTTAATCTTGTACAAGATAAATGCTTCAATAGTCAATAAGCCGTGTTCTATACGTTTTAAAAGTACATTTTTCTGCTTTTCCTTATTTTATTTTATTTTTCCTTTCACACTATTTGCGGAGTCTGATTTCAATACTGAAAATTAAAAAGTAATTGTTTTGGTCTCATTCAAACTTTAAATTCAAAACCCTCCAACTCCGGCGCTAGCCACATCAACTAAAGTCAAAAAACAAAACATGCCTTCATTCAATCTTTTAATTCCCAACACATTATATATTATATTATTATATATAACATTCGTGACCATGCTCCAAACCACACCATTCCATAGTATTCTGTGTTTTGGAGCATCTTTGAGTCCCAAACCGCTATATACAAGAGAAACAATTAAAATGAACAAGGGTTATTCTATTGTAGCTATTTTTGTGATCATGTTGTTTCTCTTGGTCTCATACTCCATGAAGGTTGAAGGCGTGAGACCTCTCAAAGATGAATCTTCTTCTTCTTCCTTCATAAGTTCAATAATCAACCGGGCTTATTCTGGGCCAAGCCACAGAGGACGCGGTCATTGAAGTTGTGTCTTCTTCAACTGATCACTTTATTATATGTTCTTTTTTCTCTCTAGTTATATATAATAGACTTGCTTTGGCAATTCTGTTTGATACTTAAGCAAAGGAGCAGGATAAAGGGTCCAAGTCATGTGACTCCCACTTTCTCAAGTAGTGTTGTAATTGTTTGCTTTAATTTGTTCATCGAAATCAATACATTAATTATACAAATGTAATTTACTTTTAGTATACTTTCCTGTTGTGAGAAAATACCATTTCTCTTCAATATGATGTAAAAAGAAAAGAGAATGGTACAACAAGGTTAATGAAACAGTATTGATTCTATTTAATATTCAACCTCAGCATTTTTGTTTTCGAGTCCAAAAACTGCCAAGTGTGAAAATAACTCTTTTTTCTCTGTGTATGTCTATTATGAGTGAACGTGAGGTAACTTCTCTCATTTCAGAACCCCTTCCTCCCTGGTTGCAACATGATTTTTTTTTTCTTTTCTTTCTCTCTCGCTATGTAAATACATACACTTCACCAGACACCAACCAAACCAACTAACATTATAAGGAATTTCATTAATTAATCACACGCGTGATTCGAATCGTATTTTTATAGCCCTGTTGAGATATATAGTAACTAACGTGGAGTTTATAAGGTCTTGGGCACTCCCACCCTTTGAGCTAGCTTTTTGGGATGGTGTATCCAAGGTTCTTTATATGGTATCAGAGCCTCACCGCCCCCCACTTTTTCTTGTGGCGTTTCTTAGCGCAGGTAGGCTGGGCCTGTTGCATTGTCCATTCTTCAAGCTCAATGGACTCTCGTGTGAGGGGGCGTGTTGAGATGCTAAAGGCTGAATTTAATGCAAGTAAATCCAGCCCCGTATCCAAGGCAAACTATTGAAGATATACTCGTTAGTCGTTCCCAAATTTATCCCAAAAAAATTTTGCAAAAAATATTGTATGTGATACAAGTAAAGAAAAATGAAAAATATATACACCCGTGTTTCATAAGGAAAACTTTGGCTCTTCATTCATAGTAGCATGTCAGATATGTTCATCGTCGACCGCTGATTTCATCAACACGAAAAGTAAAATCTAGTTTACACCCAATAAAATAAAATTTAGTTTCCCAAACTGTATTAATAGTCATACTTGCTCTCTCCAGCAATATATGACTATGGCACTGATTAAGTACGAACTGGAAATGAGGAAAGATTGATTAGATAAGACAGATAAGATGAAAAGCTCGGCACAAATTAAATCTTAGGTTTGATTCAGATATAATTTTAAAAAAATATAAATACATACTAAGGAAAATATTAAAAAGCTTGACGTTATTTTGACGTAATTCCCGCCATAATATTAGGTTTTGGATAAATGAATGGCATTATCAATTTGTGTCAATTAATATTAGGGCAAATTTTTTCTGCAGGCAAATGAATTTGTTTTACTGCACTAACATAGAAAACCGTGGCTCACTTTTTTCTTTTTTCTTTTTTATAAAATGATAGGATCCATTGTTTCTTTGTATCGGCAGGAAGTTGGGTAATTTTTTTGCAAAAGGAGAAAAGCAAATCCCTTAATATTATGTATTTTTGGCTATAATTATTACTCAATCTATGCATGAAAAATATGGCAACAAGAACATCTCATTCTCATTTTTTTAAGTGGGAATGTGAGAGCTAAAAATGAGTGATCCTCTTTTCTAGAAATTAACGCACTGGGTTGAATACTCAGTCACCAACACATGCAGTCTTAACTACCTCTGGTGTTTCTGTCATGCATGTCGCATGATGTCGGCGCAAACACTCAACTCTGCTACACAATTCACACGTAAGGTCTTCTCGCAAAGCAGGAAAAACGTGCAAAATGTCAGCTTTATTGTGGAGGACATCGATGGAGTCGCATAAAATATGTTGGAATTAAGCTACTCTTGCAATGTGAAAACAAAGATCACAGGGCAGGGACAGAGATGGGACCAAGGTTACAAAGGAAAATATATATGATGGTTTGTTTACCTTATTATTTCAGCAAAAATCTAAACTTCACAGCATATGTAATCTATTCCATTATTTTATGTGGTATTGCCTGAAGTGGTCATTTTATATTGTACGTTTACTCCTCCTCTTCTATATATATAGATGAGATGATTCTAAAATTACGCTTAGATCCCCGCTTATAGAGGCGTCAAAAATAAGGCGAAACGCCCTTTGTGAATAACATGACATCAATTTAAAATGCTGATGATTAGGTTCAAATAAGGTCTATTTTTATTGTCCAAGAATAACATGCGAATGTCATCATTATCTTCGAGCTAGTCCATACTTTGGCATGTAAATTCCATTTTCTTCTAGTCAGAAAAAGGCTTACGATCGAGCCAGCTGCTTAATAAATAATTTACAGAGTCACTAACATCTCGATCAATTGACAGAACTCTCACAAACTCTTAGGTTGTACGTATGTACTATACAATTAGTTAAAACAAAACAATCAGATGATTTTACAATATTAACTAGTTACGTTTTCACTTCTGGTGATGTAAGCGAATGAGGCCCAAGTGGAATGGGTTTTCAGTTTTGAAAAAGAAATTAGTAAAGAATATTAAGTATCTCTTATTATGTATCATATATATTTGAGCCCTTAGTCTATGTCACTGCTCGCTTTTTAGATTACTGCGCGCAATAGTATCAAAAATGGGTTTGTACTTGTTGCTGAGTTAAACAAGAAGATGAAGACCACTTATAGTGAGAGTTAATTTGCTGAGCTGCTGGGGAATTGAAGCCAGTTACTCAGCTCTGGATTGATTACAGGGCCAAGTATATATGCTACCAACTAGATTAATTAATTATTAGTTTTTTCAGAATAACAAATTAACAAGATAATGAATAAGTATTAATTAGGTTAATAAATGTATCAGCTGACTGCTCTTAGAGGTTTCAGTTGAACAAATTAATTAGATTTTGTATGTTTTCCTATTATTCACTTCTCCGATCAATTCATGCTGTGCAGGTCACTTGGCCTCTCAATAAAATAGGTTAAGAGATAGATCAATGTTTGCATTATGTCTTGAACAGAGTTTCTTACGTATATATAAGTGAACACAGACCCAGTTATCTCCCAGGAGGAGCAGGAGGAGAGTTCAAGAGCCATTACCTGTACTTATTTCTACAGCTTTATCATCACTCATTATTTAACTTTAATTAACCCATCATCAGTTATCCGTTAATTCTCACATAAAAGTCTAAATATTTATTGTGGGTGATAAGTTTGCAATACTCCTATTTAAATTTTGCCATGGACTCACTAAAAGTGCATCCGGCCCTCTAGTGCACACTTGTGTGGTATAAGTTTTTTTTTTTTTTTCTTGAAATACTGAAAAAGTGGGGTGGAAATTTTTCCCATATTTGATATAAGTAAAAGTAAAAGTAAAAATAAATTCAGGATTTTTTTTTCTTATCATTTTATTTTTAACTACACATTCCCAAAAATAATACCATTCCATTCATGGTATTAATTTTTTCCCACCAGCCGAAAAATGCGTAACAATATTTTGAGACGAAAATGCCATGGTACAATGAACTTTTGTTGACTGACAAGAGATTCAATATTCAAAATAATGGATAATTTTGTCATTTCAATTCAGATTCTTATTAATATTTTACAATCAACCGAAAATAGCATCAGTAAAATTAACTCAACATTCCTGAAAAAAAATTGGCCTACTAAACATTTTTTCGTAACTTACTAGGAAAAAAATTCATTATATTACCGGAAATTTATTTTTCGGTAAAAAAAATATCTCCTCTACCAAACGTCCCGAGATGTGTTTGGTAGGAGGATTATTTTTAGATGTCTGGGAAAGTGAGGGTGAGTTTTTTAGAATCCCATGTTTGGCAGTACATTGGAGAAATTTTTTCCGAGAAAGTTATTTTCTAGGAATTCTGTTTGTGTGTATTTTCTAAACCAAAATACCATCAAAAAATACCATCCATAGGGTGGTATTTCAGAAATCACAGATGATGAGAAAAATATGAATTAATTTTTTAGACAAAAATAACCAAATATAGCATAAAAAAAATTAACTCTTTACCAAAAAAAAAAAAAATAACTCAATATTTCCCAAAATATTTTGTCTTACCAAATAATTTTTTTGTAATATTTCCGAAAAACTAACATTCCCATTATATTTTCGGGAATCATGATTTTTGGATAAATTTTTTTTTCTCCTCTACCAGATGCTCTCTTAGGAGATTACGTGTCTGTTTGGATCCTCTTTTCTTTTTAAGTTAGAAGCTACTTATAAGTATAAGTTAGGCTAAACAGGTTTTGCGAAAAACTCTTATAATGAAAAGCTCTTTTTTTATAATGAAGAAAAAAAGCTGAAAACTAAGAGGTCGTTTGGTTTAGCTTTTTCAAAAAGTAACTTTTACTACTTTCTTATTTTAAAAGTACTTTTTACAAAAGTTAAAGCTATTTATATTTTTATAAAAATATTTAGTTTTTGAAAAAAAATATTTGACTTTTGACTTCTGCTTTTCTGAGAATTTAAAATTTTTAGCTTCTGAGAAAAGTAAGTTTTTGGCTTTTTTGTGACTTCTCCTTTTTTTAAAAGCAGACATCCAAACGAACTAAAAACGAAAAGTGCTTTTTTTCTTGAAAAAAAGCAGCTTTTGAAGAAAAAAAAAAGCTCATCCAAATGGACCCTAAAAGCTCTTAGAAGAAGCTTTTTTTTAAGCTGTTATCTGTTTTTCTTGAATTATGTGTTTTTTTAAAATTATGTGTTTTTTTTTAAATGAAGAGTTATGAAGATAGAAAGAGAAATAAATTTCTTGAAATATGTGCATTTAAACTACAACTTTTATGTAATTACCAAACAGCTTTTAGCTTTTTTAAATAAAAAAAAAATTTAACTTTAACTTATAAGTAACTTCTAACTTAAAAAAAAAATAAAAAAATCTAAAGGCTCTAACTTAGATCGATCTTGATAGACTAAATTATTTCTACCCACCAACTACGCTAAGGTAATTGATTAAGATTAACTACATGCTCACAGGCCACAGCTCTCCACGGATCCCATATCAAATTTTTTTTTTTCCTTTCTTTTTTCCCTAGCTATATTGGAGGTGCAAGCTCCTGGCTACATTAAGCAATAAATTTTTTTCTAATATAAAGCTTAAATTTGATTTATTTATATTATCAAATTTAAAGTCAAGTTAAATTATTTTTAATAAAAAACAAATTTAATCAAATATGTAATAAATTAAATTCGAATAACTTCTTAAATGCGAACTCGACACTCGTAGTATACATATCAATTTGTATGCTCGTGAAAAATAAGACCAACACAGCGTAAACAAGTGATGATGGGCAATCAACTTTATACTGCAGAGTGCGGAGTGCAGTGTGAATAATGATGACGCGTCCTGATTTTGTTCCGTGAATACTTCAGTTCAGTCATTGTTATCCCAAATTCTGAAAATTTAACAACCATTCTTACAGCACCATATGGTATTATTTTAGATGCAACGCCCAACGTTTAGTCATGAGAAAAGGGGGGAAAGTCAAGTCTACCAGCCACTTGAACTTCACCCACGCTGCAACAACGACGAAACGTTTGTATCATATTTAGTAAACTTAGATATTAGATAAACTTAATTTTACAGGAATTGATTTTAATTAAAAATAAATTATTTGACTGATTAATTTGTGTTTAAAATATTTATTTAAAATACTTTAAAGTATTGAATGTTATTTTGATAGTATTTAATAAAAATAATTTTATATATAAAACAACAATAAGATATGACTTTATCTTGAAGTTAGATTAAAAGTAAATTAATATTAAAAATTAATCTTCCTGCAAATACACACAAACTTAATTTTATTAATTATTACAAGAATAACTGTTATAATTTATTGGATCACACTTATTAATTAATTTTAATTCTAATAAATTATAATCGTTAGATCGATGAAAATCAACGATTAAGATTTGATAATAATAAATAGTAAGAAAAATAGTAATAATTATAACATCTCCTTAATAAAATATTACTTTCTCATTTAGAGGAGTTAAAATCAAATTTTACTTCAAATATAATTTTATCATTTGACCTAAAAGTTTTCAATCAAACCAAGTTTTGATTGGTTTAACGTCAAATCAAATAGATTGCGACAACTCTGAACTCCCCCTCATTTTCACCCGAATTATGACGAGTTATCGAGACGTGAATCGACTTGGGTAATAAAAACTCGAATTAGAATTAATAAATTAAAAAAAAAATATTTTTCTTATATCACATAAAATAAATCTTCTCTCTTGCTCTTATAATAAATGGTGAAACCCACTTAAGTTTTTAAAAATGAAAAGAAAAAAATACATAATACGAAAATCAAAATAAGAGCAGAAGATAAAATTTCACTTACCTACCTGACACGAGAAATAAAACCGAATTATACCGAAAGCAAAACGCGGCTGCTCTTGTGCCTGCATTATAATTTGTCAATTACATACATGCATGCTCCCAAAAACAAAGAAAAAGAAAAAGGGGTATCATCGCACATGAATTAATGTTTACAATGATGAGCAATATACAATTTATATTACTTGTTTTATCTGTACATTGTGTAATTATTTAAACTAAATATTTGTAATTATAATTTTTTTTTTTTGTAATTATAATTTTTTAATCGACAAATAAATATTTATTGACTATTTAAATTATTTTATTTTATTTAAAAAATATATAATTGAGATATTTTGAAGTTAATATTTAGTTAAAAGTTTTATACAAATTTATAATATCATAGAACATATTTACATTTAATAATTATATTATTTTTTTTTATTTTTTTTTATTTTCTTATAATATATTTAGATATATGCATAATTTAAATAAAAAATATCATTATATTTATTTTAACATGCCAATTAAATTTCTCAGGCATAGAAAATAATTTTATGATCCAATCTCAACTATAATTATTTTCCTTGAAAACATCGTATACTAAACAAAATCTTTACTTACTATATTATATTTTGTATATTTATTAAAAAATTGGGGAACCATGTGTTAATCTTATTAATATAAATAAATAAAAAAGACAGAAACAATTAAGTTTTTAACACAATTTTAGTTATTGATCGTACTTGCTTTTAATAACTCACATAATTAATAAATTAAAATTATTAGGTAAAAATAAGATCAACAATTAAAATTAGGTACAATTTTTTTATTTTTATACCAATATAAATTAATCTGCCCCAATAAAAATATATTTCCAATGAAATATATGTAAATTAAAATGATTACATTAATATTATTCAAGTATTTATTTTTTTCAAGAGAAAATCATATTACATGAGTGAGTCTTTGGAAAGCTAACAAGAATTAAACCCACACATATAGGAAAAAAGGAATGGGAAAGTTACAAAGTGTACATTATTGTAGGATTTAAAATATGTTTTCGTATATATTGAATGTCTCAGGACTCAACTAATTAAGAAAGTTGTTTTGCATAGACTTATTTAAATATATATATTTATTGAGAAATGTTATATTTACTATCTTTTTTCTTACTACTAAATTTTAACCGTTGGTTTCCATCAATCTAACGGTTATAATTTATTGAGAATTAATAATTAATTAATAAGTGTGATCCAATAAGTTATAACTGTTAGATTGACGGAAATCAACAGTTAAGATCTGATAGTAAGAATTAGTGAGAAAAAAATGTAGTAAGTATAACTTCCTCCATATTTATTATTACAAATTGTAAAAATAAAATTTAAAGAAAAATTTATAAATATATAACAAATTTAAAAAAAGAAGTACAGGATGGCTAAAGTTTTATATTATAAATTTAAATTACAAATTTAAAAGATCCGTTAAATGTTTAATTAATATTCCAGTGGCTTGTTGACAGAAGCAGCAACAGCAACAGCAACGGCAACGGCATGCTTGTTCTTAATTTCTATGCTTCTCTTGCTTACTTCATCCACAAATGCTTGGATATTCCGGTCAGAAGAACCACCTTCGGCCACCGCCGCTTCTGCTGCCGCCTTCAACCTGAGCATATTCTGTTTCATCTCCTCCGCTTTGGGGCCAGCGATTGCCTCCAACAAACAGCGCTTAACCTTATCCCTGGTGATCAATTCATTTGCAGCTTCACCCCTGCACATTCTAACACCCACTCCGAACACATCCACCAAGTACTTGGCGTTGGTGACTTGGTCTCCCCACTGTGGGAAGGCAACAAGCGGCATTCCAGAGGTGATTGCCTCCATAGAAGAGTTCCACCCACAGTGTGTCACAAAGCAAACCACAGAGGGGTGACCCAGAACCTGCTCCTGAGGACTCCATTTCACCACTTTTCCTTTGTTCCCAGCTTTCTCCATGAACCCATCAGGAAGCACGAGTGGGTCATGCCCAGAATATTTATTCGGCGGCTTCATGACCCACAGGAACGAAACTCCTGATTCAAGAAGGCCATGAGCGATCTCATCAACTTGGTCCTGTTTCAAGTACACCACGCTGCCAAATGATATATACACAACGGAAGAGGTTGGCTTTGAGTTAAGCCAATCGATGCAGTCATCAGCCATCAAGAAATCACCACGTAAAGTGTTTGTGTTCGGTGCCTTGAACAAGGGCCCCACCGTCTTAATAATAGGGCAAATCTTGGACATGTAGTCAACGTTGTCTTGCTCCAGCTCATGAAATGCGTCCATCAAAATACAAAAAGATTTATCCAAGTTGCTGAACTGTGCTATGATTGCCCTTCTCAAGAAGGGGCAGGGAGTGGTTGGATACAAGAAGCTCGGGATTTCATCGTATCTCAAAGGAGGCATACAAGGGAGATGAACATCGATTTCGGGGTCAGCTTGGGATGGGAAAGGGACTAATTTGTGGTAGTAATGATAGTATGCAGAGAGGCAAGCACAGGATTGAACCCAAAGCATGGCGAAAGGGAGGCCGAGGGCTTCTGCCACGTCGGAAACCCAAGGAATGAAAGGGTTGTTGATGAGACACGAGACGGGTCGGCCTTGTTGGGCATGCTTGTTGATCATGAGAGGGAGGACTTCCTTTCCAACTAACTCCAGTTGAGGCAGATATTCATCCAAGTCATTACGCCTCGGCTCATCCTCATCCCACCCATCTTCGAACGATTCGAACCTCATGAACCCGTCGCCGATCGGGGCTGGCTCGTCGGAGATGTGGCTTGCCTTTCTCATGTGTTTGGCCCAGCTTTCGGGTGTGCAAAAGGTGACAAGCAAACCTTTTGAGGCCAGGCGCTTCCCAAGCCTCAGAAGAGGGTTCACATGGCCTTGGCCGGGGAATGATACGAGGAACACATGAACCACATCGGAATCGCAGCTCATTTTGGTGAAAGTAATTAACAAGCTTAGATATATATGATGTATAAAATTGAATAGAATGCGGTTTATTTTATAGTGATGCGCAGAGTTCATTTTGAATGGCATGTATATATCGAAAGACTGTTAGGTTGTGATCGATCCCCCTACGCTACACTGGAAAGTCATGACTTGATTAGTCGTGTAATTTTATTTTTTAGGATGCAATCAATCAACACTGAGGTTGTCGGTCCGTTGTCCCAACACGGCGGATTGATTGCTTCAGGTACCAAACATCTAATTAGCTAAATCATTAATCCATTAATTTTATATATATATATATATATACATTACATGCTACAAGATACATGCATTAAAATGTTTCGAGCCTATTTTTTTTTTCCTTTTTTTTTCTCCTCACATAGCACCACACACGACCGCACACTTTTATATATATATATATATATATATATATATATATATATATATATATAATTTAAGGGTTTGGTGTTTGTCATTTTAAATGACATAAGTTATGTCATTTTAGTAGAGAGATAGACACAGAAAAATAGAAATCATGGGAGAGAGAAAGTGAGTGATTTTTTTAATTTAAAATTTAAATAAAAAAAATTTCTGTGTCTGTCTCTCTCTTAAAATGACATAACTTTATGTCATTTAAAATGACAAACACTTTTTCCATAATTTAAACACCTACAATATCCGAAACTTTAATTTAAACTCAAGTATCAATCATATTGTCCAAATACAATTTTGATTATTCGTTTTGCAAGGAGATTCAATAGGTACTATAGGAGCAAATGGCAAAGCGGGTTCAAAGGAATGGGGGTAGGTGTTGGGTGGGTCCACTTGTATAGTTTTAATAATAATAAATGAGGTGAAATCTACTAATAATTTCTTGAATTTTTGAAAATTTATTGTAAGCTCTAATATGTGATGAATTATGAAGAAATGAATTTAATAAAATTATTATAAAATTATGAAAATAGAAGTTGCAATATAAAATCTTAAATTTCATTAAATGAGGTAAATCTTTATCATGTCTTGGATTGCATTATTTTAAAATTATAAAAACAAAGGAAGGAAGATAAAAAGAAAATTAAAAGTTCTTACTAAACAGATTTTTAAGATTTGAATTTTGATTTAAAAAAAAAAATCAATTTGATAAAACCTGATAAAATAATTATTCCCTTTTAATGCATACATTTTTAAAAAAATTGATTACATTTTTTAAAAAGATTTTTTTTTTAAATCATGATGACCTTGAAAACATATTCAATGCAATAATTTGGTAATTTTATAGATAATTG
Source organism: Gastrolobium bilobum (assembly GCF_033153095.1). NCBI lineage: Eukaryota > Viridiplantae > Streptophyta > Magnoliopsida > Fabales > Fabaceae > Gastrolobium > Gastrolobium bilobum. Next base: position 372,544 of record NW_026896335.1, on the reverse strand, counting down.
GTTTGGAGGAAAAATCATATTGAATCTTTCTTTCGACAGTGCTCATTCAAGATACAAAAGCGAGCATTCAGGAGAAAAAAAATCTGCATTCAAGAGCTAGAATTTACACGTTTGAATGTATATTGTGAGTATTCCTTCTCAAACACAAATTTAAAATAATTTATCAATTAAGACTTGAACAGATTAATCAAGTCCACCTCCTTAGTTTGATTTGTACTTATTTACATATTGATGAGAAGCATGTAAAGTAACTCTCAAGTTGTTATTTTGTGTTTTTTATTTTACTTTTAATTATTGTTGGGGTTAATAATAGGGGAACGATTATATAGAGATAATTGAAGACCCGTACTTTGGGGTTTAGAATTGAATCGCGTTAAATACAATAGATATTATTAGAGTATACTATAGAGGAATAGTTATCTAATGATAATTGGGGTGGCGTGAATCTAGCTAGAATAGGGTTTGAATGAATTTTTATATAACAGTAAAATAAATTCTATTATTATACTTTGAATTGAACTTGATTCATTATAGTTGATTCGTCTTCCAATTAGATAAATATATCTAAATTAGGATAGAAATTTTTTCCCTTTTTTAAAGTGTTTTTCACGTAATTACTTGAAATATAAATTTTACAATATTCTTAATTACTCAAATATATTATACTTAAATTTATATTGATTTAATTAAAACAAATTATATAACTCAATTCCTGTCCTCGATTTTATTTGAGACCATAAATATTGACTTTATATATTAAGATTACATCACCAAAAGCTTTCAACAACACTTTAGCCTATCAATAATAATATTCAAAAATATTGCTAATTTTTTCACAACATTTTAAAAATATCACTAACTTATTTTTTTTGGTAATGTTTAACAAATATTTTATTTTATTTTTTCATTACATTTAAATTTTTATATTTTTTTATAATATTTAAAATATTATTTTTTTTGGTTTTTACTAATTCAGATTATTAACTCAAACTAAATGCAAGATAAAAACTCATTGATAGGGTGAAACTTGATCATACCTTTGTTTTTTTAACTCGTAGTTTTAGGTAAAGTGAACAAATCAAATAGAAGCATTTATTTGAGAAAAGGGTAGGCAATTTTCTCTATCATGCTCACAAACTGCATCCCGTGCAGCTTGTAATCAGTCAGTTCAATTTTTTATAAAATGTAGAAGATCTCGGTCCTTACTTAAAGTAAATCAATGTATCGCAAAGCTTGGACCATACATGGTACTATGAAGCTCAATCACTCATAACTTGTGGACACTAACTGGTGGCTCAAATTGTATACATTAATGGGCTGTTCCCATCACGTATTCACCGAAAGGTATAAAAGCCTATTTGTATGGGCTTTCAAAAAACAATTTTTTATATATTACTGTTTCAATTTTTTATAAATTAATTTTTTTTTTTTTTTTTTGCGTTTATGTAAATGGGACAGAATATACTTACCATCAAAAAAGTTTACCACTCTTACAACCAATTTAATCACCGTTGATTTCCGTCAATCTAACGATTATAATTTATTGAAAATTAATAATTAATTAATAAGTGTGACTCAATAAATGTTATTAATTTTCAATAAATTATAACTGTTAGATTGACGAAAATCAACGGTGATTAAATTGGTTGTAAGAGTGGTAAAATTTTTTGGTGGTTAGTATATCCTACCCCTATGTAAATATATAAAAAAATGATTTTTAAATGAAAAAATTGTTTTGTTATTAAATTAAAAATATTTTTTATATATAAAAATATTGAAAATGACATGATAATAATCGTGAGGGTGAGGTGGGAGTGGTCGGGGAGAGAGAGAGGGGGAAAATTGATTTTTTTTTTAAATTAACTCTTTTTAATTTTATTTTGTGAGAAAATTGCATATAAATATATGCATTAAATAAAAATCACTTTTTTATATAAGAGAAAAAGACTGCTTCTAGTTGGAAAAAAACCCATCTACGATTATTGTAGTGTAATAGGTGACTGTAATCCCTTGGAGTATTGATTCTCCACCCACCCAAGAACCATCACATTGGTTTCTCTTGGTAGCTAACGCAACAAAAGAAGCCATAAAATAGTTAATAATGAGATTTAACGGATAAATTTTAGATCCCTAGAAAATACATATTGGGAATCTTAGTTATTCACGTTTGATACAAAGATTTTAATTTTTTTTTTTAAGAAAATGAGATTTCTGAGAATTAACATTTTGAATAAGAATCTCATTAAAATAATATTACCGGGTGAGTGGTACTTTTAGATTTTCACTTGGTGAATTTTTTTACATAATTTATAGAATATAAATAACTCTGCTTTAATATTTTCATGACTAAAATACCCTATCTTGTAAAAGCTCTAGCTTAATTTACTTCACAAAAGCATGAGTTCCTCTTCTCTTTCAAGATGCCTTTTTACTAGGTTCCTCTTTGCTTCGTGCCGATTTGCTTCAGTTACCCCAACGTCGCATTTTATCTCTTTTGTGGATATCAATTTTTTTTTCAAAAATTAATCAAATATTAGCTTTGTAAAATCAGCTTACATTCCTATAAATCATTGACAATCAACAAAACATAGAATCAGAAAATTTGAGCTAACATTATTGGAAATATTTTGGCCTATCAAATAGTTTTTTTTAACATTCCTGAGAAATTCACTTTCCTAGCATATTTTTAGGAATCGTGATTTTCAAAAATAAAAAAATTTCTCCTTTATCAAATATAACATAAGTGATTTTCTTTTAAGGGCTCGTTTGGATGAGCTTTTTTTCCTTCAAAAGTTGCTTTTTTTCAAGAAAAAAGCACTTCTCGTTTTTAGTTCGTTTGGATGTCTGCTTTTAAAAAAGGAGAAGTCACAAAAAAAGCCAAAAACCTACTTTTTTCAGAAGTTAAAAATTTTAACTTTTAAGAAAAGTAGAAGTCGAAAGCCAAATATTTTTTTCAAAATCTAAATAATTTTTTCAAAATCTAAATATTTTTATAAAAATATAAATAATTTTAAATTTTGCAAAAAATACTTTTAAAATAAGAAAGTGATAAAAGTTATTTTTTCTAAAAGTTTAAACAAACGACCTCTAAGTAGAGGTTTCGAATTTAAGCTATGAGAATTGAGAAAATAATTTTAGAAGAACCATAATAACGAATATAAGAGTACTCGAATCGATTATTCGGATAACCATTCATAAAAAATAATCAACAAGTAGTAGGACAGGATTTATATCCAAAGTCCGTGTAAAAATAATCATCTCTTGTCATTGGCTGGAATTTAAATGGCTCAAATTAAACATTTTGAGTGAAAGACAATATAAAAATTATGGCAGGTGCTATGTGCAACGCCAGAAGTACCGGAAATATTATAAATAAAAATGCTCTACAGAAACAGGATCTCATTGAAAGCATACTACACATTAATTCCTCAGGTAGACCAAAGTCATAATCTTTCCTTTTCCTCCTGATGTAGATATATAGCAGCAGGTACCATACACAAAACAAAGAGACATGGCAAGCTTATTATAATTTTACCCCTAGTCAATATTCTGCCATGCTCCCAAAACATATGATATGATATGATGGTAGAGATGGTATTCCACATAAACCATTGTTGCCAGAGAGACCGAATGAAAACAAATCAAATTGAATATAGAAAAGGGATTATTTCTTGCTGAATTGTATAATTACTGTAAAATTTCTTTTGTATATAGTATAAAATTTCTTTTGTATCTACCCACAAACACTAATTCAAATACAAGGTGTTTGTTGCCGTTAATTGCTTGAAATTCAACATCAAATATATGAATCAACTCATGGGGAGATGTTTCAATTTAACCAATCATCTAGAATTTGAGTGCTTGGTATGTAACTGTATTAAAATTTAGTAGGAAGAAGAAAAATTTTGTCGCGCTTGTGATCTTACCTAACTCGAATTTTGATTAGTCAAGATACTAGATAGTTTATACAAAAACAAAAGGTCTTGAATTTGAGTATTGGAAATGAAAAAAAAATAATGTAAAGAGAGTCCCCCGATATTACAACCAAATGAAGTTTGATAACAATTAATATAAAGAACCAACTCGCTTCAAAAGTTTAAATTATTAGGTAAAATTTATTTATTCTTTTACATTATAAAGTTTTTTGAAATACCCACTATGCTAAAAGTATTATAGGATTGAAGCGTGAAAAATTTATAAATTTACCATACCAAAAGACATTTTTTAGGATTTGTAATATAAAATTAAAATTTTTATTAGAAGACATGTAAAAATCAATTCAACTCAAATTTATCGTTGTGATACAATCTAGTGAAAAAAAAAATTACTGAATTAGACAAAATCTTAGCCCGAATAATCGTGCAAAACTGACAAGTTTGCCATGGGTTATAATCAATTTAAGCCACTTTATAAGCTTATCTTCATGTCCTTGAGCAGATAATTTAGATTGATCTGCTTTGTGTCTCCCATTTAATTTCAAGATATGGCATTATCCATTAGCACTCACAAATGGTAGTAAAAGCTAGCTTCAGGCTCCCTGCGTCGAATTCGGTTAATCAAGCAACAGTTTGTTATAAATCCTGTATATTAAATAAGGGTTTGATGTTTTGAGAGATAAAATTATTTGCTACATATAAATAAATTTATGTAAAGTTCATGTGAAGTCATATAAAAAAAAAATATAAACTTCTTACACTTTTATGTAAATAAATTCATTTTTTATATTAACATAATTAGCGCATCTGTTTCATCCCCATTTTTTCTTTAGGCACTTTATCAAAAAAGAAAAAGAAAAGAAAGGTGTACGCCAACACAATAATTAATTTATTTAAACAGAAGCATAACTTTTACCAGCCATTACTTGCTAGATTACATTATTCAGAGGGCCAGGAGACGGCTAGGGATCCCAACACATAATTACCCTGGTACCCTGGACAATGACAAAGACATTCACTGGAAAAAAAAAAAAAATCATAATAACCAAGACAGGCAGACAACAAACCACTACAAAATATTTCAAATTATATATATAGAGAGAGAGATTAGAGAGAGGTAACTTAATTTTTCTTATTAAGCTTTAATGATGGAGAGTGCGGTATCCACGTGGTCCTAGATTATGCCCTTCTCCAGGGCTAGGACCAGAGTTGGTAATCTCTAGTCTTCGAGTAACATTCTTTTGTCCATGACCTTCCACAATTGAACTCCTCATTATCATGACACTATTCTCCAGCTCCTTATTAACGTCTAAAGAGTTCAGTGGCCGAGCCATCCCACATAGGAAGCTCAACCCAAAGAAAATAAGAAGAATAAGAAAGAATGCAAAGGATTGGAGTCTTCCAACCATGATTGGTAGCTGCAAGCAAATGAACCAGGTTATATTGAGGATTGGATGTATATATGATTTTGCTAATTAATAATGTAAGACTCTCCTTGAGAAGAGAACAGCATGGTGCACTTCAATTTATAGTGTTGTTCAGAGGGAATTTGCTTTGACCTATATGCGGTCAACTATTCACTGATAACACAATGTGACCAGTGCCCATAAACAACGAGTTGGCTACACTACCTATTTGCTAAAACGTTCATCAACGCAAGAAATTTAATTACGTTTGACTAGGTAATGGGAATTATTTGTCCTGTTTCTAGGAACAAGAATAGGGCTCATGAAACCCAGTCAAACGGGTTTCTGTTTCTTGCTGCTTTGATCAATCTCTTAGTGTTGCAGGAACTAATCCATAAATATATTAGCGTGCAAAAAGATAATCAAGGTCTGACAAACATGAGATTGCATTAGAGGTTCAGTTAAATTTACTATCATACATATATGTGTCGCCTGAGACGACAGAAAATGTCTTATTTGAGGTAAGGTTAATAAAAAAAAAAAAACATAATATATGGTTTCCTATATTCTACAAAGTGTCTATGAACCTGGACAAAATTAATTTAATAATGCGGTAGAGTGAATTTGGAAATTTGAAACAGTCAAACCATTGGGACGACAGTGACATTCATATCAGGAGTAGCCGGGCGTTTAAATTGTTCAAATGCATGTAACTTGAGTGTAGTGATGCACCGCACTTTTGTCAGCCCTCAATCAAGTGGCTAGTGCATTCTCAATTGTATAGACACTGTATACCTTTTTCAGTAATATGAACTCTCAAATTCTCCTTTTCATCGTATCGTAAGCCGCCAGTTGGTCTATGAACAAACTCCATGAATCACTTCTAATCTAGAGTAAGATATATGTTAAATGTATCTCTTCTAATTTTCAGACTATGGGTTAAAAGATTCTCTGAAGCCATTTATGTATAATTTTCAAGAAGCAGCATGGTAACTTCAATTAATTAATTAAATTTTTCAAAACAATGTCTGAGCTGAGGACAATTTCCTGCAAAAGATTATTGTTTTGAAGCCAAACTTTGCTCTCTATCTTATTTATCTTAATGACATTTCGTAAAATCCAAATATGATGATAGCAGAGTGTTGTTTAATTTGCTGGCGGCAGAGTAACATTGCCTTGACTTTTTGCTTTGATTCTACCTGAGCTGGGCCACCAGGGGTGTGTCAAAACACCACGAGATATGTAATCTATGTATCATGTATGGACTTGTACAAAAAATTTCGTTAGCTAGCGAGCTTTGCGTCACAATCTTAACCTAAAAGCTAGGCATTGGGCTAAGGATCCTTTCAATTTATATTTTCATCGCTTTATCCGTTCATTTTCAATATAAGACTTCTTTATTCACTCTTAAATTTTCAACACTCATATTAGGTTGAGCCAACTGTTGACTACGCATTCCGAACACAATTTGAAGCGTTGACTAATTCCAATAATGTATGGCCCTTTTATTCTTCTTCTTGGGCATTGCGTGACTATAACATGTATGCAAATAGATTTAACTTTCAGGTCGCGTTTGGTTTCGGAAAATTTTGTGGAATAGTAGGAAAATGTAATAGATAGAGAAATGATTGGAAAGATAGATAAAGTGAGATAGGTAGAAAAATGTAAAAAAAAAGTAGTTTGGTGGGGAAAAACTTTACTGGGAAAATTAGGTAACTTTATGAAATCAACGGTGCATTAAAAGCCAGATAATCGGTTTTCCAAAAAATCCCACCTTCAAATTGGGTTTCTAAACAGTGCGGATATCTATGTTTCTCATAAATCCAGACAAATTGGATAGATGGGTTTTTGGTGAAAATACGTTGAAACAAACATGGTGTTTCTAAAAGCCATACTTCAGAAACATAGATATCCGCTGAAAAACTCCCAACCAAACACCACCTCAAGGGAAAAAGATATGTCCTTTTTAAGGAAGAGTAAAAATTAATTTCATTGCTCTAGTGTGAAGATCTATTTTATTTTGTCTAGCATCTTTTATGGCATCTATCACATTTTGTTCTTTGATGTGCTTCTGGACCAACCCCATGCAACTTCACTACGTTTTTCAAAACCTTGCTCAAGTTGCTAACAGTTCCCCATTTGCATTTTTAGTAGGCAATCTTTGAGTAGCCCTAGCCTCCAATAGACTCCTCTGTCTTTGAAACTCAATTACATCCACTTAAATTACTTGGAATTACCTCTTCCTTTCAAACAACCAACCTTATATGATAAATTCGAGCCTTCCTTCTTCAGAGAAGGTTAACCAGCATACATAGTGTGATTCTCACGTAGTCGCATGTCTTCTGAATTTCCATATCAAACAAGTCAATATTATTTTTCTCTTTAATTAACTAAATATTTTTACTTTTCTTAATTTCTTTAATCAATGCTTTAATTTCTTCAATCAATATTAACCCTGCTGGGATATTTACAAATTACCGGTAAAACAATCTTCTATTAATTAGATCAATTTTCAAAAAAATTGAAAATTGAAAATTTCAAATGTCTGTATTTTTTTATATTTTAATTTAATTTTTATCATCAATAAAATAATTTTCCATTAATTGAATCAATCTTATCTTAAATATTTTGAGTTTATATTTTACCTATATTTAAAGTACCCTTCTTGCTCACCAAAAATAAAAGTACCCTTCTTGTTAGTTCTTATAATGTGTTTTAGATTTAATTGTAAAGTCATACAAACCTTTCGCACAGTTCCACGTCTAATTTGTCATTTGTAAATTTGGTATAAGTCACATACACTCCTAAATACGGTAAAAGTTTCTCAATTATTTGCCTTGTATCATTGAAGTTCTAATGGATAAAGCGTGTTAGTTTTGCATGAAGTTAAAGAGGAGCCTTTTTTTTTTTTTGATGAAAGAAAGAGGAGCCTTTTTAGTTTGCGCGCGCCCGAACGCAAGTTATGTGATTTTATTTTACATTTTATTTAACTTGTTTATATTTTTTGGCAATATCATTACAAATAGTTTCTTTTTAAGCAAACCTAAATATTTACGATTACTAGTATAATTAACTTGAAACACTTAAACGTCACTATTTTTTTTAATTAAAATTTTATTATTTCCTCAATAAAATAATCTAAATTTTTGTTAAAAATTTTAAAATTAAATAAAAATATAAACTATTTTTCTATTTCTATTTAAATTGATATTATATATATTTGGAAGAAATTTAACGTATGTTATACTAATATTCTTAGTATAAATAAAATTAAAATACATTATCAATAAATACAATAATTAAATTAAATAAATATTATTTAATAAAAAATTTATTAAAAAAATTAAATTAATATTTAAAGATAATAGAATTTATAAATAAGTAAAAACATTACATAGTGGGTAACTATGAAGCACCGGCACTTCAAAAATCCTGATGTGTCGTGTCCGACACTCACTGACATTTTCCGACACTCCAATACTTTTTGCAAAGCCTCAAAAAAGGTTCAAAGGTTACATTGCGTTGTATTTTGAGTTCCAACTATTAAATTCGTTAGATTACAATTACGATTTTATTGAGTTTAATATAAGCATTTGAGATATATTATGTTTCTTTACAAAATTGATGGGTATTATAAGTTCAAGTTTATTTTTTTATTAAATTATTGAATACTAAATATAATATACACTACATAAATTAAAAATATTATGTAATATCAAAACGTGTCATAACGTGTCAAAATTTAACATTTTTTAGAATTCACTTGTCGAAGTATCGTGTCATGTCGTATCCCGTGTCCCGTGTCGGTGTCGGTGCAACATAGGTGAGTGGGTAACCATCAATATATGAAATAAATATGTAATTTTTGAATTTATTAAAAATTAACACACTTTTGATTCTATTTGTTTAAATATTTATAAAAATAAATATGGAAAATAAAAATAAAATTTTACAAATTAGAAATATGAAAATTTAAAATATATTAATAAGATAAATTTTGTATAAGTTGCTTTCTTATATAAAGTTATGAATTTTTTGACGGACCTTGTGCTAATATTACTAGTATAAATAAAATTAAAATATATTATTGATAAATCATCAAAAAAATATAATGATAAAGACTATTATAACCTTAGAATTAATTATAATTACAAAAATGCTTTGATTTTCGTTTCAAAACGACGTAGTTTTGGACTCAATACAGATAAATTTTTTTCTAGAATCACTGTAGAAAAAAATAACCCCCATATTGTATGTATGCATTTTTAATAGTATTCTTAACTTAATTGTATATGCATAAAAACAACACGTTACCATGCAGCCCCCGCAAAGTCATCTTTTTAACCATGATCTTCAATAAGTTGTGTGACATTACATGCACCGATCGAGTAGGTAACGAGCACTGCAGAACTAAAGCCTAATATCACATGCATTACAATATCCATCTTTACTATAGTACTTCTTAAACTATCTTTCAAGTTAAAAGGACAATAGCGTCAGTAATTTAATACACAATAGGTAAAGAACGAGACACGAAACGTCGAAACCTCTAGTCCCCTTTAGAATACCAAATATAGAGTTATCAGTGCTTATTGGTAAAGTACTTGTGTCCTTCACCAGGACTAGGACCAGAATTCTTAATCCCTCCAAGATGTTGAAGCGTTTTGAATCTGTGACCATCAATTGGGCTTGGACCAGAGTCCTTCATGTGTCCAAGGTTTTGAAGCTTGTGGCCACAACAAGGGCTTGGACCTGAGTCCTTCATGCCTCCAAGGTTTTGAAGATTTTTAAGCCTGAGCCCAAAACCAGGGCTTGGGCCAGTGCTCTTCAATTTCCTGAAAACCCCATTTACCTCTTTGATTATACCATATTTGCCGGGTAAAGGACTCCTCAATTGCCGGGCTTCTGATACACAACACAAAGAGGCAGACAAGGAAGTAAGAAGAATAATAAGAGTGAGAAAGGGAATTGACTTCAGTCTTGTATCCATCGTAAGTGAAGGTCTAGGCTTATTAGGTTAGATGCCTCTCATAATCGCATCTTAGTTTTGTTTTGTATTGCTGAAGTGGCATCATGGATGTCTTATTTATAATGTCTGCGCCAGAAGGTTGTGAATTGATTATTGCAAGGAAAAGGAGCCTGATATGACTAAGGTACTTAACTGCTCAAAACCATGCTAGATAATACAATTAGTGTTTACTTCAATTCATCCCTTTGCAGAGATTGAAAAATGAATATTTGAAAGTGATAGGACTAATAAAGAAAAAAGTTTTTGACTGACCAAAAATAAATTTATAACTTCTTATGCAAACTTGCAAATGAGATTGAAATTCACCAAACAAAAAAAATTCTTTTATTTTTGGGGATTATTACTCTTACATTACATGAGAGATTTTTTTTTTTCTCATGCACTCACAAATCAAAAGTGGGATTTACTTTATATTTTTTTCTCTTCTCTAGATTGTGAGTGCATGAGAAATTTTTTCTCTCTCATGCAATATGAAAGCAATATTTCCCTTTATTTTTTCCCATAAAACTCAAATTTTTGTTTACATACATTAATGCTTTGTTTGGGAGTTTGGAAGAAAAGGAAAGAAAGTGAATTCAAGGAAGAGGAAGGAGAAGGAAGAGAAGGGAAATGAAAGGTATTCTCTTCCCTTGTGAGTTAAAAACTCCCAAATTGAGGGAATTTTAGTTTTAAGAATAAATTTTTTAAAATTTTTTTTTGTAAAAATCTCTAAATTCTTCCCCTAACTTTTTTTAACTCACAAACCAGGAAAGAGATTAATAAAACTATTATCTTCCTTTTCTTTTCCTCTTAAAACTAACTCTCAAACAAGCTATAAGGTAGTGTTTGGTTGAAGGTTTATTTTAGGATTGACGGAAAAGTGTAGGTGGATATTGAAAAATACCACGTTTGGTTCAGGTTTTTTCAAGAAATACCAGACAAATAGGATAGATGGAAAAATGACTTTTGTGTTGATTTTTGGATGAAATTCACTGTTACAGAATACCACTTGAGATGTTGTATTGTGAGATGACTGGGGAAGTGAAAAAACAGGTGCAAAGTTTCTCCCGAACATAGATTTTGCATATTTAAATAAATTTCCCTGGTAATATTTGGGTCAACCAAACAACTTTTTTTATATTTTCCTATCAAACTCACTTTCTAACCATTTTCCTATCAATTACATTTCCCTAGTAAAAAAAAATTTCTCCCGAACTAAACACTACCTAAAAGATTTCATTTGACCTTTGAAGAATCTAAGTATAGGAATTTTTTTCAAACCAAGTCATGAGATGGCTTTGAACCTAACCCCAAAAGGCTAATACTGGGTCCTAAGCGATTAAACCGGCCAACCAAATTTTGTTTGGACGTTAAGGTTAAAGGATAAGTATTAAAATGCTAGCTTTAATCCATTAGCTTTGGTATTTGGAAGATGTGATGAAATTGCAAATTTAGAATTTAAGAGTCCCCATTCCTTGAGGATGTTAACTTCCTATAAAATAAACTTTGTATGCGTATAACATGCAAATAAACCCCTATTGGAAGAAGTTACTGATTTAGAATGGTGGTTTTAAAGCGACCATTGTGGAAAGGCACGAAAGACAGCGACAACCACAAATGGTCCAATTTAATTACTTACTTCATGCAAGTAACCCAATGGACCACACGGCAAGAAGCCATCAGTCCAGGTGTTCTTATGCAAGTGATTCATGACACAATCGCTGACTTTAACGATGTTGGAAATCTCTCCATATTTGTCTTCCTTTTGTTATTATTTTGTGGCTTCTAGAGATACACTCATGCACATGCGATTTTTATTTTTTTTCCTGCAAAATTTTGTAATTTATTTCTGGTGAGTTGGATAATCTACTTTGGCATGGTTTATGATTTATTTTAGTTTAGCCTTATGATCAAATTAGCTACCTTAAAAACAGAATGGAGAACAAATTCGATGAGAAACTTCACATACTAGAAGTCAAATAATTTCCAAATTGGTGTTTAGCCAAGGCAAAAAGAAAACATTTATTTACCAATTGCCGAACACTTGAGTCCATAGGGATGAGTTTATCATCTATCATTTAATATGATCACAAAAAATTTCCTACACACACAACATTTTGTGAGGCCCGCAGCAAAAAATAAAAAACTTCGGCGCGCAAAACGAATTTCTATAACATAACACAAATAAGAGTTATGTTGTAGGAAAAGTGAATGTGTAATGTTATTGAGATTCGTTTTGCGTGCCATAGTTTTTCTTTTTCTTTTTTCTTCGAAGAGTGTGGGCCCCACAAAATATTGTGTGTGTAGGAAACTTTGTTATGTCATGTTAAATAACAAATGCAAATTTTTTCCTTCAAAGCAGATTTTTATGCTGCAGTACAGTCTCTTTCCATATAATTCTGTTCCATACTGTATCACTATTAACACAAGATATAACACAAGATATAGTTTTATCTTGTGTTAATAATCACCAACTACGAAGAATTCAACGATTGTCGGTATCGTGTGAGTGAAGGATTTGTAGAACAAAAGTTCAAGGTTGAAAATTGAAACTAAGATATACTTGGTTCTCATACTGAGCCAGCCATCCAAACAAGCGTCAAATAATGAAAAAGGAGAAGCCAAAAAGGGGAAATAAGAGAAATTGATTTATAGCTGTGAAGTTGTGAACCAAAGTTCTTTTTTCCTGCTCATATGGAAAGTGTTGCAATCGAATCTTTGGGAGATTCAGACGGTGGGGCATTTTCATAATGAAAAGGTGCTTATCAACCCAACAACTTCTAGTTGTTGATGTACAGTCCACGTGGTACTTGGCTTTCTATTTCTAACAGTCAAAATTTGGTATCACGGAGAAAAATAAACCCCAATCACCTAATACCAAAAAGAGTCAACAGTTTTAATTAAGACAAAATGGTAAGCGAATATTTCTTCCCAATTCACCATTATTCGAGGAGAAAATCTAGACTTTTGAGTTTTGAGAAAGCGTAAAGGAAAGAATTGACAATGGTCTTGGAGTTCTGCCAAGCCCACGTTTGCCCCTTTCACAACCAACGTGTTGATGCAATAGCGAGGTTAATAGTATTTACTAATTTCCTGTACCCACCCCCCCAAAAAAAAAAGTATTTACTAATTAGTAATGGGTCCATTACACCTTTAAAAAGTTAAGATAGAACAGAATTTTTTTCTAATTACTACTGTTCTAGACCGGCCACTATGTCCAAAACTCTGGACCGGACATTAGGTCCAATACTGGTGTTGATCTGCACTCTTAAAAGTATCACCTATCTCTCCTCGTCTTATATGATTCCCTACTCTCATACACATGAGCATCACACATAGGTGAAGCTCGCTCCATAACGGGGTTCGCACTGTAAAAATGGTTAGACTCAAGAATGACTCACACTTGGAAATCTTTTTTCCCGAATAAATATCTGTTTTCACTGTTGAAGAGCCACATCCTACGCATTACTCACTGTTGTTCTACTGAATATCAGCCGCAAAGCCACCCTGCCAGTTACCTCAAGTAATTTTTAGAATCTTTTATTTTTAGTATTTTTTTCTTTATAAGCGTAAGTTGAGTCAAACAATTTTTTTTTTTTTTTTGGTGAGGGAGTCAAACAATTTTTTATTAAAGCTCTTATATAAAAAGAGCTATTTTTAGTACCTATTGAAATCTTCTCTTTTTTGAGTTAGAAATTATTTTTAGTGCTTGTTTGGATTCTCTTATTATAACGAAGAAAATAGACAAAAACTAAAAAAAATTTAGAGGAATTTTTTTTAAGCTCTAATCATCAGTTTTTTTTGAAACGATGTTTGTGTTACTAAACTTTTTATGTAATCACTAAACAGTTCTTAACTTTTTTGAGCTCTTTTTTAGCTTTAATTTAAAAGTAGTTTAAAAAAAAAAAAAGTTAGATCAATTAAGCATATCTGTTAAAAGAAACATCCAACGAAAAATCGTCCAATCTTCTTTTCTAAAAATCAAGAACCTGTTCTATTTCTTGATCACCTTATCATTCTTTCTATCGTTACTAAAAAATTATAACTTTCTGCTAAACCATGTTTGGGAATTCGATGTTGAATTTGATCCTAAGGTTACCCCTCTTTGAAGGATCTTTGGAAATTGGCATACCTTCCCCGGAAATCACTTCTTCATAGTTTGGATCAATCACATTGTTTACGACAATTGTCAGACCCCTGCCATCTAGTGTTGTAAGTTGGATGGTGGAGCCTGTTAAGAGCTTCAGCTTCTGCAAGTGATACCTTGTGTGTCACAACCACATCATTACCATCTCTTGTAAATATACTGTGAGGCTTCGGATATCTGTTTGAATTTAGTCTCGGCGTCTTTGTTATTGTTAGGGTTCTTATCATTTTTTGTGGGAGAAATTAATTATCATTGCTCAAAAATCGATATAACCAACAAAGCATCTGTTGGAAAATGGGATTTTAGATGCTCCACCGAACGATAGAAAGAATGATAAGCTGATCAAGAAATAGAACAGTTCTTCATTTTTAGAAAAGAAGATTAGACGATTTTCGGTCATCACGTGAGATAGTTAACAGAGTTGGATGTTTCTTTTAACAGATATGCTTAATTGATCTAATGATATAGTTTGAGGGAGTTAATTATTTCAATTAAAAGTAGGGGGTTTTCTGAATAGGGGTATAAGGTGGTAAATTGTAATTTAGCCAAAAAAGAGAGAGAGGATCCAACAGGCTATTAGTGTACGTCTTATGCCTACACAATAGCTCTATTGTTGAAATTTAATCTATACTACTATCTTATCCTATGATGCACTGATACGGGACACGCGACACGACAAACACGCCGACATGACAAATACGCCGACATGTAAATTCTAAAAAATGTCATATTCCAATATGTTGGGACACGTTTTGATATTAAATAATATTTTTAATATATATAATATAATTTATATTTAATACATATAACAGCACATAATAAGTCATATAACCAATCAAATATTCAAATTTTATAACATAAATATAAACAAAAATAGTTTTTCATACTTTCTTAATTTTTCATGTAAATTTCATAACAAAAAAAATTGATTTATAAATTATTATTTTTATTTTTAGTTAATAAAATAAAATTAAGAAGTAAAAAAAAAAACGTGTCGGATGCATGTCGGAACGTTGACCGCGTGTCAAAAAAAGTTGACTGCGTGTCAGAAAAAAGTGTCAGAGCGTTAACCGTGTGTCCCAAAATATTGACCACATGTTGGACACGTGTCCGATACGCACATCTGTTAAAAGTGTCCAAAACACCCCCAGTTATTATTCAACCACCATCATAGTAGATCCCATTTGTGGTCATACATCTTATAAATCAAATTATTATTTTGATTTATTTCTTCATGTGAAGGTGAATAAAAATATCAGGGAATTTTGGAACAGAGTCATTGTACCAATTGCGAGATATAATTACGAGATGTTAATGCAGATGTAAGTTTCAATTCCTGGGTGCCGTAAAGATCAAGGAAGTTAGGAAAAAGTTATTAACAAATGTATTTTTGTTGCTGTAACGTGAAATAGAAGGAAAGTCACATTGGGTTGAAAACTCAAGAGATTAGCTCGCATTGAAAGTTGAGCAACAGAATCACCGCTGGCCAGTTCATTAGTTTTGCTCTGTAGATTGGTCAACCAAATTCCTAATTGATGTTGAGGTCCTCGGACAAGAGACAAGTATGCTCAAAACCCTCTCGCATGCAGGCCTCTCACTGGCCAAACTAAGCTAGAAATCAGGAAATTACACATGCACCAGTCACACTACGAAAGTACGAGAGTTTCTATATCTCATTTATCAAAGCATATCATTTTCATTCTTTGTCGTACCTTCCAACTTGTTCAAACCCCGAAAAACACTACTGTCATGCTTTTTCCCCTTTGTCCAATGTAATTCCTCCCTCCTGAAAGTGCAAACTTAATTGCCCTCTCCTTTTCTTCCCATACAGACTATAAAATGTATTCTCCAAAAGTTTCAAAGTTACCAACTAACAAGCTAGCTAGCATGCACCATTATTAGTTCTGATCCTCTGCTCTGTGGAATTACGGGATGAATAGAGAATTTAAGTCTTTCTGTTTGGGTGCTCTTCTTTTACTTTTATGCATTAATGTTCAGTTGCTTTCTGGGATTGAGGCTCGGCCACTCCAGATTATAAATCCAAATGACTCAGTTGCAAGGACGTCTCTGTGGTCAATGAATCATTCCGGGCCAAGTCCTGGTGGCAAAGGTCATAAATCCATTTCCACGACTGAGGATGCCCGAATTCTACTACAGCTCACGGACTCCGGTCCAAGCCCCGGCATAGGACATTAATTAATTAGCTCCGAATATCTGTTTATGCCTCTGGGGATGATATTAGATTTTGACATGTAATAATGTAACTGAGATACTTGTATTTTATGTTATTTTCTTTCTTTATCCAATTCTCATTTTCATGTCACCAACAAAATCTCGACAAAGCCAATTAATGCCCGATATTCTAATAATGTATGACGAGATTTTTTATTTTATTTTTTCCTCACTAAAATTTGACAGTGTCACGATAACGAATGTGATATCATACATTAGATTGAAAGTTTGTTCTGCGCTTTTACTAAAAAAGAGCCTCATACAGACACATAACTATAATTGCTGCTTGATGTGAATGGCGAGAGTACAAAAGTAGAAAGAAAGACTTTACAACACGGACGGACAAATTGTTTTTCTTGTGAAAAATCTTGCTTTGCAATTCATACCATTTGGATTGGGCCCATCTCAGGGTCATGTTTTGGGCCATGAAATTGAAAGCCCTTCTCATTCGACAACTTCACTTCACCTTGTTCTTGTTTGTTATCTTATCTCTCCTCATCGTTACATGGCGGCGGAACCCATCGTCCTCCGTCTCCGAGCGTTGAGTCGTCACTTCTCCGTGACAAGGCATGAAGCCAAATGTCTCACTCTGCCTCCCTTCACAGCCACAGCCACAGCCACTCTCAACGCCTCCGCCCTGGGGAAACAACTGTCCCCCACTCCCACCACCGCGCTCAAATGGGTTATTCGGTGCTGCCCCGACTTACCCAGAACCCTTGTGCACAAGCTTTTTCGTCTTAGACAGGTTCGAATAGTCTCTGCTGCCAATGGCATACAAGAACAAGACCATAGATACAAAAGGGTAACCAACTATTAAATCAAATCAAATCAAATCATCAATTTTACGTACCATTCCTTTTCTTTTGCTATGATAAGTACAAACTCAAGCTGTTCAGGTGGCAGCTAAGGATACCTTGAACTCAGGAGATCGGATCTTTCTTCCTCAGTCTGTCAAAGAAATCCCTAGACAGAAACCTGACTGTCATGTCACTGCCAAAGAAATCAACTTTATCCGTAGTCTTGTTATCTATAAGGTTTTCAATTTTAATTCTTTGTTTTTTCGCTATCTCAAGCCATCTTGCTTGAATTTTTAATACGATCTGCTTATCAAAACTAGGATCCTACCATTCTTGTCCTGAATAAACCTTCAGGAATGCCAGTTCAGGTAACTATCTGAGGCTCCCCATTGATTTTTTATTATTATTTGGCGGCGGGGTTGGGTTTATATTGATCTTCAGCGATTAATTCTGACATGTGGATTGTATCTTTCTTTAAATAGGGTGGCATTAATATCAAACGGAGTTTAGATGTAATAGCTGCCGCATGTTTAAATTATGAATACTCAGAACCCCCTCGTCTGGTAAGCTCATTTTTGAGTTTGTGATTCAATTATCTTCTCAATGTCTTTTTTATGGTTCAGTTTGTTAAGTTATGTCTTCTCTCGTACGAAGCTATGTACTGATGCAATTAACTTTTTTTCCTTCCTGAAGCTGTTACTAGTGATAAGCTTCCTTCAGTTGCTCTGATTCAATAAAAAATGATGATGATAAAATGAAACTAAAGTCGAATAGAGTATTTGGTGAAGGAGAACTGCATTTCATCACAGGAAAATCACATTTACTCAAATTATTGTACTTTTTCGTTAATGATTTGAACATCACAATCCACCACTAGCTGTTTGTGTCCAGAGAGGAAGGGGAGCTCATCATATCGTGTACTCAACTTGCTCAAGTTTTGCATTGGCTGTGTAATAATGACAATAATATAAGAACCCACGATGAAACTTTTTTCCTCTATGAAGCAATATATTGTTTCATGCGTCAGGGTTTAATTACAAAGGTTTCACTTTTACGACTTTTTAGAGGTATCACTTCTAAAGGAGTTCCTTGCAATTTGAAACAATGCATTAAATGAAAAGGGAAGAATGAGTTCTTTTTTCTTTTCTTTTCTCATGTGTTCTCCATTTTCATTAGACAACACTTTTATTGTTACTCAAGACAGTTGCCATGATTTTGGAAAGTGGTATCGTTGTAAAAAAGAATGGTAGAAGTTAATTATTTATTATTTTTGTCATAGGTCGTTGCATCTGTTATCATCATTACAAAGCTTGAACATCCACGAAATTTGTGGGATTGTTTGCCTTGTGTTTTAGTTCTGTGCCAATATTATTGATGGTTGCTTGGATATATGAAGTATGAACTAGATATTAGATTGATACTTGAACAAGATTGTATATATTAAGGTACATAGACTAGACAGAGACTGCTCTGGCATTCTGGTGATGGGAAGGACACAGACAAGTGCTGCAGTTTTGCATTCCATCTTCCGGGAGAAAACTTCCAGGGCGTCAGATGATGTGAGTGATAATTGTACTTTTTCATCAAATGCTTCATGCTGGCTGACCTGGATGATATAACCTCCAGAGCATTGGTCTATTATGGTCACAATCTCAAGTTGCTATATCTGTTTCATTTTTTTCTGACCTTGTTCCATTTGATCCTTAAATAGATTGACACAGAAAAGAGAATCCTACAAAGAAGGTACTGGGCACTTGTCATTGGATGTCCTAGACGTTCAAAGGGGTTGGTTACTGCTTCATTGGGTAAGGTTGTATCCATATTGGCACTTCATATGTACAGTAGAAAGCTCGTTATGTATTGTAAAAGATTGTTGTAATCCTTTTTTTGGTTTCAGGTGGTTGTTGACAATGGGAAATCTGATCGAATAACTATCGTTGACAATTCTAAATTTTTGTCATCACAACATGCAATTACAGAGTACCGAGTGATTGGATCATCATCACATGGTTTGTAATGAAGCTTACTTTGAATTCTAAGATTAAAGTTACCTTTAGAAGTTGGCATGAAGGATCACAACAGTAAGTGGGTGGTTAAATTGTATTATATCACAAGACAACCCTGGTATCAGCAAATATCCTTTGAGAGTGTTAAAAATGAATTTCATCTAGTGTTTTTCCTTTTTGCATTGGCGTGTGACATTTTGAACTCATCAGGACCTTAGTTTCAACCACTCACAGTCACCCTTATTGTTAATGAGACGGTGTCATTAAATGTCATTTGTGATATATAAGAAGCAATAATTAACATGATTCCGTATTTAAAATTTCAAAAATGCATGTTTCCAGAATAGGTTAGTTTACAAAGTGTTTTATTAAATAATTTAGTTCAACATTTTCACATGATACTGGAAAAGCAGAGAGACAGAGAAGATCTGAGCAACATATCAAGCAGGACTTTGATTTAATTTCGTAATTGGGAAATATAATTTTACAGTCTGCCAAAAAGCATAAGTAATTGTATCGGCTGAACGAGGCCTTTAGATGGGTTTTTTTAACAACAGGCCTTCTTTGCCAATTCTTGAGCCTAAAATATATAGAAAATTTGTGATGCGTCTTTTTATCTCTTTTTCCTTTGTTATCATGAGTTTTCCTGCAGAAATTATCTCCTCTGGTTGTCTGGGCAACACCTACTTACGCCACCGTGATTAATGCAGGTTACACTTGGTTGGAGCTGTCCCCTTTAACTGGTAGAAAACACCAGGTAATGAAAGCAAGGGAAGAATCATAACCAGCTGATCTTGGTGTCAAAAGACTCACAACTTAAAATATTTAATCAATCCATATGATTTACCATGATTTCTATTCTGATTGTGTGCTGGTGCCACAGCTTCGAGTCCACTGTGCTGAGGTGTTAGGTACACCAATAGTTGGGGACTACAAGTATGGATGGCAAGCTCACAGGAAGTTGGGACATTTTGATTTGTCTAATCTGGAGGACTCAAGCGAAGAGCTTCTCAAGGAAGAAAAACTACCATTTGACCTTAATTTGAACAAGGGGAGCATATCTGAGAAGTGTCCTCGTTTACATCTTCATTGCAAGCAAATAGTCTTGCCCAATGTATCTCAAGCGTTGCAAAATGTGCAATCAGCTTCCAATTATGATTTTTCACAAATGGAAGGACTTGAGTTGGTCGCGGCCTTGCCTCCATACATGCAAAGAAGTTGGGATGTCACGAATTCTTGAGTTATGGTTAAAATGTTACTGTGTTTCTAATTCACTTGATTCCATCAAGGTAATTTCTACCGTTTGAGATGTTCTACTTTCCATTGGATTAACACAAGTCACCAGCTACACATAAGTTGAGATCTTGTGCTCTCGCGGTAGTATTTCGTGCCAGACTGCAAGAACTCAATTGACAATTTTCCTCACGCATTAAGCATTGACTGGAAACAATTTTGGGTGCTCACTCAATGCGAAACGCGACCATTGATTGGAATTAAGATCAGTAGATTCACAGGGATTTATAACCGGTGAAATTGTCTACAAATGACAATCATCAGCGCCAATTCCTGAATAAAATTGAAATGATAGTTACAATTGGTTGCTATAGTCCACGTTATTATAGTTGATAATACCCATTTAAGTTTGTTGTATGCATGTCCACATTAAATCCAATTATGTTGAGTAGCTTATTCAAATTTAAAAAGTTTCCTTGATAACCAAATTTTAGTTTCTGCCAAGTGTCCGTCTGATTTAGATGATTTTATCCTTAATAAACCACAAGACATCTTGTATCTATCTTATTCCCAATTTCATTTTATTTTTTCGGTAGACCTCAAACTTGACTATGGAGTATTAATGACTTGAAATACGAAGATCATTCGGTGACACTTTACGTGTTATTATCATGAGTTGAGGGGGCGTGCGTGCATTTGATATTTGCTTATGAATCCAAATACGATCAGTTAATTAACTTCTAGCACCGGCAACCGAAACTTATGAAGCGATATAAATTGCAATGGTTTACCATTGTCGTCATCCCTGAATTGCAATTATGCCATTGCCAGGAGCCAGAGCCCAGAGGTTACCTAACACGCGGAGTAAAAAAAAATTGACGAAATTGTCAAAGCTAATTAAATTAGCTACCGCTACATTTTATTCAAATATCAGTAATCCTTTTATAATAGTATAGATATAAATTCATAATTAACAACATTGTTAGTATACAGAATAGAGAATAAAGCTATGCAAATACCGTAGAAATCCCTTTAATATTCTTTTTATTTGTTTTTAATAATTTCTGGTAACTTATCATATCCATTACCTATCATATAGGACAGATCAAAATCAGGGTGATACGATTAAAGGGGGTTCAAATGTTTGGGGTTGGAATAGGACAGTAAATACTGCTGCATAATTTACATTTTATAAACAATTTTAAATATATTTTTTACATTTTTACTATAAACTCCTTTTACGAGAAAAAAGAAGTGACAAAAAAAAAACCAGGTAAGGGTCCTAGCCTCCTCGGTACTCAAGTAATTTTATTTTGTGTTTTAATTTTTAAAGATAAAAACCATGCTTTAGATCTTTTACCCGGTTGAATGGTTGGTTTCCCGTTTCACACTCCCCTAAATACACAAAAAGTGAAGGTGAGTTCCACATTTATTTTTTTTCTCTCTTCTTACATGTGAATCTCACTTGTAATTTTATTTCTACAATATAAGATAATCATTTTCCTACGACATAAGATAAATATAACCTATAGAAATAATAGATAAAGAAGTCATGTGAAATGTTGTATTTCTAGAACTAAAAATGTATCACTTGATTTAGGATACTCAAAGTAGAGGTCTCGTTGCATGAAAATTGAATTTTTATATTGTGACTCAACTAGTGATGGATTCTACATTTCTTAAAAAGAAAAAAAGATGTACGCAAATCAAAGTATTACAATATGAGAATTGAATTCTAATGCGACATGAGAAAATATTTTCTCCTCAAAGTAACAATGATAAAAACCAAGACTCAATGTGAGTCTGCCAAGTGTTTGGCGAAGATAAAAAGGGGTGTGTGTTTCGGCTATAGTGACTTTAGGATTTGGCAGGGTAAGAGTTGAAAACAAGTGAGATCAAATGTCTCTTCTTAATTTAAATTAATATCTTATTATAATATATTTATATTTATATCAATGCAATATATTAATATACGTATTACAAAAATATAGATTGAATTTAAATTTACAAAACTAACTTTATTACAAAAAGTTTTTCCTAAGAAAAATATGTTTAAATTTTTTTTTAAAAATTTATAAAATTTAATTTTTGTTTTTTTATAAGATAAAACATATATTTTTTTTAAAAAAAAAAGTTTGTGATTTCTCCGTTAACTTGAGATGAAGTTATCATCCTAAAACTACTTATTTTTTCTATAAATTAAAGATAACTTTATATTTTTAATTTGTAGAAAAAACATTAAACACTTATCTTTTAAAATCTGAAAAAATTGGGTCAGAGGCGCCACCAATTGGAGCGAGAGATCTTCACATTGCATTTTATTTAAAATAAAGAATAAAAATCAGAAACACGCCCAACACAACAGTACAACAACAGAAAAGTGAAGGTGAAGGAGTGAGAGGTAGAGATGATGGAATGCTCAATGGGCGTTGATGCGAAATTTGCATCGTTGTTTGAGAATTTGAAGGTAGAGGATCCATGGGTTCCCCCAAACACATGGGAATCGATACCTTGTGAAAGTGGAGTACACCCTTCGTTTCCCTCGTGTTCAAAATCTAATCAACCCCTCTCCGTTCTCTCTGTAAGTTCCACTCCAATCCAAACCTTGTATTCTGATTTCTGATAATATTTGCAATGTTAACTTTTTCAACACGTGATGGACTTCCCTTTCTAACTTCAGTAGTGCAATGCATTTTACCAACTTCATAAACCTAAACATTTTCAAATTAGTTGCTTTACTACTTTGGCAAGCTCTGCTTTTTTGTATGACTACGTAACTAGGAATTATGATTCGTGTTACTTTGAACAGACGTGTTTGATTACTGGCTCTGTGTTTATTTTGATAATTCGAAATTTTGGCCTCAGGAATCAAGTTTGGTGAGGTTAGTCATGAATGCTATGCAAGGTGTAAAATCATCCCTTATTAGTATTCAGAAGCTGTCTTCCATCTTTTGTTATGATCCAGCTGACAGGACCTCTCACCAGATTCCAAATCTGTGGAATCGAGCTTCGAGCACTCATTCTTTGGGAAATATACTCAAATCTATGGGTTGCACCGGGTCTCTAGTTTTCCTTCTCCGTGAATTTGTAGATTATTTCACAAATATGAATGTGGACAACAGTTTTGCAAAGAGTCATGGTAATTCTGACGCTGACAAAAGTCAAATTCATCAAGAGGATAGAGTGAGGGAGGAAGAGTCCCCTCGCTATAGTCTTGTTAATCAAGCCTTTGCTGTTGCGGTGGGAAAGATCTTGGAAGGGTACATGTGTGGATTGGACACAATTCATGCATCTGTAGTTTTAAGGCGTTCATCAAAAGATGCTAATTTGCCCGTGTCCGGATGTTTGAATAATGTAGTGCATTCTGAAATTACACTGCTTGAGTTTTACCTGCATACAAAAGAACTAAGGACTCAGATTGAAGCCCTTGCAAGCATATGTAACCTACAAAAGTGGGCTCTTTACTTTTCAGATACTTTTTTTGAGGATCTGATTACTGAAGCTACTAATGAATTTTGTAACTTCTGCAGAGGGGGGGAATTATTAACTTTTTTGTATGCACAATTACAGGTCAGCTTATTTGAATCTGAACCTATCTCTTTTGTTCTCTATCTTTTTATTCTTTGAATGCCTTTCTAAATAACTTATAATAGTTACAAGTTATAAAATTGTTAGTTATCTTACTTGTCTTACTGACTGGCAGGCATTAGAAGCCTTGTCAAGCTAGCATATATCTGTGGGTGGACATATGAATAGAAAAACCTCATAAAAAGCTTTTTTTCCTGACGATCACAGAAATAACCAAATAAATTCCTCTTTTCTGGGCTTATCCTCAATGCTGACTATTACCGTATGTTATTACAACAACTACAACCTTTTACCACTAGGTGGGGTACATGAGTCAAATGATACCATCATGTTCTGTCAAAAACCAAGTTTTCTAATAGACCATTTATATCAACGTCCTTTTTAATAACTTCTTTTGGGGCCTGTTTGGAGCACCTGACAAAGAAGATAGGATAGGATAACTTATCATATCCTACTTTTATCTCTTGTTTGGTGGGTCAATAGGATATGATTAGCTTATCCTATTGTCTCATTTTATCCTATCCAATACATGATTTCTTATCCTATGGGGGGAGCTGTATTAGGATTCTAACAGGATAAGATACCAATATTGAATACCCAATATATCTTCATGCTACCCAATATATTCCCACGCTACCCAATATATTTGTATTTATTGCATTATATTTTGTTTTTTCTTTCTCCTTTCTCCTTCTACATAATCTTATCAGATTGCTAATCAGGTACTCATCATACACAGGACATGATATAAGCTTATCAGCCCCATATCATATCCTACCCTTATCCTATCCTGTCCACCAAACGAGCCCTTAGGGTTTTCCTTGGTCGTCCTCTACCTCAGTTTATCAGGCAATCTTCAATATGATCAAATCTTCTTATTGGGGCCTCTATTTGTCTTCTTCTCACATGAACAAACCATTTCATGCTAGATTCCATAATCTTTTCCTCAATATGTTTATGTAATTATATGTCTCTCTCTCTGTATATAGTATCTTCTTCTTTGGCATATCCACTATCAGAAATAATCAAGACTGGCTCTTTTATACCTCTTTTAGATACCAAACTATCATACTCATCTTTTTCATGATTTCTTTTTAACTTTCTTAATTATCATTCTTCAACATTTCGGTTTAGTGGATCACTTAATTTTATTAATTTATATTATTATTATTATTATTGAAGAGGACGAGCCTAGAGTAGTGGTAAAGTTGCTTTTTTGTGACCGAATCTAGGAACAGTCCCTTTGAAAAAATACAAGTATAAAACTGATTTCCTTACCGCCACCCTCACAAGTCAGGGTTTCATGTGGAGCTCTATTATTTTCTTAATAATTTTATTATTAATTTTGTTATATTAATAGAAAGACTCAAATGTGGCACGTAAGGGGAGTGGCCCATAGATCAGCACTTATTCTTCTTCTTTTCTCTTATTCACACTCAATCCTAAACTTATATTACCGTCTCAATTTAAGATGTCATTCAAATTGTAGGATTGTGCATAACTCAATAACTCTGGAGTTTTTCCCATTGTTGTCATAGAAATAGCAAATTTTCTACATATGAAGTTGGAAGTGACTCATGATTTAGAATTACCTCACTAAAATGGAATCTGATGAGAAATATGGTTACAAACTGATTTTAAATTTTAATTGGTAATAATTTTTTATTTTATTCAAGCAGCAAGGTTCAAAAGGTGTTAGTTTAAAGAACAATAGATATCACTAGTTGGGTAAATTTGATATTGGGGTGTAATGTAACATGAACCATGCTAGATCATAATTGTTAAGAGTTGTTATGTAATATAACAAATTGACCCGAGATGAAAGTTAATGTCAAGAACCAATTCAACCCAAAAGCTTAAGCTTTTGGGTGAGGCTACATCAATGGTTTTATATATCTCAACACGCTCCCTCACACGAGAGTCCTTTGGGCTTGAAGAGTGGACAATACACAGGCCCACCTACCTGTGCGAAGAAAAAAATTCCACTAGAAAGAAAGTGAGGGGTGGTGAGGATCAAACCCGGTGCACCGAGGCTCTGATACTGTAAAGAACCAATTCAACCCAAAAGCTTAAGCTGATGGGTGAGGGCTTTTTAATGGTTTTATATATCTCAACACGCCCCCTCATAAGAGAGCCCGTTGGGCTTGAAGTTTGGACAATGCACAGGCCCACCTACCTGTGCTCAGAAAGAAATTCCACTAGAAAGAAAGTGGGGGGCGATGAGGATCGAACCCGGGACACGAAGTTCTGATACCATGTAAAGAACCAATTCAGCCCAAAAGCTTAAGCTGATGGGTGAGGGCTTTTTAATGGTTTTATATATCACAACAAATACCATGTAAAGAACCAATTCAACCCAAATGCTTAAGCTTTTGGGTGAGGCTACATCAATGGTTTTATATATCTCAACAGTTAAACCAAACTAGTTGGATCATTTGTTCTTAAGCATCTTCCCTTTTATCTTTGGTGTTGTCTGCACCATTATATTTTTGGAGTTCGGCTTCTGGTCTTTTTTTTACTATCAGTAATTGATTACAAATGGCTTATCTCGGGTGGCAATAAATTGTTGCCTGGAAGAGTTGTAGCATCAAGTGAGATTGTAACAGATATTATTTTGAAATGGAGAGGAGATAGGCTTGTGGATCTTATAATCAATGTTATTAAATTCGGACCGGTCATCGACTCGATCAAGCAACTGGGTTAATGAGTTACTAACCGGTGGGTCGCTAGTTGAACTGGATATATATAAAAGTTTATAATAATTATAAAAATAGCCATATTACAACTAAGAATATGTTGTAGCTTAATGGTTGGTGATGGAACTATACAAGTGAAGGGGTCAGGTTTGACACCTAGCGCCTGCAATCCTATAATATTTTGCACCATTTATTCAAAAACCGCTTTAACTCAAAACCCGGTTCCGGTTTGACACCAGCTTGATTTCGGTTCGCAAGCAGATCTGATCCATTAGTGAGACTAATCTCGCCAATGTTCCGGTTTCCTATTCAACCGGTCAGACCGGCCGGTCCGGTCCGGTCCTGTTTTAACGACACTGCTTACAATTGTCACTCATATTTTCTTTCGGAATGCTTCCTTTTCAAATTAAGAAAACTTTTTTTTTTTTTTTGGGGGGGGGGGGGGGGGGGGGGGGGTGTCTTCCCTCCGGGATATTTTACATACTTGTTGCAACACAACAATTGCATTATATCCATTCTTTTGTAAACACAAGATATTGTCTCTTTACAATTTACATGCTTTTTCCTTTTTGAAATTTCTTCTAATCTATAAACTTTGTCAAATTTAGGTTGCTGATCCTGCTCAGTGTACTCTGCTCAAGTTTCTCTTTCTTCAATCATTTGAACCATATTGCGGGTTCATTAGATCGTGGATTTTCAAAGCAGAAATCCATGACCCATATATGGAGTTTATTGTAGAAAATCTGGAGTGTTTACCTCCAAAGTCACATGGTAAAGCTGGCAATTCTGTTGATTTCCCATTGGCAAGGATCAGGGTAATTCTTTCCTTTGTTGACCTGCAGGCAGTTTTCATGTGTATCCTACCTTTGTATTTTCTTGTTATATTGATTCTCATGATGGAGACTTCCTAACAGCAGGTGCGAGATGGAGTACCAGTTCCTGAATTTCTCAAACACTTCTTGGTTCCACTTGTTAGAGCTGGTCAGCAGCTTCAAGTACTGCTGAAATTGCTTGAACTGTGCATTCATGTTGATGTTGGAGAACATAATTCTAATGACTTTCTACCTTGCTGGAGTGGTTTTTCAAGCAATAGTCCTTATTCTTCTCCATTGACTTTCAGCAAAGATATTATAGAAGCTATGGTGCTTGCAAGAGAAATTTACTATACAAGGATGAATGAAAAAATTGAAAGCCTTTTGAGCAGCTTAGAAGTTAGATATCAGCAGGTAATCATACCCCATAGTTTTGGTTCCTTGTACACGTGCACTTTTTACTTCTATCTACTTTTGGTTATTTTGTAATAACAAAATACTTTATTTTTTGGTGAGAGAAAAGAAAGCGGTTACTAGGCCAGCAATTTAAGATATTCTCTTACAATCACCAATGAAAAACCAAGAATGCAAGAAGAAATACAGAATAGGCCTCCAGTTTCTTCAAAGGAAACCCTCTTCAAATTTTGGTTGAACGCTATTGTGAATACATTATCTGAAAATTGAGGTGCCAAAAGATGCCATTGCATAGGCCATTATCTATTTATTTATTTATTATTATATTACTATTTTTTTTTTTATATTTTTTGTGGGGGGGAGGGGAGGGTGTTCAGTTGTTAATGATTTCTGGATTCATGCTTTGGTTTTGTAGTAACAAGCTAAAAGCATTTTTTATTTTGGGTGCAACAATTTTATTTGGAGTAAACTTGTCTCATCATAATCTCATTCCCATCAATGATCTTCTTTTATCTTTGTTTTGAATAAGTTTTTGGAAGGGCCGCTAACGGAAAAAAGGGGCATAGGAAGTATTATAGGGTCCGCTAGGGACAAAGAAGAGATAGAGACCAGAAAGAAGACTACTTTTCCCATTGTGAGCAGGTGCTTATTTCTTTCTTTTCTTTTTTCATTCTTATGCATGAAGTTTTTCCTTTTGCAGGTAGCTATGCATGCCTCAGTTCCTTCTTTTGATAATGGAGGGACTTTAGACAAACTTGGTCAGCTTATATCGGAAGACGTATCCATTGTTCATCCAACGGCAGATAATAGAAGTTCGAATATGTAATTTCTTACTCTTCCCCCCTTGCGGAAACATGTGACCATGAAGATGCATGCACTGAGTAACATGTTCCCTCTCATTTGCTGCTGGGCATCTTAGTTTTTTTGTCCTCGTAACTTTATTTCCCTTTGTTATTGCTTCATTGATGTTTTATAGAAATTCTCAGGGGTATTGATAATTTGGGCTCGGATGTCTCAAGTGCGGTAGATGAGTTCTCCTTGCTGGAAGATATGTATGATTCATCTGAAACTTTGTCCTTAAACAGCTCTGACGAACAACTGGAGTCTGATCAGCTTAGTGGCTGGCCTTGTCCAATAGTTGGGCAACAAAATCATTTATC
Organism: Gastrolobium bilobum; assembly: GCF_033153095.1. NCBI lineage: Eukaryota > Viridiplantae > Streptophyta > Magnoliopsida > Fabales > Fabaceae > Gastrolobium > Gastrolobium bilobum. The sequence continues at coordinate 343,110 of NW_026896335.1, read as the reverse complement.
TGCTTTAAGCTTCTTGAAGAGTACTACTTTAAATAGTTCAATACAAAGTTCCTGTCATAATGAAAAGCCAGGTGGTGATTCACATGGAATCTGTGATAAAATGGATGCAATCAGTCATTTGGTGAAGTTCTCCCATGAGGGAATGATATCAAGTCACATGTCTAATCCTCTAAATTCAGGGAATTCAAGCTGCTCGTGTATATTCAGTATTCAAAATAGAGAGAGTTTGGTTGACAGTTATTCAGCAATTAGCCAGTTATTGAAAAAATCATTTGATGGTGATGGAACTATTAAGCAAAATGCAACTGAAAAGCACCTGGGATCCCTGAGAAATTCCATGTTATGCCATGATGTTATTGCTGTTAGTGATATTTTAAGTGGGGAAGCCACGAATGAGGATCAACCTGGTAGTAATGCTCTTGTTTCAAATTTTTATGCTTCTCAACCACAAAAAATTGGCCATCGGTGTAATTTTCCCAGCATCAATCCCCTTAGTATGAACCCAATGTTGACAAGAAATGCGTTGCTTCACGTGATGGGTAGGAATGGGGAAAAATGTAAAGCAGATCATGAACAAACTTTGCCTTACTTCAACTTTTCTTCTGTAGAGGACCCTTGTAAGGTTTATATTGACAAGTTATCCACCAACTTCAGATGTAGACCCACATCTTCATTTCCACTGGATTGTAGTGTGTCTACTTATGGTAATAAGAATGATGAATATGGAGAAATAGGCCATGCTAGAGATGATCGATTGGTTGATGTTCCCCAATATTGTTTTGATGCTTCTCTGGACTTGATGGACCGTAAACAAGATATTTTAACAGTTGTATCTGGTGGGAGCAGCTGGGAAAGATTGCTGGGTAGTTTTAGGAAAACTGTCAATTGTGATGCTACTCAAAAGCAGAGTTTGTTGTCAACATTTGAGATACCACTTGAAATTATAATTGACAAGTGCTTACTGCAGGAAATCATGCTTCAGTATCCTTATCTTTATGTTTATTCTGTTAAACTGATTGGTTAGGTTATGCATGGTGTTTTGTATTTCATTCCTCTATTGCTTCTGTTTGTTTGTGATACTTAGATTAAACTAGTACAAATTTATCATGAATATCCTATTCATTTTAATGAATTCTTAATCTGGTCCTTCTAATCTTGTACATATATCTGACTATTTGTCAGTTTTATCATTTTCTGTAAATGGGTAAACGCAGCCTAGGTCAGCATCTTTACTGATGAAGTTGAAATGTGCCAAACTACTGGAAGGCAAATGAGTTATAAGGGATTTTGACTGTTTGGTGATGGAACCTGTTGGAATGGGTTGCAGAATTATATGATCAAGAAGCTAAAAACTATGAAGGACATGTAAATGTTACTAATTCATTTGAACATTTTAAAGTATGAGAATGCTTGATAATGGTACTTCAATATTTCTTAAACAATAACAACCAGACCTTATCCCATTAGGTGGGACAAGCTACATGGATCAGTTGATGCCATTTAGTATTTCTGCTCCATAGTAATTAATGTGCTTAAAGTATTATTGTGCCTACCAACAAGTTATGCATTAAACCTGTAGAAAAAGCGATATGCTGAGGTGGATAATGCAAATTTAATGGCCATGTTAAGAGCTTTATGTGTGAAAGTTGATAGTTGAAACGATGTGGAATAAATAGTTTATGTGTAATTGCAGATGGTGATGAGGTTTGGGTACATGATCTGAGCACATCACGAACTAATTTGCAAGTATTTGATGGCAGTCCTTTGTTTTTTATATATAATTTTGTTGGATCCCTTTAATTGACACATGACAACTTACCTGAATTTTATTAGTAATTTCTCAGATGATAGCTTTCAGGATTCTGTCATTTTTCTCTTATTACACAATTGAAATGGGTTGAGATGCTCGATATATTGTTTTTGGAAAGTATTCTGTACTAGTGTTGCTTGTCCTTAAAGATGTCAGATACAATTATGTCAGCAAGCTAACCATCAATGTGCTTGAGGAAGCATTTAAGTTGCAAGAGCATCTCTTGGCACTGCGGCGGTATCATTTTATGGAGACAGCAGATTGGGCAGATTTGTTTATCTTGTCTCTTTGGCATCATGTATTCCTAAATTCTGATTCACAATGACTTGCATAATATTTCCTGGCTACAAGTTCTGACTACAGTCTATAATACTGAGCATTTACTTATTCTTTGGTTTATGTGACATCACAGAAGCGGTCTGTTACAGAAGCAACTGAGAGACTTTCAGAAATTCAAGGTCTACTTGATTTGTCAATTCAGAAGTCTTCTTGTGAACAAGACACCAATAAGGATAGGTTGTTTGTGTACATGAAAGGACATGGGAAATTGCCTCTTTCTGCATCTGCTATTGGTACATCCATATTACTATAGATAGGGGTTTCTCCTAGTTGGTATCCAATTTTCCCCCTTTAAAAGGCAGTATTTTGTTTTCACTACAATGAAAAGAAAGGAGAAGAAATCATCATTTCTGTCAAAGTAGCTACAAAGGCCAACTATACGCCCACGTCCTACTTTTTAAAGAATTTTTTGGTTATTTATATTTTACAGATTTTAAGTCAGTTTCATTTGGTTTTTAAATTTTTTAAAAATTCAAAAAATTGTTAGGCCATTTATATAATTAAATAAAGCTGGATTTTCTGTTTACAATTTTACAAGTGAGTGCCTCTTCTAGAATATTACTATACTCACTTGCATAAATAACAATAATAAATTACTAATAACAATTTTGATTATTTTATTATTATTATTTTTATCATGGTTGTTATTTATACTTTTGTTTCATTTCAAGTTTGATATGCTTCCCCCCTCCCCCTTCTTCTCCTCTCTTTGGGTGTGGCGGAACATGAAATCATGTCTCTGATAATGAATTTGTTAATAATGGCAGGGGTCCGTTCTTTTGATTTCTTAGGACTGGGTTACCGTGTGGATTGGCCACTCAGTATTGTTTTGACACCTGCTGCATTAAAAATATATGCTGATATATTCAGCTTTTTGATACAAGTGAAGCTTGCCATTTTTTCATTGACTGATGTATGGCGCTCACTAAAGGTGTGATTTCTTGCAATTGTTTCCTTTATTCTCTTCCTGTTGTTTAATATTATGCACCAGCATTTATTTATCTTATATCTTCTAAACATATTTTCGTGAATTTCTGTGAAATGAATAATGGCTGGGCTGACACGTTGAAAGTAGAAGTTAGAAATAAGACACACCAAAGATCTACCTTGGATCAATTAATTAATAAAACGAAGTATGATTGGATGATAGGAACACCAATTTTATAACTTTTGAGCATGAGCTTTCAGTAATTTTAACCACTTCTTAGCGCTTCCTTTACTCTGATAAACAACCACTAATCTAAATGTTCTGTCATATTCTGGTTGAATGTGTTCTGATGCAATTAATCTGTTTTCTCTTTCTATTTCTAATCAAATTTATTTATACATAAAAAATAATCTTTGCTTTTTTTTATCAAAAGTTGGGGGCATCACCAAAAGGAATTATTGGTAGAAACATTCCAATTTAGGAACGATTAACCACTTAATTGGTTAATGGTGTCTATTAGAGAAATATAATATTAAAGTGACATTCACCTAATAGCTTGAAATTTAGGGTTGAATTAGTTCTTTACATGATATCGGGCCTCCTTGACCAAATGGTCACGAGTTCAATACTCACTGTCTTTCATACTATTAATAAATAATTAAATATTGTAGAGTTTCTTAGCACAAATAGGTGAATCTGTGTATTGTTTAACCCTCAAGCTCAATGGACTCTTGTGTGAGGGGTATGTTAGGGAAATATAATATAAAACCATTAATGTGGTTTCTAGCTAACAGCTTAAGTTTTTGGATTGAATTGATTAGATTTTGTTCCGTACCTAATTGCTTCAATTTTTTCTTAACTGGCAATATTTTGTTAAGAACTGTACTTTTGTAATCCCCCCGCCCCCCACCACCAAAAAAAAAAAACTATTCTTTTATTGTTCTCTTTTACCTGCAGAGTGCTTTGCATGTTTCTTTTTTAGAGCTTGCAAAAAGAGTCTGCGTTTGCATTCTGAAGCATATAGTCTGATATACTTGCTTCTGTTGCTCGGAGTTGCACTTACATTCTGGATTTTCATGGGAATCTAAGGGCTTTTGATTGTGTAATTGTACAATTTTTTTTCAATTTTGGTGAACAGGATTTGGTGCATACAACCAATAAGGATCTAAATTCTGAACTACACCAGCGTGAGGCAGGGGATCTTAATACTTTGATGAAGATGAGGTACATACTGAAAGTTGTGTTTCTTTTTTGAACGTCTGGGCACATTATGTATATATGATATCATGGGCCTTCCTCGGATCCTGTTCTCATTTTCATGGATAGGAAGGACTTTGGAGGTTTAGACCATGTGTTCTGGGTGGTGACAAACATTGATGACCGTTAATTGGTCCTGGGAATCTTAGAGATACGACACTTTGCAAAAAAAATCCATTACCTGTAAAGGGAAACTTATTGAGCATTAGTTTAACTAGTTACTTGAATAAATTTTAAGTATTTAAGGTAAACTTCTTTTATATGCATCTTTGTAGTTTGTACTTCTAAGCATCCTTTGCTCCACTTTCTTTGGCAGGCACCAGATCAGCCATTTTGTATCCACTTTGCAGCAGTATGTAGAGTCACAATTATCTCATGTGTCATGGTGCAGATTTCTTCATTCCCTTCAACATAAGGTTTGAAGCCAATGCTTCTTATTGGATAGTTATTTATTTAGTTGTTATTATCTGTGCATCTTTTTCTTCAAAGTGGAATTTGTTATGTTTACCGTACTATATGAGTTAAGTGTTTACTTTCAGCGCACAATCATTTGCTCCGTAAGTGCTTATATGTTACAACACAAGTTATTGATTAAATGTGGTTGCTTAGTTCAAATGCGATTTGACTTTTACTTGTTATCTTTCTGGTAACTTCACCACATACATGTGTTGCAAATATTAGAATTAATGTTGTAAATATTAAAATTATTTGTATTAGCTAGAATACTCTAGAAATGTCTTTGGGCTTAGCCCATTAGGTCTTTTAGTCTCTTTAAATAGAGAACTCTTTAAATACAGTTACAATTCAATAATATACAATCCTTTACTTTCAATTTGGTATTAGATCTCTCGATTCTAATGGCTCTGCTTCCGCGACTACCGCCTTTAGAGCGGAACCCTATTTGTTTGCCTCTCACCGCCACCAGCATCTACCAGAATTTTTTTTCGAGAACCTTTTGGACCGAGAAGACTGCTGTTGGACTCTTTTTTCCCAGATCTACTCATTTACAGATGTTTCCCAGTCACAAAACGAACCAAACAACCCCAAAATACCCAAACTGCACCTGATCTCACTGGAAAACACGGTTCCAATGACCTTTTGAGCTCCGATCAGTCACAAATAGCATCGCAACGTTCGAGTGACCTTGCCGTGAAAAGCCCATCGTCGCTAGAGCCCTCACGCGCCACCTGCATTCTCTGCGCGTGGGACTCACATGCCGCCATTTTCTCGGCTCATGGTAGCGTGTGCCGCCGCCATTTTGCCTTAGACCACCACGATTCGCCTCGCCTTGCCTTCCCGATTCCAGATCTATCCTTTCCTGCTTGATCAGACACCTTTCTAGAAGTGGGTCTTTGATCTCGTCATAAAAATCGAATCTTTTTCGATCTCGCAAAACTCTTTTGATCAGATCTGACTTATTTGTTACTACTTGGGACGTTCAAAGGCTTATTGGTAATTATTTTCTTTTTTTGTGCTTCCTTATTCTCTTTTCATCCATGGAGACTTGTTCCTTTGCTATGTTTGGTAAGATCACACACCCTACATCTCTTATTGCTTCTTGCACTGATTTCAAAAATTTATGGATTATGGATTCTGGTGCGACTGATCATATGACATGTCTAGCTGATCCGTTTCTTTCATATCACCCTACTAGTGGTATTCATACTTTAAGTATAGCTGCAGCTGATGGATCCCACAAATCAGTTATGGGTTATGGTAACATTCAAATTCAACCTTCCTTGCTTTAAAAAAAATATTTTTCATATTCCTTAGCTCTCCACTAATCTTATCTCCACTTATAAGCTTACAACTGACATGAATTGTGATGTCACCTTTTTTCTTACCCATTGTGTTATTCAGGATCTCTCCACGGAGAGGACAGTTGGAGTTGCTAAGGAGAATGGTGGGTTGTACTTTCTCGTCCCAGAGCATGCTACAAGTGATACCAAGAATCAATTATTGATGACTCATCACCCGTCTACTTCATTCTCACAAATTTGGCTTCATCACAAGCGCCTGGAGCACCTGTCATTTAGCCTATTGAAGTCAATGTTTTCTTCTTTGTTTCTGAATCAGTCAATTGACTCCTTCCATTGTGTTGTTTGTGAACTTGCAAAACACTACCGTGTGCCCTTTCCTTCAAGTTCAATAAAAAGTATTGAGCCTTTTACTCTTATCCATTCCGATGTTTGGGCCTTTCTAAAGTACATAGCATTTAAGGTGCTAGGTGGTTTGTCTCTTTTATTGATGATTATACTTGGGTGACGTGGATATTCTTGATGAAAGACAAGTCAGAAGTATCAAAATTGTTTATTCGGTTTTATCACATGATCGAGACACAGTTTGGTAAAAGCATTAAGCAATTAAGATCTTATAATGGCACAGAGTATGTCAACCAACGACTGTCACAATTCATTTCAGATAAAGGTATCATTCATGAGCTCACATGTGTAGACACCCCTCAACAAAACAGGGTTGCTGAAAGAAAAAATCGTCACTTGCTTGAAGTAACCAGAGCATTACTTTTTCAGACATCTGTTCCCGGCTTTTATTGGGGAGAAGCCATATTAACAGCAGCTTATTTGATCAACCGTTTACCCTCCCGAGTGCTTGGTCATGTCAGTCTTGTTCATTCCATGATATCTTTCTTTCCTTCTGTTCCAGTCATGCAGAGCCTTCAATCTCGAGTCTTTGGGTGTATTGCCTTCTCCATATTCATAAACAACATCGGAGCAAATTGGACCCTCGAGTTCTTAAATGTATCTTCCTTGGTTATGCTCCAGACAAGAAGGGGTATAAATGCTATCATCCTCCAAGTCATAAGTTCTTTGTCTCCATGGATGTCAGTTTCCTTGAATCCGAGTCATATTTCCTTCATCCTCAGTTTCGGGGGAGAATAAGTTAGAAGCTTCGTCCATTTTCTCCTTTGAGTCTAAGCCTTCTTTACCATTACCCATACCTCTTTAGTCAGTCTTTACTTCACTAGATGCTCCAGAAGTTGACAACAAGAAAGAAGACTTAGTTGATGAAGCTGAGAGTTCTTCTGATACTTCATGTGACATGCCTTTTATTGATCGACAGAAAGTACGCAAAGCTGGGACACTCGAACTACTGTACCAAAGAAAGAAACAACCCACACTGCTCCACCGGTAAGTACTGAATGCACTACCTATTCTATTCCTGAGCCTGATATTAATTCTGATGACTTACCTATTGCTATAAGGAAAGGGGAAAGGTCTTGTACCCAACACCCTGTCTCTTATTTTGTCTCCTCTAAGAATCTTTTTATGCAGCATAGAAGTTTTGTTACAGCACTTGACTCCATTTCAACCCCAACGTCAGTGCATGAAGCATTAAAGGATAATAATTGGATTAAAGTCATGCGTGACGAGATGAATGCTTTAGAGAAGAATAATACATGGGAAGTCATTGATAGGCCAAACGGAAAAAAGGCAGTAGGGTGCAGATGGGTGTATACTCTGAAGTATAATTCTAACGGGACTCTTGAGAGATATAAGGCTCGATTAATAGCCAAGGGGTACAATTTAATATGAAAAATTCCTTCCTCAATGGCGAATTAGAAGAGGAGGTTTACATGGAGATCCCACCAGGATTTGACTCTACAAATGGAGATAAGAAAATTTGCAAATTAAAGAAGGCATTGTATGGTTTGAAGCAATCCTCAAGTGCTTTTTTGGAAGATTTACCAAGGTTATGTTTTCATTGGGATATAAGCAAAGTCAAGGAGATCACACACTTTTCTTTAAACATTCTCAAGAAGGCAAGCATACTATCCTTCTAGTTTATGTTGATGACATTATTATAACAGGTGATTATATAGGTGAAAAATGTGCGCTGCAAGAAAGACTGACTTCTGAATTTGAAGTTAAAGATCTAGGAAAACTGAGATATTTTCTTGGGATAGAGGTTGCTCATTCGAAGAAGGGGATTTTTATTTGTCAACGAAAGTATGTTCTTGATCTCCTTAAAGAAGCATGAAAACTTGGGTGTAAACCTTTCAGTACTCCGATTGAGCAGAATCACAAACTAGGAAGTGAAAATGACAGCCCTCCGGTTGTCAAAGGACAGTATCAACGAATGGTGGGAAGATTGATATATCTGGCTCATACTAGACCTAATGTAGCTTATGTAGTCAGTATTGTTAGCCAATTTATACATGATTCGAGGGAAAAACACCTGCAAGCAATATACAGGATTCTCCAATATCTAAACGGCACACCAGGCAGAGGACTATTATTCCAGAGAGGAGGAAATCTATCCTTAGAAGTGTATACAGACGCCGATTATGCTGGAATTGTGACTGACCGACGATCTACTTCGGGCTATTGTATGTTTCTCTGTGAAAATCTAATAACATGGAGAAGTAAAAAGCAAAATGTGGTTGCTAAGTCGAGTGCAGAAGCAGAATTTCGGGCCATGGCCCAAGGTATCTGTGAGTTATTATGGCTGAAAATTATTCTCGATGATCTCAAGGTGAGATGTGAAGGATCTATGAAGTTATTCTATGATAACAAATAAGCTATCTATATAGGCCACAATCCAGTCCAACACGATCGAACCAAACATATTGAGATTGACCGTCACTTCATCAAAGAGAAACTAGATAGTGGACTAATAATCACTACTCCAGATATTCCTTCTGATCGTCAATTGACTGATGTCGTGACTAAGGGTCTTCCTAATGATAGATTTCAAGAGCTTATTAGCAAGCTGAGAATGATAAATATCCATTCCTCAGCTTGAGGGGGAGTGTTGTAAATATTAGAATTAATGTTGTAAATATTAGAATTATTTGTTTATTATTTGTATTAGCTAGAATACTCTAGAAGCGTCTTTGGGCTTAGCCCATTAAGTCTTTTAGTCTCTTTAAATAGAGAACTCTTGTACAGCTATTACTACAATTCAATAATATACAATCCTTTACTTTCAATTACATGTATATGCGTGCCCTTTATGGGAACTCTACTTCTGATTTTGTTGCTAGAGAACTTGATATTAGACTAGAGAATAAGAGAAAAAACATGAAGACTTTCTGCACTGGGCAGTAGGTAGCAGGTCCACAGGGATTGAAACAAAACTTTGTGGAAAAAAATTTCATCGGTGGGCAGTGGATCCACCGGGCTGCATGAATCGGGATTGTCTCCCATTAGGCTCTAGATATCCTGGTAAGAGAAAGAGAAAATGAAAGTTATTTGTATTATTCGGTGTGTTTGAATTACATAATGGAGGCTCTTATACAGAGCTAATGTAATAATTACAAGAATCACAAATATCCTAATTATGTTATGACAAGATTTGGTTTACCTATAGCATTTTTCACATAGTTTCCAACAATTTTCAAATATTATTAGCAATACAAAAATTACCATTGCATTGGTTATAGAAAGATGATCTCAGTAGACCTGGATGACCATATTTTTTCTTCTACCTCAATTGTCCATTTCATAGCTTTCTAGTTTAACCTAGATGGCTAGAAATGATCTGTTTGACTTTGTAATTCGATTGCTATATGAATGTTTTGGATATTCCTGCCATTTATGCAGGTGAAAGACATGATGGATCTTGAGTCTGTGCATATGGAATATCTTGCTGATTCGTTATGCATGTAAGTTTACAGTTATTTTTTGCTTACCACTTATAAGGATATTTACTACAACACTTTAGGCCATTTTTTATCTTTATTTTGGTAATAATGATTACTTAAGGAAACAAATTGAATTATGAATTCTGTCTAGTCTGGTCTCTTCTATGCTAAATTTCTCCCCCAAGTTAATATTTTCTCTGAAAGTCAGTGATGCATATCTCAATGCGACATGCTATGTCTCCTGTTTAGTGGATCTGGATGTGTGGTCGAAAGCTCAGTCATTGTTAGAGAGTTATTGTTAGTATTAGGAGTTAGTTTTAGGTTATTGAGGCCAACCAAGCCTGCTGGAGCATCAGAAAAATCATATGGTGGCTGGATCTTGAAGAAACCGACTAGATCTTAAAATCGCAGGTGTAGCAGCGATCTGGCATAGGTGCTGTTTCAGGACAAAATGGCTCGCGTTTTGGGGATAGAGAAGGGCGTCTTATTGGTCTGAGGAAAGCTCGTCACTTTTGAGGCTGTTCTTGGTGGTTGGGTTCCATTTTGGAGATTTGGTGATAATACCCCTTTAAGTTCAGACTTCAGAGGGTAAACTGCTTCTGACTCCATTAATCAGTGTTTTATGTATTTATGTATATATTCATTGCAGATGTTTCCTGTCTGATGAAACAAAGGCAGTAGGCAGCATTATTGAGAGTATTTTGCAATGTGCACTTGACTTCCGGTCGTGTCTTACAGTTGGTGCTTGGGATACTGGAAGTGATCAGGAAAAATTGTTGGGCAAACTTTCTACAATCAATATATCCCAGGTAAGCCATGCGATACACTTATGCTTTAGAAAATAAAATTTAATGAAAATACTCTCCGTAGCTTGTTCTTTGATATATTAAAAGGATTCTGGACATTTTGGCATCTTATATATATAGAGATTGCGAGTGATTATTCTTAACTGGCTTTGTGTTCATTGGAATGTCTACATATGGTGTATGGCAATATACATGCTTCCCTGTATTCTAGGGGGTCTTCTCAATGTTCTCATTAGTCGTAGGGTCTGATGCCCTCAAAATAACCTAAGCTTTGCCGAAAGGCCTCTTAAAAGCATCCACGCATTAGATAAGAACATAAGAGGAAATGGAACATCCTATCTGGAACATGTTAGGTATGTCTTCAAATAATTGGTCCTAAACTCATAGTAAAAAGTATATTGACCTGCTGTTTGTATTTATTTGCAGGTGCTTTCCATAAAACAAAAGTTTGATAGAAGTCTAAAAGAATTGCACATTTGCTATATTAAGGAACCAAAACACTGGAATTTTGGGCTTTCTCGGTTTTGGGAATATCTCAACTACAATGAATATTATTCCCATGTCAGCAATGATACGGGGTACTATGCTGTCTGAAATTTGCCAGCTTTCACAGATGAATGATGGCATTTTGTATCAGCCGAGAGCTAGGAAGCCAGCTTTGACAGATGAATGATGGCATTTTGTAACAACATTGATTTGTGGCTCGGTATTCTTGATTGGAACATGTTAACATCCTCTCAGGTTTTAGAAGAATCAATTAAATGTGAGGAAGTGACTGGTTGAAAAGTCATGGATGTTAGGAATAGCTTAACCAATTGTATCTCTGATGGAGGTAAAAAAAAAAAAAAAAAACACCAAACTCATTGTATCTGTGAAATGTCAATGAGATTATTTCCCATGGATTTGCTAACGGAAATTGAGTTTATGTAGAGGGTATGAGAATGTTTGGGATGCTATGTAAATGTCAATGACGATGTTACAATTTACTTTGTAAAAAGGAAAGGAAAAAAGAAAAATGTTTTCTGAGTGGCAATCTTCGCCGTACTTATTTAGTTTGGATTGCTCATAAGTTTTAACTGTTTGATACGGTAAATGGATACCAACCAGATTAGAATCAACTCAATTCATGCCATGATACGACAGGAATCTTGAATCTCCACCCTCTAGCCTTGGTTCACTCTGGAGGGGTTAGGAACACTGGTATTGTACATGAGAAAGAACCTCCAGTATCCTTTAGAGCTGAGAAAGCACAGACATACCACCTCGGCACCTCCTTTGTGTCCCGCGGGTAGGGGTGAAAGTGGGCTGGGCTGGGCCAAGCTTTGCCCTGAAAAGTCCAAGCCTACGTAAAAAAATTTCAATTTGGCCTGGTCCAAGCCTAGTATGAGTTTAACTGTTAGCCTGACTTGACCTGTTTATAAAAAAAACAAATGGTCTGGCTTGGCCTGTTAGCCTGTTAATTTTTAACTTCCAAGCAGAACCATGAATCAACTTTACAAAGTACTCAAATTCTTTTGCTATACCAAAAATCATAATTTCAACGTCCAAACAGAATCATGAATCATAACAAAACTTATACAATATGCATTTAAGTCATTTTCAAAAGCAAAATGCTCAAACTAAATAATATATATTTCATCAAATCCAACAAACAAATCCATACTATGTAAATTAAAATAACTACATGAATCCATCAAACACATCATGATGCTTGTAGTAAGTATAACCTCTCCCAAAAATCTTTTAATATATTCATATACATAATCTAACATATTGAGATGTTGGTTCCTCCTATATAAGAAATAAAGTAAGATTTCTATTAAAATATAATCGAATATAATTAAGTTATAAATAATTGCAATTGATTAAATTTATATCTTTTGTTTTTTCTTCAAGGCATACTTACTCTATTTTATTTTATTTAAAATAAATAGTACAATATAGACCGACCTGTAGGCTTATAGGCCCGGCCTTTTGAAAGTGGGCCTACGACCTTTTTATTAAACAGGCTTTTTTAAGGTCCAAGCCCAACCTATTATACAAAATATACTAAGTCAGGTCTGGCCTGATGTAGGCTGAGCCATAGGCCCCTGTAGGCCGGCCCGACCCAGTTTCACCCCTACCCGCGGGTCTAGGGGAAGTTAGGTCAGTTATAATAAATGGGTCCAACATCATGTCACAACTCAAAATCGTAAGGCATTAGGTTTATAGGTCCATCTACTTATATCTATTTCACTTAGCTCATTATCAACCAATGTGAGACTTATCACACTTGAATATTTCAACAATATCCCCTTCAAGTGTGAAACTCACTTTTGATATACTCCCTCTCAACCGAGTACCCAAGCTCAAAGTATTCAACCTGCCTCTAGTCAATCACCAAGTTAGCTCGAGTCTAAACCGACTCTGATATCACTGTTAGGCGGGTCTCCAAGGGGAGCCCGTGGCGGGGGACCCGTGGTGGAGGACACTGCCAATGAGTTAAGCTAAACTAACCACACTAAGTAGATCTGACACCACTTCTTAACCCAAAATCTTAAGGCATTGGATTCATGGGTCCATTCACTTATATTCACTTCACTTAGCCCATCATTACCAACCAATGTGAAACTCATCACACTTGAATATCCCAACAATCCAGGCCCAAGTACTCAACCTGCCTCTAGCCAATCATCAGGCTAGTCCGAGCCCAAACCGGCTCTACTACCAGAGTCAAGCGGGTCCAAGGGAAAGCCCGTGGCGAGAGATAACTACCAATGGGCTAAACTAGACCACCATATCAAATGAATTTGACATCATGTCTCAACCAGAGTCAAGCGGGTCCAAGGGAAAGCCCGTGGCGAGAGATAACTACCAATGGGCTAAACTAGACCACCATATCAAATGAATTTGACATCATGTCTCAACCCAAAATCTTAAAGTATTGGGTTAATGGATCCTCCCACTTATATGGACTTCACTTAACTCATTACCAATCAATATGAGACTCATCACACTTGAATACTTCAACACTTTACATATATTATATTTAGTAGTTACAATAAATAAACTTTGTACACTGACTTCTCTACATCTTCCATTAGTAGTGGTAGAAGGCCTAAAATGAGGCATTACCGGGCAATCAAACATTCATTAAAACCTTTTTCATATGTAGTCTTTGAATAATCTTCAATCTCAAGGGACATGCTCATAGAATATCTAGAAGGATTTACCACTCAAAATTACTACAAATCAGAACTGGAGGTAATACATATTGTTCGCACAAAGTAAAATGTGGGAGAAACATAAACTACACAATAAGCCAAATTTGCAACTGGCAAAAGAAGGGATGGTCGTCATGTGCTCATTGATTCTTGATGACGTAAAATGGAACGCGAGTACTGTACCCTCATTTTTTTTATTTTTTTTAAATAAAGAGGGCCTTATCCTAAGGCCCACTACTAAAGAACCTAAATACCAAAGAAGTCAGCAGAGAGAAGAGCCCGAAGACCTAACGGGGGATCATGGAAAATATGCAAACCACTACCAGCAGAAATCCCATGCATCGCGAGCCAAAGAGCACATGCATTGTTTTCCCGATTTGTATGAGAATTGAGAAGAACGAATTACCCAGCTCTCTTTTAAGCACTTCCTGATTTGAGCATATCAGACTATCAGTCAATGAGTAATGGTGCTCATAAGCTCTTCTGTTAGTATAGAGCCACTGGCAGCCCCAAGTAATTCGAGTGGCTGAATTGATATGAAAAGAGAATTTCTGAATATACATCATATATGATCAAGAATGATATCATTAGCATCTTTAGGAGGAATTTAAAGTCTTAATTCTGGACTCACCTTTAATTTTGGATTAGTCCAGAAAACCTATAGAATTGCCAGAGAATAATCTAAAAAAAAAAAAAAATGATATCATTAGTATCATTTTTCACTAAATGCATTTCCAACCTGTGATATTTAGTATGCAGATAGCTATGTCCGTTGTAATATTCCTTATTAAGTGCAATTTAAAAGAAATAAGAGAAAGAGATAATTAAACATTTGTAAGACAGTCACGGTGACTAGAAACTCAACCAAAACCCATCGCAGCAAGCCTGTCTGTGCATATGCTTGTGTTTGCCTTATAAAGGGGCTGTTGAATCATAATCTTGATAATACTATGTGCTGTGCTGATTATCAAAGGTTACATTTTATCGAATTGAGCCGGCCTGTTGCGAGCCAACCTAAAGATGGGTCGGTCCGTAATAAATTAAGGATAATTGTTTTTTTTACCAAGTAAAGTAAATATAATTTGAATTAGTAAATTGTTAACTCAATATGACGGACCTATGGGAATTGTGAGATATTTCGGGTTGACCTGAAAAATCATATTCTAACAATGAAAAAAAATTATTTTTTGGTTATAAGCAAGGGCATATTAAAATTATATATATATATATATAATAAGATTAATATTTCTTATGTTATAGCTATATATACATAAAAATATATAAAATTCATATAGAGTCGTGTAAAAAAAAAAATATATATATAAATCTCAGATAGTCTTTTATATATATATATATAAAATTATCTCCGAAGAAATATTAATTCCGTAATAAATTTAGGTGAAAGGAACAAATCATTTAATATTGAAAAAAAAAAGAGAGAGAGAACTGAGAGAGGGTACGTGTCAGTCTGCTGAGCCTGAAATATTTGATCCTTGGAAGGAAAAAGAAGCAGCATCAGCCATCAAGCGCTGAAGCAGTTTGTGATATGTATGTGAGGCAGAGGCTGCAATCACAATCATAATCCAATGGCAGTTGCTCATATATCTGCTTCTCTCTCTGTCTCTCTACGCGGTAACGCTTTCTCCCTCTTTCCATTATGGACTGGTTTCTCAAGTTCAAACTAACCCCTTTCCGTTGCAGATGCTTGCGTTTTCAATGCACCAAAACCTCCTTCATCTTCTGCTCGCTTTCCTCAACTCAATGCACCATCCTTTGCCACCGGTTCCCCACTCTGTAAGACTTCTATTCTAGTTCCCAGTCACTACCTGATGATGCTTCTGTTTCTCAGCAATCTTGGGTTTATCGCACAGATCATTCCTTCTGTTGACTTCTTCAGATTAAAGAAAATATGTAGCATAAGGATTAGTGTTTATTCGCTACTCCTTTTAATACCTTCCTTTGATGAATACATTATTATTATTATTATTAATGGATTTTGTGGGGCGCCAGAGTAATGTTGGAAACTTGAAATAACATGTGGCAGTTAGTAAGGTTAGTGATAAGTGATGTTTACCTTTTTGTGTTCAGTGATCTCAACGAGTTATGAAAGGAAAACAACATGCAAAGCAAAGCCTATTTCAATAAGATGTGAGCGAAGTACCCAAGAAGGGAACAGTTTGGATGTATGGCTAGGCAGGCTGGCCATGGTTGGCTTTGCAGTGCTCGTCACTGCTGAAATTACCACCGGCAAGGGTCTTCTAGAGGTATTATGAGACATTCATTATACTCTAATTCCCGTGATTTAGTGATCAAACATATATCACCATTTTTTGAAGCATAAAGAAGCTGTTTTTAATTTACTGCATCAAGTGTGATTTTTCCTCCCTTTGGCTTTAGTATACCCACCCACTTACCTCTTTGGCCATCATTCTTGAATCTGACGCTTCAAGATTAAGCTTTATGGAGGTCTAATACCGCTTTGCTCCTACCCTTACCCACCCCCTCTCTCTCATTATAAGCAGAATCTGTTGCAATAATAATAATAATAATAATATTTTTGTATTTTGATTTTGCAGAACTTTGGAGTCACAGCTCCACTGCCTACAGTTGCCCTGGCTGTAACAGCATTTGTGGGTGTCCTCGCGGCGGTTTTTATCTTTCAGTCAGCCTCCAAGAACTGATCAGTGTATTTAAGCCGGTAGTGCTTGTAGTTGATTCTGCAATACTGAGGGGATTTTTTTTTCTTAAGACAAAGATTTATCGTTTTTTGTTGTTGTAATATTTGTGTTGATGACAAAAAGAAAATGGCACCAGTGCCGGAAAATGTTGAGCCTAAATAAGGCCTTACTTTCACTGTTGCCTTGCCTTGCCTTTGTCCGTTCCCCGTTAATTTCTTGTTGAGATTTGTGTTTCGTTTCCCTTTCTCCTTTTTATTCTATTTAGGATGATATTCCGTCGCTTAGTTTTGAATTAGAGAAGTTTCCCAGTCATCATACTACTACTACTACTTCTTGCACATCTAAAAGCAACAAAAAAGAATACCCTTGTGCACACGAGTCAATAAATCTTTAATGGTATATCAAAGTAATGGTCCTAATTACTGAACGCTGAAGTGTTTTATTTTAGTGTCAATAGCCTGACTCCGAGCACAAATGAGAGTTTAAATCTATACAGCTATTATGATTTAATTAGAAACTGTTTAACTTTGGGTCAAGGCCTCTTGGTGGGATGGGTAGAATATGAGATTGACTTCCGTGAGAAGCCTCATTTCAGGTGGGGGACAAGTGCATGGCTTTTCTAAAAAGTTCAACCATGACCTGCCTCAAGTCTATTCCAAGAACAATCAAAAGTTTGATCATCTTTGCGATATTAATTTAGACTTCATTGCTTGATGGAAACAGCTGCTATTGGAAATTAAAGATAAGATTCTCTCTTTATCCTTTACCTTCTAATTAGAGTCCAATCAGGTATTTGTCCCCATGATGTCTACGTATATTACAAGAGATATTTTCTGTTGTGCCTTCAAAACGTTAAGTATGCTAAATCATCAATCAAGTCATCTCTATCACCGTGTAGCTCAGCGCTGATTCAATCAAGAATTTCGGTTCACCAGATCCAGTTGTTCAATGGGCAAGATCATATCTCGACTGGCAAAGGGGTTCTTACAGAAATTTGAATGGAGGATTCTGATGGTAGGTCTTGATTCCTCTGGGAAGACAACCATACTGTACAAGCTTAAAATGGGGGAAACGGTCAGAACCATACCCACTATTGGTATCAGCGACAGTACCTTCCGAGTTTCCTTTGATATTATTTAGAATTCTCTTATTATGGCAGTTGCCACATGCCAAATTCAGCACCCCAAAATCACCTATATTCTGTTGCTACATGAATTTTAAGTTGGTCTAATTGAGCTCCGTCGGTTCATCTTGTTTTTAAGTTTTTTCTCTTATTTGTTTTGATCTAGATATGCAGACTTCATTTACATAAAAGGGAGTGGTGGGAGATAATAAAGATTTTGAGCTTGCTATGACTTTTTATATTCCCTCATGACAGTGAATGCGGGTGATAATTGTTTTCTGATGAAGCAGGTTTTAATGTGGAGAGTATAGAGTACAAAAATGTTCGCTTTACCATCTGGGATGTAGGAGGACAAAACAAGGTATTAACAAGTCTTTTTGTGCTACCGTAGCAGACATTACCATTAGTTCTGATAAGCAGATAGAGTCAATTGACACAAGTTATTCTTTATTCAAGGCATGACTCATCTTAACATTAGCTTGGTAGTGCATTATACTGTGAGCAGTGATGCAGATTCGATCTTTATGGAGACATTACTTTCAGAACACAAATGGAGTTGTATTTGTGGTGGACAGCAATGATAGACAAAGAATCTCAGAAGCCCGGAATGAACTGCATAATTTGCTAAGTGATGTGAGTCCAGCTGTTGCGGAATTGCATATATTCTGTTTCCTACATGACAGTGAGATTCATCTTGTTCTACGATTGCATGCTTCAATAAACATGATATTGTTACTTGTTAGTGCTGTACTATACTGTAGATGAATTGCCTCATACATCCTTTTGCAGTTTGAACTAGAGAGTGCTGTACTTGTCGTCTTTGCTAATAAACAGGACCTTCCAACTGCCATGAGTGTTAGGGAGGTTGCTGATAAGCTTGCCCTGCATTCACTTGGTAATCGGAGTTGGTAAGGGTTGGCTTCATTGTAATGCTTTATATATATGTTTGTTCTACTTACTGAATTCTTCCGTGCAGGTACATTCAGAGCACCTCTGCCATTTCTGGCCAAGGACTCTATCAAGGTCTTGATTGGCTATTAAACAACATTTCCTAACAGGAAGCATGACTGACATAGGTCCCTGCCCATTACGCAAGATGCTATGACTCGGAGCTCAATTGTACTTCTCAACAACAAAGTGTCAGATTCGCGTCTCCTTGAAATACTAACTCAGTCTGTAGCAAATTATCTTCAGTAGTACTGAATCATTGTTAAAATTAGAGGGGGGAAAACACATCACACCTAATTTTACTTTTATTTCACTCATCCTTTTGTTGTCAATCATACCTTAGTTCTATTTTTCCCTAATACATATTCCTTTAGCAATCAAGATATGTTCAGGCTGTGGTGGATATATTTAAATAAACTACTAAGTTGCAAGTTTTTTAATATTTTATTATTATAATAATTTTGTGATTAGTAATTTAGTTAATTATCAATTAGTAAGTTATTAGTGATTTTCATTGTTTTGTTAATTAAGGTGTATTATGTTAAATAGTTATAGTTACAAAATTAATGTTAATTAACGACTTAGTAGTTAATGTTATATTTGTTCGTTAATCTTTTTATTATTTTATTAATTATAAATTTAGTGGTTAGTATTAAATTAATTATTAAGTAGAGTTTTAGTTGTTAATATCCAATGTGGAGAGAGTTTGATAAAGTTAGAACCCGTTGGACTTCTAAAAAAAATAACTTTTATTTTTTCCTTATTTCAGAAGTGTTTTTTACGAAAGTTAAAATTATTTATATTTTTATAAAAATATTTAGTTTTTTAAAAAAAAAATTGACTTTTAACTTCTGCTTTTTATAAGCTAAAATTTATGGATCTGGATCCTTTAATGTGAAAATTCACATGACCATGTCATGTGGTGAGGAATCATAACCACACAAAAATGGATCAATGATAAAAAAGAAGGAGAGAGAAAAAATGATAAAATAGGTAGTTACAAAATCATAACTGTTGATTTACCTTTGTATGATTGTGATCTTCTCACATAACCATATCATGTTTTTTTGGCACATCGGAGGATCCATTTCCAAAATTTATAGTTTAAAAAAAACATATTTTTGGCTTTTTTTTAATTTCTGCTTTTTTTTTTAAAACAAACATCCAAACAAATTTAAAGTGAAGAGTGATTTTTTTTTATGAAAAAAAAAGTTTTTAGAAAAAAGAAAAAAAAATCCATCCAAACATGCCGTTGCGGGAATGAAGAAAGCTAAGAATGAAAGAGAGTTGAGAATGGACATGTGAGTGATAAGGGGTGGACTGTGGAGAGTATTTTTAAGGAGAGGTAACGAGGTAATATTTGGGTATTTTCAGGTGACATCACTTGCATATTTTTATTTGTGAAAAGTTTTAAAACCTTTCTTTATTTGCTTCAAAAATTTTAATCCTGAATGCTTTTTTTTATTTATCATTTATCACTCTTGGGATTTTATTTTTTTATCTAAATTCATTCTTAACGCTATCAGATATTGGGTTGATGTGTCTATTTTATTGTAGTGAACTAGTAAAATCATCGATGATATGTGATTAAAAAAAGAAACAGATCGCGATAAGTGATAAAATATTAAATCATACGATGGTTTTTTGAACTTTTATTTTATAACAATTAAAATATGAAGAAATTTAATGCCAGGAATAATATGGAACTAAACAAACTAATATGGTATATGATCACGATAAATAAAGAGTGTTTTGTTCAACATATACTAAAATTTATTGCAAAAAAAATAAAAAATTAAGGTCTCATTGTGGAAAAAAAGAAGAAGAGAAATAACGTGAATATCATTATTATTTTTATTATTATTTTTGCACTCTTGCGATGTACTTAAATTAAGATTAGATAATGCGAATTTCTTAATTTTTTGGTAAAATATAAACAGACTGGTTAATGGGTGCTTTATTTCCATTATTTTAATCTTTATTTTTTTTAAATGTTAGTTTTTAATTTATTAAAAAATAAATAGATAGAGTTAAATAAAACCTAAATGATTAAAATAATAATAATTTTTATTGCATTTGTTTACCGAAAAAAAAAGAATAATATAATTTTTTCTTTAGTAACCATTGATATGTATAACAATAATATATTCAAATACAATATCAATAAATATAAAAAAGCTGAAAAGCATATGGATGATATTGAACAGAACATTCTTTCTTTGCAATGGTCATTAACTTGTTCAACTTCACATTATTTCTCACATCAAATTTTTTATTTTTTAATTATTGTAAATAAAAAATTTAATAACATAAATAAATAAATATAAAAAAATAAATAAAAATACTAAAAGTAGTGAAAAAAATATAAAATAACAGATCTTAAAATATTTAAAATCTGAGTTTTATAAATAACCCATAACTATTGTACAACCAGTGTTTGGATCATCTCTTTTTTAAGCTAGAAACTCTTATAAGCTAAAGCTAAACAAAAGAGCTTAAAAAAAAACTAAAAGTTGTTTGGTAATCATATAAAAATTTTAGCTTCAAAGTTATTTAAAAGCACATATTTCAAGAAAATTATCTCTCTATCTTTATAACCCTTCATTTTAAAAAAAAGCACACAATTCAAAAAAATCAGATAAAAGCTTTAAAAAAATGTTCTTCTTAAAAGTTTTTAGCTTTTAGATTTTTTCTTATTATAAAAAAAAAAATTCATTATAAGAGTTTTTTCCCAAAATCTGTTTGACCTAGCTTATGCTTATAAGTAGCTTCTAACTTAAAAAAGAGAGGATCTAAACAAGGGCTTTATGACCCTTTTACCCTTCATTAATTAATTAATAACAATTTTGTCCCCTATTCAAAACTATCTACCAATATGTCCCTCTTTAATCGATTAACTTGAAGATTTAATCGATTAAATGGTCAAAACTGACAAAAATGGTTGACTTGAAGATTAATCAATTAAATATTCAATTTAATCGATTAAATCTCCCAACAGCCAACAAAGATCAAATCTCTTCCATAAACAAAAGCAGATTTCATGCATATGAAGCAAATCAACAAGCATAGATAACCAAACAAACAAAGAAACCAACAAAAGAAAAACGATTCTTGAAAACTGGATTGATTTACATGAACTGATTTTGTTACTTTCCTTTTGATATAGTACGTCAACCTATTAGGTTTTAAAATATGATAAACAAGCAAATCAAAGAAACAAAAATTCTTTTGTTTCTTTGATTTCTACATCTCACATGAAAACATTGCTTATTACATGAAAAACGGCGCGAAGTGATTCTATTGTCAACCTCGGAACGACGACAGCGATCAAGGCGAACAACGAACCCTTCCCGTCTTGCATATTCATCATAAAAATACTTAGCAGAATCTTCAATCAGTTTTTCGTGTATTGGAGGTTATTTGAATTTTGAATTTAATGTTATAGGAGTTGATTGCGATTTGTATTTAATAGGAGCTGATTACGTTTTGTATTTAATAGGAGTTGATTGCGTTTTGTATTTAATAAGACGCAATCAGCTCCTATTAAATACAAATCGCAATCAATTCCTATTACATTAAATTCAAAATTCAAAATTTAAATAACTTTCAATACCGTGTTTGTCTCATTCGATCAATGCTTTCACGCTCATTCGGGATATTAAATCGATTAAATAGAAGTTTTAATCGATTAAATCATTTAAGAGAGATATTTAATCGATTAAATCATTTAAGAGAGATATTTAATCGATTAAATCTTCAAGTCAACCATTTTTGTCAATTTGATCATTTAATCGATTAAATCTTCAAGTTAATCGATTAAAGAGGGACATACTAGTAGATAGTTTTGGATAAGAGGCAAAATAGTTATTAATTAATGAAGGGTAAAAGAGTAAAAAAGCCTCCAAACAGGCACTAGGCCTAAAGTTACAGGCTTTCTGGGAACTATTGAAACGTATAATAACCTGCCTTTGTTGAAATAATTAAATTAGAATCTGATTTTTCTATTTTGAAAAAAAGGTTTTATTTTCTCTTATTATTGGAGAAAGATATTTCTTATCACAGACACATAATGTGATGGGCCACCATCCTTTAAAAAAAGAAAAAAAAATGATGACATAATTTTTTATGTAAAAAAAGCATGAGATAATTATTTTATATAAAATGAGAGAATAATTTCCTTTTGAAATATTACATAAATTTGTCCGGAGCGACAAAACTATGACACATGTTTGCTTTATTTTTTTTGGAAATACATGTTTGCTTTATTTTAATACAAACAAGCTTCCCAATAACAATGGTAAGAAACTAGAAACAATTTCCCAAGCAATATTTTTCTTTTTTCTTTTTTTGTATAACAAAAAAGTTTAAGTAGGGTTAGACACCGATATTCCACTAGGGTCAGGGAAGATCTCCCAACTTTTTTGAGGATTTCTGGGAAGAATTACATATCACCCACCAACAAAGTCCTCACATCGGCCAGCGGGGTTTGAACCCACACCCTTGAGGAGTATGGACCAAATCCTTAGCCAACTGTGCTCACCTTTGTTGTCATTAACATTTAATTTCATCTCCAAAAAAAATTATAATAATAATTTCAAAACACTTTACTATTGTCATTAAATTTTTAAACAGAAAAATATTTCTGCAGTTACTGCAGATAAGTTATCTGCATTTATTTTCAAAACGACGTCGTTTTCGGATTGAAATATTAAAAAATATATAATTATAAAGACTAGAATAATCCTAAAATAAATTAAAATTACAAAAATATCATGATTTCTGTCCCAAAACGACATCATATTGAACTTACGGCAGATACTCCAGAAAAAGCGAACTCATTTTTTAAATATGAAACGAAGTTTTAAACACTTTCCTTTTTCATCTTTAATTTGATGGCATGCAGATGCAGTGGCAGTGAAAAATATGTTATTATTGTGGCTATTAGCTTTCACACTAGATGATAATTTGCTTAAATAAAAGTTGCTCGAACAAGTTCTAAACACACGGAAAGAAGAGCATACCAAATGCTTTAGAGAAAAAGTTTAAAGAAAAAGCTCAACTTAGAACATTTTTAGTGTGAGCGAATTAGATAAAATAATAATAAATTTACTTTCTCAGAGAGATAATTTTTTTATAACTCTCCTAATATTTTTAGTGAATTTCTAAGAGATCTTCGATAATTTTTCTCAATTGGATTTTCCACATAAAATCTTGTCACTATTATTGGTGATTTATGTACTTGTTAATTTCGTGGCAAGTGAAATAAAAGTTGAAATTAATTTATACAGTTAGTATACAGGAAAGAGATTCAAAAGGCATACTTCATAAACTCGGTAATTATTTAATTAGTCACAATGGTGGTAGCGCTGAAAGACTTTCACTTCACTTACACCTATCTAACTGGTTAAGAAGGTTTTAAATTCCTAACAACTATAATGCGAATGAGGAAGACCACCCACGGTCTTCGATTAGCTCACACACAGCAGGGGCCGTTTAAGAGAGTTGGAGGAGAGTTTTGCGTCGTCTAAAAGTGTTCCACTTCTCTGTGGCATCATCCACTTATACTAAAAGAGAAGAAACATGTCAAATTAGGAAACGGTCACTCACATGGCGACGACCGAAAGACAAGACAACCCAACCCCAAAGCATGAACAGACATAATAACCTTGTTCTAGACCAGAAATAACCTCGTCCAATCTTTGAAAATATATTTTAAAAACACAATGAACTGACGCATTGAGCTTAGTCATGAAGCTCATTATTTTGAATTTAGATGGTTTTTGGTTCTTTTGGGGATGGAAACACAAGCGAGGTGGACTTAGAGGACGCGTATGATGATATGAATAGAAGATTTGTACGCAGAATTAATACACATGAAGTTAAGGAGGCTTTAAAGAGGATGAAGACTAATAAAGCCTTGGGGCCTGATGGTGTCCCTATTGAAGTGTGGAGAGGCCTGGGGGATGTGGCAATAAAATGGTTGACCAATCTTTTTAATAAGATTCTCCAGACGAATAAGATGCCTGATGTATGGAGGAAAAGTATGATTGTGCCTATCTACAAAAACAAGGGAGATATACAGAATTGTTCAAACTATAGAGGCATTAAGCTAATGAGTCATACTATGAAGCTGTGGGAGAGGGTTATTGAACATCGCTTGAGGAGAGATACCAAGGTTTCTGTAAATCAATTTGGATTTATGCCAGGAAGATGTACCATGGAAGCCATTTTCTTGATGCGACAACTAATGGAAAGATACCGAGAAAAGAAGAAGGACTTGCATATGGTGTTCATAGACCTTGAGAAAGCATACGATAGGGTTCCAAGGAAAGTTTTATGGTGGGTCCTGGAGAAGAAAAAGGTTCCATTAAAGTATGTAAAGGCAATCAAGGATATGTATGATGGGGCTACTACATGTGTAAAAGCTTGTAACGGATCATCAAGTTATTTTCCTATCACGGTAGGTGTACACCAAGGGTCGGCTCTAAGTCCTTACCTATTTGCCTTAGTTATGGATGAACTAACAAAAGATATTCAAGAGGAAGTGCCATGGTGTATGCTTTTTGCAGACGATATTGTGCTTATTGATGAGAGCAAGGAGGGTGTTAATAGAAAACTTGAATTGTGGAGAAGCACATTGGAATCCAGAGGATTCACATTAAATCGAAGCAAGACTGAGTATCTGAAGTGTGAGTTTTCTCTGGTACAAGATGAGGACCAAGAACCTGTGCATCTAAATGGTCAAGAGGTACCCAAAAAAAATGCTTTTAAATACTTGGGCTCCATTTTACAAAATGGTGGAGAGATTGATGAGGATGTAAATCACAGAATCAGAGCAGGGTGGATGAAATGGCGTAGTGCATCTGCATTTTTGTGTGACCGCAAAATCCCCCTGAAGTTAAAAGGAAAATTCTATAAAACGGCAGTACGACCAGCAATGCTATATGGAGCGAAGTGCTGGCCAGCACATAGGCAACATGAGCATAAGATGGGAGTAGCAGAGATGAGGATGTTAAGGTGGATGTGTGGGTACACAAGGATGGATAAGATAAGAAATGAAGATATTCGACGAAAGGTCGGAGTAGTACCGGTAGCCGAGAAGATGAGAGAACATAGATTGAGGTGGTTTGGGCACGTGATGAGAAGACCCATGGATGCTCCTGTAAGAACAGAAGTTTGTTACCAAGAGCTAAACACAAAAAGAGGCAGAGGTAGGCCGAAGCTTACTTGGGGAAAAGTAGTAAAACAAGATTTAATGGAGTGGGATATAGATTGGCGGACAGTATGTCTTAGAAAGGAATGGAGAAAAGCTATAAGTAATGTGGAGGGTTAGACTCGCTGTTATTCCTATGTTCCAGATGGTCCTTTTTTAGTCCTTTTCCCCTTCCTTTCCCCCACTTCTTCTTGTCCCTTTCTTTTTTACTTTTATTTATTTATATATACATATATTTTTATTTTATTTTATTTTATTTTATTATTTTATTTGTGTATTTTTATTTATTTATTTATTTATTTTTTATTTTTTATTTTTTTTTACTTTTTTTCAACCGTTTTGTATCTTTCATGTGGGTTCATCTACCACCTACCCCAATTAATTTGGGATAAAGGTGTTGTTGATATTGATGTTGATGTTGGTTCTTTTGGGTTAATCAACATAGAGAGCCCTGATAGACGGACGCTATTTGATTCTACCAGTCAAGCAACCTGATTAACATTTCAAGTATAAAATAAAAGAATAATATTTCTCATATTATAGGAGATAAATTTTATCTTCTATACACACATAAAAATACGTGGGGTCAGCCATGTGAAGAGAATAAAGAGAAAAAAAAAATATGAATATCACATTTTTATGTGAGCCACACATTTTTATGTGTGTAGGAAATAAAATTATTATCTCCTATCACATGAGAAACATTAATCCCTAAAATAAAATATAAATAAACATTTCACAAGTTACACATCTCAAAACTCAAACATTAATCCCTAAAATAAAATATAAATAAACATTTCACAAGTTACACATCTCAAAACTCAGACCGATTTAAGTGGTCACATAAAATTTTGTTCCACAAATCCATCTAATAACCATGCATACTTTTTGATATTATCCCTTTTATTGGCTGCAATTAAAGACAAAATGTTGGATATGGACCATCACAAACTATCTACAAAGCCATGTTGCTTCCTTGCTTGAGAATGTAGAAGATCCATCTCAGTAAGGCGGTGGAGGGTACATTCCTGAATAAGGATCAGATTAGAAAGGTGAAAAGCACGATAACAAGAAAAAAGGTTGACAGAGAAACAGTACACAAGCAGCAGTTAGCACTACACATCAATTAGAAAAACAATAATTACCAGGAGGATAACCCGCAGGTGGTGGATATGGAGGTGGTGGATAAGCTGAAGTTGGCGGATATGAAGGGGGAGGAGGATATGATGATGGTGGATAGGGAGATGGTGGATAGGAAGATGAAGGTGGGTATGGTGATGGTGGATAAGCAGATGAATGTGAAGGGTAGGGAGATTGAGCAGGGTAGGGAGATTGAGCAGGTGGCGGGTAATCACGTACGGATCCTGTTGGAAGATAAGGAGCTGCATAGGGTGGTGGTCGGTAGGAAGAAGGTGCCAGAGGTGGCGCAGAATATAAAGGGACTGGTGGAGTTGCTGGTGGCACATAGGGAGGTGCTGACGGAGCATGGCTTGAGGCTAATTGCTGCAATGGTCCCAATACAATAATCATCAACTGTTCAATTCCAATTATATCAAAATAGTGACAGTAATCATCTAAATAAATAATGAAAATGCAGCTTACGTTGTGATTTGCAATTGCATAATGCATTATAAGTTTTACTTCACCTGCGTATCTGCCAAAGGAAAAGAGAGTTGCATTATAAGTATGAAAGTTAAGCGCATGAAAAGGGAGGGAATTTTCCATATCAACACTAGAGAAGCATCAAACAAGTAGTGTACATTGGAAGCAGACATGATTTTCTGTATATCGTTATTGGATTTCAATTTTCAACATTGGTCAAGTGTTATAACTAAAAATGAAAATTGAATGTTGTTTTGCAACAAGCAGTAGTTCAGTCTAAACTTTGAAGTTTAAAGAGATAGATATTATGAAAGACAAAGAGTGAAGCTTAACATTGTGTTCACCTGCCAGTTTTAGTTTGAAGTGGCCAAGCAGAGTCATCAAAACCTTGAGAAAGAACCTTGTGCAATTGAATCCTGACAAAGGAGAATAGCAAAGTAAAAAAATTAAAAAAATTAAAAAAAAAAAGCAGAAGAAGAACAAAAAAACGTAAAAGGGAGAAAGTGAAATACTTTCCGCTACCGATAAAATCATCGAAGGTGATTGTGTTGCTGTTCCAAACAATGACACTGATCTCCCGAAGGCCTTCAATTAGGGGAAAGATGAACTTCTCTTGAAAAATGGGATTTTTTCCGCCGTCTGAATTGAAAGGGGTAAAGGGTCAACGTTGATTACAAAAGAGTCAAACCAAATTGGAAAAAGAGGATGTAACAGAACCTGTGCAGGTTCTGGTTCGGAACTTAGTGCTGGCATATTCAAGACAAACGTAGGGATCTTGCCTTGAAATCCATTCAGTGTCTTTCAACTTGGAGCACGACACCACTGCATCCACCAATCCATTGTTATTTTCAGAAATCAAAACCAAAATCAAAATCAAAATCAAAATCAAAGGACAGGATGTTACTTTGCTTACCAGTAACCTCAAGAGTTTGGCCCTGAATGCCCAACATGGAGATGAAAACACAGATGGAGAGGAAGAAGCAACCACAATTGTCTTCTGATTGAAATTGAATCTGAGATTGACCTTAAAACAACACCAAATTGAAACGCCTATTTGAGTCTTATAAAGAGGACCAATCGCCTGTTCTCCTCTCTCTCTCTCTCTCTCTCTATATATATATATATATATATATATTTATATATATATATATATATATATAGGCAGGATATTCTTACACCGGTGTAAGAGTTAGAAGTTTTACACTCAATACCATTGATCCACGTGTATCTAATGACTCATATTACTAAAAAATTAGAGCCCTTAGATATAAATGGGATCAACGGACAAGATTGAAAGTGTAACTTACACTGGTGTAAAATGATCCTTACATATATATATATGGGCTTATCGTTTCTCAAGCTGCTTGAGATAATGTTATCTCCGGTTACTAAATCATAACCGTACAAAGATGGATCAACGGTGATAAAGGAAGAGAGAGAAAAAGGGAATCATAACCATTCAAAAGTAAATCAATTAATATAACGAAATAAATAAATAAAACGACGTAGTTTTGGGATGGCCGGAGATAAACTTATCTCAAGCAGCTTGAGAAATATTTTTCTATATATATATATATGGAGTTTACATTTCTGCAGCAATTAAATACTTGCTATATATATGTTTCAAAATACTAAATGTTAGGAATCATAACCATACAAAGGATGAAAATATTAAATGTGAAAAATCATAACCATACATCTATCATTGTTATACTTAAAACGGCCAGAGAAATGATTTTACCTATATATATATGAGGAAGGTTATATTTAAAAAAAAATTTATTTACAAACTCTTACAAATTACTACTGATCATACTTCAATCAAGAATATATAATTAGTCATACTTAATATAATTTGTAAAAAAAATTATAAACCAATTATTTATATAGAGAGAAGTGGCAATTTATAACAATGATAATAATTCTTTATTTTACGCGCATGTTTGATTTGTTTCTTCAAACGGAGACTAGAATACGCATTGTAATGAATCTATTGATCATATGACAAAAGATTCGCCTAGATTTGTTTTTTTAGAGGTCCTACAACTATTTTAACTTATTATATTAAAAAAAACATTTTAAATACTATACAACAGATTTAACATAAATCAGGTCAAGTTGGTTTCAAAGAATTTTGTGCATTCTCTTGAGCATTTCTGTATTTCTTTTTTGGGTTCACTTTTAGATAAGTTATCTGCAGTAAGTTCAATACGATGTCGTTTTGGGACGAAAATAATGGTATTTTGTAATTTTAATTTATTTCAGGATTATAATAGTCTTTATATTTATAATATTTTAAAATTTCAATGTCAAAACGACGTTATTTTGGCAGTAAATGTAGATAACTTATCTGCATTAACTGCAGACACATTTTTTTCTTCTTTTTTACATTATTGAGTCCTTTTTCTATAAAAAATATTGACTATTGTTCTTTCGATTATTATAAGACAGAATATTCGCCTACGGGTCCGACAACTATTTTAACTTATTATATTTTAAAAAAAATATATCCTTTTTTTTTCATATTGTAATGTGGTCACACAACTGTCAAACAAATCGGAAGACGAAATATTGAGCTTGTTCATTTATTCGGTGTATATGAACTCATTATATTTGACTCTGTTAGTGTTAGTTTATATACTAATATTTTCTTCTTCTTCTTTATATTTTTTCTCTTAATTTTGTAGCGAACAGTTTTTAACCTGAGTCTGCAAAGTCAAAGCCCATACGAATTTGAACGTTTGGTACAGGAGAAATTTTTTTTTACTCGAGAATCTCGATTTTTAAAAATATAATTTTTACATTCAGTTTACGATAATATCTAAAAATTTAAAATTTAGAAAAATTCAATTTATCAGTAATCCGAGAAAATACTTCGTACCAAACGGCTCCTTGCCTAAAAGATTCGTTCAATTAGTGATCACTGATTCAATGTATGACCCTATAAATATATAAATTTATTATTTATATTAAAAAATTATAAATATATTTAAATACATGTAAAAATTAATATCAATTTTAAATATTTAAACTTTAGTAATAATAGGGATGTTCATCAACCGATCCAAACCGATTCAAACCGCGATAACCGAACCGAATAACCGAAAACTGAAAAATCGAAAACTGAAAAAAAATCACAAAATTTAATTGGATTGGATCAGTTTTTGGATGGGTCGGTGAAAACTGATCCAATTATTCTCAATCTTACCATCTACTTACTTGGACTTTTTCTCAATCATATCCCACAAACCATGTAGTAAAATTCTAAATTGAAGACCCATTAATCTCTCATGTTGGAGAAAATGGGTTGTGCTTGATTTATGTTTTTTTTTGTAAGATACATAATATATTTTTATTACATAGGTTATTATTGTACAGCAGCTCCTCTATAGGATGAAAATTTGGGTTACTTCATATCTCAGACAAACATATTATAAATTTTTTTGTTGAAAGTAAAAGATGATAATTTAATTTTTTGTTGTACAATGCTTTAGATTGCAAAATAATCATCATACAAACTTTACAAAGTCGATA
Source organism: Gastrolobium bilobum (assembly GCF_033153095.1). Classification (NCBI taxonomy): domain Eukaryota; kingdom Viridiplantae; phylum Streptophyta; class Magnoliopsida; order Fabales; family Fabaceae; genus Gastrolobium; species Gastrolobium bilobum. Next base: position 312,064 of record NW_026896335.1, on the reverse strand, counting down.
GATATAAAATATATGTTATTTGCCAAATAATCATCATATAAATCTTAGGCTTTTCAAAAAACCGAAAACCGATTCAATCCAAACCGAATAAAATTGGATTGGATCGGATCGGATTTGAAAAAAAAAAAATCAAACCAAATGGATGATTACATGATTAAACTGAAGGAATTGGATCAGATGATTTTTACTTCCAAAACCAATCAAATGCAGACCGCGAATGCCCCTAATTAACAATACATATCATGCTTCGCATTGTAATAAAAAAAATATCATGTTTCAAATGCAATGACTTAGCAAACTACCATTCAAGACAATAATAAATACAATCTGTACATACCACTTCCCAAGAAGCCCATTATATTCCCATTGCACACGCTTCCTATTGCAAGAGAAAAAAAATCATATTTCAAATGCAATGGCTTAGCAAACTACCCATTCAAAACAATAATAAATGTAATATGTACATACCACTTCCCAAGAAACCCATTGTATTCTCATTTCACACGCTACGTTCTTTTCACAATTTTGCCACTGTTTATCTACTCCTTTTTTTTTGGTAAGCACTCTTCTTTTTCTTTACCATTGTTGCCATGGCCTCAAGGATCACTATCGTTCGCTTCGTTGCTGCAACGCTCGCCTCCGTCGCCTCTACACCGACCAGGATCTCTAGCAAGACATCTATACGCCATGTGCCTTTTCCTGGTGGACCCCATTGTCGGCCAAGTCATCTCCACCATCCCTGGCAATGCTTTCCCATCTTTTCTTTTTCTGTTATATATTTTTGACCCGTCGAGTCACTGGTTTTAGTAAAATCGGCCAGTTCACTCCGGGTCACACCGGTTTGTTTGCATGTCTGATCCATCACTCTACCCGGACCAGTCACCTGACCGGTTTACCGATTTCCGGTTCGAATCGGCCAGTCCGATTCGATTCTTATAACACTGAAGCACACAACAATTTTTAACATAGAAAACTTTCAAATGCTAAAAGTTAAAACTTACAGGATCTAATAATGAAAATCTTCCACTCTAAGAATAATTGGATTACAAGAATTCTTTCCATATACAACTAGTGGATTCCACATGTAAGAACCCGCACCGTTAATTAAGGAAATTAATTAATTAATTATGTTAAATTAGGAAATGATTCCATAATTGACCCTAATAATTATTAAGAGGCTTTAATAATTATGATAAGTGATTAAGAATGCTGAAAGTCACTTTTCGGAAGAAAAGTGCAGATACCGGTTCTGCTAGTCGGTATAAATGCGTACCGAAAAAGTATCTCAGAAAATTATAATAAGTGCATGATAATTCCTAGAATAATTTATAGGACTTGTAAAACGAGTTTCAAAATAATGAGAACTGGTGCCAGAAACTGATACTGGCTATGAAAAGCGCGTACCGGAAAGGTGCTCCGAAAAATATAATAAAAATATGACAATTCTTTTAAAATTGAGTAGGTTAAGAATCTAAAGTTTGGGATTAAAATACTAAGCGTAGAAATTAAAGTTAATACTGTGTGTTTTATTTTAAAGTGACTATATATACCCTTATGATTGGCACACAACCCTAGAATAAGATTCTCCTACGTGAAAGGAGGCTGACCATTTACACTCTTGCACTGTTCCATTGCTCTTCTCCCTTGTTCAGCACCAAAACTCAACCTTGAGACCTTTCTTGACTTCTTCTTCACACTAAACACTTGGGTGTGTGTGAAAGTCGTCTTTGGGGTTTAGTGGGGGGTCATTGTTCTGAGTTTGGCCATTGTTTTGGGTGTGTTTGAGGGCTGTGTTTTGAGTTGGGGGTGAAGGGGTTCATATTCTTGGTGTTTGATGCTCTAAGAAGCTATCTTAATGTAGTAAAAGACCAACCTTGGTGCCATTTTCGTATTACCTTGAAGTCAGAACTGTGAGGATCTTTTGGTGAGCTCCAAGAGCACTCTTTCCTCCTTTTTAAGCTTTAGGGTGAGTTACCTTATCATGATCTTGAGTTTTTATGGCTTAAAGGTGGTGTCTTTGCATGTAAATGGGTTAAACAAGTAACTAACATGTGTATAAACCTGTATAGACCTAAAAATGGAGTCTTGAACGCATTTAATGGGTAAAAGTTGGACCTTTGGAGGATATCTTCACGAAATGCAGAAATTGCATTCTGTCGTGAAATATCCGGATATTGGATATCCGGATATAAGGATCTGGATATCCGGATATTGGATATCTGGATATGGCCCCGAGGAATATCTAGATATTCTGGGATTTCGTAGAATAGTAGTTGTGTTGTGTGTACAGTAGGCTATTGGGGGTTTGTGGACCCTAGATTGATGAAGTTGAACTTCTGTAATTAATGAACTAAGTCAGAATCATGTGATTAAGTGCTTGTGGCTTTGTTAGAAGCCTTAAGACGTAAAACGTAAAGGAAAGACGTTGTCTTTAAGTGTATGCTTGTAGAGTTTGATTAATGATGTATTATTGGTCCATAACAGATTGTGATACTGTTGTGTTTGGGCTTTGAGATTGTGGACTCTTGGCTGGGATAGCTAGCTTGCAAGGTAAGCTTTCGTGTCCTCGGTTTAGCCATGTTGTGGTTCCACCATATCCCATGGGGGTATGGTTATATGCATGCTGTGTTACATGCTTTTGATGTTTTAGAAATGCTGTTGAGTTGTTATATGCTAGTGCCTTTATAATATGCATGTGGTGTTCTACCTATACGGTAAGCCTGAGTATGTGGTACATACAAGATGGTGAGGCTGTGGGTGAGGTGCAAGCGGTGTTCCTTGTACTACATGTAGGTATAGACGTATTCCTGAATTTCTCTGGCCAGTAGAATAGTATTGACATACATGGCATGAATATCTGTTGCACTGCATAGTTTTGGAACTGATATTGATATTACTGCTTTTAGAACTTATATTGCACATGTAAGTGAGCTTGGGGTGGAAGATCTTTGAGGACCCCTTGTCTTACTGAGATTTCTAGTTTAGAGATCTCACCCCACGTTTGGGGAATGCTTATTTCAGGTTCAGGTAATGCGGGGGTTGAGACCTCTAGTGGTAGGAGGCCAGAGCTTAGCTGATAGATGTTGCATGTTTATGTTGCTATGTTTGATGCGAGATTCTGTTTACTGTCTTATGTTTTTAGCTTCAGTTTATGGATTTACATGTTGAAACCTTGTTGGTTATGCTGTTGATTTGGTGAGCATGGGAATTGTCCATGCCACATAGACTTGATTATGTCTTGTTTTATTTGGAGTTGTATTAATGTATCAGGATATTGTCAGGATTATGTGTTGTAATTCTGTGACTTAGATACTCACATTTATATCTATATATGAAGGTATTTCAGTTAGATGTTTATTGCAATTTATATACAGGCGGTATTTTATGAAATTGATTAAGTAATCAACTTGGCTAAGTATAATGACGTCATAATTGAAAAGAAAAAGATATTCCGCATTTTTAATTAAGCGCAGCTTAATACGATAGTATGATAACATTACCGGGTATACACGGGGTGTTACACCACACTTCTTTAACCTTCGCAAGTATAAATATAAGTTTATCTTCTTCATACAAAGGAATACACACTCTCTTCACTCAAGAGGAATTCTAAACAATATATCCACTCTTTCAAGTTTCATCCCATTATATAGATGGAGGTTGACCTTTCAATTCTTGTTCTAGAACCTTTTTCATTGATTGGTGTTGTTAGGACATTGACTTTTGTGTCATTAATATTCAACATGCTTAAGCTCAACCGCCAAGGCATTAAAGGATAAACAATCACCAACATTTTTCTTCTTTCCAACTTTAATTTGGTGGATTGGTTAGCCTGGTACCATTGTAGCAATATCCAAACATCCTTGCTGATACCAACTTAATCATCATATCAGACTAATTGAGGTCGATATGCATTTTGTCAAGCTAAAGTAGTTTTTTTTCTATCACATCTTGCGTACAGTGATGATGCACATCAATATGATTTGAAAAGGAATATAGGTGGAATTCTTCACCAAATATATTGCATTTTGGTTATCACACTTCAACACATACCTGTCTTGATTATGACTGAATTCAAGTAGAAAATTATTCATCCACATCATTTCCTTGCTTGCTTTAGTTGTTGAGATGTACTCGGACTCGATAATTGAAAGTGCAATGCATTTTTATAACTTTGACTGCAAGATACTACTCCCCTTGAAAAAACAATTAGATATCTAGTCGTCAACTTTATCGAGTCAATATCTGCCCCTAGGTCTGCATTCAAGCAGCCTTCTAGCTCGATCTTGCCTTTTTTCAAAGCATAAGCATCAATTAGTTGTACCTTGGAGGTACCTGAAAATCCATTTAACTGCTCCTAATATTCCTTGCCCAAGGTCAAAAGAAATTGACTTATCAAATCGACAACATAAGCAAGGTCGAGTCTTGTACAAACCATAGTATATATTATGCTTTCAACGACATAATGGTATGAGATGTTCAATATCTCACCCTTCTCTTCACCACTGCACAAACATGATTTCTAACCAAGTTTGATGTGTTCGGTTAAAGGTGTGTTTATTGTCTTTGCCTTGTCTATATTAAATCTTTTCAAAAATTTCTCAGTGTATTTTTCTTGTGTGAGCCACAACAATCATTTTGAATGATATCTTACTATTTTTATTCCAAGAATTTGTTTTGTAGGACTCAAATCTCTCATAGCAAATAAGGTGCTCAATGCTTTCTTGACGGCGACTATTTTCATTTTGTCTTGCCCAACTATTAACATATAGTCAACGTAAAGCAAAATAGTTAAAGTCTCAACTCTCGTATATACCTACTTACATATGAAGTTGTGCTCCATTATGAATGAATCTTTTTAAGTCGACAAACTTGATGCTCTTTGCCTCAAACTCGAAATTGGTCACGTTGTTCTATATAAATCTCTTCTTCTAAGTTATTGTGAAGAAATATCGTCTTCGCAGTCATTTGTTCAATTTATAAGTCCATAAAGGTTGTCAGGTCAAGTACAGTGCAAACAGATGTCATCTTCACAACAAACACTACAAGAAATACGTGGTTTAGCCATGTTTATTTAAACACACTTACTAAAATTGATGAAATTATTATTTATTTTTTAAAATTATCAGAAAAATATATAGGTATTTGCTAGGGTTGGCAAAACGGGCCAACCCGGTCCGACCCGACCCAACCCACATTCAACCTGAAAAAAACGAGACGGGTTAGGGTTGGCTCGAAAAAAAAACAAGCCAGAAAACCCAACCCAACCCGACCCGAGTCGGGTTAGGGTTGACTCGTGGGTTGGCTTGAAAAAATAGCTCGCGAGTTGGCTCGCGGGTTGGCTCGTTTTCAGCCTATTTAAATGACCCTGTAGTATAATGCAACAGCTATGTGGCTTCCATTAGCTTAAACAAAAGGTTACAAAATGAGAAATAAAAGAAAAATATTTTATTTTCGAATTTTCTTCACAACAAATTTGCATCAACATCCAGAAATAATCAGAATCACTTGCTACCAAGTGAGTAAGATATTTGAACCAAATAGAGCCAGCACAACCTAACAATATAAAAATGGCAGGGATGTGAGAAGATTAGTGACTTAGGTTTAGAGAAGGAAGAAAAATGATGACAACGTGTGTGGATTTTGTCCATTTTTGTAAATTATGTTTGACTCGCAGGTTGCCTCATTTTTTCTCCGGTTGAAACGAGCCGGGTTGGTTCAAGTTGGCAGCTCATTTTTACCAACCCAACCCGACTCATTTTTGCCGAGTTACAAGCCAACCCGACGGGTTGGCTCGTTTTTATCAACCCTAGTATTTTCTATACTTCACTTGTAAAAAATTAGCTCTGTTTGATTATTGTTTTTAATAACAGTTTTTTAGTTTTCAGAACAAAAAAACTAAAAAACTCGTTTGGTAGCACCCGTTTTATAAAAAAATGTTTTGAAAACTATAACTGTTTTTTTGTTTTTAGAATCAAATTTAGAAAACATGTCTGAGTTGTTTTTGTTGTTTGTTTTGGTTTTTAACTTTCAAAAAGAAAAAATATTGAAAACAATTGTTTTCATAACTACTTTACAAAACAATTTTATGAACAAAAAAATCAGAACACAATCAAACAGGCCTTAAATCTCTAGCTTTTTTTCTTTTTTTTTCTTTGAGGTGACTCTTTCATGTTTCAGATATATACATCTGTTCCATCTTCTACTTTGCTTTTTCATTATTTTAACTTTTCAGATCTATGTATCAAAATCTTCGGGTCTTCTTTTTCATTTTCACTCAATGCTGCTATTTCTTTTTGCCATCTTCGTCTTTCTAGCTATTATTTTTTGATTTTTTTGCAGAAATTACTGTTTACATTAATGTGCTTATTTTTCAATTGGATCATCATTTTTTGTAGTCACAATAATGTGTGTTGCTGATTATTGTGTGAAACCATGAAGTTTGATGCTAGGTTTAACTTTATATTGGATGTTTGTGCTTGTTAAGGTGAGGATACTAGTATTGTTTCATGAGTAAACTCCTACATTGGTTGTATGTGCAACTAATGTAGAATTTATAAGGTTTTGGGCACTCCCACTCTTTGAGCTAGGTGGTGTATCCCAAAGTTCTTTGCATGGTATCAGAGTCTCGCCGCCCCCCGCTTTCTCTTGTGGTGTTTTTTAGCACAGGTAGGCCGGGCCTATTGCAACTATATAGTCCAATGGGTTCTCGCGTGAGGGGGCGTGTTGAGATATATAGTCCCACATTAGTTATAGTTATATGTGTAACTAATATAGAGTTTATAAGACTTTGAACACTTCCACTCTTTAAACTAGTTTTTGGGGTAGTGTGTATCAAAGTTCTTTACAGTTTAGTTTCATGCTTCTGTGTCGGTGATGAAAATTATCTGTTATATGTAAAAAAAAATTATGTAACAAATGCAAGGTACTCAGTGTAAAGTTTGTCAGTTATCTCTGTTTCGTTGCTTTTCGCTTTTAGCAAAGGAAAACAATAAAATCTAACATTTTGTAGAATACCTCTTGCATGCAGCCAAGGAGAAGGGGGGAAGGAGCTGCAGTGTCAAGTAAGTGGAGCTTAACACTGATTTGAGGAGATAAAGCTAAGTAAGTCCTAGGAAAGGTCCCTCTTTTCCTTGTATCTCTTGGGTATCATGCTATAAAGGGCTTCTTGGGTTATTTGTTTTACTTTGATTAATGATAAGGATTATGGTTGTTTTGCATGTTGTGTTGACACTTTTGGATGAATGGTTTGATTTGCTTGTTTATTAGGAGTAGGACTGATGATCTTGATGTCATGTGTTGGCACAATTGTTGTGTTGGGGGCTATTAGGAAATTCATTCAAAACGTGCATTAGAAGTGTTTGATAAAATGACCCAAAGAGGTTTAGGAACCTTGTGGTGGCTGAGTCACTCCTTTTTCTTTTTAATAATTTATGACATGCACACGCATATGAGAATTTCTTGTCAAGGTGATTGGTTGAGCATAGGATTCGGTAGAGGCCGAACCATATCTTGTATTAGTAATTATTTGCAGAAATTTCTTCTATTAAATGACGAAAAGGTGTCATTTATTTGGTTCAAATGAAACTTATTACCATTCTGGTATTTTTTTAATTCTTTTTGTCATTATAATCTGAATATAGCTATTTATCATCAGTTTGAAAAGCTAAAGTTTTGAATGGCATATGGGGGCAAAAAAATTTATTTATTGTAATTTAATTAAATAATTACATAAATATGACAGTTTAAGGAATATTTACATATCTATTGCACACTCTGACGCTCCACCAGGGCGTCTCTCGTGAAGGGGAAGATGCCCAAATGGAGCGTCTCTCATGAGGTGGTGACACGTGTCACTTGTTTTTCCAAAAAAAAAATTTAATCATAAAACTTCTATAGGCTATAACTTTTGACTCGAGTATCCAAATCAGGTAATTCTTTTTTTGATTCCACATAACTTTTCGAGATCTACGCAATGACATCTCATTTCATATATTTTATTTCTCACCAACATTATTTAAATTTAAATCAGGTAATCCTTCTTCCTTAGATATTTAGAATATTTATTTAATTATTTCCTTTATTAATACAGATTTTTCAAATTGATTTTTGAGTTTAAATCACAAATCAAATCTTTATTTTGTTTTCCTTATTAATAATAATTGTTATTTTTAATTTAAATCACAAACCAAATTTTTTATAATAAAAATTATTATTTTTAATTTAAATCACACATCAAATCTTGATTTATTTTTTGTATTAAATCACACACGCAGAACTCAGAGGCTTCTAAGTTTAAAAATGTGACACGTGTCAACACTTGTCAAAACTTAACACATCACCAATCACGTCTAAATTGGATTTCAATCAAGAGGAAATCACGCTTAATTTAGGTAATTTTATTTTTGAAAAACATTTATAAGCCATCATTAATTTCAGACCACGAATAATAACCCAGAAGCTTATAGCATTAATAATTAATTTTAAAATAATATCCTTCTTCCTTAGAAATTTATAATATTTATTTAATTATTTTCTTTATTTCTACAGATTTTTCAAATTGATTTTTTAGTTTAAATCACAAATCAAATCTTTATTTTGTTTTCCTTATTAATAATATTTTTTATTTTGAATTTAAATCACAAACCAAAATTTTGTTATAATAAAGAAAATTATTATAAAAAAAATTTAAATCACAAATCAAATTATTTATTTATTTATTTATATTAAATCACAAATCCAGAACTCAGAGGCTTTTGGGTTTAACCGCTCTTATAATACCATTTTTGCAAATTAAAATTGTGTTTGTGAGAAATAAAATATGTCAAATGAGATGTCATTGCGTAGATCTCGAAAAGTTATGTGGAATCAAAAAAAGAATTACCTGATTTGGATACTCGAGTCAAAAGTTATAGTTATAGCCTTTAGAAGTTTTATGATTAAATTAATTTTTTTTTAAAAAAACAAGTGACACGTGTCACTACCTCATGAGAGACGCCCCATTTGGGCGTCTTCCTCTTCATGAGAGACGCCCCAGTGAGGCGTCACAATGTACAATAGATACGTAAATATTTTCCAAACTATGATATTTGTGTAATTATTTAATTAAATTGCAATAAATAAATTTTTTTGCCCGCATATGAATGCTATGAATTGCAACCTTCTACCGTTCATTCCACTGATGCTATGAATGCTAGAAATTCACATTATCAAGTTCATAAATTTAAGCTGGTATATGAGTATGCATTTTAGTTTTACCTGTGTTGGTTCACATTAAGAATTCGAAGTCAATAACTACTTATGCTTTTAGTGAGGCGTTCATGTGAATTGAAGGAGTGTAGTGTACACTTAAAAATACTACTGTAGTTTAATTTAAATCCACATATTCATTTGAAGTGACATAACATGTGAAATACGAATTATCCATGTTCTCATTTAGGATATATAACAGCAAACTGATTTAGTCAATCATATAGGGATAACTATGTGCATCTCCTTGAATACAGTCACTTAGCTTTTGAAGACATATCCAAGTGAAAAAAATGCTCTCTGCATTTTTATCGTTCTTTAATACATTTCCATTTATGAATTAGAAAGAAAGAGTGAAAGTAGACTGGGTTAATTATTATTGGGCAGATATGATAAAGATTATAGCATTGTTGATTGTAGCTTACAATTTTGGATGTTTCCATGCTCCCAGAACAGGTGATTCCTGATTCAATCGCAAGACTACAAAATCTTGTGGAGCTTGACATTTCGTCTAATCCTTTAGAGTCCCTACCAGACACCATAGGATTGCTGGTTAATCTAAAGACACTTAATCTGTCAGGGAACAAGCTAACTGCTCTTCCTGAATCTATTGCTCTTTGCAGGTGTATTTCATGTTTGTTTTAAAAACAAATTTCCTGCATACATGATATTAGCAGCACATATTTTTCTTCTATTTTGTGCATCTCTTAAAGTTTATCTTTAATGCAAATATAGGTCCTGTATACATGATATTAGCTTCAGCCAAATGTTTTGTAATTCTGGGTCGTTTTGTTTATATAGCAGGCTTGTAAAGGCGAATTGCTGTAAGAGATAGTAGAGTATTTTGAAGAGTGGGGAGATAAAACTTGAAGAAAGATGAATAACTCAGTTTCAGATAACAGTTTTATTATTGAGAGTGATGAAGAGGAAAGTATTGATAATAGAAATAATGTTTAGACTTGTTTAAACTAATTGTAATGCAATGCCTATAACACTGTCAAATCCCATCCATCAATTCACTTTATGCGTATCTAACGAACATCACCTTAAAAAATTAGGACCATTACCACTTTGCAGTATGGTCTAAAGTCCCGTGGTCCCCTTTACTTCTAGTAAAGTAATTCCTGGTATGTACCAAAAAAAAAAATAATAATAATTCACGATGGAGGTGACCATATGTGTTGGCCCGCCCCAACCCGTCGAAAATGAGATAGAGCAGGTTGATCCCTTAATGAATATGGGTTGAAAAAATAAATGTACTCTGTTTTATGGTGGGTTGACACACTAATCCGTCAAATAAGAAAAATTAATTAAATTAAAAAATAATTATATTTTATGAATTTTATAATATTATTTTATTTTATTTCATACTCCTCTTAATTTTTTTCAGTCTCAATTTTAAATGTATACTAATATTCAGTTAAACATTTTTTAGGAACTCATTTGTTTTTATATATAGATAACATTTATCATAAATAATTTTTTCATTCTTTATTTTTTCTAGGGAGTACTAAGATAAAAAAAATTAAATATCACAAAAACTTAATGACAAATGAAATATTACTTAATTATAAAATAATAATAATGATTTTTTCAAAATAATTTTTTAAATAAAAAACTATTTAAAAATAAGCAAACAAAAGACTAACTTATCATTTGCAATTTATAAACTTTAGTGATTCCTGCCGTACAAATTTCAATTCGAAGCAATCTAACGAGGGAATAAATTTCCTTATATCTTACTTTAATATAATAATATTATGTGAAAATTATTAATAATTTGTTTATGAATTTATTGTTACAATTTTGAGAATGAAAATCATAAAACGGAGAAGAGAAAATAATCATGGGAGTGGATCCTCTCATGTCGTTGATGGGAGTGAATCCTCTCATGAGAAAAAGTGGTTATGTGGTTATTTTATTTGATTATAATCACTCGTTTGAAAATTATACAATTTTCTCTATCTTATTTCATCATTAATTAATGATTGTGATCAAATAATATGATCACCCTATAATCATTTTTTTTTTCCTGAGAATATCTTCTCCTACTGTTGATATATATAAATTCATGACCGACACTTTTCAAGTGATATAATTAGGCTTTTTGACTCTTATAACCCTTAATTAATAACTAATTACCAAATTGCCCTTCAGTCAAAACTATTTCGAAAATTTACCCTCCCCAACAAACATAACACCAATCTGCCCCTGTTTGACCGTTGACCACGAAGCCTACCCGGGTACACCATTACCTACCCGGGTAAATTTTGAAACTTTTTATCTACCCGAGTATGTAGGGGTGTACCCGGGTAGAGTTCTTGAATCTGGGAAAATGGTTGAATTATTTACCCGGGTAAGGAGCAGTGTACCCGGGTAAGGAGCAGTGTACCCGGGTAAACATCGACGGTAGGGTTTTAAAATACCCCAGCAGCCCCATTTCGAAAACCCACAAAAGGGGTACCCGAGTAGAGCTGCTGGAGGAGTGTCTTCTTGAGCGATTTCAGGCATAATCTTGCACCAATTCGTCTTGTTTCTGATCATCATTCGCGGACCTTGCAACCTCTCTGCCTTCTACCGATTGAAATCGATCAAAGGTGCATTTTTTTTTCAGTTTTTTCAATTATGTTATGATTTCTGTTCTGATTCATTGTATTTTCGTTTATATCATTTGATTCTGTCCGAATTATTTTATCAATTTGTATGTCATACGCTTACCCTAACCCTAACCCTAACCCTGAATCTAACCCTAACCCTAACCCTAACATGTATCTAATTTCTGATTTTGGTTATTTTTTCAGTTTAATAGTGTGACACAATGACCTCTCGACGCGTTTCAAAGCTGCCAGTGACCCATTCCGAGAGAAGAACCAAGAGTCGTCACGATGGGTCGTCATCCTCTCAGCCCCAGGCTGCTTCGAGTCAGGCTCCGGACTTGACGTTCGGATATTTGTTTGAGGATGACATACCTTCACACGAGAAGTTCGTGAAGTTTTTCATGACCCGGAAGATCTGCGAACCGAAATCACTGTATTCGGCATTCTTCAACCTAGAGCGTTTTGACATTGTGCCGCTTCTTGAGCAAACACATTTACTTCACCTGGCGGAGATGCGGTGCCCATACTCGGAGGTTATGGTAAGAGCCTTCTACCAGAACCTTGGCTACTCGCAAGGCGAGCTGACTTCCCGTGTCTGCAGGATTGATATCATCATGACTGCTCCTATCTGGACGGAGCTACTGGGGTTCGATTTTGATGGTGTCACAGGAGCAGCACTATATGATGGAGACAGCCATCATATATTTGGTGATTATAACCGGGAGACCATTGTTACAGAGACTAGGAGGGCAAACGCTGAGCCCGGTCATTTTGCTCATTATCCTGTTAGCAACTTGTCAGTTTCTGCTCGCATTCTTCATTATGTGGTGACATATATTATTTTCCAGCGCGCGCATAATCACTCAAAGGTGCTGGAAGGGGACTTTGTCATCCTCTGGGCCCTCCTTCACAGTCAGCAGGTGAACTGGAGGCATTACATATGCATACTGATGTGGAAGGCAGCCAAGTCAAAGAAGGCTGAATTGCCTTTTGCATTTCTGGTGCAGAAGATTCTGCATAGATTTGGAGTGCCTATGGCAACAGAGACCTTGAAGACCGCCAGAGGCTGGAATGCTATATTTCGGAATCGCATCCAACCATGAAGCAACTTCAGGATTGTTCTCGATAAATTCCTTGTACCTAATGTCGAAATTTATCTTTGAACATGTGTACCCTGCAAAAAACCATGACATATGCATTGGTTAGTGAATTTCATCAACGTTTTCTTCAAATGGTTGAAAATGTGAGTAATTATACCGTACATTACCTAATTTCATCAACGTTTTCTTCAATTCCACATTCCTAAAACGGGTATTGAAGTTGCTTCCGATGTGACGTAGACAAAATACATGATAAGCATATGGAGGCTGCCACCCTCCGTGATCTTTCACCGCCCTTATGATGCTTCGATGACGATCGGATATTAGACAAATACCATGCCTATGTGTGACATGAAAACGTAAAAGGCTAAGAAACCAGGACCAATCATCCAACCTCTCACCTGGAGGAACAACAACAAAGTCAATAGGGATGAGCTCAGAAATTATTTACAGTATGAAGTGGCAAAGAAGGGTCACATGCTTTCACATACCCCAAAGCAAAATTATTTACTCACCTGGAGGAACAACAGCAAAGGCAATAGGGAGCAGAAATCCATCTCCATCCTGAGATGTTGCAATCAATAGAGTACCTCTGTACTTCCCATACAGATGAGTGCCGTCAATTTGAATTATAGGCTTGCAGTGTTTGAATGCTTCAATGCATTGGTGAAATGTCCAAAAAAACCCTTTGAAATACGACCCTGTCTGTATAAACCCGACGTTCATCAAAACATTGATTTGTATCAAGTTTGAACACAGAACCCACATTCACCTCCGTCATCTACTTCAGCCAATTTGGCAAGAATGCGTACGATTTCTCCCAGTCACCAAACAACTTAACGATGGCCTTCATTTTTGCCTTCCAGGCCTTCCTGTACGTTATGTTGTATCCATATGTTCCCTGTATCCTCTCCTGTATCAGAGCTGGTCTTGTGGATGGATCTTCCTTTAACATATCTGGAAAAAAAAAATAACTTTACCATATTCTCAATTAATCTGAATCATTAAATACACAGTAGAATACATACTCATTATAGCCGCACAAATGACATTTGAATCCAACTGTCTATGATCCTGTGCTAGGCCTTGATTTAGGCATGTGTGACCTTGACCCCATTTACGGACCACCCAATTAGCTCCCTTCTTCGGCTTAATTGCCCTCATATACCAGGGACAACCGTCAGCATGGTTTTTACACTTCATAACAAATCTTGACTCGTCGCTTTTTTCAACTATGGTTGTCCTGCGCCCCTTCATACAATGTATCTTCACAGCATGTTGCAATTCTGGTTTGGACCCAAATTCTTGTTGCACAAATAACGGATCTCCTAACTTCCAACCTCCGTGCAAGTCATCATCGCCATATAGGATCTCCAGCTCGTCATTAGGGTGCGCCCAGTTAATGAATGAATAATGTTGGCTTTCATTCCATAATGGCTCCTCAGACCCTGCATCTAAAGATCAACTCTCATTTGTCTGAATGAATACCACCACAAATAATAAATTGTCTAAAGCAAATGTTCAAATTTAATAACTTACCACTACTGACTGGGTCGACATGAAGTGGTGACAAGGCTGGGGTACCGAGACTTACGGCGCTCATGTCAGCCTCAAAATTACCGTCCACGTCAGTGTCTGACGAATCACCTTCTGGAATAGCACTTTCAGGTTCTCCCTCATCTTCGCTGTCCACATAGTCCTCGTCTTCATCCTCTTCATCCTCATCCAATGCTACCTGAGGAGGTGCAGAAGATCGTACAACTGTATCTTCTTGACCGGTACAGTGTGCAGTAGTGGTTGTATGCACCGGTAAAGATGAAGATTGTCCAACATCAACTTCAACATATATCTCAATATATTTTAATACTTTCCATTCAACAAACGCATCTGTTACGAACTCCACATCTTCATCATCATTTATATCGTTTCCAATGTAGTATATTGTATCCATATCCACTACAGTCTCTAACCTGGCTATCATGCGGTGGATGGAATGTATGCCTTCTGACCCCATTTTTTGAAGAATTCTCTCCTTCAGTTCATTGCATGTAGTGCCCACTTTGATTTTCATCGTTTTTGTTTTTCCTTCAAATCGGACACCGTGCGGACCTTCAAAATGCCTCCAATTGTAGTAAATAACTATAGGAACCATGTTTGGACTTGAACTCATCTTTCACACAAAAATTAGATCTAGGTTTTGGGTTTGGAGGTTGGTTCGGATTTTTTAGCACAAAATGGGAGTGTGGAGATGTAATCTCAATGTCCCACCAAGATTCAGCTTTCTGAAATGATGAGATGAAATATGTGTGATGTTTCGGATTAGAGAGGGTAAGAGAGAGAGATTTGGGGTTTCAAAAACCCTATACCTCGCAACAATGGCCGAAACCCATACATATTGGGGTTTCTGGACGCGATTTACCCGGGTACACTGATCCATACCCGGGTAAATAATTCAACTATTTTCTCAGATTCAAGAACTCTACCCGGGTACACTCCTACATACTCGGGTAGATAAAAATTTTCAAAATTTACCCGGGTAGGTAATGGTGTACCCGGGTAGGCTTCGTGGTCAACGGTCAAACAGGGGCAGATTGGTGTTATGTTTGTTGGGGAGGGTAAATTTTCGAAATAGTTTTGAATGAAGAGCAATTTGATAATTAATTATTAATTAAGGGTCATAAGGGTCAAAAAGTCGATATAATTATATTAAAACAAGACAATGATTTATTGCACACATAACGGACGCGCGCCATTGACACTTGTGAAAAGCTGAATCTAGGTGTCGTTCCACTCATTATGTTCTTTTTATGCGTTTGAGCAGGAAAAAGCGGGTCAAAAGAAGTTATTTAGTAAAAGAGTCAAAATGAATTATTTAGTAAAAGAGTTAAAAGATCGACTGAAAGTGAAAACCTTTTTGTGTTCTTTTAATAAAAATTATAATTTTTACCAAAAGGTGATACCTCATTTATTAAGAAGGAAGTTGAGTAACTGAAAAAAGAATAAACCTCGATTGGATCTTTATATATCATTTTTTTAAAGGTTTAAATATCTTTATTTCTGACTCGTCCGTACTTCGAATTAGTTTCATGATCGATTGAAAGAATCGAAACTTATAAAAATACTAGAGAAGCCAATTCTTATCAAAGAGATAATTAGAGTTGTGTTAACTAAAACAAATTATATCTTTTTTTATAAATTTATAGTTTTTCTTAACTCAATTTATAATATTAATATTAAACTTTTATATATAGGGTACTTAAATATTTCTACGACCACTTTAAATAAGATTGTCTGCAACTACCTTTTTAAACTAAGTCGGACCAGTAAGACATAAAAATTATATTTTTTCTTTCCGTCACGTCAGTCGACAATATCTGAGGAGAGAGAAAAAAAGAACAATTTATTGTTATAATTATGTCTTACCGGTCAGACTTAATTAAAAAGAAGTAGTTATAGATAATATTATTTAAAGTGAATGTAGAAATATTATATATATATATATATATATATATATATTTTTTTTTTTTTTTATCCATAGAAAAGGTTCATGTCTGTTAATTTAAGGTTAATGTCTATATATAATAGCGAAATATATAGACCCACATTTAAGGTTCATGTCTCCATCTCCAGCTCCATGACTGCTACTTTCACGAGTCTGATTTTTCTTTCGCAAAATTAAATTACATAGCTGACGGTTGGATTCCAAATTACCGTCGTTGTCATTCACACCCATAGTTTATTAGGAAAAAAAAAAAACATTTTTTAATATTTCTATCAATTTATATTCTTGCATTATCAGTTTATTCTTTAGAATAAAAAAATAAATAAGTTTTATTAAAGATCATCTCTGTTAATTTGTAGTACTTAGATTAAATAAGAAAAGAAAAAAAAATATTTTAAAAAATATTATCACGTACACCCTAAATTAACAAAGCGATCTCTTTCATGGCATATGGCATCGTTCACGAAAAAAAAAACTTTTATAGCATCTTATTGTGTTATCTTGAATGTTGTTAATTATCACATTACGCATAAAATTTTTTTAATATTAACCCAACAATCAATGAATCGACTTCTTATGTAATTGGAAAGGGAATACCTGAACAAAAAATGCTAGAGAATTTTTAGTTTATCAGTTTTTTTTTTTTTTTTTTTTGAATACATTATCAGTTTTTTTTCTCTCGAGTTGAAATATTTTATGGCATCAGCGTTGAAGTAAGAAGTTCCTCATCGATGCGCGGAGTGCAATAAATTAGTGTGATATTGCGTGGAAGGTGTGGGAACAATAATAGTCTTGTATAGTTTTGTCATTTGAAAAGTCAAAAATCATAAATTGGTTTGTGTTTACCTCGTCTGCCCACGTTGCATGCAGATGGCCCAACTTCCAATCGGAAAATTGCCTTACAGTGTACTTGAATAGCACAAAATTTAATCACTTCACATGTAGACCCCCAACCAAGTATCTATCTATACGTGAATCTAATCGTGTATGGTTGTAAGTAAGTGTATAGGTTTTTTTCAGTATTTGGGAGTTGAGGCTAAAAATTAAGAACTGGAGGACCTACCAAAAAGTAGTTAGGAATCAACCGAGACACAACAATTAATGCGGAAAGCAAATGTTTTAAAAAGAAAGCACAACAGCTTCGCACTCTCACAAGAATGCAAAAATCTGTGCTAGATCAAGTTGGAGCTCGTGAAGTTTGAATTTTCTCTTGATATCATGTAAAATTCAGTCAATATATAGCATAGCATAGCATAGCATAGGAGCAAGTAACTAGTGCTCCCAATAGCCTGTCTGGAAATTAAGAGAAACATGGGCATCATCATGTCGGTGCGCGTGTTAATATTGTTATATACTTTCTTGGTTGTTGCGGCCGCATCGGAAAGAGAAGCATTAGAAATTATGACAGGAGGTGGCGGAGGTTATGTTTATGGTTCTCCTCCTCCTCCTTCTCCTTCCCCATCTGGATGTTCCCCACTGCCACCACCGCCGCCACCCCCTCGGTGCCCACCAACCATGACCCGGTTGCAGAAAGCTCGCTCTGTGCTTCTAAAATTCGCAAGTTCTATCAATGACACAAGTGGATATACGAAAAACTGGAAGGAAGCAAAAAACCCTTGTAAATTTAATGGGGTCCGATGTGCCAAGTATCCAAACACAAGTGAGTTAGCAGTTGCGGGACTAAACCTGAATGGAGCCAGCATCTCTGGTCTCAACCGTAAAAATGTGAGCCTCTCCGGTATATTGAACAAGTTACAAGAGTTGACATTCTTCCACGTGAACTCCAACAACTTCGCCGGCCCAATCCCAAATGAAATCATCCGTTACCCCTATTTCTTCGAGCTAGACCTCAGTAACAACAAACTTGAGGGCCAGTTTCCAATGCAAGTGCTTCAGTCCAAGCAACTTGTCTTCTTGGACCTCAGGTTCAACAATCTCTATGGTCCAATTCCACCACAACTCTTCCTGTTGGATCTCGACGTGATTTTCATCAACAACAATGACTTCAGCGGCTATCTCCCAGATAATTTTGGGTCCACACCGGCCAGGTTCCTTTCTTTTGCCAACAACAAACTCGCCGGCCCGATTCCCCAAAGCATTGGCAACGCTTCCAAAACCCTCACCGAAGTACTCTTCTTGGGCAACAACATTGAGGGGTGCTTGCCCTACGAAATTGGGTACCTCAAAATGGCCACCGTCTTTGATGTGAGCAAAAACTGCTTAACGGGTCCCATCCCTCTCTCCTTTGCCTGCTTGGAAAAGATTCAGTTCCTGAATTTGGAGCACAACCAGTTTTACGGAACTGTTCCGGAGATGGTTTGTGAGCTGCCGGGGCTCCGCAACGGGGGCAACCTGTCGTTATCGAACAACTATTTCACGCAAGTTGGTCCTGAATGCAGGAAGCTGATAGAGGCCAAAGTGCTGGACGTGAGCAACAATTGCATCCTGGGTCTTCCAAATCAAAAACCATACGAACAGTGCTCTGAATTTTTCTCCAAGGTCAAGCCCTGCCCAAATCCCAAGTATCTCAGTTACATCCCTTGTAAGGGATACTTCTCGCGGTCGACCACGCACACCACCGCCGCGCCTGCGCCCGTCACTTACAACACTCTCAAACCACATCGGTTGTGATCGTTTGTCCATGTCATCAGAACTCTACATCGATCATCCCTGTGTATTTGTATTTGTATTTGTCGGTTAATTATATTGTTCTTTATATTATTATTATTCTTATTATTATTAGTATTTATAGGCACATGTTGTCGTGTTTCCTTTTTTTTTTTTTTTTTTTAAAGTATGTTGTTGTCGTGTTTCTTTGTTATAATTTATATGATGAGTAATGAATAAGTATCCATTTGGCCTGATCTTCTCCTTAAAGGAAGAAACACTGTTAATTTTACATAAGCTCTTAAAAATAAAATCAACTTTTATTTATTTATTCAAGAAAAAAATGTAGTCGCTTCCAGCTTCTGACTTTTTTCTTTAAAAAACACCCCAAATTTTCGGAAACTTGATATTTTTATTCCATTAATTATATCTCCATTTTAAATTTCTCACTGTTATGCTAACTTACACTTCTCTCGTATCACGTCCCCTTTCCCCACCAAAATCGGCACACAAAACAACATGTAGAAGGGAGCTCGAGTTACTCTACTCGAGCCTCATTTAAAATTGTTGGCAAAAAAATTTAATAAAAAATTGACAATGATAGCACAATCAAATCCTTAATATCTATATATTCAAAAATCTAAAAATAGAAATGTTAAGATTTAAGGAGAGAAAAATCATATTTTCCAAGAAAGAAAGTGCTACTATGGCACTTCCAAGAGAAGTTCCTATTAGCTCATTCTCTGGGATTTTAACCACAAAAAATTACTCCTATGGAATATGGTGGAAAAACAAATGAGATTATTCCCGAGGTCCAAAAGTTTACCTCTTGTAAGTTTATTCCTCAAGTTACTCCAAGCTTTTCCTTCAGCTCATCAAGCAACAACATCAATTCCACCAACAATAGCCTACCAAAGGCAAGTAATTAATCAATAACAATCATTTTACATCTATTGATACCTAATTATTTAATTACTATGTTAAATTAGACATCTTAA
Source organism: Gastrolobium bilobum (assembly GCF_033153095.1). NCBI lineage: Eukaryota > Viridiplantae > Streptophyta > Magnoliopsida > Fabales > Fabaceae > Gastrolobium > Gastrolobium bilobum. Next base: position 292,011 of record NW_026896335.1, on the reverse strand, counting down.
ACTTTTTAAGAATACAATATAAGCCTCAATTGGATTTGTACATCTACGCATGTCGCAAGCCAACTGCTTCAAACCAAACTTTCAAAAATAGGGTAGTAACTTCAAAATGGAACTAAAATTAATCCATATATCCAGTTGTCCTAATATTTTGTAGAGTTGAAGGTCTGTGTGTTAGATTTACATAAGTCCAAACCTTACTCAATTTGAAACTCTGTTGCTCAAGTTATGTCCACTTTACTACATGTTCTTGACTAGGGCACTTTAGCACCCAATAGCATGCTTTAGGGTTCCTAGCAAGTATTTTTCACAAATTTAAAGAGCTCTAGCTCTCTATAACGCTCTCAAATGGGTGCTTATTATCTTGGAGCATGTTTTAGCACCCCCAATGGCTATTTTCTTCATATTTAGCATTCTTTAGCGCTCTTTAGCACGCTCAAACAAAGAGAAATCATTTTAGCGCCTTCTAGGTTCGAACTTGAGGGGTTCTATTGATGTCTTAGACCTTTTTAATCACCTAAACATGCCATACTATCAATCTCTCTAATAATCAAACCTTAAAACAGCAATCAACCATCACTTTCATCATAAACACCTATAATCCAAAACCCTTAAATTTTATACATGAAAACCTAACTCATGAACTCTTAAGAAAGTCCAACAAAAGTCATGGTTTCTCACTTCAATCCTTCTAAAATACCAATAAGGATGAAGCTTCAAGCTTCATTAGTTGAAAATCCTTGTTCCTTCCAAGTCCTAGGTTCATAAGACACAGGATGAAATGAGTTTTCTTTCCCTTTTTGTTCTCTAACTACAAAAGTTCCATTTGTATAATGAGTTAGGGAAGTGGGGAAAATGAAGAAGATGGCTCTATCACCACTCCTTTGGTAGATCAATAGGAAGGAAGGAAGATGAAGTATTGGTCTTTGGGGGAAAAGAGGAGGACTATGTTCGTGGAAGAGTGAGAAAAACGAGAGGAAGAGAGAGAAAATTTGGGGATAATGAAAATATCTAGGTTGGGGAAATAACTTTTTACCCCCGGTTCTACTCTCTTTTCACAACTCCACCCTTGGGTCATACGATTGAGACTTTCAGGTGAGTTGGGTCCAAATAGGGTGTGTCAGATACTTAATTTGTTTTAGGTCTCACCCACCCAACACTTATAATATTCACATTTCTAACCTTAAAGTGACTTAACTTAATGTTTGACTTTTCAACCGATTAATCCGTTTTAATTATACATTAATCCTCAATTAATGCCATTTAATTATTTGGGTTATTGCAATTGAGCTATTGTTTTTGGGCGGGTGTGCTTGTTACGATCACGACAAGTATACCAGTCGTACAAGTAATAAGTAATGAGTAGAGTTATCATTTCCACAAGGATTAAATGCACCAATCGCTATTCACATTATTTCCCTTAATCTGAACAGATCAAAGTAGTTGGAAGAGTAATTTTCACTAACCAAATTAAAATAAAAACTGTTGTAATTAAAAGTAATTCAAACAAAGAATGCGAAAGCTAAGACTGGTAAGAATTCAATAACGAAAAATGTAGCTAGGGTATACTTCACCTTCGATCCTTCTTGATTAATTTAAATTAATTTTAATAATATTTTATCTCAATTATTTCAATTTACTCATCTTCTAATTAATTGATTGGTTAAATCCTAATAGCTAAGTGCCTTTAACCTTTTAATTCAATTAGAACTCTAATGTCTTAGTAATTCCTTTCACATTAAGCCTTAAGAACAATGAATTTCAAGAGTTTGCAATTCCTATAAGCCTATGTCTAGATCATGAAAGAATTGGTGTTTATCTCTGTCAAGATTAAAATCTCAATATGCCTATTATGAATCCTAATCCTCTTCATCCCTATATGATTGATCAAATCATACAAAAATGCATAAAATTAATTCCAAAGTAAAACACAAATAATCTGAGACAATTTATTAAAGAAACAATTTAGACTAAATAAGGATTCACGTTGGATCTATAACTCTAACTACTAAGAAAACTAGCCAAATATAGCTAGCTTAAACAAATCAAAGAAATAAAATGAAATAGCTAGACCCCCATCTCCAACCATCACCCAATGAGTTGTCGAGGGATAACTCATAGCTAGACCCTTTTCTTGCTCAACAACAACCTTGTGATTGATGCTACCTTCATGAGTTGCTAAATTAGTCAATGGATGAGCAGCATGATCTTATAACGCCTCAACTGTACAATTAAGCGCAAGTAGCACCCAAACATGTACACTCGCTAGTGCATCAAAGCATGTAGCAACCTTTGTGTTGTACTTGACATTAGTTGCAAACATAGCCAAAACACCAGTTATACGTTCTAAAACTCCATTTTCAATAGAGGACCTCTGCAATATAAGATCCTTTAAAGATTATATTGAGTAAGTTTTAGCAATGGCACATTTGCTCTCTTCGCCAATCGGAAGATTCCAAAATTCCCTATGAGATGCATAAGAGTTAGAAGATAGGAGATTAGATAGTAGGACATGAAAGCTTGAGCATACATGAGTCAACTCAAAAAACATCTCAGCCTCACAGGATGACAATTCTATATTCCCATGCAATCCACAACCAAGCAATAAAGTATCCCAAATTGATTATGTATGATCCTTTGGTGCTTCCCTAATCATCGTAATTGTGTCATGAAATATTCTAGATAACTTGAACCTAAAGACACCAGGAAACACTATGCTCATCAGCTAGTCAAACATTGTTGCCTTTGCTTCAATACCCAATAACTGTAGTTGATTTTGCTTCATGCTTGTGAATAGGGACCAAGTAGACTATACCATATTTATGGAAGGGAATTGGATGACCCATATTGAAATCTGTTGTAAATAATAATTATTTAGTTATTATTTAGTCATTTATTTGTTGTATTGGGCCAAGCTCATTAGGTCAAAATTAGGTCAAATATTCTCTATAAATAGAGAACCCTTTGTACAGATTATTTACACAATTCAATAATATTTCAAATACCCTTTTCTTTCAAGTTGGTATCAGAGCTCTCGATCCTGAGGGCTCTGCTTCCGCGCCTATTGTCTTTAGAACAAGAACCTTTTATTCTTTTTGTCTCTCGCTGCCATCAGCCGCCACCGGATTTTTTTCGGGGACCTCTTGGACCGAGAAGATCTCTGTTATACTGGATCTCTGTTATACTGGATCTCTGTTACTGTCCATCGTCTCCATTATTCTTCATCACAAGACATCATCTGTTCATCACGATTGGACCCTTTCCCGGTGGTTTTTCAACTCCGAACAGACCCAGAAAGAATCGCGCTCACCGGACGACGTTGCTCCAGAAATTTCAGACCGGACGGCCACCGCACGCGCCCACACGCGCCGCCCCTTCAACCGCGAGTGAAGCCCACGCACAGCCAATCTCACCGGCGCGTGAGACCATTTTTCCGGATCGGACCACCGCGATCTTGATCGTCCCTTCATCCTCTTTCTGGATCTGTGCTCCTCTCTTTGATCGGACATCGTTTGGTATTTATTTGTGATTTTTTTGCTTCTTGGAGCTTTTCTTTAACCATTTTATGTGCAGTATGGCCTCTTCTCAAAGGAGTTCTTTTTCAAAATTTTATGATGGTACCTCTTCTAGACCTAAGAGAGATGATTGATAGTGTTCTTATTGTAAAAGAACAGGTCATATCAAGGATTTATGCTTTCGCCTTTATGGAAAGTAAACTGTCTTAGAAAAGATGGCAAGGATGCGTGGTCAAGCGCATTTTACTTCTTCTGAAATAACCCCTGCACCTAATGAGACCCAATCTGCATTTCGTCCAGATGAGTTGGAACGACTCCGAACCATTCTTGATTATCTGAGTAAGCCATCTGATACTAGTGCTTTGGCTATGACTGGTATGAGCTCCAAAACTCATTCTTTCATTTCTTTATGTAATGATTTTAAACATTCTTGGGTTGTTGATTCTGGTGCTACTGATCATATGGCTTGTTGTGCTGACTCATTTATTTCTTATCATCCTACCATTGGAACTCATACAATATTCATAGCTGATGGCTCACATACATCAGTTGCGGGTTCTGGTGACATAAACTTACAGCAGTCCTTACATCTTAAGGATGTTCTTCATGTTCCTAAACTATCCATGAATCTTCTTTCTATTCACAAAATTACAAAAGATTTGAATTGTACTGTAACCTTCTTCCCTACCCATTGTGTTTTTCAGGATCTCACCACGGGGAAGACGATTGGTAGTGTTAAAGAGCAAGGTGGGCTGTACTATCTGGTGTCACAATCTCCCGCAAATAAAGTAACAAATCACACCTTCATGTCTCATGGTCAATCAACTGCTGATTCTTTAATTTGGTTGCATCATAAGCGTTTGAGTCATCCTCCATTTAGTTTACTCAAATCTTTATTTCCATCATTGTTTTTGTCTAAGTCTGTTGAGTCTTTTCATTGTGATGTTTGTGAATTTGCTAAGCATCATCGTGTGTCTTTTCCTTCTAGTATTACTAAGAGTGTTGAACCTTTTGATCTTATTCATTCTGATGTTTGGGGTCCTTCTAAGGTCCCTCATTCTTCTGGAAATAAATGGTTTGTTTCTTTTATTGATGATTGCACTCGTGTAACTTGGGTTTACTTAATGCGTGAAAAGTCTGAGGTACCACAACTGTTCTTTCAATTTTATAAAATGATTGAGACTCAATTTTGTAAAAAAATCAAAAGACTAAGGACAGATAATGGTACTGAATATGTCAATCACTCTTTTTCCCAATTTATACGAAATCAAGATATGATTCATGAACTTACTTGTGTAGACACCCCTCAACAAAATGAGGTTGTTGAAAGGAAAAATCGTCACCTTCTTGAAGTTGCTCGTGCCTTACTGTTTCAAACACATGTACCAAAATGCTATTGGGGAGATGTCATTCTTACTGCAGCGTTCTTGATCAATCGTCTACCCACTCGGGTTCTCGATCATGTAAGTCCTATTCACTCCATGACTTCTTTTTTTCCTTCTGTTCCAACTTTGCAAAGTCTTCCTCTTCGAGTGTTTGGATGTGTTGTCTTTGTTCATATTCATAAACAGCATCGCAGTAAGTTCGATCCTAGGGCTCTTAAATGTGTCTTCCTTGGATATGCTCCTTATAAGAAGGGCTACAAGTGCTATCACCCTGGAAGTCGAATTTTTTTTGTTTCTATGGATGTTACATTTCAGGAATCTGAGTCCTTTTTCCAAGGTCCTCATCTTCAGGGGGAGAATAATTCACCAGAAGACTCATCACCTTCCTTCTTTGAATCTTCAGTGTCTACTCCTTCACCTGTGTCAGTGTCTCTTCCTCTTGTTCCTGTTCCTAATGTGTCTATGTCTGATCCTCCTGTGACTGATCCTCCTATGACTGATACATCAAGTACACCAGAGATACGGAAGATTGTAACACCTGAATTGTCTGAACAGCCCACATTGCCTCAACAGCAACCTCAATCGTCTGAACCACTGGTAAGTCCTGAATCTCATATTTCTTATCATGATGTTAATACTTCTGATGACTTACCCATTACTACTGCTTCTGATGATTTACCCATTGCTTTAAGAAAAGGAAAAAGATCTTGTTCCAAGAAAACTTGTTCTTCCTGTCCCTCTTGTACTCAATACCCTATCTCCCATTTTGTTTCCTTTGCTAATCTTTCTGTGCAGCACAAAAGCTTTGTTTCAGCACTAGATTCTACTTCAATCCCAAAATCAGTACATGAAGCTTTGAAAGATGGGAATTGGGCTCAAGCCATGCAAGAGGAGATGAATGCGTTGGAGAAAAATAAAACATGAGAGGTTATTGATAGACCCAACGGAAAGAAAGCAGTAGGGTGCAGGTGGGTTTATGCCCTGAAATATAATTCTGATGGCACTCTTGAGAGATACAAGGCTCGATTAGTCGCCAAAGGTTACACTCAAACCTATGACATTGATTATGAAGAAACCTTTGCTCCAGTTGCAAAGATGAATACAGTGAGAATCTTGTTGTCCCTTGCTGCCCATTACAATTGGGATATAAATCAATTTGATGTGAAAAATGTTTTCCTCAATGGTGAGTTAGAAGAAGAAGTCTACATGGAAATCCCGCCTGGTTTTGATTCTGTGAAGGGGAAAATAAAGTTTGTCGATTAAAAAAGGCCTTGTATGGATTGAAACAGTCACCTCGTGCTTGGTTTGGAAGGTTTACTAAGGTTATGATGACCTTAGGATATAGACAGAGTCAAGGAGATCACACTCTTTTCTTCAAGCACTCCCAAAATAGGAAGCTTACTGTGCTCCTTGTATATGTTGATGATATTATTATCACAGGTGATGATTTTGTGGAGAGACAGATTCTGCAAACACGGCTTGCGTCTGAGTTTGAAATCAAAGACCTTGGGAAACTGAGATATTTCCTAGGGATAGAAGTAGCTCATTCAAGCAAAGGAATTTTTATCAGCCAGAGAAAATATGTTTGGGATCTTCTCAAAGAAGCAGAAAAGCTCGGGTGTAAACCCTCTAATACTCCTATTGAGCAGAATCACAATATGGGCTATGAAGAAGAGAGTCCTCTAGTTGATAAAGGACAATATCAACGGCTAGTTGAGAAATTGATATATCTGGCCCATACTAGACCAGACCTAGCTTATGCTGTTAGTGTTGTCAGTCAGTTTATGCACGATCCAAAGAAAAAACACATGCAGGAAGTAGAGAGAATTCTTCAGTATCTTAAAGGTACTCTTGATAAAGGATTGTTATTCCAACGTGATGGCAATCTATCTTTAGAAGTCTACACAGATGCTGATTATGCCGGATCCGTGACTGATCGTCGTTCTACCACTGGTTATTGCATGTTTCTTTGCGGTAACTTGGTGACATGGAGAAGTAAGAAACAAGATGTGGTTGCCAGATCAAGTGCAGAAGCTGAATTTCGAGCTATGGCTCAAGGCATTTGTGAGTTACTGTGGCTGAAAATTGTACTTGATGATCTCAAAATAAAATGTAAGGGACATATGAAACTGCTATATGATAATAAGTCCTCTATTTGTATAGCTCATAATCCAGTTCAACATGATCAGACTAAACATATTGAGGTTGACCGCCATTTCATCAAAGAGAAACTTGATAGCGGGTTGATTACCACTCCATACATTCCCACTGGGCGTCAATTAGCTGATCTATTAACAAAAGGGCTTCCTTCAGACAGATTTTAAGAACTTACTAGCAAGCTGAGAATGATAAATATGTATTCCTCAGCTTGAGGGGGAGTGTTGTAAATAATAATTATTTAGTTATTATTTAGTCATTTATTTGTTGTATTGGGCCAAGCCCATTAGGTCAAAATTAGGTCAAATATTCTCTATAAATAGAGAACCCTTTGTACAGATTATTTACATAATTCAATAATATTGAAATCCCTTAGAACAAGCTCGATGCCAACACACGTAGCTAAAACATGTATCTCTCCAAAGTTTGTGCCAAACAATTGATTCAATAACATGCTTTTTTCACTATGTTGAGGGCCTATAATGGAAACAGGTACACTGGCATGTTGCTGAAGCATTTGAGAGTCCATCATTCTTCTTATTGCCGAGAGATGTTTATGGCTCTATACGACCCAGCTGCAGTTGGCCTTGATTGTTCAGGATTAATTGCCGCTAGATTGATGAACTTTAGAAGTGGTAAATTTTGGTCAATGGCTATGTCTACAAGGTAGTTTTCCATCAGCTTTCCAACCCACTCCATATCACTTAGCATAGAAAGAAAGCTGACTAATAGTGCCTCCATTTCATAAAATTCCATACTCACTTAGCACACTAGCCCAAAAACAAGTGTTATTAAACTCGACCCGGGCATTTACCCGATCGGAATATTAGGTCACTGGTCGGATCGATTGACCCAGATATATATAAATATATAAATATGAATATATAAATTTAATTATATTCTCCTTATCTAAAATGAGTTAAATAAGGTTCACTAAATAAGCTCAAAAATATGAAGCACAAATAAATAAAAATGCACGTTATTATTATGTCAATTTAAATTGCAACTCATAATCTCCATAAACATACCTCTCAATGACATTGAACTTGTATTTTTCAAATTCATCTACATTGAAATGACATATGTCACATTCGCTTAATTTATTATTCCGCAAATTGTTTCAGTATTGGAAGCTGAAATGTGAGGTCATTGTAAAAGAGTATACAAGCAAATAAATTTATAAAAAGTTTTAAAATGAGTTCTACATTTTTTTTCTAACAAGATGAAATAATTTTGATTTTTTTTTTAAATGCATGACCCGATCGGATCATCGGGTCATCGGGTTTGGCCAGTTTTATTCGGATTTGATCAGGTCCGATGCATGAACGGTCCAATACTTAACCTAAAGCGATTCGATGACCGGTTCGCCAGGTTTCACAATAGTGCCAAAAACAAATATGTAAAGAACCTTGGGATACACCACCCCAAAAGCTAGCTCAAAGGATGGGAGTGCCCAAGGCCTTATAAACTTCACATTAGTTGCACACACAACCAATGTGGGACTATATATCTCAACACGCCTGATGCTCTCCGGCAAGTATACCGATCGCACAAGTAATATAATGAGTAAGTGGAGTATCGTCTCCACAAGGATTGTAAACCAAGTACTACAATAACCAGTCCCCTTAAGTTGGAAAACTCGGTTTGTTGTTTGGAAAATTGTGAATTGAATTCGAGTAACAATATGAAATAAAAAAAATAAAGACTTGTTTTTATATTTTTATTTAAGAGAAATAAAACAATAACAATGAGATTTGATTTTAAAAATATGAGAAAAATATTGTAGCTAGAGCGCACTCACCTTTTGATCCCCACTTCTTACTTTGGATTGATTCACAATATTTATTCATATAATTACTCGGATAAATTATTATCTAAAAATATTTATTAGTTAACCCTCAATTCCTTGCAAGGTTAACCCTTTAATCCCCAATTGGAACCCCAATTCCTTGCAATGTTCCTCATGGTTTTAAGCAATGAACGCAATAATTTAAGCATCCGCAATTAAATACACATCTATTCCTAGCATGCATACCAATTGTTGTCCTACCCCTTTCAAGATCAAAACCCCAATATTCCTATCTAGGGTTCTAACCCTCAAACTATTCCCAACTATCAGATTGATCAGTTCTAATAAAGGAAATAGAAAATACGCACAAGGTAGAGACAAAGATAATTATATAAATGAATAAAACTAAATCAATCCATCGTAACAAGGGTTCACATAGGGCTCGTGACCCTAACTACAATAAAAGAAAACTAGCCAAGCATAATCATGGCTAAAAATAATTCAATATTCAAAAGCATAAGATTACAGAGAAATAGATGAAAAAGAAGAAATGTAGAAGAATCCTTCTGAGCTCTGCCGTCGGCCTCCTTTGACTGGAATGAGATATCTAGGTCTAGCACAAGGATCCTATTTATAAACTTATTTTTTCCTTCTTCCAAAAATACCCCCGCAGAAAGACGGTGTAATTTCCTCGCAACCCGGCGCCAGTTGGCGCGGGTATGGCGCAAATACGCGCGGAGTTGCTGTCTCGAATACGAAAAGTCGGACCTGATTGCGTGGACCGGCGCCAGTTGGCGCCACCCTTTGTATCTTGGGCGCCAACTAGCGCCATTCTTCCTTGACTTGGGCGCCTAGTGGCGCCATTAATTGTGATGAATGTGGCGCTGGTTTGCTTCATGGGTGGCGCCACCTTTCTTCATGTTTGGCGCTGATTATCTTGGTGGCGCTAGTTTGTGCCATTCTGGCGCCAACTAGCGCCAATTCTCTGGCATTTGTACTGTGATACATCCGTGTGTGTGGAGTCGCGTCAACAGGATTTTTATAATTTGTAATTTTCACTCCTCTTTTTCCTGTAAAAACACAACCAAAAGGTGAATATTATTGACATAGAAAGAATCAATATAAATAGCAAATATGTATTTAAATTGCTCTCTTATGACTCAATTCTTATCAATTTTAACATGGAAAAACCACACTTGCCAGAGGCACATCAACGCCCCCTCACACAAGAGCCCATTGGGCTTGAAGAGTGGACAATGCAACAGGCCCAGCCTACCTGTGCTAAGAAACGCCACAAGAGAAAGTGGGGGGCGGCGAGGCTCTGATACCATGTAAAGAATCTTGGGATACACCACCCAAAAGCTAGCTCAAAGAGTGAAAGTGCCCAAGACCTTATAACTCCACATTAAATCAATCTATTCATTTAATGTTCATTTAATTGCTATTGTTATTTTTTTTTAAATTTTGTTTAGAGTAATTTCTTTCTTGTTGTCCTTCTTTCGCAACACCTTACTTATAGTTGGTTACAACATGTTACTAACAAATTAAAAATATAAAAGAGCTGTATCTCACAGTCACACACATATATATATATATAGTATTCAAATTTTCTTATTTAACTGCAAAAAAAAAAAAAAAAAAATTATCTCCTGCAATCGATTTTCATTATGTATTCTCGGAAGTACATAAAAAAAAATATGAAATTCAATTTTTTTTTCTCTTTCCACCTTAGTAGACAACTTCGCACGACAAAAATTCTTTGTAGCTTTAATATTTTCACTATATACTTTGGGGATTATACAATGAAAATTAGTTGCAGTAGATAATTTTTTTTATAAGTCACGTAAGATACATTTCCCATATACATAACAAGGACTAAATGAACAATAGAAGAATAGATTGATGGGGTTGGGCTGGTGTGCTACATATATTATTGCGAGAAACAAGTTGCAGAAGAAACTGAATTTGATTAGAAAGGAGCTGCAGTCCCGTGGAGTGGTATGTTAACGCATGGAATAAGAGCGCAGGTCTTGTATCAAATCAGTCAAGTGAGAGTAAGATGTTCCTTCCTCTTTCACAGCAGTGGTTGCCATTTGCGCAAGTTTGTGCGCTCTGTTTCTCATAGCCTCTGCTTCTTCCCCTACCATTATACGATTCAGTGCCTTCTCAAGCGCGTTGCTGGTTATGCTATCCCCCACCACTCTAGCCCATTTTTTAACACCAACAGGCACCCCTATTTTAAGTAACTCAGTCACAAGCTTTTCATTGTAAAATTGTTCTGCGGACACTGGCCAAGTCACCATGGGTACCCCTGCGGACACTGCTTCTAGCGTTGAATTCCATCCGCAGTGCGTCACAAATCCTCCAACAGCTTCATGGTCCAGAATCAACACTTGGGGTGCCCAACCCCTTATAATTATTCCCCTTCCTTCCGTTCTTCTCTCAAACCCTTCCGGCAGCCATTCCTCTCTTTCGCTTCCCCTCACAACCCAAATGAATTGTTGCCCCGAAGCCTCAAGCCCCGTTGCTATTTCTTTTAGCTGATCTTCACCGAAGTTTGCCAAACTCCCAAAGCAAACGTACACCACCGTATTGGGTTTCTTGGAGTGAAGCCACTTCAAGCACTCTCCTTCGTCAATTGAAGCTTGCTTTCCTCTCTTGCCTTTCTCTTCGCCGTCCCTACTGCATAGAGAAACAGGGCCTATGTACCAAGCCTTCCTTCCCTGCACCTTGTTGTAATAATCTGCGTAGACATGCTCGAGTTCATAAAAGCTGTTGACAACCACCCCGAAGCTCGTGACCTCTGATTCCTTAACTGCCTCCATCGCTCTTGTCAATTCAGTTTCTCCATCGCTCTTGAAGTAATCAGGCAAAACCATCCTCGTCATTTTTATCTCTCCGGGAAGATGAGGAATCACAAAAGGCTCTGAATCAGAGGAAACATTCTTGTGAGGCTCGTAGAGTCGCACGCATTCTGAAGCGCACAATGCGAAGACACCGGTCCCATGAAACACAAGCCTTGGGATTTTGAATTTAGCAGCGGAATCATTTGCCCACGGGAAGAAAGCACTGGCAATAAGGCAATCTGGGTTGTCGTGGTGGAGAAGCTGCTCCAAGGGCCCTTGTAGCTTTGCGGTTGCCTTGATGAATATAGGAACCATAGATGGGGAGGGGATTAACTCTGCATTTTCGCATCCCTCTGGTAAACCCACCTCTGCACATGGGAATTTGATGGTTCGGATATTTATTATGTCTTTGTCTTTGCCTATTGTCCTAGAAATAGTAGGTGCGTTCAGTGGGGTGGTCACTATGGTTGCCCTCACCCCTCTTGCGATAAATTGTCTGGCCATATCAGCCGTTGGTATCATGTGGCCATGAGCAAGGTAGGGGAAAAACATTATGTGTAGTTTGGGACACCCACCGTCCATATTCCCGCCTTAGCAACCTCTCGCGACAAGATTACAACAACTTGATGAGATGATTTTGGGTTGCACAGACACAGATTTTGCTTCCTCTATTTTTTTTTATTCCAACGGACAGTGCGGATGATCGGAGTAGCTGCCGATTTTAAGTTGACTTCCGCATCAAACTTTGTATCCTGTTAACGCCTACTTATAATAACTAAAATATTTTAGTTGCCGTCAAGGTTTTTTTTTTTTTTTTTCCTTAAAAAAAAACGGATTATATCTATTTACTACTGAACTAAAATTGTTATTTTAATAAGAGTAAACCTTCAAATTCATCTTGTTAAAATTTGACAGTAAACACATTAATTTTCGTTAACATAAATTTTATCATAACTTTTAGAAAAAAATTTCTGGATCCATGGGCTAAATAAACCGAGTTTAGCTCACATTTAGATAAAAATCCCTCTATAAATAAAAGGTTTATCCTCACATATATTTTCTCTGTAACCTTAATCCTTATTTGCTATTACTGGGCGCGCATATATATATATATATATATATATATATATATATATATATATATATATATCCATTGGTTCCTTACCCTTCATTCGTATATAAAAATGACCTGTCATTATCTCGACTATTTCGTCCATAAACACCACTAGTCTTCTAATTCGACGGCAACCTTTGATCTATAGGAATCAAATAGAGATTATAAATCATTCTGAAATATTAATATATATGATATATAGAGACTAACATGTCTTATATTTTTAGTGTTCCTAAAGCGAAATTCTTATATTATGCTATTTTTTTCAACAAGTTTGAATATTTGCTCTCCCAATTACTATTCTTGAACGAAGAAAATATTTTTGTTTTCGCCCAATATAAATCATAATAATAAATGAATCACATTACAGGAATGCTAAGTCTTCACTCAAAATACCGCACAGCCCGCCAGCATTATTACCGTTTGTCGTTTAAGATTATTAATTTATTACTCAATTCCTTTTAATAATGAGTTGGTAAGGAAAAAATAATTGCGTACTCCCAAGTCCCAACATATTCTCTTCTGTTCAAATACAAAGGGGGAAAAGAAAATCCCGTGCGTCACGATATTAGTAGAAATCGTATTCCCTTGCGTCATACCCTGCCTTTAGACCTTAATATATTGTAAAGTTACTTTCGTAATAAAATAAGAAAAGGAGAAATATTGGGAAGTGAATCCTCTTATATCATTGACAAATTAACGGTGATAAGAGATAAAAGAAAAAAAATATTGAAATACATGATGGGTAAAAAATAACAGTTAATTTATTTATCAACGGATAAGAAACTCTCACATAACCTGTGAAATCGAGGATCTATTTCTGAAATATTGCTTAGCATTTTTTTAATGTATTTTTAATTATCAAGTAATATCTAATATTTTTATCAATCCGACACGATTGTGAATATTCAACCCAAAATGTCGTAGTCAATATTTATATGCTTACAATGTCTATGGAAAAGATGGTGGGTGACAAGACTCGAGGTTAAAAGCGTGACAATTTAGAGAATTGGAAGGTATGAATCCAAGAAGGTTAACCCTTTATTTATGAACGAGAGTAGTAGCTAGGAAAGTTTGACAGGAAGTCGAAGAAAATAATGAATAATATTTCTTAAACATTTGAACAATTACTTATTTTTTTTTTTTCTTTTTTGGATATTAGGGAACATAAACAAAACTACAGATTACCTAAGGACTGTTGAGTGATCTAGACCTCCCAACAAATCCTTTTCTACAAACAACCTACAATTAAGAGGAACATTGGGAATAATATCAACCTCCCAATTGGCCACTTCATTCCCTTCCCTGTTTATACGAGCTATCATGACTCTCCATGGTCTAGCAATCAAAGCTTGGATTCTTTTAACCAACGAACCAATAGGATGATCAATTATGCTCCCTTCCAAAATCAATTGGATCATTTCTGTTGAATCACCTTCAAGTTGAACCTGGTTGAACCCATGTTCCCAAGCTACTTGAAGGCCCACTAAAGCTCCCCATAGCTCAGCCTTTAGAGCATTTCCTTGGCCCACCTTTTTCATATATCCCAGCAACCATCTCCCATCACTGTTTCTCAAGACCCCTCCACATCCACTCTGTGTTCCATCAAGAGAGCAAGCACCATCAGTATTAACTTTGATCCAACCCTGTAAAGGAAGGCTCCATTTGACAATAACATCTTCCCTTTGTTTTAAGCAAATATCAGCCTTTTCCAGAGTTTCTCAGCATGAATTACATTATGGACATACCTTCTGATCTTATGACTCATAGATTTAGTATTACTCACAACCTTTTTAAAAACGAGATTGTTTCTAGATTGCCACAACATCCAGCAAGTGACACCAAAAGTGAGGCTCCAATTCTGATCTTGAGTGCTATTCTTTCCCTTTATCAAATTAAGCTGAATCCAATCCAAAAAACTTCTAGAGAAAAAAGAATTATACCTAGATTTTGCAATTAGGCCTTTCCAAATCTGTTTTGCCCAGTAGCAATCTCTCATCACATGACAACAGTCTTCACACGGATAAAGGCATCTTGGGCAGTGAGCATCATCCCCCATGTGTCTTCTACATCTGTTCTCATTAGTTAACAGGTTATCCCCTAAGAGAAGCCAAATGAAATGTTTGATCCTCTCTGGACCCTTCCAATCCCAAGCCAAATTCCCTGACTTTGATTTTGCATATTGGTTACTTCATCTCTGATAGCCAAGTAAGCTGACTTCACAGAGAAAAGTCCATTGCTAGAGTATTTTCAAATGATCCTATTCTCACCCTCTTCCTCCTTTGAATGTAATACCCCATATTTTTATTAATAATAATAATAATAATAATAATATAATAATAAATATTTTTGGATAATAATGATATTTATTATTTTTGTAATTAATAATATTGGTATTTAATATTTTTAATTAATGAGTTAATAATAGTTAAAATAATAAGAGGTAAGATAATAATAGTAATATTATTTGATTTATGTGATAATATATAATTATATATATATATATATATATATATATATATATATTAGATGATAAATTATGATTAATTGATTTATTAATTGATTGATGATTTATGTATTTATGTTTGATTAATAATGATTGATTGAAAATGTTCGATTGGTAATGTTCGATTGGTAATGATTGATTGGTAATGTTGATTGGTAATTTGATTAGATATGATGAGTCAATAATGAGTCAGCCTTGAGTTAGAAAATAAGTTAGCTGTAATCTGAGCCATAAGAAATTAATAATAAAATAGTGTATGAAGCCCATATCTGAGTCAGATAAATCAATAAAGAAAAAAGGAAATAAATGCACGAAACCCATATCCGAGCCCAAAACTTCAACTATAAATAGAGGCCTAGCCTAAACAAACTAATTCACTCTCCAACATTTCTCCTCTACTACTCTATCTCCTTACTTCAAAAGTTTATTTGTTTTATTTTCTATATTCTTTTGGTTACCAACCGGTTCTCTGCCCCAATTTATTTTCTTCTAGAAGTTAGCAAAAACGGAGACTAGGTAATCCTAATCTTTAGGTAGATATATGTTTGATATGTGTAATCCTAATCCTTAGGTATTTTTAGATTATATTTATTTTATGTGAAATTTGGTATGTGTAATCCTAATCCTTAGGTTATAATTTTGTTTGAAGTTTATTAATAGTAATCCTAATCCCCAGATGTTTGTAGGTTATCTGTATTATATGAAATTTGGGCATGATCCTTATATGTAATCCGTATATGTTCTTAATAGTTTGGTATGAACATTTCTATATATATAGGTATTTGTTTTTTTTTAAATTTAAATTACTACATATGATAATTAGAATATGGATACAAGTTGGAATGAAAGAGAATTCTGAATCAGCTTGCAATATATGATATGAACTTTTATTTTAGAAATTATGATTATGTGCAATATATGATATAAAATGTTATTATTTTAGAAATTATAATTATGTGCAATGTATGGTATAAGACTTAATTCAGGTGCAATATATGGATCTTATTGAATAAGATCTAACAGAGTATTATAATTCCATAATTTTCATAATTATTCAATAAGATCCATATATTGCACCTGAATTAAGTCTTATACCATACATTGCACATAATTATAATTTCTAAAATAATAACATTTTATATCATATATTGCACATAATCATAATTTCTAAAATAAAAGTTCATATCATATATTGCAAGCTGATTCAGAATTCTCTTTCATTCCAACTTGTATCCATATTCTAATTATCATATGTAGTAATTTAAATTTTAAAAAAAACAAATACCTATATATATAGAAATGTTCATACCAAACTATTAAGAACATATACAGATTACATATAAGGATCATGCCCAAATTTCATATAATACAGATAACCTACAAACATCTGGGGATTAGGATTACTATTAATAAACTTCAAACAAAATTATAACCTAAGGATTAGGATTACACATACCAAATTTCACATAAAATAAATATAATCTAAAAATACCTAAGGATTAGGATTACACATATCAAACATATATCTACCTAAAGATTAGGATTACCTAGTCTCCGTTTTTGCTAACTTCTAGAAGAAAATAAATTGGGGCAGAGAACCGGTTGGTAACCAAAAGAATATAGAAAATAAAACAAATAAACTTTTGAAGTAAGGAGAGAGAGTAGTAGAGGAGAAATGTTGGAGAGTGAATTAGTTTGTTTAGGCTAGGCCTCTATTTATAGTTGAAGTTTTGGGCTCGGATATGGGTTTCGTGCATTTATTTCCTTTTTTCTTTATTGATTTATCTGACTCAGATATGGGCTTCATACACTATTTTATTATTAATTTCTTATGGCTCAGATTACAGCTAACTTATTTGCTAACTCAAGGCTGACTCATTATTGACTCATCATATCTAATCAAATTACCAATCAACATTACCAATCAATCATTACCAATCGAACATTACCAATCGAACATTTTCAATCAATCATTATTAATCAAACATAAATACATAAATCATCAATCAATTAATAAATCAATTAATCATAATTTATCATCTAATATATATATATATATATATATATATATATATTATCACATAAATCAAATAATATTACTATTATTATCTTACCTCTTATTATTTTAACTATTATTAACTCATTAATTAAAAATATTAAATACCAATATTATTAATTACAAAAATAATAAATATCATTATTATCCAAAAATATTTATTATTATATTATTATTATTATTATTATTAATAAAATATGGGGTATTACATTCTACCCTCCTTAAAAGAAGTTTCGTCCTCGAAACTTAAAAGTTTGAGCTTCTCAATTAAACTAAAAGCATAAGGTTAAAGTTAATAAAAATATGGGATATTACATTCTATCCCTCTTAAAAGAAGTTTCGTCCTCGAAACTTATGTTTTTTTTTTTTTTTTTTTTTTTAAACAACCTTTAAAAAAAAAAGTAAGCAAACAACAAAGAGTCATGCATAACCAAGCAAACAAGATAACATAGAATACAATAAATTTAAAAACTACAAATTAATGAATTTTTAACTTTAACCAAGCTAGAAAAAAGTTTCGAAACTGAATATTTTCTTTAAACAAATAGAAATTTTTATTGCATATATTATCTTTCATTTGCTAGAAAAGTTTTAATCAATTCAAGAACAACTCTAAAAGAAAGCTAATAACTTTTATTAAAATAAGAACGAGTTACTAAAGATAGCATATAAAAATTTTAAAGAATAATATCAATAATAATTATAAATCACAAAATAATTCCAAACATATAATCATCAAAAGTTCAAAGAAATAAATCATTTTTAAAGGACAAGAAAAATAACCCTTCACTACCCAGCTCTCTCGATTTATTTATTTATCTTATGTTCTATTATTTTATTTCCTATTTTTTTTATTATATATATATTTTTTTGTATTTATTTATTTAACTTAGGGATCTTTGATCCTTCAAGTCAGTATCAAAAGCAAACCCCAAGCCGAACCAGGGGCTCTGATACCATTTTGTAACACCCCAAATTTCTAACAATTTATAATAGCATAAATAAATTCAATAATTTTATAAATAACAGCGGAAGTTCAAAATAATCAAATTTGGGAAGTGTTACCGCCGCACTTGTACAGGGACAAGTGCAAGGCTAACTCTATTACATTCAAATAAAAATCTAAGACTACAGTTTTTTTTTTTATACATAATATTTATGACAGCTAGAAATATCCGAGTCGTGATCCTCACTGCCCACAGCTAGCCCCATCCTTTGCAACATACTTCACTGAAAATCTGCTCCCCCGCAGCCGCAGGATCATTGCAGTCAAACAAACACAAAAGTCAGCAAAGCTGGTAATCCCAATCAAGATACAAAACGAGGATAATATAACCCAATATCAATCAAGACATTTATTTAAGAATAATCAACATAATCAACTCAATTAATATTTCGAATATGTCATTTATTCATAACTCAAGCAATATTCAAATATGTCATTTAATCATAATCAAGTAATAATTCAAATAAGAAATTTAATCATAAATCAAGCAATAATTCAAATAAGTCATTTAATCATAACTCAAATCAAGTATTAATATCATTATTAATCATGTTTAAGATTATTTAGTCCATTTAGTGTATAAGGGTAATTGTCAACTAACATATTTAGCACAACATTAATCATAATATGATAATATTCACAACTCAATGACATTCTTCATAATCAAATCAAATAACAATTTTCATTAATAATGTTTAAGTTCATTATATTTAGTGGGAAGAGAACCATGGTAGACCCGGGAAACCCTGCCAGTCTACCCCGTGACCCGGGAAAAAACCACTGTTACCAGCCACGTATAATCAAAATTGGCCATAATCAATTCACATCTTCCTAGTGTGCACACCTCTTCCCAAAGTTGCTACTAGTATCCCGGGAAAAAACCACTGTTACCAGATACCACTTTGGGAAGAACGGATACAATCTTTTTCACATCAATTTCACATCGGAGGCATAAAGCCCAAAAGTTGTGTTCATCACTTTGGAAGGTACCATCCCAAAGCTATCCTCCACCATTAATTTATTACAAACACACACAATCAGGAAAGATTCAATCATAATTATTTATTCTTTAAGTATTATCATCTCTAAATGAGTTACTCAAGGGCATTATAATCTTCCAAAGTATCATAATTCAAACAACTATTATCATAAATTCTCGAATTTATATAACAATTCAAATCTTCAACATTCATAACAGTAAAATCCAAATCCGATCCTCATCATAACTTTCCAATTTATTCAAGGATATAATAATCCAAATCTTCAACATTCATCACAATAAAATCCAAATCTGATCCTCATCATAACTTTCCAATTTGTTCAAGGATATAATAATTCAAATCTTCAACATTCATCACAGTAAAATCCAAATCCGATCCTCATCATAACTTTCAAATTTATTCAAGGATATAATAATTCAAATCTGCAACATTCATCATAGAAAAATTCAAATCCAATCATCGTCATTCAAATAATCCCATCACATCAATTATCATAGTTATAAATATTCAAATTCAATCATTAAAACACATATTTGGAAAGTTTTTCTTAAAGAGTATTATAATTCCATAATTTTCATAATTATTCAATAAGATCCATATATTGCACCTGAATTAAGTCTTATACCATACATTGCACATAATTATAATTTCTAAAATAATAACATTTTATATCATATATTGCACATAATCATAATTTCTAAAATAAAAGTTCATATCATATATTGCAAGCTGATTCAGAATTCTCTTTCATTCCAACTTGTATCCATATTCTAATTATCATATGTAGTAATTTAAATTTAAAAAAAACAAATACCTATATATATAGAAATGTTCATACCAAACTATTAAGAACATATACGGATTACATATAAGGATCATGCCCAAATTTCATATAATACAGATAACCTACAAACATCTGGGGATTAGGATTACTATTAATAAACTTCAAACAAAATTATAACCTAAGGATTAGGATTACACATACCAAATTTCACATAAAATAAATATAATCTAAAAATACCTAAGGATTAGGATTACACATATCAAACATATATCTACCTAAAGATTAGGATTACCTAGTCTCCGTTTTTGCTAACTTCTAGAAGAAAATAAATTGGGGCAGAGAACCGGTTGGTAACCAAAAGAATATAGAAAATAAAACAAATAAACTTTTGAAGTAAGGAGATAGAGTAGTAGAGGAGAAATGTTGGAGAGTGAATTAGTTTGTTTAGGCTAGGCCTCTATTTATAGTTGAAGTTTTGGGCTCGGATATGGGTTTCGTGCATTTATTTCCTTTTTTCTTTATTGATTTATCTGACTCAGATATGGGCTTCTTACACTATTTTATTATTAATTTCTTATGGCTCAGATTACAGCTAACTTATTTGCTAACTCAAGGCTGACTCATTATTGACTCATCATATCTAATCAAATTACCAATCAATCATTACCAATCGAACATTACCAATCGAACATTTTCAATCAATCATTATTAATCAATCATTATTAATCAAACATAAATACATAAATCATCAATCAATTAATAAATCAATTAATCATAATTTATCATCTAATATATATATATATATATATATATATATTATATATTATCACATAAATCAAATAATATTACTATTATTATCTTACCTCTTATTATTTTAACTATTATTAACTCATTAATTAAAAATATTAAATACCAATATTATTAATTACAAAAATAATAAATATCATTATTATCCAAAAATATTTATTATTATATTATTATTATTATTATTATTATTAATAATAAAAATATGGGGTATTACATTCTACCCTCCTTAAAAGAAGTTTCGTCCTCGAAACTTAAAAGTTTGAGCTTCTCAATTAAACTAAAAGCATAAGGTTAAAGTTAATAAAAATATGGGATATTACATTTGGAGGCTCAACCTTGGCTATAATTTCACAAATATCTTCAGGCAGAAACAACTTGAACTTGTCCCAATCCCACTCCCCATCTTGATTCACACAGTAGGCCACTTCCCATGAGTTGATATCATCAGGAATAGGCATGACAGCTTTCTCACACAACTTCCCTATACCAGGGATCCAGCTATCATTCCAGAATTTAACTTTCCTACTATCTCAAATCACAATTTTAGACCTTGCTACAATAGAGTTCTAGGATGAACAGATATCCCTCCAAATATTACTAGCATTAACATGTTTTGAAGCTTGAGGTAAAAACTCATCCTCCATCTTGTATTTACTTCTCAGAACTTTTTCCCATAAGGCATCTTTATTCACCAGAAGACCATATCTCACCTTCATGATGAAAGTCTGATTAAAGGATCTCAAATCTCTCAACCCAACACCACCATACTGTTTAGAAGAGCACATTATGTCCCATTTAACCAGATGGACACTTCTCTTGTCTTTAGATGAACCCCAAATGAAACCACGAGTAAGCTTTTCAATATCATCACACACATTTTTTGGTAACCTGGCAGTTTGCATAGCATAAGAAGGCATAGCAAACAGCACAGATTTTGCCAATGTTAGTCTCCCAGCTAGAGATAGGGACTTAGCATTCCAAGCATTTAATCTGTTTTTCACCCGATCCAAAAAACGCCCAAAGGAAGCTTTATTGACTCTAGAATGATTCAACATTACTCCCAAGTATTTTCCCAAATCAGGAGTAATTCCAATTCCTAAGCACTCACTGATCTCCTTAGCTCTACCAAAGCCCACATTCTTTGAGAGAAAAACTCTTGTTTCATCCATACTAACTCTCTGGCCAGAACTCATTGTAAACACTTTAAGAACCTGATTGATAATATGGGCCTGGTCAAGAAAAGCTTCAGCACATAATATAATATGATCAGCAAAAAATAAGTGGGATATAGGAGGCCCCTTCTTCCCAAGAGTAACTGGCTTCCAGGCATTAACCTCAATGGCTATTTGGATTAAGTGAGCAAGTATTTCCATGCAAAGTAGAAAGAGATAAGGGGATAAGGGATCCCCTTGTCTGATTCCACAAGAAGGTTTAAAATACCTGGTAGGTGGCCCATTCCACAACATATTGAGCTCACTGGTTTTGACACACTTGTCAATTAAGGAAATCAAATCATTTGGCAGCCCCATGTCTTGAATTGTCTCATGGATGAACTCCCAACTAAGCCTATCATAGGCTTTATCCAAATCTACTTTAATCATCATCCACCCTTTATTCCCTTTCCTCCTTCTCATCGAATGTATAATCTCCTGAGCCACTATAATATTGTCTGCACTTTGTCTTCCTTTTACAAAAGCACACTGGTTAGGGGTAACCCAATTAGGCATCCAACTTCTCAATCTCTCAGCAATCAACTTGGTTACAATTTTATAAGTAACATTGCATAAGCTTATGGGTCTAAACTCTTTCATACACTCAGGATTATCCTTTTTGGGAATCAAACAGAGATGCGTTTTATTGATTGAATGCACCTTAGTTGAATCCTCAAAGATACTCTTGACCAACTCACAGACTGATTCACCAATTGTATGCCATTGGGTTTGGAAAAAAGCTACATGCAGTCCATCTGGTCCTGGGGCCTTGAATCTGCCCAATTTAAACACCATTCTTCTAATTTCTTCAGCTTCAGGAATTATGGCTAGTTTGTCCCTCTCTAAACCCTCCACCTTTGGAAAGATTCCTTTTACAGGGAACTACTCATACCCATCCCCTTCAGCTAGAGATAACTTCTCAAAGTACTTCACTGCTATCTCCACCATCTCCTTTATATCTGATGTCCAATCTCCAACCTCATTCCTGATTGCAACCACTTTGTTGAATCTTCTTCTGGCAACAGTAGAGGAATGAAAAAACTGAGAATTTTTATCCCCAAATTTCAGCCAATTGATTCTAGACCTTTGGAACCAATTTAGCTCCTCCCTTAACAAAATTTTCTCCAACTTTTTCCAAAGATCTCTCTGCAACCTCTCAAGCTCCCTGTCATATCTGGCTTCTAATTGCATGTCCAGGCCTTGAATTCTAGCATAAATTATGTGTTTCTGTCTCATTTCCTCCCTAAAAATATCATGATGCCATCTAGTTGCCTCCTCCTCAAAGTCTTTACTAGAAACTAACCAATCCACATCTTTTCCCCAACACTTCTAAATCAAATTCCCAAAGTCAGCATTTGTGAGCCAAACTGCTAAAAATTTGAACTGTTTCACATGCTTATTCTCATGAAAATCTTTATAACAGCTTAGAAGGATTGGCCTGTGTTCCGAATTGAAAAAAGAAAGATGCCCTAACACTCTGTTTGGCAAGGCAAGATTCCAATCCTCATTAGCTACAGCCCTATCAATTCTTTCTTGTAAGCTTCCCCTTTTCCAAGTGAATATTGGCCCTTTATACCCTATATCTGACAACCCACAAACCTCCAGGCACTCCTGCATCTCCTGAACACTTCTATAACAAACCTCTTCACCTTCATACTTCTCAGCAACATTTAGGACATAATTAAAATCCCCCAAGATGACCCAGGGAGAATTAATTGAACCAGCCAGAAACTCCAATTCCTCCCATAAGCTCATTCTTTCAATCCTTCTAGGACTCCCATAGACAAAGGTAACTAACTCCCACCTTTTATCTTCAATAAAGTGAATCCTAGTATGAACATATTGATGGTGGGATTGAATAATCTCCACCTCAATGTAACGCCCGGCCGCTTCAGGAATCAACGACTATCCCCACATACTAATACGAGACTTTTCAGTGTGCTTTTTCCTCACTGGCACACTTCCTGGGAAAACTTCCCAGGAAGTGTACGAGTGAGAAAAAAGTACACTGAAAAGTCTCATGTTAGTATGTGGGGATATTCATTGATTCTTGAAGTGGCCGGGCGTTACAAGTGGTATCAGAGTAGGGCCTCTCATCCAATACGGTGTGGTTCGAGGACGAACCAGGCGGAAGCTGGTAGGCATGTAACATCCCGAGCGCTGACGAGGGCGGGGAGTGATCACCGGTGCGAAAGGGCATGGACAAGGAGCGGCTACTGACAGGCTTCCAGCGGGGGATTACATGCATGAGTGAATCGAATCGACACCCGAAAGAGAGGGATTCTAAAGGCTGTGCAGGTATAAGACTGCACAGTTTGGGATAGCTTATAAGAATTAATTGGTACTACCTATGCTAACAAGATGCATCTACTTTTTGGTAGCCCGGATCGGAAGAACTCCACAGTTAAGCGTGCTTGACTTGGAGCAATTCTGGGATGGGTGACCTCTTGCGAAGTTTTCTCGGGAAGTGTGCGAGTGAGGAAAAAGCACACTGAAAAGTCTCGTGTTAGTATGTGGGGATAGTCGTTGATTCTTGAAACGGCCGGGCGTTACAAGTGGTATCAGAGTAGGCCTCTCTTCCAGTACGGTGTGGTTCGAGGACGAACCAGGCGGAAGCTGGTGTGCATGTAACATCCCGAGCGCTGACGAGGGCGGGGAGTGATCGCCGGTGCGAAAGGGCATGGACAAGGAGCGGCTCCTGGCAGGCTGGCGCTACAAGTGGTATCAGAGCAGGCCTCTCTTCTAGTACGGTGTGGTTCGAGGACGAACCAGGCGGAAGCTGATGGGCATGTAACATCCCGAGCGCTGACGAGGGCGGGGAGTGATTGCCGGTGCGAAAGGGCATGGACAAGGAGCGGCTCCTGGCAGGCTTCCAGTGAGGGGTTACATGCATGAATGATTCGAAGCGACACCCGAAAGAGAGAGATTCCAAAGACTGTGCAGGTGTGAGACTGCACAATTTGGGATAGCTTATAAGAATTAATTGGTACTACCTGTGCTAACAAGATGCATCTTCTTTTCGGTAGCCCGGAACGGAAGAACTCCATAGTTAAGCGTGCTTGACTTGGAGCAATTCTGGGATGGGTGACCTCCTGAGAAGTTTTCTCGGGAAGTGTGCGAGTGAGGAAAAAGCACACTGAAAAGTCTCGTGTTAGTATGTGGGGATAGTCATTGATTCTTGAAGCGGTCGGGTGTTACACTCAACATCTCTGCTATCCCACAGAACCCAAATTCCTCCAGAAAAGCCAACAACTTCTTGTTTGAAAAACTTAGGGAATCCCAATTTTTTTATAATTGTATCCCCTTTGTCACCCTGAATCTTAGTCTCCAGTAAGACCAGCACTTTAATATTAAACTTATATTTAATGTCTCTAATCAGAGCAGGGAATTCTCTCTTCCTTACTCCTCTACAGTTCCAAGAGCAAATATTCATAAAGAAAACTATATACAATAAAAATACCTCAACCTTAAAGGCTGGCTCAAGAGCTATTGGTGTGATTTCTGCCTCCTCCCACGGCTGCATTAGCCTGGTCACACTCCATCTCATTCTGTATAGAGATTCCACTCTTCACCAGGTTCATAGACCCATCTCCTTTGCTTTTCCCAGGCACATTGCTATGGAACTCGTGCATAGGCTGCAACACTCCCCCTTCTGAACCTTTGTTTCTACTGGTCAACTTCTGAGATCCCACAACTAAAGAATTGGGGGGCTGGTTCTCAGACGGAAGATTCTTGCTGCCTATCCCTTTGGAGTTGGTTTTCACTCTCTGTACCCCTGAAGTTAAAACACCAATTCCTTTGGGAATTCCAGCTTTTCCTCCTCCTTTTTTTCTGTTTCTCCAGTCCTACACTTTGACTACTCGAGGCTTGTTCTTTTAATTTCCTCTCATTTCCACCTCCTCCATCACTCTTGCTCTCCAACTCTTCCTTTTTTCCATTTACTTCCAAGACCACACCAGAAGGAGAATTATCAGATTGATCAGCCAATCCATCATTCCTGCTATCCCCACCAGGATTATTAGTCTTTACACAAGAACTTGGGATTACAAGGTTAGACTTGGATTTCTGATCCAACACAACTTCCTTCTTCGGACTAGCAGGCCTAGCCTTCAGCCTCCTACTTCTAGATTTTCTATGAACCACCATCCAGCTCCCAAAAGCCTCCTCTGGATCAACCTCCTTAGCTTCCTTCCCAATAGCACTGTTTAGTTTCGTCTCCAGTCCTGAATTACCCTCAACCTGTAGAGCACAAGGAGCCTGGGCAGCAGGGAAAAGGTCCTTTCTGTGGCCATACATCCTACAGTTAAAGCATATTAGATGTAATCCTTCATAGCCAGCTTGGTAAACCTTTTTTCCTATCGTAAATTTTGATAGTAAACTCATCCTCAAGTCAACCTCAATGCAAATTATGGCAAATCTAGCCCGTTCAGTAATAACTGCATCTCCATACTCACTCTTCCTCAACGAATTTCTATCCACTTTCAGTATGCGACCAAATATATTTCCTATACGCCACAGATGACGCACCGTATACAATTCTATAGGAAGACCTGAGATTCTCACCCACACAGCCAGCTTGGTAACACTCTCATCATAAGGATCGAAGAAGGGCCTCCACCTTTGGACAACCACATAGTGGTCATTAACAATCCATGGCCCTTCTTCAAAAACATGGCGATAATCACCATCATCCTGGAATCTCAACAACAGAAACCCATTATCAAGGTCAATTACTTCATACGTGCTTACCAGGTTCCAGATCCTCTGGAGTCTGGCCATGAGAAACCTCATTCCAATGCGTTTGCCCATAATCTTGATGATCAGGGCCTTCCTCCACTGCTCGCAATCTTTCTTATGCTCCTCAATAGAAAAGGTGTACCTCGGACAGAGGGGATCATCGTCCCTAGCCTGACCCAAACCCTCCAACAAGTCAGCTTCCTCCTCCTCCCTTTTCTGTTTTGAGTTCCAATCTTCCTCTTCTTCCGCTTGGCCCCCATTTCCATTAAGCTTCAGAAGCTTGTCTTTATAGAAAACCACTTTGGGCCCAGAGCCTCCTCCCCCCTGTAACGCCTGGCAACTTGCAAGGATCAACGACTGTCCCCACACTAATACGAGACTTTTCAGCGTGCTTTGTCCTCACTTGCACATTTCCCGGGAAAACTTCCCAGGAGGTCACCCATCCCTGAATTGCTCCAAGTCAAGCACGCTTACCTGTGGAGTTCTTCCAATCCGGGCTACCGAAAAATAGATGCATCTTGTTAGTATAGGTAGTACCAATTAATTCTTATAACTCATTCCCAACTGTACCGTCCTATACAAGCACAATCTCTGGAATCCCTCTCTTTCGGGTGTTGATTCGATTCATTCATGTACCCCCGTCCCTAGAAGCCTGCCAGGAGCCGCTCCTTGTCCGTGCCCTTGCGCACCGGCGATCACTCCCCGCCCTCGTCAGCGCCCGGGATGTTACATGCCCACCAGCTTTCGCCTGGTTCGTCCTCGAACCACACCGTACTGGATGAGAAGCCCTGCTCTGATACCACTTGTAACGCCTGGCAACTTGCAAGGATCAACGACTGTCCCCACACACTAACACGAAACTTTTCAGCGTGCTTTGTCCTCACTCGCACACTTCCCGAGAAAACTTCCCAGGAGGTCACCCATCCCTGAATTGCTCCAAGTCAAGCACGCTTAACTGTGGAGTTCTTCCGATCCGGGCTATCGAAAAGTAGATGCATCTTGTTAGTATAGGTAGTACCAATTAATTCTTATAAGCCATTCTCAACTGTACCGTCCCATACCAGCACAGTCTCTGGAATCCCTCTCTTTCGGGTGTTGATTCGATTCAGTCATGTACTCCCGTCCCTAGAAGCCTGCCAAGAGTCGCTCCTTGTCCGTGCCCTTGCGCACCGGCGATCACTCCCCGCCCTCTTCAGAGCCCGAGATGTTATACCCCCTCCCTCATCTTCACCTCAGGAATCAAACGGGTAGAGGACTGACCATCTGAGCCCACAGCAACACCCTCAAGCATCTCCTCGTCCATCGTTGAGTCATCTAGAACCTCCCCTTTCGATTTCTTTCCAATCGGAGGAGACAACTCTTCTTCAGTCACGATCCTATCTCTAACACACTTGGAACCATCATCAGCCTTCTTAGAACCCAGCTCCTTGTAAGAACCCGCACCATTAATTAAGTAAATTAAGTAATTAATTATGTTAAATTAGGAAATGATTCCATAATTGACCCTAATAATTATTAAGAGGCTTTAATTTTTTTTTTGAATACAAGAGGCTTTAATAATTATGATAAGTGATTCAGAATGCTGAAAGTCGCTTTTCGGAAGAAAAGTGCAGATACCGGTTCTAGTCGGTATAAATGCGTACCTAAAAAGTATCCCAAAAAATTATAGTAAGTGCATGATAATTACTAGAATAATATGTAGGACTTGTAAAACGAGTTTCAAGTCAAAATAATGAGAACTGGTGCCAGAAACTGATATTGGCTATGAAAAGCGCATACCGGAAAGGTACTCCGAAAAATATTATAAAAATATGATAATTCTTGTAAAATTGAGTAGGTTAAGAATCCAAAGTTTGGGATTAAAATGCTAAGCGTAGCAATTAAAGTTAATACTGTGTGTTTAATGCTTAAGTGCCTATATATACTCTAATCATTGGGCACAAAACCCTAGAACCACTACTCCTACGTGACTTGAGCGGCTGAGTGCACCTTGGCACTATTTCATTGCTGTTTTCTTCTTCCTTGAGAGTCTTGGAGTCATTTCTCCCTTGTTCTTCATGGTTTCTTCTTCATAAACACCTTGAGTGAGTGTGCTTGGGTTTGGTAAGGGTGAGGAGTAGCTCTTGAAGGGTGTCCAGCCACTGTTCTTGGCTGTTTGGGAGCTGACTTGGGAGTTTTGAGTTTGGGAGGAGCTTTGTCTTGGCTTTTGGAGGTCAAAGTGGTGACCTTTTGTGTTAAAGGACCAACCTTTGTGTTGCTATTTTCGTGCACTTTGAGGGACAACACCTTAGCATCTGATTTGTGAGCTCCAAGTGCTATTCTTCCTCTGTTTTGGGCTTTGGTAAGTGTCACCAACCTTTTTTCATGAGTTTAAGGAGTTAAAGTTGATGTCTTTGCATGTAAAGGTTAAAAGATGATAACTTAATGTTGGGAAATGCATGCTTAAGTGTCTATAATCAGTAAAAAGCCAACCTTTGAAGGATATCTTCGCAAAATGCAGAAACTGCATTCTGTCGCGAAATATCCAGATATTTGACCGTGAAATATCCGGATATTGATATCCAGATATGGATATCCGGATCTGGGGATCTGGATATCCGGATATTGGATATCCGGATATTGACAGTGAGATATCCGGATATTTGATATTCGGATATTGTCAGTGAGATATCCGGATATTGGATATTCGGATATATCCCCGAGGAATATCCGGATATTCTGGGGTTTCGTAGAACAGTAGCTGTGTTGTGTGTACAGTAGACTATTGGGGGTTTGTGGACCCTGGATTGATGAAGTTGAACTTCTGTAATTAATGAACTAAGTCAGAATCATGTGACTAGGGCTTATGGTTTGTGTGAAGCCTTAAGACGTAAAACGTAATGGAAAGGTGTTGTCTTAATATTGTATGCTTGCGGTGCATGTTTATTGATATATTATTGGTCCATAACAGATTGTGAATCTGTTGTGATTGGACTTTGAGCTGTGGACTCTTGGCTTTAGGTGTTAGCTTGCAAGGTAAGCTTTCGTGTCCTCGGTTTAGCCATGTTGTGGTTCCACCATGTCCCATGGGGGTATGGTTATATGCATGCTGTGTTACATGCTTTTGATGTTTTGGAAATGCTATTGATCTGTTATATGCCAGTGTCTTTTGGATATGCATGTGGTGTTCCACCTATACGGTAAGCCTGAGTATGTAGTACATACAATATGGTGAGGCTGTGGGTGAGGTGCAAGCGGTGTTCCTTGTGGCTTGTACTATATGTAGGTAATAGACGTATTCCTGCATTTCTCTGGCTAGTAGAATAGTGTTAAACACACATGGCATGAATATCTGTTGCACTGCATAGTTTTGGATCTGATATTGATATAAATGCTTTTAGAACTTATATTGCACATGTAAGTGAGCTAGGGGTGGAAGATCCTTGAGGACCCCTTGTCTTACTGAGATTTCTTGTTTAGAGATCTCACCCCACGTTTGGGGAATGCTTATTTCAGGTTTGGGTAATGTTGAGACCTCAGGCGGCAGGAGGCCGGAGCTGAGTTAGATATTGATGATATTATATGTTGACTTGTAGGATGCTGGATATGCATGCTGCTTTTATGCTTTGAGCTTCATTTTAATGTTTATGATTATCTTGTTGAGACGCTGTTGATTTGGTGAGCATGAGGATTGTCCATGACACATAGACTAGTTATGTCTTAGTTTGATTTGGAGTTGTAATAAAGTATCAGGATATTGTCCGGACTACGTGATGTAGATCTGTGATTTAGATACTCACTTTATTTATATATTGAGGTATTTCAGTAGATGTCTTATTGCAATTTACATACAGACGATATTTTATGAAATTGATTAAGTAATCAACTTGGCTAAGTATAATGACGTCATAATTGGAAAAGAAAAAGATATTCCGCATTTTTAATTAAGCGCAGCTCAATACGATAGTATGATAACATTACCGGGTATACACAGGATGTTACACTCCCCATCATCAATTTCCATCGAACAACAGTAAAAAAACCCAGAAACCCTAACAGAGAAAAAAAAACCCGCGCACGTGAGGCTAGGCTCTAACCCATTTTTAATTCTAGGAAAAAATTACTTTGAATTCTACTTATCTTAATCTTTTGGTTCTAGTCTTCAAGAAATTGTGAGGCCCATTAGGTGGGTCCATGACAATTTAGAAGTTTTTTTAATTATTAAATAAGTATGGAATATGATCCAATTATAAAAAAAGTATTAAGAAAGTATTGCTCTGTATAAATAAGAAAGAAGTGTCGTAACTGGTTTGTTGGATGTCAATTGTTCAATGTCTTCTAGCGAAATAAAGCTTTGCAACCGATGTGCAGATGACAATCACAATTGTGTCATTGTTCGTGATGTCTTATTAAGCTATCCAAAATTTCCACTACTCAAAGGCTGAAAAAGAAATGGCGGAGCCTAAATAAATAATATATATAAATTAAGAGGAATGTTATACTTATAATTTTTTTTTACAATCTCTTACAACCATATCTTAACACTGTCGTCAATCAACGGTTATGATTTTCGTAAATTAAACTCATTAATTAATTATTAATTCATAATAAATGATAACCGTTGATTGACAAAAATCAACAATATTAAAATATGATTATAAGAAATTATAAAAAAAAAATTATAATTATAACCTTCCTCGTAAATTAAATACTCAATACTACTATTATCACTAAGGGAGCTTCGTACCGATGCTCAAAGCCGTACCTTTTGAAGAAGGCACTCATTCAAATACCCCGAGGTAAATGTGTATCTTTTATCTGAAATTGTGCGTTGGTAGTCAAACAGTTAATTATAGAAAGTTAAAAATGTTTATCTTTTTAAATTATATAATTTATATCTTTTCACTTTCACATAGAGGTGGAACCCACTTTTTTATTTTATTTTTTGTCAACTCTCTCTCCTCTTTTATTTACCTCTTTCTCTCTTTTAAAATGACATAACTTTACATCCTTTAAAATGACACATATTTTTCCCTTATACAAAACATGAGTTATAATATTAAAAATATGATGGACCCTCACTTACAAGTTGAAGTTTTTTAATGAGACTAAATTAATAATTTTATATTTTTTTAATACTTTTTTTATACGAGAGTTCATTAAATTTGATGGGTGAATATTGCATCAACTTCAGATTACTTGTGCTAATTTTTTTTTATAATATTTAATTTTTTATTAATAAAATAAGGCGGTGAGAATCAAACTCATAACCATTTAGTTATGTGGGCTCTAATATTATATAAAAAATAAATTTAAACTAAAAATTAATTTAAAATTATAAGTGAAGGCTGGTTAATAATTTTTAAGGAAATATTACTCTCATTTTATCTCACTTCGAAAATTGCACCTCCACTTTTTTCTTTTTCTTTTTTGCTTTTTAATGATGGACCCCACTTGGATTCTCTCTATAGCACGAGAGAACTAATCTCATGTAACATGAGATTAATATTCCCCTATTTTTTATTTACCACATTGTTTTAAGACTCAGCCATAGTATTATAGGGAGAGGTTATAGTTACTACCTCTTATTGTTACTACTTGTTACTACTAAATCGTAACCGTTGATTTCCGTCAATCTAACGGTTATAATTTATTGGGTCATACTTATTAATTAATTATTAATTTTCAATATATTATGACCGTTAGATTGACAGAAATCAACGATTACGATTTAGTAGTAACAATAAGAGGTAGTAACTATAACCTTCCCCAATATTATATTGTTCTATTATTTATACAGAAATCAACGATTACGATTTAGTAGTAACAATAAGAGGTAGTAACTATAACCTTCCCCAATATTATATTGTTCTATTATTTATACTGTCCTTCAATATACCTCAGACGCAACTTAAAAGGAGTCTTGCCAAAGCAAGTTGTCTCCTAAGGAGATGTGCTGACGTATATAGGCTAGACGAGTAACTTTTTAAGAAAAAAGTCCTTAGATGAGTTTAGTTTACTCATTTGAAATCTCAGGATTACTCTATCTTTACTAACATTTTACAAAAAAAAAATTTAATTTAAAAAAAAAAAAAAAACCTTATAGGGGCCTTTGAAAGAAAACACAATCCGCATGAATATTAAATGCTCAAGAACCGAAGTAAATGATTGTTGTTAAAGGACCATTGAATAAGCACAAACGACTAGCATCATGGCACACTAGTCAGTAGTCACTACAATCATTAGATGAGCTAAATGTAAGACTGACATACACTAGACTACAAATCCATTGAACTTGTGCGTAAATTTCTTTTATAGGTCATATAAGCTATCAACGCAAAGAGTGAGATGGATGGATCACAAATCAGTCCCTTTATAACATTTGAGAAAGTAAACATTTAATGCTTAACATTATCATAATGTAAGGGATTCTTTGCCGGTGATCATATGTATTTCAACATTCACCAAAAAAATATCTCCAAATGTCAGAGTTTTGCTGTAACTTGCTCCTTCATTTCAAGCAATGCATCTTCAAAGCACTTCGCAAGAAACTCAGGATCGGGAATGATGTCCTTGGCCACCTGAACTTGCATGTCTGCCCTTCCAGCATAGCTCACCATATTCAAAATGAGTGCCTGCATTATCAATACCAACCACCCACACTCAACATTAATTACATGCACATACTATTATATATCAAAGTTATAAATGCTTAATGCTATGAGGAAAAACAGAGTTTAGGGGCTGTACATGAGGCAAGGCAGAATTATTTGCCCTTAAGAACGTTATTGGATTGCCTCCAATCATAATCTCCTCTTGTGGGCCAATCACATTTGAGATTGTAAAGGTAGTGTTACAGAGTATCCGGTAGTTCAGCAAGCTAGCAAACTGCAACTTAGAAACAATAGCTTTGTGTTTGCAAGATACTAATGATAGTTGAAATATTCTACTTTACCTAGATGACGACGAGTTTAAAGAGGTATAAAAAGAAGGGGAGAAAATGCACCTTTGGACCAAGAGTTGACATTACGAAATCTCCAACTTTGTATGAGAAATGGGCCTCCAAAGATTGTTTCTTTCTGTCAATCATTGCTTTAGTTCTCTTCAAATATTCTAGAGAATCTGAACTATCGCTTCTGTGATAATATATAGGCAGGAGAATCATACCAAATTTGTTACCCCACCTTGCTCCTGAATTGCTTGTCATCAAATTGGATATTTCCTGAACAGCAATAGTCAATTTTTATCCAAACTCAATTTTATATTCTAAGCATAACTTGAACCATAAATAAAAATTGTACAAAACAGGTAGACAAGGAAAGTAAATTTGGGTAGGGTAGACCTGCAATCCTGGCTGCTTTCTTAAATTAACCATAGCTATCCCTGTTAACTGAGCACCGTTTCGCAGCTCTTACAAGAAAAAATATTTATTTAGTCATGGTTGCGATTTTCCGTGTGTACATGCACGCCTTGGTGTAAAAAATAGAAAAAGAAGCAGTGTACATTGGAAAATTGTGGTTTATATACAAATGACTTTTACCATTAGGTGCTCGGAAGTCCAGGTATCTTGATATCCCAGATGATATAACTGCAAACAGAACGTCATTTACGGTCTGCAGAATAGCAAAAAAAAAAAAGTACTCAAAATTTATATCTGTATGTTCACATTTCACTGTGGTTTATGCATAATATTTGACAAACAGCTCCATGCATAAACACGGCATCGCATGTTACGAGTTACCCTGTTTGCAAGCCATTGAAGAAAAAAGGGATGCGTTCAATCTCAAGAGAATATCTAATCAACTTTTGTCCTTGCTGTATTTAACTGAAAGTTCTAGCATAAACGTCACATTACAATAAATATTAAGGCCACACTGTATTTCAACCCTTTCCAACACAAGGTTGTATCTTGTCTTCGATTAATATATTATCATCCCAATCAAATGTTGAGGACAATAACACCAAGGACATTATAGCAAGACCTACGAATTAATTGGGTGAAAAGATAATTCATAGAATGACAACTATCGAGTTGGATCAAAATATGTCAATTGGGAAGTCCTATTTCATATGTAAAATGTAATGAAACACAGATTGTATCCCATTTAGCTCCGTTTCCATCCCAACCTTTGTCCAAACAAATAAATATATACAGTGAAAAGAAAAGAAAGGTAATTAAAAGAGAACTCATAAATACACACTCGTGATATTTACGTAATTATTGCACAAGTCCCTGCTCAAATGTTAAAAGAAAGGTTGTAGTCTAATTTTTTCCCGCTATTTGGATTATGTACTAACCATATTTTATTGCATAAACACTGCTTTATAGGCGCCCATTAACGGAATTCAAGGTCAATTCAAACTCAAACACAGTAAAGAAAACCTTCACATTTATTTTGCTATTATCATGCAGGTTGTTTGGGGTCTGTAGAATAATTGACATCTCTGAGAGTTTCCACCATTTGTGAATCAAAATAAAATCTTAAAAAAAACTGAAGTATTTTTTTTTTAAATCTTTGCCTTTTGTCTATAAAATATACAAAAAAAGTCTTCATTTAACATCATTATACAAAAAAAGTCTATAATTTTTTTTTATTATACCTATTATATCTATTTCTCTTTAACATCATTATATTATAATTTCAATTCACCTTTATAATTTCTCTGTTCTCCTGAGATTGTGATGTGTTAAAAGAGAATAAGTAAAAATAGGCATGATATCATATTCTCAAATAATTTTACAACCAACATGGAGCCACGAGAATAAATAGAAAATTAAAATAAAACATTTATCTGTAAATATTTTATATTCTCTCCATTTTTATATTTGTCTCAATCTCCTTATTTTATTTTATACAAAAGTACGACAGTCGTCATGTCTAAAATGGTTGTGTGTGTTTGTGGGGTGGGTGGGGTAATAAAACCAAAGGTAATCTTATATCCTTGTAACTTGTGCTAAAAATTGTTTGAATTTGAAGTTAAAAGTGCATGTCATTATTGGTCGGTTTAAATGGGGGAAAGTGAAAATTAGGAAACAGAGACATCATGAGATGAGATGGGGTCCAAGTTGCAAGCATAATTTATATTTGTAGCAATAGAACAAGAATGCTTTCAAAGAATAATTTAGATACAAGTAGAAATGGAAATTTAGCAGGGACTTCATTATTTTAGAATGGGTAATTTTGATTTGAATTGAAGTGAGATAAGAAAAAGAGATTTTACCGCGTTATGAACAGCCCTCTTGACGGTCTTCATGTGTTCCAAGGAAAAGGTGGCAGTAGCCATCTTCCTGGGCCAGAGCTCAACACCAGCGCCGCCGGTCATGGGCGATTTGCGGTCACGAATCCACAAACACCTCAGGATAAGCTCGATGGCAAAGATCAAACAGAACCACACCGTAACGAGAAAATTCCAAAAATTCCTCGGAATCCGAGTCCCAGTCGTCACAGGTATGGAGGGCAAGGCCTCTGGATCGTTGACCTTCCTGCAGCTGGCGAGGAGCATGGACATCAAGGAAATCCCATCACCGAGGGAATGGTGGATTCGAAAGATGACGCACTTGTGGGCAATCAGAATATGGATTTCCCACAAGGGCTTATCCATGCTAAGGCCAAGGCCAAGACCAGAGCAAGTATCTGTTGTTGATAAATCGGCCAAGTAGTCGTTGATGGCGGATTCATCGTCGACGTCGGAGAGTGGTTGTTTGATGATACGGAGGTGGTGGTCGATGTCGATCTTGATGGGTCTCCAGTGCTCAACGCCTCGATGGTCGCGTACCATGAGACTTGTGAACCTTGGATGTTTTAGCATACTTGAGTTCTTGATTTCTGATTTGATTGACTCGATGTCCGGAGGGTTCTTCATCCCTATTACGCAGTGTATTATTTGGTTCATTTCTGGCTGCAGGAACAGCCTCCCCGCCGGCGTCAGAGGCTCATCGCCACTCTCACTCTCAATCTCAATCTCATCCATCACCATTCCCCACCGCCCCTCTTTAATTCGAGATAGAGTGGGAAGGAAACAACTCTCTATGTCATATATGATATAACCTCTATTAATAAATGTGTCCACAAAAATAAAAATATTTCTTTCAAATTTAAATTGCCAATTCGCAACAAGTCAAATGGGGGTCACGGTTACATGACTATGACCATGACTACGAGGCTTCCAAGTTTCAAATTGGGAAATGGGACTTCAACGTGGCCATGTTACACGCCTCCTAAGATTTCTTATTCTGCGTCCATCTGTGTCGGTACCTCAAAAACATACATATACCTAATTGTAAACCATCAAAATCTTGTGTTTTTCAATGGACAGACCCGAGTATTTGTATAATTGTATTGTGCTCCCCAGTTTTATTTTTAAATTTGTTTGTATAATATTATTCATCACAATCACAAAGAAAGAAGGGAGAAAATCATCCCCGATCGAGCTGGAGAATTTAATACGGAAGTTACCACCGCCTGCTTTTGTCTCAATGTTGGGAAATTGACAGATGTTACATATGATATCGGGACACAGAATTTTAATACGAAAGCGACGGAGCGTGGCCAGCAGGGGTGTAGAGTGTAGATAGGGTTGGCAAAGTGGGCGGCCCGTTCCGCTCTGCTATCAACTCGTCAAAAATGAGCCCGCCTGCTCCGCTCTGTTTTTGAAAATGAGCGGGTTGGCCTGTCAGCTCGAGCTTATTTTATACTGACTCGCCTCGGCCCGCCTATGCCCGTTATCAACCTGTCAAAAAATGAGCCCGTCCCGCCCTGTTTGGCGGGTTGGGCGGGTTGACCCGCCGAGTCGAACCCGTTTTATCGGCTCTTAAGTGTAGACACCAATTTCAAATATATTCTATTTTTGACATTTTTACAAAGAGATAATTACTTTTACAACTTTTTTTATTTACAACTCTTGTAACTTCAAACATTTTTACGAAGTTACAAGAGTTCTAAACAAAAAAAAATTGTAAACTTAATCTCTTCCTTTTTACAAACTTATTTTAAGATTTCGAAAAACTGACTTTTTTTTTCATTTACCATGGATGAGTGCTTCGCTTTCTCCTCCCTTATCCCATTCATGACTTCATGTTCTCTTGCGTAGACACAGCACAAGTTGGTAACTGTTCCTTTTATATACCCAATATATGATCTTGACAAGAACCAAAAATAGACCCAATCGGTGCCTTCCGTCTTCATTTGGCTTTTGATATCACTGTCCCCATTGGTGGCCATTTCTATGGGTGCGTTTGTATTGACTTTTTAAGAAAGTCTTTTTTATCACTTCCTTATTTTAAAAGTACTTTCTATAAAAGTTACAGCTATTTAGATTTTTAAAAAAATATTTTTTTGAAAAAAATATTTGGCTTTTGACTTCTACTTGTTTTTAATAGTTAAAATTTTTAGCTTCTAAAAAAGTAGATTTTTGACTTTTTTTATGACTTCTGCTTTTTTTAAAAGCTTACATCTAAACAGACTTTTTTCGAGAAGTACTTTTTTTTTTTCTTAAAAAAAGTAGCTTTTGAAGAAAAAAAAACTCATCGAAACGGACTCTATAACCCTTCTACTTCATTTTTATTTTGTTTCTTTTTCCTGTTCCGCCTTGCTTTGAACAGTTCAGTTAATCAAAGCCACACGGGAGTGGTATATACTTATATAATTTGACGAGCCATGAGAAGGAAGAGTGCGGAATAGGCACATAACCAAAAATATTAATGCATGCCCTTGTTGAAATAGTTATAAAAAATTAAAATGGAAAGCAAATGAAAGGAAATAAACTCTATTCACCCAACAGAAGTGAAGGGCACAATATACCGTATTTATGATAGTTGAAGGTTGGTTTTCTGCAAATTGCAATGGCATAAGAGATGGTTGGACCACAGGTGTAGCAAGAAATGGGTAGAGATTTTAAAATAGTAACTCCATATCCATGGCCGGACCAATCATTGTCCATATAAGTATGCATTATTTAGAATGGCCACGGGCAAAGAAATTTATATAGCTCAACTCTTGAAAATTGGTATAGAAGGATAAACCTCGATGAATTTACGGTTTGGTTTTTTTTTTTCCCCCAACGGAATCAAATTAGAAAAGAAGTTCATTTCATCAGAATTTAACTGATTTTGACTTTTGTAATGTTGTTTGATTCTTTGAATCCATTTAAAGAACATCATTGAGTTCTTAAATCAGTCCGAAAAAAATATGATACGGTGTAGTTTGATTCGCAATTTAATTCAATTTATTTGGTTTTTTAATATTTCTAAAAATGAACATAATTATGTTTAATTCGGTTTTTAATCCAAACCGAATCGAATTGGTAAAATGATTTGGTTTCTTTAAAGAGTGGCCTGCCTGCCTGCCGTTGGGTAATCCCATTCCCATGTCATGCCGTCATATATTTATGGGTTTTAGAGTTAAGAGTTCAAAGGCATCAACCATCTACAATTTCGATTACATATCAATTTAAAAAGCTCAATTATGGGTTATGGGAAAAAGTAATTGTGATTGTGAAGCTTGTATTCTTGTAAACGGTGTAGTTTTTGCTTCCTTGTTTTTCATCCTTTATTATGATGGGTTTTACTTAATGGAGCACATCGTTTTGCCTTGGTTGAGTACTGCGCTTATTGAAACGCATTCTTTAGCTTTAGTTTCATGAAAAACTTTTTTTTTTTTTTCAGTAAAAATCATGAGAAACTTTATACTCATGTACAAGTCCACTACACTGTGCTAATACTGCCTCTCTTTTTAAGCATCTCTCTCTTATGGAGTTTCTCATTTTCGTCTTCCATCGCCCACTTCCTTTCTCCCCTTCTTAGTTTCTATAATAATCATAGAGCTTATGTTTACTTATGTTACAGAACAATTTTTCTTAGAGACATATGAACAGTTCCAAATCAGCTATTTATATCATCGATAAATAATCTAAAGAATGAAAATCAGAGAAATCACAAACGCATTCGAATAACCCCAACTCTTACCACCCTTTTGAATTTAGGTCAATCTCTGTTGAGAAATTAAATTGAGGAACTGTTTCCACTTTCATTCATACTTTTATCTCTTTAGTTAAGGTATATTTATACAACTATCAATAACAACTTCTACCTAATAATAGCTAACAACTTTGCAAATCTGAATAATCTAAACAAATTAATCCTATCTAATTACAACAATATTTCAAAACTAATTCCTATCTTCAACACTCCCCCTCAAGTTGGTGCATGAATATTTATCATGCCCAACTTGTTAATGACTTCTTCAAAAACTTTTCCAGAAACAGCTTTTGTTAACACATCAGCAAGTTGCTCCTGGGACTGAACATGAGGAATCTGAATTATCTGACTATCAAGCTTTTCCTTAATAAAATGTCTATCCACTTCAACATGCTTGGTCCTATCATGTTGAACTGGATTGTGTGCTATTTCCACAGATGCTTTGTTATCACAGAAGAGACTCATTGGTTTATCATATGAAATGCCCAAGTCAGCCAGAATGTTTCTCACCCACAACAATTCGCAAACACCATAGGCTATACCTCTGAATTCGGCCTCAGCACTGGATCTTGCCACTACCTTTTGTTTCTTGCTCCTCCATGTAACCAGATTTCCCTCTACGAAAGTGAAATACCCTGAAGTTGATTGCCTTGTGGTTTTATCACCAGCCCAGTCTGAGTCAGTGTATCCTTCAATGCAGGCTCTATTATTTTTTGAAAATAAAATACCTTTCCTCGAGATCCTTTGAGATACCTCAAAATATGATTTACTGCTTCCATATGTTCTTCACTAGGAGAGTGCATGAATCTACTAACCATACTAACAGAATATGCAATATCAGGTCTAGTATGTGATAAATAAATTAATTTTCCTACTAACCTTTGATATCTGCCCTTATCAACCTCAACCTGATCCGGATAAATACCCAAAGAATGATTCACTTCCATTGGAGTATCAGCAGGCTTGCAAGCCATTAGCCCAGTCTCGGATAGAAGATCTAAAATGTATTTCCTTTGAGACAGAAAAATACCTTGTTCAGATCTTGCAATTTCTATTCCAAGAAAATATTTTAGAGAACCCAGATCCTTCATTTCGAATTCAACAGCTAATTTCTTCTCAAGTGACTTCATTTCTTCTACATCATCCCCTGTTAGTACCATATCATCTACATAAACAATGAGTATTGTTACCTTCCCTTTGTTATGCTTTATGAACAATGTATGATCTGAGTTGCTTTCTTATAACCAAACTTCTTCATTGCTAAAGAGAGCCTTCCAAACCACGCCCTGGGTGATTGTTTAAGACCATAGAGAGCCTTTTCCAGTTTTCAAACTACATTCTGCTTTGAAGAAGTTAGCTTCACTCCAGGTGGAACCTCCATGTAGACTTCCTCTTCTAAGCCACCATTCAAAAAAGCGTTTTCTACATCAAACTGTTTCAATGGTCAGTCTCTATTTGCAGCAATGGATATTAAGATTCTGATTGTATTAAGTTCAGCCACAGGAGCAAACGTGTCTTGATAATCTACTCCATACCTTTGTGTGTATCCCTTTGCTACAAACCTTGCCTTGTATCTATCAATACTCCCATATGCTTTTAACTTCACGGTGTATACCCATTTGCTCCCAATTGTCTTCTTCCCACTCGGTAGAAAGGTTAATCTCCAAGTTTTATTGCGCTGAAGTGCTTCCATCTCAGTATTCATTGCTTGCTTCCATCTAGGATCTTCTAAAGCTTCCTGCACACTATTAGGAATATATACAGTAGATAATTGATCACTTGTTAGAGCATATGATCCAGACAGCCTATGAGATGACACATAATTACTAATAGGATACTTCACTTTTACTTTCGGGTTCGGTTCATAAACAGTTTTGGGTTTGCCTTTATTTGGTCTCTCTGACTTTCTGACTTGAATATTATTAGGAGCAGCAGAAATTGAGGAATCTATATTAGGGACAGAAAGCAATTCGGTTCTGGATTCAAAATGTGGTTCAAAATTATGTTCAACTGCGGAGTCTGTTAGGCATGGTGTCTCATGGGTTAAAGGAGGACTTGCATCGTTGAGATATGCTTCTGGAGGATCAAGGATTACTTCAGGTGAAGAGCTTTGAGGAGAATTAGTGCTGGTGAGCTGATCATTTGTGTTGGAAAGTATTTGAGTAGGAACTATAGAAGTAGATAGCCAGAATTCTTCTTCTCTATTGTTTTGGATATCCTCCTGAGAAGAAGAAGAAGAAACTCCCCTGCATAAAAAGCTTCGATTTCCCTAAAAGATACTTCAAGAGTAACATGCATTTTGTGAGTGTTAGGATCAAAACAATGGTATCCCTTTTGAAGGTCAGAATATCCAACAAAAATACATTTTTTAGCATAAGGATCAAGCTTATTTCGTAGAGGTTTGGGAACATGGACATAGGCAGTACCACCAAAGACTCTAGGTTCAAGATTCATGACATGAGGTATAGAAAAGAAAGTTTCAAGTTTTTGTTGGGGAGTAAGAAAATTTAGTGAACTAGATGGAGTATGATTTATTAAATAGGCTGCTGAAAGGACTGCCTCCCCTCAGTAATG
The DNA here is from genome assembly GCF_033153095.1 of Gastrolobium bilobum. Taxonomy (NCBI): domain Eukaryota; kingdom Viridiplantae; phylum Streptophyta; class Magnoliopsida; order Fabales; family Fabaceae; genus Gastrolobium; species Gastrolobium bilobum. The sequence goes on along the minus strand of NW_026896335.1, from coordinate 249,571 downwards.
AGAAGGTACATTCATCTCAAATAAAGATGCCCTGGTTACTTCCAACAAGTGCATGTTCTTTCGCTCAACTAATCCATTTTGCTGAGGTGTGTATGTGCAAGAGGTCTGATGTTTGATACCTTTAGATTCCAGAAATTCAGAAAAAAAAAAAATCTTATATTCAAGTCCATTATCTGTTTGAAGGATTTGAATTGAACTTTGAAATTAGGTTTGAACCATATTATAGAATTTCTGAAAGACAAAGAAAACTTCATTCTTATGTTTCAGTAAAGATATCCACATCATTCGAGTACACTCATCAATAAAAGACACATAATAATAAGCATGAGAAAAAGAAGGGACTTTAGAGGGGGCCCAGATATCAGAATGAATGACTTGAAACGGAATACAACTTTTATTCAAACTTGGATAAAAAGGAATTCGATGGCTCTTAGCCATTTCACAAGTTGAACAATGAAATTCAGAAGGATTACATTTAGAAAATAAAGAAGGAAACAACCTTTGCAGATAAGTAAAAGAGGGATGTCCTAGTCTTTTATGCCAAAGCCAAATGTCAGAATAAAGAGAAGCAGGAGTATGAGTAGCAGATGCTCTACAATGCAAGTCAGGTTCATCATTAGAGACTTCAAAGAAATAAAGGTTGTCATGTATAACACCATAGTCAAAAATTTCTTGGGTTTGGACGTCCTGAAAGACACAAAATGTCGGCCAGAAAATAACTTTACAATTAAGGTCAGAAACAAGCTTAGTAACTAACAGATAGCATATTGAAATCAAGATAAGGAACCACGAGAACAAAATAAGGAACAATTTTTTTTGAGATTAAGGATACCCTGACCAGTGATTGAAGTCGTGCCACCATTAGCAGTAATAATAGTTGTTTTAATACAAGAAGAAACATGCTTTAAAACTGAGGCATCACAAATCATATTATCTCACGCTCCAGAATCAATTATCCAAGATAAATTCCTAGAGTGAGCGGGGAGAGCAAGAGAGTTACCGAGAGTACCTTCATACACAGCATTGGCGTGAGAAGTAGACGAAGAATCACCATCAGCAGCTTTTCCTGAATCAATGTTCTCTTATGCCTTTACCTCTGGTGCTTCAGCAGAATCGTCATCAACAACGTGAATGGGGTCGATGGCTTTTCTCTTGCATGATCGAAGAGGGAAGAAAACAGAGCCAACCGAAGAATCGTGGTCGACGTCATTGAAATCGTCCAAGTTGGAAAGTGACGGAACGGGGCATCGAGTGTCACAGACCTCGCAAGTGGAGTTGTTGTAAGGGTTCAAGAAAGTGCAGGCTTTACAGGACCATTTTGGGGGCGAAGAAGATGAAGATGGGGTTGAAGGAAGTAGAGGAGAGGGAGGATGGAGGATCACGTCGATTAGGGGTTTTTTTTTTTCCTTGCTTCGTTCCTTCCTCCTTTAAAAGATATAATGGACTGGAAGGCATTCTATTTTCCTTCTAATTTTAATTTCGCAGCCTAAAAAGCCTGGGAATTCTGGATTGGGCATTGAAAACTTTGACTTTTTGTTCAGTATTTGTGGTATAAAATTTGTCAGGAAAATATTCAGTAAGCAATATTCTTACAAAAACTAGCGAGGTTTTCTGCATAGCAATCTGCCTGGAAAAAAAATTTGTTTTCTTTATTTTCTTGAATGCATTGAATCACATATTGTTGGTCCAAGAAAATTAGCATGCCCACTTGACTTTTTGGGGTTAGTTTTGTCTGTTTAAGTGGGCAGCTTTAAGCTTCCAGCAAAACTTTTTTTTTTTTTTTTTTCTTCACTCATCCTCGTTTGTTTACGTGTCTATGGCAAAACTATGAATTTTTTGTTTATTTTTTTGTGCTCAATGTTATGTGTAGCTTGAGATTTGAGAACCCGATCTAAGTTTTCTGGTGATAAATTTAGGGGGAATATTTTGATTCTTATGCAAGGTCAATCAAGGAGTATTGGGTCCTTTCTTCCAATTGTTAGTATGATGCAGCCTGCAGGGGCCTAGTTCTAGTGGCACTGATGTGAATCAGCACTCTTCCCTGAATCACGTCCAAAATGCAGTAGATTTACGGTTGCTTGATTATCTGGGGTCTTCTGGGGAGGCTGCAACTGCAAGTTTACATGCTGCTGGTCCTGATGTTCTGAGCTTCAGTGGCTGGAGTACTGGTGAACCTAGTTCTAGACTGAATCTGATCAAGTCGATGATGATGGGCTAAAACCGGAACATGGGCTGTCTTCTTCATGTATTGCAGTTGTTGAGGATGGTCTGACTCCAGATGAAAGGCAATTTGAACCAAATAATGTTCTTTTTCCAGTTAATTCAAACACTAATCTACATGGAAGTCAATCTAGAATTCAGCCTCTCATTTTGCAAGGTTCCAGCTCTAATCATATAACCCAGAATGTAACTGCTAGTGTGGGGAAGGCCACGTAGGCTGCTAGTAGTGTTAGTATCCACAGTACTAGCGGATTAGATATAGCGCAAAATTCATTTGGTAGTGCTCACATAGGAACTTCATCTGGAAGCTCTGATTGCGAGGTTTGGGAAGATGATGCGTTCTGGGAAACTGTCTACTTCAGGAAGCTCAAGCTCTGTTGTAGAATCTGAAAATGGTTGCTGGTCTGCCGTTCCTGCTGATCTTAATTCTTCCAGCAGCTTAAGGGTTTCTGCATATTCAGAGGATGTTCCTGTTACTTGTTCTCCGTTTCAAAAGAACTCAAGAAACGAGGTGAGGCTTGCAACTTCTGAAACATTCCCTTTGATAAGTGTTGTGAGAAATGTGGAAAGGCTTCTAAGAAACTTTGATAGGAGAATAACCCATGTACGCGTCAGGAATCTCTACCACTCAATTTACCACAAACAGGGAGTGCTAGGTGTCCTAATCATTCTTCTCCCCACCAAATACCGGGCTCTCACTCATTTAATGATTCTATGGATCTGAGGTTAACAGCTGCAATTTCTAGTACTGCTCAGAACCAGTCACCTGCCTTCCACGTGCATCTGTTTCCTTGAAATGGAGCTGCAAGTTCTAGAGGGACCTTCAACTGATTACTCTGGAGAAAGAGCAGTACAAGAACCAAGAGACAGTATCGAGCACCCCATGCTTGTGCCTGTATCTTCAGAACATTACCCTGCAGCTTGGCATATGTTTTCCAGTAACATGAACAATTCTGGAGTTGTACCTCCTACATCTTGGATTGGATCTAGTTCAAATGTTCACTCTGCCTTATCCCGCCTGGATTGTTAGCCATGAATCCCAACACAGAATCTGCAAAGATTATCAGAATTCAGTCCTTGGTCCATTTTTCCTTCAGTTAGCTCAATATCTGGTGTTCATAACGGGCATTCTACTTCATCGCCTACTGGCCCTCCCGCCTTGGCTCAGGGTATATGAACAATCAAGCATATCCAAGATCAGCATTGTTGATGGAGAGAAGGGGCAATGATGTTCCCTCTCCTCCTCATTTGTTATGAGCTGTAGTTGTTGGCATCGAGGGGAGATGCCAATTAATATCTGAGGTATTATTTCTATTTTGTTTTCCATTCTACAGAATATCTTCAACTGTTACTTTAATGCTAAACTTATGACAATTTTCTTATTAATTTTATTCATATAGCCAGGATTTTGGAATTTATACAACAGGAAACATGTATTAGTGAATATATAATACAAATTTGCAGTACTTCTATTCTTGATTTTTTTTCATCTGATTTCTGTTTGCTGTCTAGTCTTGTCATAGTTTTATTTTCCTTCCCAGTAGAATTAGTTATATGTTGCAGCCAATCAACAACTGTTTCTATAAATCTGATCAACAAGTTAGCCAAAATTTGGTTTCACAGTGTTGCCACTTGAAATAGTTAATTTTTATGTGTTCCAGATTCGCCAAGTCTTGAATGCTATGCGGTGGGGTGAGAACTTGTGAGCTGAGGTTCAAGTTTTAGTGTATAAACTTGTCTCTATACAGTTTATGGCAAATTGGCAGTCATACGTTGTGTTGTGAAATCAATTTAGTCATTGTTTGATCAAACTTGAAGGTGTTTCAATGTGCACAATGTTATTTTTCCTTATATCCCTTTCATCTTTATGTGAAAGTCATCCAAGGATGGAATTTTTTGAATTATTGATGGGTTTATATGCATACATTGTCTGTTGTGAGTTAAAGCTGTAGTCCTCTCTTAAGGCGTTTTTTTGCTGAGCATGAAGGGAGTGAATCCAATGTTTAGATCAAGTTAATGTTTTCTTGGATTTCGTATGGGTAATTAGTTTTTTACTGCTTGCCTAATGCATAGTACTTTCAGTCTTGTGGTTAGTGTGAAAGATAAACTATACTAGAAATTATTTAACCAGTCCCATGAAAGGACTGCACATGAAAGCAATGGTTTGAAATCTTTGAAATTTTGATTGGATACAGACAATGTTATATAAAGTGACCCTACTGTCTTAATTACATATGTGGACTCAATCTAGGATTGCGCTACATGCGAGCAATATCACTTCTAGTTGAAATGGATTGTAGAGAATGCTAACTTAAGAAGTTTGCTTTGACTCCCGTGCTATGTCAGGATTATATGGTCTTTGACCCTTTTATATATCATGGTTTGGCTGAAAAGCATGACAGGCACGGAGACATGTGCCTTGATGCAGATAACATGTCTTATGAGTTATGAGGTAGAAAGAGGATATATTGTATTCCTATTCATCAGCAATGTTGCTTTATGTTATTTCTTCTGACTTCATTTGTGATTTTAGGAACTGCTGGCATTGGTGGAGCATATAGGATATGTGAGCACCGGATAGAGTGAGGATATCATTATAAAGTTGATGAAACAGCAAATCTATGTATCTATCATGATAGAATCTTCTACAGATCTGGAACCTTGCTGTATCTGTCAGGTTCTAGTCGAGGCTGTCTCTGCTATTAACAGTAAAGAAAGGACACAAAATCAACTACAATGGTGCTTTTTACTTGGTGAGCTTGATGCTAACTGCATTTTATCTTGCTCTCCGAGCAGGAGGAATATACTGATGGAGAGGATGTTGGTTCACTAGATTGTGGACATGAATTCCACATGAACTGCATCAAGCAGTGGCTAATGCAGAAGAACATGTGCCCCATTTGCAAAACAAAAGCCTTACCTACATGAAAGGGAGAACCTCTACCCTCTGGGCCGGGTGAGAATTTCCTGGCCGAACAGAACGTTCGTCTGCCAATTTGGTGTTCAGCTGGCTCCATCTGAAACTTGATGACCTTCCTTTTTCTTAAGAACACAGGACTTCTCTCTATAGTCAGTATTTGGAGGGAAAATAATCAAAATAAAATAAAAATAGTAAACAAGTGACATTGGTTAGTTAGCTATATAAAGGAGCTTTACGTATATTGTCGCAATGGATAATTATATGTCATTTATTATAGCTTTGAACACTTGAATTTTATTCATTTAATTATAAAACTTAACACTGGTGCCTGCTGAGACGGTGATATAGATTATTATCACTACTTGATTTGTAGTATATAGAATGATGGATTATTATGTTTGATTCAGTTTGTTTCGCTTAAAACAGGTTTGGAGACACTCTATAAAGACCAAAATTTGAGCACACTGCTTTTTAGGCAGCTAAAACTAGGAATTTTGGCCGGTTCGGAATAAGTCTTTTGTTCAATTAAACAATTTCAAGTTTGGATTTAGTATTTTTTTTATTTTATTTTTTAACCGGAAGCACAATTAATGATAAGATTTATTTATTCATTTGTTTGCAAATTTAACATGACGGCCTATTAATATGCACCCAAGCCTGTGTGGGAATGGGTAGAAATAGAATGTAGTTCTGAGCTCTACTGGAACAGGCCAACCTGCGTATTTTCTTGTTTTTGAGCCAATCAACACTCTTGGCTTTTTGGTTCACTAGGTAGAAGCTTCTGCGCCAGCACCCCTTGGAGATGGCTTTGCCATGGCCAATCACGAAGGTAACCAATTTTGTTCTGTTAAGGAGATAGGAATTAGGATTTGTACTGAAAGTGAAATATTCATGTAAATGTAAATGTATACTTGATGGGGGAATTTATACCGGATGAGTTATATTCCTCCACAGCTGTCAGTCAAATATTCATGCGATTATAGAGAGTAGAGACACTTGTTTTCTACGACATATGACATGACGTGTGCTTAATTATTCTTCTAACACTTATTCCTTGCCCATCCTCCTTTTCTTTTGTTACTAGCAGCATCTTTAGTTTTATGGTGATCTACAAGTTGTTAGGAATAACTGAGAGGCTAAGATTTGACAATGAAAAGTCACCACTTTCCATCTAATAATATAAAAAAGAAGGCGTTGTTCATATATTTCAGGCAAATCCACCATGCCATTGCCAAATACTAGTTTCCTTGACTTCAAATACAACCTCTCAAAGACAAAGTACCTGAGGAAGCCAACCCTTCTGTTCTCACGGGACAGGCTGAACTCGGGGTCCAAACATGTTTTCCAGCCAAACGTTGATGAGATGAAGCAGGTGTTTAACAAATTTGATTCCAATAAAGATGGGAAAATTTCTCAGCAGGAGTACAAAGCCACCCTGAAATCTCTAGGCATGGGGAACATGATTCATGAAGTGCCAAATATTTTCCGGGTGGTTGATTTGGATGAAGATGGATTTATCAATTTCCAAGAATTTATGGATGCCCAGAACAAAGGTGATGGGATTAGGAGTGGGGATATCCAAAGTGCATTTAGGACATTTGATAAGAATGGCGATGGGAAAATAAGTGCACAAGAAGTTCTAGAAATGCTAATGAGCCTGGGAGAAAGGTGCACCCTTGAGGATTGCAGGCGAATGGTCAGAGCAGTGGACACTGATGGAGATGGCATGGTTGATATGGACGAGTTCATGGCCATGATGACTCACTCCCTCAAGCATATTTGAATGCCTTTAGCCTTCGGTGTTGTATCATTAAGATCACACTGTTAGAATGAATAAATACTGATTAAAAATACTTTCTTTAGTTTCTTCCCATTTCTTTTTTCAAATTTTATTGGCGACAATACACGCATTGGCACTGTTAAGGATCTTTTTTATTCTCATTGTTTTCCTCCTTTCTTTTCAATGGATAGATGTCAATATCATCAGAACGAAACTAGAACAATTAACCTAGCAAAACCAGGCTAGTCTGAATCTATCATCTGTGGAAATCGTTGGGCAGACCCCTTAACTATAGCATTGTAAGTCCAGCTTTTAAGAAGGATAGGATAGCGGGTAATACATAAGTTCAAAATACACTTGCTCCGGTATTCTTGGGGTTTCATCATTCTAAGGATTTAAAGAATTGGCACGAAAAAGTTATTATATGCAGAAACAAAGATTATGCTTGATGATATTGTGTTTATTATCAGATTAAGGTGGGTGCTAATAAAAAAATTAGAATGGTGGAGAAACATATTAAACTCTAAAGGATTTGTGCTAACTCAGTGTAAGATTAAGTATATGAAATGTTCTCGCAAGATATAGAGATCAAGATTTCATGCATTTGCTTGAATAGAAGGTACTCAAGAAAGATGATATAAGGTATTTGGGATCTATTTTGCAAAAGGATGGAGAGATTGATGATGATGTAAATCATAGAACCAAAGCAAATTGGATGAAATAACATAGTGAATCGAAGTTATTGTGTCATCGCACAATTCCTTTAAAGGCTAAAAGAAAAGTTTTATAGAGCAACTATAAAGCCTACAATGTTACACATAATTGAATGTTGGCCGACACATAAGTAACATGAGTATAAAATGGAAGTAGCAGAAACGATGATGCTATGGTGGACATGTAGTCATACAAGAATAGATAAGATAAGAAATGATAATATTCGACAAAAGATAGGAATAATACTGGTGCCTGAAAAGATGAGAGAATATAAATTTAGATGATTTCGACATGTAATGCAAAGACCCTCAAATGGTCTCAAGAACAAAAGCTTGTTACTAAGAGCTTGACACAAAGAGAGAAATGGATCAACCAAAATTCACTCAAGGAAAAATAGTAAAATGAAGTGAGAATTAGATTCTCAAATGATGTGTCTCAAGATGGATTGAAAGAAAACTATTTGCACTATGGAAGGATAGACTCATTTTTTAAATGTTTCAGACAATCATGTTTAATCATTTTTGCCAATATTTTTCTTCATTTATTTATAAAATTATTTTCCTCTGTATTTTATTTTTTTATTTTATTTAGCTATTCTTATTTTTACTATTTATCTTTGCTTTTTTTCTTAGCCATCTTTATTTTTATTTTATTTTATTTATTTTTCTTTTCATTTTTTATTTATTTCTAATCTTATTTTTATTTATTTATTTTTTCCATATTTCTCCTTTAATCATTTCTTGCTTTTTATTTGGATTTGTCCATCCTTACTAGTTTGGGATAAAAGCGTTATCGATGTTGATGTTGATAAAATAAAATAATTTCATTTTCATTTATTTACTTTAAAACTCCTCAACTAGTTTAAAATGATATTTAATTATAATTGGAGAAAGAATTTAATATTTTGAATATTATTTAAATGAGGAAAACGGTCAAATGTCCGAGCATAAAGAAGTTAATACTCTTATTAAAAATAGAAAAAAATTGATTCGAATAGCAGTAACCATAAAAAATAATGTTAGAGCCCATATGGATGGTCTTAAAAAAAGGCCTTTTGATGTAAAACATGATTTTCACATGTGGATGGCTACTGAGATTCAAGAATGTGACCTTTTGCTTGCCATAACCTTTGGTATGAATTGTAACCATATAAGCATAATGGTGCATTGATGAGTAATTAGGCATATACTCTATGAAAAAGACAATAACAAGAATTGGTGATATTTTCCTACTTTTACTCTTTATTTCATATTCCCTATTTTCTCTCTAAGTTTTATAACATTTTTATACTTTCTCTTTATGTTTTATAACACGTTATCAGGACGAGTTTGTCTCTACAACAACCAACTCATAAAGGCTACATCTCTACATAGGTATTTCATCCTTCTAAGTTATATTCTTATTTTTGCATTCCATTTGATTATTCGTCTATGAACTAATATCTATTATTGTAGAAATTATAATGGCAAGCCTTACCAAACTTGAATTCGCTCTGGATATATCGGGCAAGAACTATCTTCCATGGACTATTGATGCTGAAATCCATTTTATTGCAAACTTGGAGAAACAATCAAGGGAGGAAATAAGGTCACCCAGCAAGAGCATGCCAAAGCAATATTTTTTCTCCGCCATCATCTCAATAAAGATCTTAAAACTGAATACTTAACAACAAAAGATACATTAGAATTGTGGCAAAATTTAGCAGAAAGGTTTGACTACAAAAAACAAGTAATTTTGCCAAAAGTCCGCTATGAGTGGATTCACTTACGATTAAAAGATTTTAAAAGTGTAATTGAGTATAATTTGCATTAATTCTAAATTAAAATTATGAAAAGAAAAGATGACTGATGAAGGTATTTTAGAGAAGACATTCTCTATTTTTCATGCCTCGAATATGCTCTGAAGCAGCAATATCGAGAGCGCGGTTTCAAAAAATATTATGAGTTAATATATTGTCTTCTTGTTGCTAAACAAAATAATGAGATTTCGATGATAAATTATCAATCACGACCACAGGTTTTATGGCATTCTCTGAAGTGAATGCAATATCACCATTTCCAGAAGTGAATACAACATCATCTCATAACAGTGGACGTGGTCGTAGGCATAGCCACTACCATGGGCTTGGACACGGGCATGGGCGTAATAATGTTTGGCATCGTGGTGGTCATGACTATAAAGCCAACTCAAGTAATGAAGGAAAATATGCAAAGGGAAAACATTTGCCACAACAATTCTAAAAAAAAAATCTAAAACTGCTTGTTATAGATGTGACATGACCAACCATTGGTCACATATCTATCGTACCCCTAAATACTTAGCTGATCTTTACCAAGCAGCATTGAAGGAAAAGGGAAAAAGTGCATAAACAAATTTCATAGATGGAAATGATCCAAAATTAGACAAGGACATGCACCTGGATGTTTCAAATTTCTTCCAGAATATTAATAGTTTTCTTGATGATGGAAATGTCCACTTCAATGTTTAGTTATTTATTAAGAAATTCATTTTACATTTCTTTCCGTTATTGTTATCTTTTATTTTGTCTTTATCATGTCAATTTTTTTTTGTTAATAATTATCATGTCAAATTTAAGTTTTAATTATGTAATAGAAATTTTCATTTTATGATATTTTCTTTTGGAAATTATTTATTTTGTCCTTCAAACTTTGTTACATGTCTTTATTCTGAAAAATGAAATAAAATAAAATACAATACAATAAGGCAAATAAATTTTAATTTTAATTTTTTTGTATGATTACTCATTTATACAATTTATTTTTTGAAGAAAATATAAAATATTTTTCTTAACTACAATTGGCTAAGACAAATGTTAGCACAATTTCTGGTATTGTAAACTTAATTGAAGGCTTGGAAGAGCTTATATTGTGTTACCTGAGGAACAAAATTATTATTAAGGGATGCTTTGCATTTTACTATATCCAGAAGAAATCTATTAAGTTTTAAAGACATACACCGTAATAGTTATTATGTTGAAATTATGAGTCAAAATAATATTAAATATTTGTGCATTATATTTTTTGAATCTGGGCACAAAATTGTGTTGAAAAAAATGCAAGATTTCTTTTCTGGATTATATAATACATATATTAATTCAATTGAAACATATATTGTTACTAATCAGAAGTTAGTTGACCCAAAAATATTTACCCTTTAGCATGAGAGATTGGGTCATCCGGGTGCCATAATGATGAGAATAATTATTGAGAATTCATATGGGCATCCGTTAAAGAACCTAAAGATTCTATTATCAAAAGTTTGTACATGTGCAGCTTGCTCTCTTGGAAAAATGATTACTAGGCCTTACAAGAATAAAATTAAAAATGAAACTCTTTTTCTAGAACGAATTCAAGGAGATATTTGTGGACCTATCACTCGAACTTGTGGATCATTTAAATATTTTATGGTGCTAGTAGATGCTTCAACTCAATGGTCTCATGTATGTCTTTTGTCAACATACAATGTTGCCTTTGCTAGACATCTTGCACACATAATTAAATTAAAAACTCAATTTCCAAATTATACTATTAAGAAAATACGGCTTTATAATGCTAGAGAATTTACATCCCAAATATTTAATGATTATTGTATGTCAAATGAGATTATAATTGAACTTCTAGTCGCTCATGTTCATACACAAAATGGTCTAGCAGAATCTTTTATTAAGAGATTACAGTTAATTGCTAGACTATTACTCATGAAATCTAGATTATCATCTTCGGCTTGGGGTTATGCCATTTTACATGATGTTGCACTTATCAGATTAAGGCCAACTGCTTATCATAAATATTCCCCATTACAACTTGTTTCTGGTTTAGAACTAAACTTATCTCATCTAAATTTTTTTGTTGTGCTGTTTATGTTTCAATCGCCCAGCCATAAAGAACAAAGATGGGGCCACAAAAAAGATTGGGAATTTATGTTGGTTTTGAATCTCCATCAATTATTAAATATTTAGAACTATTAACTGGTGATAGTTTTACAACACGTTTTGCTGATTGTCAATTTGATGAGACATTATTTTCAATCTTAGGTGGGGAAAAACAAAAGCAAGAAAATCAATAAATAACTTAGAATACATCATCAATATCTTATCTTGACCCACATACTAGTCAATGTGAGCAAGAAGTTCAAAAGATTATCCACCTGCAATGAATTGCAAATGAACTGCCAAATGCATTTACTGATACAAAAAGGATAACACAAACACATATACCAACTTTAAATGCACTTGCTCGAATTGACATTCATAAATACACTATAGCAATATCAAATAAGTCTAATATTCGTCGCAAACGTGGAAGACCAATTGGGTCTAAAGATACAAACCCAAGGAAAAAAGAGAACCGAGTAAATTAATTGGTGATAAAATAATTGTCTATACCCCTGAAGAGGTAATGGAACAACGAAAATAGATAATAATGATGATATTGATACTCTGGAAGAAGATCAGGTAACTGAAAATGTTGATAAGATCTCAATTAATTATATCGCAAATGGTGAAAGATGGAACATGAATGAAACGGTTGTTGATGACATATTTGCATATGCTATAGCAATTGATGTAATTAATGAAAAGAATTGTGAGCCAAAAACTATTGAGGAGTGTCGACATAGAAAAGATTGGCCACAATGGAAAGATGTGATTCAAGCTCATCAATTGAGTTCACCATTGGTCTTCGATCTCTCAACATTGAGAAATTTCCTTTTCACCCTCGAGAAAATGATAAAGAAGTCCTTGGTCCTGAAGTACCATATCTAAGTGCAATTGGGGCTTTAATGTACCTTGCTAATAACACACGATCTGATATAGCTTTCCTTATAAATGTGCTAGCAAGGTGCAACGCTACTCCAATGCGAAGGCATTGGAATGGAATAAAACATATATTTCGTTATCTTCGCGAAACACATCATATGAGATTATTTTATAAAAAGAATTCAAAGCCTGAGTTAGTTGGGTATGCAAATGCTGAATATTTATCAGACCCACATAAAGCACGATCACAAACAGGATAGTTATTCACATATGGTGGTACTGCAATTTTCTGGCGATCAACGAAGTAGGCTTTGATAGTGACCTTTTCAAACCATGCAAAATTAATTGCACTATATGAAGCTGGTCGAGAATGTGTATAGCTAAGATCAATGATTCAACATATATAAGAAGCATGCAACCTAGAATTGATCAAGGGAAAACCAACGTTACATTACGAAGATAATGTTGCATGTATTGCTCAAATAAGAGAAGGTTACATCAAAAGAGATAGAACTAAGCACATTTTGCCAAAGTTTTTTTTTTCACACACGATCTTCAAAGGAATAGTGAGATAGATGTCTATAAGATTTGATTAAATGAAAATCTTGCATATCTATTCACAAAGTTATTGCCTATTAAATCTTTTGAGCAACTTGTACACAAGATTGGTCCATGTCATCAGAGTAATATTCGTTGATATCACGGGAAGTAAATCAATTATGAATAATGTACTCTTTTTCCTTCGCTAAGTTTTTATCCCATAAGATTTTTCTTAACAAGATTTTAATGAGACATATTCATAATGTGTAGTCATCTAAGGGGAAGTGTTGTAAAACATGATTTTCATATGTGGATGACTATTGAGATTCAAGAAAGTGATCTTTTGCTTGCCATGACCTTTGATATAAATTGTAACCATATAAATATAAGTATAATGATGCATTGATGTGTAATCAGTCTCCATATTCATTCTTGGAGTCCTATATAAAGACATGTACTCTATGAAAAAGACAATAACAAGAATTGTTGTTATTCTCCTACTCTCTCACTTTATTTCATATTTCCTCTTTTCTCTATAAGTTTTATAACATTTCTCTACTTTCTCTTTTAGTTTTATAACTTTTTTATAGTTTCCTTTTTTCTTAAATAATTTTTTTTAAAGTTAAAGTTATTTAAAGTTTGGATGGAATACAAAAAAATTACTTTTAAATAAAAAAGTTATTTGGATGTTAAAAATAAGGGATATGATATTCTACCTATACTTTTTTATGTCTACTTTATCTACTCTCATCTTCAACACCCTTAGATAAAAATCTCAACTAACTTTCACAATCTCTCTTTCCTCTTGAGATTTCGATCCAACGGTGCTGAAAATGAATAAATATAGTAGATACGAAAAAGATAGATATAATATTTTATCCCTAAAAATAATTAGCACTTTTTATATATAAAATTATCAAAAAGGATATATGACAGTAGTGGTGGTAAAGGAGTGGAGTAGTTAGATTAGGGTAGAGTAGTTGGAGTGAAATTAAGATAAAGTTGATTTCTTAAAAAAAATACTTGATTTTTGCCTTATGTTTTTTTCCGTTAACTCAAAACTAAAAAATAATTATAAGAAATTGTAAAAAAAAATAGGTTATAAATATAATCTCTTTTATTTATAATAATTATTTCCTTAAATTATATTTGTAATCTAATCTAATTATTACGTACCCTTTTGTGTTTTTTCAAAATAAAAAAATTAACAAAAAAATTCATTATTCTATATTGTCTTGTAATATAAAACACATGATGTCACAAGAAAAACATTTATACTTTTAAAGAATATAATTTTGTGTCATTTAAGATGAAATAATGTCGCTTATTTGCATAATTAGTAATTTTTTATATTTTCTCTTCTCCATAAAATTAGGAAGAGAGTGAAAGTGGATGATAAAGAATATAATTATTCACTAATTACGCAAAAAAGAAAACGTCATTTCATCTAAAATAACACAAAGTTATATTCTTTTTTTTTTTGAATAACACAAATTTATATTCTTTAAAAGGACAAACGTTTTTTGTCTTATGTCACATATGAAAATGCATGAAAACTCGGTGCTTTGTTCCTCAAAGTTGGAAAAAAGCAAACTCACTTTTGCATGTTTTATTTATCATCATTGTTTTGTATGGAAGAATCTTAATCATACAAAGATAAATCAACGGTGATAATTTTATAATTATCTAATCATAATATTTTTCTCTCACTTCCTTTAATCATAATTGATTTACTTTTGTATGATTATAATTCTTCCATATGAAATGGTCATATTAAATAATATATGAGAGGATCCGCTCCCTGCTTTTGGAAGATGTTTCGATAGTTTTTTTTTCTTTCTAAAAAACATTACTTTTTTTTTCTAAAAAAATAATTTTCTAAAAAATAATTGCAAGTGAAAAAACCCAAACCCAAAATTCCAACCCTAAATTGTATTATATAGATTCATTATAGGGTTTATTTTTCTGCAATGATTGTAAATAAAGTATTTATACTAAACTAAAAACGATATTATTTTGGGACGAAAATTAAGATATTTTATAATTTTAATTTATTTTAAGATTATAATAGTGTTTATCATTATAATTTTTTAATTTTTAACACAAAATAATATCTTTTTAAGAATAAATATAAATAATTTATCTAAAGTCACGTTAGAAACATTAAATTCTTATATCCATTGAAACTTTGGACACCGTTGTTATTTTAAAAAATAAAATAAAAATTGTTATGAGAAAAAGGAATTGGCGGACACGTTGTTATTTTAAAAATAAAATAAAAATAGTTATGATATTAAAATTTTACAGCGAAAAAGGAATTGGCGGTAGAGAGAGAGAGAGATTGAAACTTGAATTTGAGGAGTATGAGTGAGAGAATGAGGATGGAGGAAGAGGAAGATGAAGTGGTGTCGTGCTCTTCTGATCCCGGTGACGATGATATTGAAAAATCTTTTGATTCCGGGGACAGTGACTATGATATTGAACAATCTTCCTCTCCGCTGGACGAAGAACGCAAATCGCAGAATGTGGAAGCTCTCCTGAGGTATTTCGAATGTTTCTATTCTATTAGCATTTAGCAATTGTAATTATGAAATCGTTATTAAAATTGGAATAATAATTATAGGGGGAACCTGATCGTGAAGAGACAATCGTTGCTACCGCGAGTTCTATCAGTTTCAGGAGCGGCTGTTTGTAGAAAACCCTTTAAGCCTCCATGCTATAAATCTAATGGTTACAATCAAGACCTTACTCGTAGGCTTTCCGCTCGCAAAAGGTTTGTCCCGTGGGGCTCTACTACACCTACACCAGTGGTTGTGGCTGAGTTGAACTTGAATGTGCCGCCAATAACTATAAGCCATGTTGATGTTGCTGAGGAGGAGAAACCATCTTTGCCCCCTGGGGTTGATCCTCTAGTATTGTGGCACCCTGAGGATGAGGCTTCTAGTTTGACAACGATAACAGTTGACCCTTTGCTTGTTCGTTTCCTTCGTCCACATCAGAGGTGTTTCTGCTTATGTCACTATTGGATTTGGATACTTTATCTTTACTTTTGTGCCTATGCTTTTACCTCAGTATCAAATCATTTCATGATTTATACATATCGCCTTTCTTCAATCTGGCAAATAAGTATTTCTTTTAACTCCTTTGATGCAGAGAAGGGGTTCAGTTTATGTTTGATTGTGTCTCAGGGCTATGTAGTACACCAAATATACATGGATGCATTTTGGCAGATGATATGGGGTAAGTTCTTCTTAGCTTCTTTCTTTTGAAATCTTTACTTTATGACGATACATTTTTTCTTTCTTCCCAGTTTTTTTCATTATAGCGCTGCCTTTGATACTACTTTTATTGCACAGTTTGGGGAAGACATTGCAGTCGATCGCATTACTATATACTCTTATTTTTCAAGGGTTTGATGGGAAGCCAATGGTTAGGAAGGCCATCATTGTGACTCCGACCAGCCTTGTCAGCAATTGGGAAGCTGAAATCCACAAGTGGGTTGGAGAAAGAGTTCATCTTGTTGCTCTATGTGAAAGCACAAGAGAAGATGTTGTCTCTGCGATTGAGAATTTTACAAGTCCCCACAGCACTTTACAGGTGAAATTTCCCACCATTCTTCTATTTGTTGGATAGCTTGAACTACATATGCTCTCAGATAATATTTCCTAATTACAGGTGCTCATTGTTTCATATGAGACATTCCGAATGCATTCATCAAAGTTTAGCTCTAGTGACTCGTGTGACCTTCTCATATGTGATGAGGCTCACAGACTGAAAAATGACCAGACAATAACAAACAAGGTATTCTACAAATTCTTTCCCCCCCTCCTTTACATGCATGTTTCTCAGTTAGACAGTTCCTATCGGTTGCCATGGTTCTGTGTTTCTCACAAATACTTCCTGGATTAGGCATTGGCTGCTCTTCCATGCAAACGTAGAATTTTGTTGTCAGGAACTCCTTTGCAAGTGAGGATCTATGCACGATTATCTGTTTGTCTTGTGAGTTACATTCCTAATCCTCATTTATTTATTATGGACAAATGCCACTTGCAGAATGACTTAGAAGAATTCTTCGCAATGGTTAACTTTACTAATCCTGGAATATTGGGTGATATTGCACATTTTCGACGTTACTATGAGGTACATTGATCGCTTTAAACTTTACATTTTGGATAGACATTGTGCCAAAAGCTTAAGGTCATCCTATTTCAGAATACATTGGTAATTAGGAAAGAGGAGTTAATCAATTGCTAAATAAAACTCTATAGTATGTACCGTACATTCTGTAGACACTGATATGATAACAAGACAAACCAACTTCAGAAAGTTCTCGGGAGATGTGATTCTGGAATTGGTTTTTCCCGCTCTTTTGTGTTTCTGGTTTTATTTAACTGTGGCCAACTTGCATCATGAAGGCACCGATTATTTGTGGAAGAGAACCTGCTGCCACAGCAGAAGAGAAGAAGCTTGGTGCTGAACGCACTGCAGAATTAAGTGCCCAAGTTAATCGGGTAATATTTTTTCTTGGCCTCTGCATGTGAATTGGACTCCTCTCTGTTCCTTAGAGAGCTGTATTATTATCCATCAGTAGTCATTGAAATTGTTAACCTGCTTGATAACTAGAATAAGGTATTACATAGAACTGATTGCTGAATGCTAATGAAGACCAACTGGTTTCTTTTCGTTCTGATAAGAAAATTTACTTCTGTGCTTCTGTTTTCCTGAAAATTAACCGACCAGTATTCTTTTTCAGTTCATATTAAGAAGGACTAATGCATTATTATCGAATCACTTGCCACCAAAGGTATTGTTCTTTTCATGCAATCTTTTCTTTCTCGCGAATTTTCATTTGTAGTGTTCTTGACAAATTAATTCTCTTTCCTTATTTAATTAGAACTGTATTTTTTTGTATATATATATGATAGAAGAAGAAACTTATTAAGACAAAGAGAAGATGATTACAAATGATTAGGAGGATAAGAGATCCTCTTCAGAAAAGAAAGAGAAAACAAACAATAGGGAACAAAGAAAACATCAATGAAGCAAAGTTACCAAATCCCTTAACATATATGCATGAGAAAACCCTGTAAAAAGACCATTTGCTTTACTAAAAGACAAACGCCCAAATTTAATCCCAAAGAAGCTTCTCATCCAAAGAAATCTCCTTAAAGATGTGGGAATTACATGAATTGTAGGTGTTTGTTGATTCCCAGCAGCCAGATTAAGTAAAATTGTTTTTACATATCAAGAAATCTTTAGAATTTGGTAATGCACGAGAAGGTAGATTTAAATACTTGTTGATTATTGAAATATTTGGACATATTTTAAATGTTATATATGAAATTGACTGAAGCCTAATTCCTCGAAGCACATGGAAAGGAACTATGTAGACAATTGGTTATTAGTTTTGGCTCTTAAATAGTAATCTTATATCCATGACCTTTTTTTTGTGGTACAGATAGTTGAAGTTGTTTGCTGCAAGTTGACTCCACTACAGTCTGACCTCTATAAACATTTTATACAATCCAAAAATGTAAAGTCCAGTTTTGATTGAGCAAACATATTTTCATAACGTGCTTAAATTGTTGGATATTGACAAAAACTAGATTATCAGACCAGAATTGATTAATCTGCATCGTCAAACACAGGTTAAACAGGCATTTACTGCAGAACTGAAGCAATCAAAGATTTTGGCCCATATATCAGCTCTCAAAAAGTTGTGCAATCATCCGAAGGTATGATTTGGATCTTTTTTTCCCTTGGAAGGAGAGGCTGTTTAATTCCTCTTATCCTAATAGTTTTTTTGGAAAACATTCACTTTTGTAAACTATATACTTGGTTGATTATTTCCTCATACATTCTTAATAATAAATTGTGAAGCTATTTGAATTGGCAAGTAGACTCTTTTATTTTCATTGATGACCTTCTCTTAACCTTAGATCCTCTATTAAATTATGAAGGAAACCTATCTTCTCCTTTCATGTTTGGTAAGTTCCGGACATACTTTCATCCTAACAGAAGATAGTGTTTTGTAGCTCATCTATGATAACATTCGAAGTGGGAGTCCAGGAACTTCAGGTTTTGAGGACTGCATTCGATTCTTCCCTCCGGAAATGTTATCTGGAAGGTAGATATTTAAGTTTAAGTTTCAGTTATGCATTTGGTGTCTAAATTTAGTCATCCCATGGGGGTATTCTTTGTAGGTCTGGCTCATGGACAGGAGGGCATGGAGCGTGGGTTGAGCTGTCCGGGAAAATGCATGTCTTAGCAAGATTACTTGCTCAATTGCGTCAGAGAACAAATGATCGTATTGTCCTTGTCTCAAATTATACTCAGGTATGTGGTAAAAAATGAAAAGTTGCGTTGAGGTACTCTTTAAATAGTAGTTGTAGCTGACTAATGTGACTGTTTAGAATGAATTGAGATCATTCTTGTATTAAATGATTTATTAATTTTTGTGAAATAAACAATTTTATGTAGTTTTTTGCGGTCAATTCAGCAGGTCGCATCCTACATATAATACTTTTTCCAGATAATGAACCTCACAAGGCTTATATTATTACTGCCAACAATCTCACATAGAGAAACTGATTTTAAACTGTTGTGTAGAAGTTCATGCACCCTCTTTGTGGGATGGCACATGAGTCTATTCTCTAGTTATCTTCTGGAGATATTATGGATAATAAACCAGCAATATCACATCCTTTATATATCACATATCTTTGTCCACTTGCTGCATGGATATTGTTGGAAACATGTATTAGTTTGAACATTGGACATGCATTAGTTTGAACATATCTTGTAATTGACGTTACCAGGAGGATTCATATACTTATTGTCAGATTAATATATATTAAGTAAGTTCTCTGTGGTGTAGTTGAGACACAGTTCATACAAAAGTTATGCCTCTCTTTTTTCTCTAACTCGACAGATATAAAATATATCTTTTCAACATGAAAGAATCTAGATTGCATTAAGTGTCGATACTGTCACCCTTATTTGAAAATTGAAATCCCGTTGATGGTAATCCGTTGTAAGTTCTAAAGACAATGAAAGAAGTTTTACTTAAAAAGCATGTTATTTCATCTTTTAGTTATTCAGTATGATTCAAATGTTTCAATAAATCAGTTTTTTCAGTCATTGTCCTTCACAAAATCCATTTGCTCCTTATATTATTGCAATGCCATCATTTCTTTTTATCTCAATAAAAATCCGGTTGGTTGCGCGGCTCCTGAGTTTTTAATTCAGAAGATTCTGAGTTGAATCAAAAAGCTGGTGCAGGCTGAGATACTAAGTTACGAAGGCTGGTAAGAGACACAGCCAAGGATGTTCACCAGTGGCAGTGAATTACGAAGGAAAAATAGGATTTGGTTGCTGCTGCAGTGGGCCAAGCATGTAGGACAGTATCGTTTATCTCTCCAAGCTCTGGTACCATGTTATCAGAGGAAAAAAGAAGATAAACCCAAGGAAGGAAAATGGAGTGTGGGACATTCTGTGACTGTTCTCTGGTTTTATTAGACAAAGAGAGAGCTTTCTGAGCAAGCTTTTACAGTTAAAAAAATTCTATACAAAAAGAATAGCTAAGTAAGCTAAAAGTACAGTAACTAGAATATTAAATCCTAACGGTAACAATCCTATTTATCTGTCGGGTATATATGGGTTCAAGTTCACAATCTTGCAATGAGAGATGTTTATTCACCTTTCTCAATCTTCTCCTTGGCTAATTGAATCTTTCATGCTACCTTGTGTTACCCTTCTAGTTCTCTTTTGCCATTCTAAACTATCTCTCATGTAACAGACTCTTGATCTTTTTTCTCAATTGTGTCGGGAACGAAGGTATCCTCACTTGAGACTTGATGGAACTACATCAATCAGTAAAAGGCAGAAGTTGGTCAACTGTTTTAATGACCTATCTAAGGTAAATTGGTTACCAATTTATAATTGAACCTCCAAGTTCCAGTATTTGGTTTCTTCTCCTCCTTTGAAATATCATTGAACATCCTATGCAATTGTCCATTGATAAAAACAATTGGCATATTTCAGGATGAATTTGTTTTTTTATTAAGCAGCAAGGCTGGTGGTTGTGGACTCAATTTGATTGGTGGAAATCGACTTGTCTTGTTTGATCCTGACTGGAATCCAGCAAATGATAAACAAGTAATACCCAGGGTTTAGTAGTAACAACTGAAATCTTTATATGCAAGCCTTCTTTTTCCCTCTCTATCTTACATAATTCTGCTCTTTCGTTTGCTACTTTTCCTTGCCCATAAACAGGCTGCAGCAAGAGTTTGGAGGGATGGACAGAAGAAAAGAGTTTACATTTACAGATTTTTGAGTGCCGGAACAATAGAAGAAAAGGTTTGTATTGTTGTGATAATTGAACACAAATGTATCTTATGCTTTATTGAGCTATTTCTGTTTATATTTTCCCCTCACTGAACCGTTCATGTGTAGGTCTACCAGCGTCAGATGTCAAAAGAAGGGCTGCAAAAGGTCATTCAGCAGGAGCAAACCGATAGCCTTGTGGCACAGGTCGAAATTACTACTTCTATCATGTGTTCTAGTTGATGCTGCTTATTCCATGCCTTACAATCCTATTCATACTGTAATATTTTTTATGATTTTCAGGGTAACTTTCTTTCGACAGAGGATCTCCGCAATTTGTTCACTTTTAATGAGAATGTCAAGTAATGCATTCCTTTCTCTTTTGATCTATATTTACTCAGGGCGTTACCGTACAAATGTGCAAAAGATTAGTATGCATATGGTACCTAGAATTTAATGGAAAGAAGGAAAGAGAGAACATATTTAATTAATAGTACACTAAATTTTGTGGCGAAACTGTCGAGATTCTGATGATATTGAATGATGACTACATCGAGCAATTCTAATTCTAATTATGATATTGGATCCTCAAAATCTCAAGGTTTTTGAAATCATTGAATTTGATGAACAAAGATAGACGCAAGCGAGGAAAACGACAACGACTAGTGTGAAAACAGAGGATACGAATAAGGGTGGGATATAATAGAAACCCTAAAAGTAGGATTTCAAATCATTATGATGATGTCATATACAAACCCTAAAGTTGGTCTTCTGTTGGGTAAGTTGTAGGTTCTCTTATGCTATTTCCATGAGAAGATCGATTTGAATTTGTTTTTCTTCTGTTTTCTCTACCATTCAATTAGTTAATTAATGGAGTTGGTCATCGAATCATCTTTTGAAAACAGACATAAAATAATCTTAGAAAAATTTGCTCATGGTGTAATTGTAATATATTGATGATGTGTAACAGTAAAAAGAAATGACACCCCAATTCTTACGTACTGTCTACTAGAACATGGAGTTGTGATCTTTACTTAATTCTCAGTCTAATGTCTGCTTTATTATATATTTTTAGGTCAGAGATTCATGAAAAGATGCAATGTGCTCGGTGTCAAACATATGATGGACCTCAAAGCACTGACGAGAAATATGTAGCCCAATCAACAAAAATTTACAGTGAATCTGATGAGGAAACCTCTGATATAGGTGGATTTGCAGAAATTGCAGGTTGCTTAGAGAATTTAAAAACATCAGAAAAGCAGGTTGCTTGCATGCAGTTCAAATTGTACAAGGCCTCCTCTTTTGGGTGGAGGAGGTCTTTGGTTCCATTCTTCCTTCCTGTTTCATCTACCTCTGACAAGCTCTACCGTTTGTCTTAACTCTTGATTCAAGGGGATACAAAGAACAAATAATTCTAGTTTTGATTCTGAACATTTTCTTTTTGCAGGTAGGGACCCCATTGGAAGAAGATTTAGGTAGTTGGGGCCATCATTTTTTCCCAACTTCCGTACCTGATGCTATCCTTCGGGCTTCAGCCGGTGACGAGGTGTGCCATAAAATCCTATTTAAAGCATAATTAACAGATCTATGTTATGCTCTATACTACTGCTGGCATTCTTGCATTCCTTATCCCTATGCTAGAAATTACATAAAACTCAGTAAGTTTGAAATATGATAGATTGAATGCAGTGGTAGTCATACATTTAGAGATCGAAACTTTTGCATGCCGTTCTCATGTATGCCTTGTTTTGTATTTTCGCTTAAAATGAGAAAGTAGAAACATGAAGATAAACAAGCCATCTCCATGTTTATCTTGAAAGTTTTGAAAGTTTTCTTCATATTGGTACCTCTTCTATTTACAAGGAACGGGATGCCTTTTATGGCAAGATTATTGCAAACTTTATGAAATGTTAATACTGGTTGAATATGACATTTATTTACCTGTAGTTAGCTTTGCTTCACTTTGAAGTTAAACATGTTGAAACCTAAATACGCAATAGGCCCATTATTATACTTGATTTGCAGGTTTATTCCGTAAGTCCTTGCACAATAATTGACAGTAACAAAATTGATTGCATTTGCTTCTCTATGTTTTTCAGGTGACCTTTGTCTTCACAAACCAAGTTAACGGAAAGCTGGTACCGATTGATTCCGTCATCAGTCCAAAGCTACAGCAAAAGGAACCAAATAATGAATTACTCAAGTCAGGGCAGAACATCAAACAAAAATCTGCTCCTTTTTCTTTACATAATAAACTACCCCTGCGATCTGCAAATGCTTCTGGTGTTACTAGTGCGTTATCTTCCTCTCCCAATGCTTGGACGAAGGAAGCACTAAATTCTGTCAGAATTATAAAAAATAACTCAATGAATGTAGCATTTGAGACCGACTATTCTCTTGTAAATAAATTATTACCACAGAAAAGATCATGTCCTGCTAATATCAATGACGATGATTGAGTACTACATATGTTGTCACGTAGGTTTGATGTATTTACATTCTATTATTTTGGAAATAAACGACATCATATTGTTTACAGAAGCTGATGGGATATAACGGTGTTTACAATTTTTTATGATTAATAATAATGTTATACGTTTTGTCTTTTAAAAAATAATTTCTTGTCATTTTAAGAATTAATTACATGACAAAAATGGGTTTTTTCACCCTTTTACCTCTTATTAATTAATTAATAACTATTTTGCCCCTGATTCGAAACTATTTATCAATCTGCCCCTCTTTAGTCGACTACCTTGCATTTTTAATCGACTAAATGGCCAAAACAGACAAAAAATGGCTGCTGGGAGATCCCTATTTAGTCGACTAAATCTTCATATTTTACAAAAAAAAAAATAAGTCAGTATGATTTTAATCGATTAAGTAGAGAGATTTAGTCGATTAAATCTCCCAACAACCGTTTAGTCGATTAAAAATGCAAGGTAGTCGATTAAAGAGGGGCAGATTGGTAGATAGTTTCGAATCAAGGGCAAAATGGTTATTAATTAATTAATAAGGGGTAAAAGGGTGAAAAAGCCACAAAAATGTAAGAAGCATATTTTTGAAAAATCAATTAGATGTATTCAAAATTGAAATATTAATATTATGTTACGTACGTCTTCACGAGATGAGCATGAGTCTATAATAAAAATGATAAAAGTTTAAATACCATTCCGCAGAAAGTAGATATTTTAGTGCATGTTTACCTGAACACGAATGCGAGATCTGCCCATTCAAATGGGCTTTCATGCTCGAGTAGTGTTTAGGAAAATACACTTTTTGTTGCGTTTACTGTGATTTTGTCCTGAAAGCGGCATTTGAACAGAAGAATGGTTTGCTTCTGCATTGTGGGAAATTTTATGTCCAAAGATGAATGCTGCAATTGCCATCTAACCGTCATAACCTTGCCTTCTCTTCACTGCCTTTCACTCTGCAACCCCTTAGCCTTTTTCCCAGGATGTGGTCCTCCTTCTTCCGTTTGTGCAGCTTCCATTCCAGCATATGGTCCCTCCCATTCCCAGCTACAGCTTTACATTTTACTCTCAACTCTAGGAGGCTCTTTACTTCCTTTCTCTGGTCTTATTAGAGATGATAAGATCATATATTGTACTAGAATTATATTCGTGGTCTTGGCTTTGCTTGCAATAACGTTGATACACATACACCTAATCACTCCTCTTCTTAGCACAATCAATCCTCTGGTCAGTGTTGGAACGTTTTTGTCAGTTGCCATTGCAATTAAACAAATGACTCGATCGATATCAATAAGGCAAATGGTCTCTGGTGATTTACAAGTACATGAAGAAGAAGTCTATATGCTTCTTCCTCCGGAATTTGCTCAAGGGAACTCTACCAAGGTGTGTCCCCTGAAGACGTCTCTTTATGGCCTCTGTCGTTTGGAAAGTTAAGTTTCTCCTTGGAGTCCTACGGCTTTACTCAATCCAGACCCGACTACATATTATTTAAATCGAAACGGGATGCAGTTTTTGTTGCCCTTCTTGACAACATATATAGTGCTGGCATGTCAGGCAGTAAAGACCTACCTTAACTCTTGTTTCCAAATAAAAGATTTTGGAGCACTTAGCTTCAGTATTTTCTGTGTATAGAGGTGGCACGCAATCCTTCCGACTGGTTCTACTCTTGAGTCAACAATATGATCTTTTGCTGCAATTCTATGGACATCACATATTCTGATCAATGAAATTAGCCTTTTATGCCATCGTTTTCTAATAGGTCTTCTGCTGCAATATCATCGTTTCTGTTAAGAATTGCTCATAGAATTGCACTGTTATCTGCAGAACTTTTCCAGCACAACAGCATGTTGTTGCAAAATTATATATACCATACCAATATGCTTCTTGACTTACAAGTAGTAAACCGTTTTAGTCAAACTGAAATTAGTCTCGAGCACAGTGTGTTTGTGATATTAGAATATTACTATCTACGTTCATTTTCACACACATTAATATTATCATATGTCTGTACAATTTTCATCATTCGATTGTAATGGGTCAACAATTTTTTTTTTTTTTTTTTATCTATTTCCACCCTGATTGTGTCATTTCATTAATATGGGAGACCTGAGAGTGTCACAAAATAAGTGACCAGCAACAAGCGCTGAAGTGTGATGCAACCTGTGGTGCGCCCCCCACATTACGCTCCATTGAATCACACAGCCAACGCAACGCAATACCTATCACTATCAGGCCCAAACGCAATAAAAGAAAGCTCAAATGTCCTTTGGATTAGGGAAATGAGTCTAGCAGCATGCATCCCTCTCAAGTGGATTATATATAAGCACATCTTAAATTATATATTTTTTGGAAAATGTTATCTTTATCTCTTTGTTAGTTATTAGTATTTTGATTATCGTATCACTAGAATTAAGCTTTTATTTTAGTTATCTTTTTCTTCTACATTAATTTAGTTAGTTTCAAATTAAATACCTAATAGTAGGCTCATTTAAAACCAGGATGGAATCAAATTCACAGGGCAAAGAATACCAATCAATTCTCTTACTGCATAATTTCTAAATCTTGCCCCTACATTTGGTGCTTTTATCAGCAACTATCTCTCATGGCACGGAACACACGTCTGTGCGATCACCAAAACCAAATCCTACAACCACAAATGGTTGATGAACACTCCATGCAAATCCAAGCGCTCCAAGACACTCAGCTCATGCACAGTTAGCAACGGATAAATTTACAAAATTTTTTTTAAGGATTCATCTCATAAATATAATTATTTTCTTTTACGGCTGCTTGTTACACTTATGCTAAATCTCATCCTTTATCCTAGCTTGGATAGGCTCTCTGAATGCTGGGTTCGAACCAAACACTTGAGGATTGAAGATAAACTCTCCAAACCAACAAGCCAATCGGGGAACCAGCAAATATACACAGGCGGAGTTAAATTTTTAAAAATTAAAAAAAAAAATCATCTTTTATTTACCAAATTATTTAAATAATTTACCTAAGCTTTAACCATATATATAATTAATCATTTTTAACATATGTATATTTACTCCTTATCTATTAAAATAAGATTAAAAATGTTTACCAAAAAAAAAAGTAAGATTAAAAATAAATTATTATTTCAATTCTTTAAAAAAATTGGAAAGATAAAAAAATATATATATATAAGATAAGACCAAACGCAATGAAAAAAAGCCCAAACATTTCTTGCATTAGGGAAATATTAGTCCTGCGGCAGCCCTCTCAAATGGATCACATGAGCACAATTAAATTAAATACTTTTTTGAAGAGAAAAATATTTTTCTTTTTAAATAGCAGTTATTTTAATTAAAATTATTATTATTTATTTAATATTTAAATTAAAAAAATCTCTCATTTTTTTTTACCATGATTTATGTTTCTCTTATAAAACAGTCGTAACTCGTTTTGATTAAAATAATATAATTTTATGATTTTTAAAATGACAAATATTAATCCCTTAAAATATTAACATTTTGATAATCGTATGACTAGCCTTTTATTTTAGTTATCTTTATCTTAGTTCCAAATTCCTGGTAGGTACGCTTATTTAAAACAAGGATGTACTTAGATTTAGAAAACAATGACGGGAAAAACATATATCCTTTAAAAGATATAATCTTATATCATTTTAGATCCTAACCGTTGATTTTCGTTCATCAACGGTTATAATCTATTGGGTCAAATTTAATGGGCCAAATTTATTATTAATTAATTAATAATTTTGATCCAATAAACTATAATCGTTGATGGACAAAAATCAACGATTAGGATCTAAAATTATATAAGTTTACATCCTTTAAAATGACAAATGTTATTCCAACAATGAATTATGATCAATTCTCTCAATCTCTTCTATTTCTTTTCCCCTTCCCTTTTCTGCATAATTCCTAAGTCTGACCCCTACACAACCAATTGTCTTAAACCCATTTGCCAAGCGAAGAAATATATTTGCCACCATTTATCTTTGTAGAAATATTTGTAGTTGTGCTTTTTATTTGGTATGTAGTGACCAGTTGGTTTTCCCAGTGGCTTGCCAAGTATTTTCCCCTTCTATTTCTTCTAAGCAAGTTCTCTAGTGTTCACCTGGCTTTAATTATATTTCATTCCGCATATAACACAGATTTTCTATCTTTCAATTTTTCTTTGTGGAAGGTTTAGCAACTTCCCAATTAAGTTCGCAGTGCTCCATTAGGCACCAAGATGAATCACAACACAGGATAAATAATCAACTTAAAAAGTAATATGAAGAGTACCCATAACCATTCGTTCAAGTGACAAAAAATTTGTTTTTAAAAATGGTGTTGAAGAGCCACCCCGTGAAAAAAAAGGAAAAATTACAAGAATTTATCAAGTTCAAGGGCTTAATAAATATAAATAAAAGTTGACGGTGGCTTGCAAAAAATATCAAGTTTGAGGGGGATGTGTATGGATTTTTTTTTTCTCTGTTTTATCTATTGCTCGGTCAATAAATTTTCTTCTGATAGTTAAAACATTATTTAAAAGGTCTTTAAAAAAATGTATGCACTTGAATAGAATAAAACTAAACTTGAGAAAAGAAAAAAGAATCATTTCGCAGTACAGTTTTGAGAGGAATTGTGCTATGTGGCATTCTCCAATCAAATAGTTGTTACGAGTTACCTGAAATTAGTCAGAGTAGGTTGCGACTCACCAACCCCATGTGACAGATACAACCGGTTTCATCACTGAAATCGCGGTGATCGAACTGAAAAATTGATAATCGAATAAATCAAAAATCGAAAAATCGAAAAAAAAGACTGCAAATTTTAATTGGATTGGATCGATTTTCAGATTGGTTGATGAAAACCGATCCAATCCAAATCGATCTAATATATTAACTCCCCTCTACCTACTCAGGCATTTCCCCTATCATAGCCCAAAAATTTCTAAATTCAAGACTCATTAACTCATCAACTAAACCCAAGAAAAAACCTAGTCATATATAAAGCTTCATATCTCATTGTCCAAAAAAAAATCTATATTATCGTTTACTTATGCTTTTGTATTTCAAAAAAAAATAAAAAATTACAAAGCCAATATATACAAAAGATGTTATTTGCACAATAATCATGAAACAAATTTTAATATTTTCAAAAAATTGAAAACCGATCCAATCCAAACCAAAAAAAATTGGAATGGATCAGATTTGAAAAAAAAAATTCAAACTGAATAGATGATTACACGATCAAACCGAAGGAATTGGATCGATGATTTTTGCTTCCAAAACCGATCTGATGCAATCCAAACTGCGAACACCCCTAATTCATATGTACCCAGGACAGTTTACTTTTTTTTTTTAATCTGCAAAATTCTTATAGACTTAGACATATTACACATGATTCAACCATTATTTCAAAAAATCCGAAGTTAATCAGAATTGTAGCTCAATAAATATAGCCTAATTATTAAAAGAAGTAGTAATTTGAAATATAACAGATTATAATCAAATCCAAGTCCGAATAAGTATCAGATATGATTGTGATTTGTTTAGCAAGAAAAAAAATAACACATTTTACATGATTTGATATCTAAAATTTGGGACGTGTTTTGAAGAATTTATTTGTAATTATTTGTTTAATTTCTGAATTTAATTACTGTTATATTTATTCTTGAGTTTTTTATTATTTTTAGGATTTTTTTATTTGAATTTTTGAATCAATTTGTAATTAATATATAAAAAAATGTTCATGACCTTCATTGTAGGAGTTAAATTTTATTAATAAAAATAGCTTACCAAAAAAAAAATTATTAATAAAAATTAAAAATTAAAATATTACTCTTTTTTAAAATCCTAATTTCCTATTTAGCCAATTTTTTCTATGCACTTTCTATATCAATACTCATATGGATTATTATATCAATTTGTGAAAATTAAAATATATCTATATCCATATAATATAAAAGTTATGAATCAACTTTCTGTGAATCAATTTCTTTCCAAAAATTAGTCTCATATTTATAGAATGCTTCATACAGAGAAACAATATATCCCATTCCATAAAATAATCACGTGTGGCATCTTAATTGTCATCTACAGCACAGCACTGTATCACATACGTAACAAAATAATTTTATATGATAGTTAGAACTAATACCATTGCCGTGCCACTGGAGATTCACGAAAGAAACAAAACGATTGTGAGGTTTTACCGAAACAACAACGTTAGTTTTACACAAAAGCTCGGTACACCCAAACTATTTCTTTGGCCAAAAATAAAGCCGAAGCTGAAAAGCGGCAATGTACAAGGACATCACCAAGGAGCACTAGCCAGTTTTTGAAACGTAGTTTCGAGGCTCTCAGGGTTCATATCTTGTATGCCAATCTCTTCATCAAGTCTATTTATTGTCTGTTTTACTTGCACAAGTTTTTCCTCTAGAGCTTTCAAGTCCACTTTAGCATGGTCTCGTTCAAGTCTTGACTCTTTGTACCTCTCTGATTTCAAAGCTAGTTTCATAAGCTGGTGTAGCCGAATAAGCAAGAAGCTGACATTCATGCCCATGGCCTCAAAGGCTTTCAGAGTCTTGTCCCATGTTAAAAAACTCTCTGGAGAGGTTGTAAGCTTAGTGGCTTTAATGGCATCAGCAATATTAATAGTCTCAGAAATTATTCCAGCCACCAGTTTAGAGTTAAGACCCCCAAGAAGATGGTCATGAAGAAACGATCTCTGGCTGCAACAGAGCTCGTAATACTTGGTCCGAAGGTACATGGAGAGCTCTGAATCAATAACCAAACCATTCACCACAATGCTGAATTTCTCGCTACCAGTAACTTCTTCAAAACTGATAACAGATTCTGAAAATCTAATTCCATCCCAAACTTGTGAGCAAAAATCTTTACTAGTATTTTCAAGCTGATCAGATTGAGATACGTGAGCACCAAAAATCATCCCGCTATTATTTGAGTCATTTCCTTGAGTAGCGTCTGAAAAATGTGACAGCAAATATAATTTTCTGCTCTTTTACAAGTCCCAATTAATATCCTACTTGATTTGCATTATAAAACAATGAGAACCATACCACACTTACCGAGAGCACCATCCACTTCGTCCTTTTCTTTTCTGCAGTCATCTAACTTAAGAAGGCCAAGAGCACCATCCATTTCATCAGACCCCTGAGATCTTATGATGTACACCTGTGGACATGTAAGATATTCAAGATCACAACTTCGAAAACAAGTATAACTTAGCAGCAGCTACGACGTATTTTTTTTCCTTCAAATTAAAATCCCTAACCAAGCCATTACCACAAAAAAAAAAAAAAAAAAAAAAACTAACCAAGCATTCTTGCAAAAAAGTGAGAATTAAGAAACTGTTGCTCCTTTTCATTTCGAATTTGTTGACTTCAAAATAAATTATAGCTTCTTCTATACTTCAAAACTTTTCATCAAAACAAAAGACAAAAGTGGTAAAAATTTATCTTGATATTGTCACTGATAATCAATTCCTACCATATTCTAACCTACTTAATACCTCAAATCTTACAATTACTCCCTTCAACTTGAAACACTTGCATACAAGGAAATCATAAAATGTATTGAAACAAACCTTAACACATGAATTTTCTTTGAAAGATCAAGTCATCAAACAATCACCTTAAATTTGGAAGGCTGGACCAAGTGGAATATTAGAACATCCATCTCGAGTAAGTTATGAGCTAAGGAAAACCCCCTCCATCCACCACTTAGGCCCACCTTTTGAGCAAGATATTTGGTTTCATATAGTTCCCCATTTTCATCTTCCAAAGCAATAATAGTATCAGCCTTAGGCAAATGCAACTGACAGAATTTTTTAGGAAGACCCTAGCATTAAAATATTAAATAATATGATGAATATAAATCATCCTAGTATTAATCTGAAAATGCAAAGGCATCAAGAAAATGAGATTTACTAGCCAAAATCCCCCTGTTACATGAGACCGAAGCATGCACTTAAGAAGGCTTGGATATTCAGGAGATAGGTTAGCCTGAACCTCTTTTGCACGTAGGTAAGCAGTAAACTGAGCTTCAGAAGTATTACATACACTATCAACGCTCCCTCTCTTTGGTCTATGCATAGCACAAGTAAAAACGAGGTGTCATCTTCTTCTACCATCCGTTAGGGGACCAAATAGGAAAGCAAGAAAATTAACTCACCTTCTTTGTGGATTACGACTGATAGTCTGTTCAAGATTCAAACAAACGAGGTACACAAAAAACAAGTTAGATGTTAAATGAACAATATTATATACTCTGTTTCTAAAAAGGTTCCTTTTCTCTTACAGAGAATCCTCATAATAGGATAATAAAATTATTACATTTTTATCCACAACTGTCAAGGGGGGCTTGGGGAAGTCACCATCAATGGCAATAAGCTAAGCGACAATCACCAAATAAGTGAACTTGAGTTTATGGCTTTTTCTTTTAGTTATATGTTAGACTATGCTCATTCCTAGAAGATGCTAAACTTTATATCAGTCACATTTTTTTCTTTTTGAAAGCAAAGGAAAGAAACAAAACACACAAAAACTAACTACAGACTCTCGGCCTGCTAACGCCCATAACGTCTCCATTAAGGAGAGGTCTAACTCCATCATGAGGACTATCTAAAATATACAAATTCCAATCATCATGGTCTTGATTATAAGCTGCCAGCCAGTCACATTTCAAAATATGAAATTTCTTATCTGAGTATTAGCCTATGGTTACAAACCCGTTAACCCTTTCTTTGTTGGCAATCACATGTGGAGGAGCTATTTATACATGTCTTTAGAATTGGGCATTATTTCTGATGTTTTGATCATATATTTCACGGAAAGGATATTATTCTTATTTTCATACCTATTTTATCTATTACTCTTTAATAATTTTATATCACAATCTCGAGTACAGAGGAAGTACAAAGCTCAGTTAAACATAGAATACACTTTTAAATTTAAGGATAAAATATTATGCCTATTTTTTGTATGCATACTCCTCCTACTTAATTTCAAAACTGTTAGATCAAAATCTCAAAAAGGAGAGAGAGAATAAAAATTAGTTAAGATTCTGATTTAAAGGTATTGAAAATATGCAGGTAGACATACAAAAATATATATCCCTCGTAAAATAATTGTAAATTTAAACAAAAATATTATATTATAAGTCACCCCTCCAAAAGTTGGTCTGACTCTGCCATTGGCAATTCAGGGTGTGTTTGGTATAGGTTTTTGTTTGGGTTCGATGGGGAAGTGTGGGTGGCAATTGAATTTGACCACGTTTGGTTTAAATTTTGGAAAAAAAAAAAAACCATGCAAATAGGAAGCATGGGCAACGACTTCATAGTTGTTTTTTTGGATGAAATTAACTATTCTAAAATACCACTTCAGATGTGGTATTTTAGGATAGTAGGAGAATTGGAAAAAGGGGTGCCAACTTCAGGATCGAAATGACCGTGAAAGTGAGGGACTTCAATTGTTTTTTACAACGGGAGTATTTTGGTCAATTCAACCTATTTTTCCATCACTATTTTACCTTCAACCAAATATAGACATTGCAAATTTACATAAATTTTTCCGGTAATATTTTGGTGAACCAAACATGTTTTTTTTAACTTTTCTATCAAACTCACTTTCTTACTATTTCCCCAGTAAAAAAAATATCTCCTCTACTAAACGCCCCTGACAATGTGATATAGATATTGTCAAAGGGTCCAGGGGAAGCCCGTGGCTGAGAACCACCACCAATGGGCTAAGTTACTCCAACCATAGCAAATGGATCCAACACCACGTTACAACCCAAGGGACAAAGACAACAGAGAATAGGAAAGAAAGTAAAAGTAAAGAACTAATTTAACACAAAAGCTTAAGTTATTGAATAATAATTTTATATTTCTTTAACACGTCCTCTCAAATGAGAGTTCTTGGGCAAATGATGCATTAGGTCTAGTCTATCTATGTTAAAAAAGTCCATAATAATTAATTATTTTTATTAAGAGAACGGAGGCGGTAACAATTTAACTTGTGACATCGTGTAAAAAATCAATACAACACAAAAAATTTAAGCCGTAGGGTAAAGATACAGTCATGATTTTATATTTTTTTAACATTAACTTTTTATATTTCTCTAACACTAACTAAAGCGCATAGCGATGCTCACTTGCTTTAGAGGATCAGCTGGGTTGAGTTCCAGTGTCTTTTTCCGAAAGAACTTTGCTTTAGGTAGCGTAACTCTCTTGCCCTGCAACGTGTAAGGAATATTTACAATGAAATGCACAGTTAAAATAAAACAAGAAGTGGAAACTAGAGAGGAAGAGAAAGAAACTGATAATAGTTGGCAGGAAAACCTTTGAAGGCCTGTCCCTGTCGCTGGGTTTTTTAACTACAGCCATGGATGAAGACAAGGCTCTCTCTACTTAGGAAAAAGGGTTATCATATAATTTATAACAACCGGAAGCAAAAAGCAATACAATATATAAATGAGGAAAATTACTTTTATGTTAGATATGATAATTTTTTATCGTACACTTTTCGATAATTATGTCAATTTTTTTTTTTCTTTATACTTTTCAGATGGTGAAGCTTAAAAATTTATCTCTATGACATGAGATAACTTATCTTCTTTATCGTGAGATTAATAAATTCTGTATAAAAAGATATTTATGTCGTTGCATTTGCTAATCATGTCTTTAGTATTATGAGAAGGGTTTTATTATTCTCCTTCAACATAAGATAGGTATCTTATGTTGTAGAGATAAAATGGGTGAGTCCCGTCATTACAAGAAAAAAAAAAGGTGAGGTGCAGAAATCGAAGTGAGAGTAGAAAAAAAGTAATCTTATTTAAAAGGAAAGTAATATTTTCCTTACGAGAATGGGTTTAAAATTTGTCCGGTGAATGGTCTCCTGCTATAGACCCATAGAAATTCGAGCTGCATTAATTAATTTTTTCAAGTTTTTTGTGGTGGTGGGTCCACTGAAATTTTGTGTTCCACTGAAATTTTGTGTCTTCAAACTTCTCCGTTCAAGGGAGAAATTTTATAGGGTGTTTGGTAAGAATTTTATTTTGAGATTGATGAAAAAGTGTAGATGGATATTTAATAATAAGAATAGGTATTCATTTACTAGGAAAAAAAAATGAGATTTAGGTTATCTATTAATATCTTAAATGAGAATAAAAAAAGTTGACGTATCAAGCTCTTTTTTAATTTTAGCTTTGTGTTCATACTTATATGTCAATAATGTTAGTTATTAAGTATTTTATAAATTATTTTAATGTTTTCTATTATTTGCTGCATAAAAAATTGTTATGCTATTAACAGTGTTTGTTATTATGTCTATTGCGTGAAAAAATATTTAATATCTTAAAGGAGAACAAAAAAAGTTGATGTGTCAAACTCTCCTTCAATTTCAGCTTTTTATTCACACTTGCATGCCAATGATGTTAGCCATTAAGTATTTTACAGACTATTTTAATGCTTTTCCCAATGCTTTGTGCATGGAAAATTGTTAAGTCTATTAATAGTGTTTGTAATGTCCATTGGATGGGAAAATAATTAATATTTAAAATTCAGACTATATAAATTTGAATTTTGAACTTGATGGATATGAAAAGAGTTCGGCATTTAATGTTTCTGCAGTGGAAAAAATATGTATATATATATATAATAAATTTAAATATAATATAAAATTATAGATTAAATGAAAAATATGTAAAATTATAAAAATATATGTAGAGTGGATAAAAAATAATTTAAATTTGAAATTTGACTGCAAAAAAATAAGAATGACTTATTTATAAATAAATTAAAAATTTAACTTAAAAACATAATACATAAAGAGAGAAGGAATTCGTACAAGTTTTTTTTAAAAAAAATATTTAAAATAAACGTTTTAAATATATGTGTAAAAATAATATAAAAATTATAAATTAAAAGATAAAAATTAATTTTTCAAAAAATATGTATAATCAATACAAAAGAATTCAAATTTTTAAATTAAATCAAAAAATGACTTCTATCATTCTGTAAAAAATAAATTATAAAAACTTAATCACTATAAAAATGAATGACCGTTAAGTGACCAATGACCATCAAACTTCTGCACCGTAAAAAGATATTTGCCATTAAGTATTTTACAGACTATTTTAATGTCTCCCACTACTTTCTGCATGAAAAATTGTTAAGCCTGTTAATAATGTTTATTCTTATGTTTATTGGGTGAGAAAATATTTAATATTTAAAATCAAACTTTTTAAATTTGAATTTGAACTTGATAGGTAAGAAAAGAGTTCAGCGTTTAACATTTTTACAGTGTGAAAAAATATATATATAATAATTTATATATATATAATAATTTAAATTTAATATAAAATTATAGATTAAATGAAAAAATATTCGAAATTATAAAAATATATTTATAGTCGATAAAAAATAATTTAAAAATAAGAAACGACATATTCATATTATAAAAGAAAATAAATTAAAATTTTAAATTTTACAAAATGAGACGATTACAACACTATTAAAGGGCCAGCCCGCCAACACGTTTTTATAATTAAATTAAAATTTTACTTTTTATCTTTTATAATTAAATTCCTAAATCTGATTTCAATTTTGTAAACAATAATTTGTAAAGTTCCAAATACTAAGGCCACAAATCCTAGCAAAAAAGTAATTATTTATTCTTATTAATTACTCAATTAAAAGGGATGATCATTCAATATTTTGCAGTATATTATTATTTTAATGCTATTTAGCTTGCCAACTATGAAGTATTTGTTAGAACATTAAACGTTATAACTTAAATATCTTTCAACTCTTCATCTAATATATATGTCAAAAATACACACATTTCAAAGAATTGATTTAGAGGCATCTATAAAAAAATATAGATAGATAGTAATATAGACGCAACTATTAGAACCTTTTTTTTGTAGATAAATATAAAAACATATTACATGCTGATTTAAAATGCTAACGGTTAGAGGTGGTAAAATGGGCTCAGCCCACCAACACGATTATATATATATATATATATATATATATATATATACTTTATAACAAATCCGTCTTTGTGTGACTAAGATCATTGAATTTAGTGTTATAAATATTCCATAAACAAGCATCTAATCAAAATGAACAATCAGATTGTGATAAATGAAAGTTCATATCTGATCAATACTGAAAGAAGCCGAGTCAAACTACGTAATTTCGGAACGACTATAAGACAATCTAAAATGCAGCGATATACTTTTACGATTTGCGTTAACTTTTACGAGACAAACAAATGGAAGGAGTTTTATTTATTTATTTTTAACCGGTGTTATTATTACACTTACAATCAAAAGAATTAGTCATGATATCGAATTGTGGAGTAATACCGACCATTCTTTGAAAAGTAAAATCAAATAATTGAATATATACACTTAAAACTAAAGTAAAATTACACTTATATTTATATTTATTTATTTTTATTTTATATGTGACTTAAAATATAAATCAAGTATAATTTATTACTTTTAAATGTAAAAAATTTACATGGTAACATAAAATGTTAACAGTTAGAGGTAGCAAATGGGTCTTGGCCCGGAGGGCTGATCCACCCTGCCCGCCAACACATTTTTCTTCTTCTTATATTTACTTGTCTAACAAACCTGTCTTTGCGCGGCTAAGTGCTTGTTAGAATATTAAACGTAATAACTTAAATATTTGCCAACTTTTCATCAAATATATATGTCAAAAATACAAACATTTCATAAAAGTTGATTTAGAGACAACTCTTCATTTATTACATGCTGATATAAAATGGGTTAGCCTGTCAACACATTTTTTTCGTCTCTTATATTTATTGTCTGACAAACCATGCTGATATAAAATGTTGCCAGTTAGAGACGGCAAAATGGGCTTGGTCCGGAGGGCCGTTACTATCTAACGAACACTATAAGATACCTAACTCCAACTTTTTTGTACATGTAGAGTTGGCAAATATTTGAGTTAATACGTTTAATATTCTAACAAACACTTCATAGTTGAAGTTAAATGTTGTAATGCAAAATACCATTCATTACCTTAATTGCATAAAATACAGTGATATACTTTTACGATTTACGTTAATTTTTACGAGACAGACAAATCGATTTCCTTTTTCTCGTGCATCACACGAGTAATACACTAGTAGTAATCATAAACCATAAAATGAAGTCCCTATCCTTAAAAGTACTCCCTTATTTTTTTATATTTTATAAATTATATGTATCCTTTACGGGAGATAATTTGTTCGGGGCGAATTCAAGATTAAAACTTTAAACACATATCATAAATAATACTGGGAATGATCGAATATATATTCTCTCACCTCCACCTGCTCAGCTCTTATGGGACAACTAAGTCACCATCATATCATTTGCTAATACTCCCTTACTCAATTGACATTTATTTTATTCACTCCATTTAGTTAATATAACATTAAAATCAACTCATATTTATTTTAATTTTCAAATAACAAGCAGAGGAAAAATAAATAAAATAAATATAGAAAATAATTAAAATGAACCGTATGAAACATTGAAAATAATGTTTCTATTTCTGCAAAAATAATAATAATAATAGGAATAATGTTTCTATCCCTCCATAATACTAAAAAAAATAGAGAATATTTGGGTAGATTGTATTAAATTATGTGTTTAATTTTCAATTGTATAAAAAAAATATAATATTCATAGTTTTCCTCAACTTCCTCCTAAAACAAATTGTATGACAATAAAATTTTCATTATATTAAGTCTTGCTTTATTATTTTTCCCAAATAAGTTTCGATCAATTTTTTTATCTTTTTATACGATGTTATTGATAACAAACTTTTTTTTTACAAGAGCATCTTTCAATTATGGTATTACTCTTGCCATCTTAAACCATCTTAAAATATATTCTGTTTTTTCAGCCATCGATATTAGTACTCTTGCCTTTGGTTGGATATATTGACTTTTTATTTATGGTATTACTCTTGCCTTTGGTTGGATATATGACCACAGATCCATTCCAAATCCTCATTTCCTTGCTTTTATTTATGGCCATGATGATTATGTGTCGGTCAACGTTGTACCTGTTACAATATTATACACATTTTTCAGGATAAGCTAGATAAAATTATTTCAATTTAAACAATTATCTGTTTTCATTCAAATGATACAAAAAATAGTAAATACCATTTTTGGTCCCTAACAAAAAACACGGTCCCCACTTTAGTTCCTTATAAAAATAAATTAGTCAGTTATTCCCTAACAAATTCAAAGTGGACCCATTTAGTTGAAATCGTGGTCCCTCACAAATTCAAAAAAGACCCATATTAGTTCCTCAAAAGGACTAAAATGGGTCCACTTTGAATTTGTTAGGGATTAACTGACTAATTTATTTTTATAAGAGACTAAAGTGAGGACCATGTTTTTTGTTAGGGATCAAAAAAGGATGTTTACTCTAAAAAAAAATTATAATAACATTAACTGACATTATCCATCCAGGATCTTCATAATTGGAAAACACTTTCACTTTCTTTAATCTCTTTTACAATTTTCTATCCTCGTTTCTTGCTTGGACCAAAGTAACTTTAAATTATGTATTTATAAAAGAAACGATCATTTGTGGAGATGCATCCAACAAGATTGGGATCAATTATATGGGTCTTACTCAATTTAATTTTTTTTAAAGAAAATTATTTTTTACATCATCCTTCACCGCAATAAAAATTATATTAGAGCCGGCAAAACGAGCTCAGCTCGGTGGGCCAATCCGCCCAACCCGCCAAACGGGGCGGGCTCATTTTTTGGCAGGTTGATGGCGGGCATAGGCGGGCCGAGGCGGATCAGTGTAAAATAGGCTCGGGCTGGCGGGCCAACCCGCCCAACCCGCCAAACGGGGCGGGGCAGGCTGAGTTTTTCAGCCCACTTTCAAAAGCAGGGCGGGGCGGACTGACTCATTTTTTGGCGGGTTGGGGCGGGACGGGGCGGGCCGTCCACTTTGCCACCTCTAAATTATATACCTGTCAAAGGAAAATTAATTCCATAGTCTCTTTCTCTCACCTTCTTCTCTCTCTCCTCTCTCCTCTCTCCTCTCTCCTCTCTCTTATCTCTATCCGGCTCATGTGAGTCGGGTGCACCAAATATTCGCTCCTGCTCATGAGTCAACTTAACACAATGGCTGTAACATGTTACCATTTCTGGATCAACCTGACATCTCTCTCATTATTTCAGTTTTTTGACCATTGTAGCCCTTATTTAATAATTAATTACCAAATTGACCTTATTTATAAACTATTTCAAAAATTTAACCTCTCCAGAAAACATAACACCAATATGCCCCTATTTGACCGTTGACAATCAAGCCTATCCAGGTAGCCCCCTCCCTACCCGAGTATTTTTTTGAAATTTTTTCTCTATCCGGATAGTCAAGGAGATATCCTGGTATATTTCAAAATTTTGAAAAAATATTTGAATTATTTATCGGGGTAGAGAGGGGGCTACCCGGTGAAAGGCTAAAGAGATTAAACTAACTTAAATAGAATCCCTGATTATCAGCTAGTTAGTTTATAAGTTAGTTAAGTTTGTAATAGCCTTAGTGTAATGTTATATATAGTCGTGTATCATTACTGTTGAATCCAAGTTATCATTTTATCAGTATTCAATTCATTACTCACTGTTGATTCTTTCTGTTTTCTTTCTTTCTTTACTCTTGATTCTGATACCTTACATGGTATCAGAGCTCTTCTTTTTCGATCCATGGAACCTAACAATGCTTCTGCTGAATCTCAACCTGCTCAAAACACAGTAGAAAGCAATAATGCAACGTTGCAATCTACACTTCACACCTTTTCTAATCCTGTATCGTTCAAGCTAGATGAAGGAAACTTTCTTCCTTGGAAACAGCAGGCTATGGCAACCATAAGAGGATTCAATCTACAAAGGTTCATCACCAGTGATGCTGATCAGTCAACTCAACAAGATCAATTGTTGATGTCATGGCTTCTTGCTTCTATGTCCAAGTCCTTACATACAAGAATGGTTGGATGCCAATCTTCTTTTCAAATATGGATCAAACTAGAGGAATTATTTACCTCTCAAACTCGATCCAAGGTAAAACAATTGAAAATTCAACTGAAGAATAGCAAGAAAGATTCTACAGTTTCAAGCTATTTGTTGCAAATCAAGAAAATCGTGGATTCATTAGCAGCCATGGGTGCTGCAATTGCATCAGAAGATCACATAGATGCAATTCTTGATGGCCTTGGTGAAGAGTATGATGCATTCATCACCTCTGTCATCTCAAGGTCAGATCCATACACAATGAGTGAGATAGAGGCTTTTCTTTTGGCTCAAGAAGAACGCCTAGAAAAACATAGAAAGAATGAAGTTGGTATGATGCAAGCCAACCTGACACAAATGAACCTGACTCACATGAACAGAGGAAGATCCTATGGCGCGACTGCTGCTGGAAGAAATCCTCATTATTTCAACAGAGGAGGTTGTTTTAACAATTTCAATAGAGGAAGATATGGCAGATATGGAGGAGGTAGATCATATCAGCAGCAACAACAATCTGAAAGAATTCAATGTCAATTATGTGGCAAATCAGGTCACACAGCTTGAGAGTGTTACAATAGATACAATCAAGGACTTCCAAATCCCTTTAACAACAGGTCTGAACGGGGTGAATCATCGCATTCACAGATGCAAGCCAATGTTGCAGTGACTGGAAACAATTCTTTGACTGGAAACAATTCATCTACCAGTCAAGATGACAATAACTCAGAATATTTTTCTGTTTTTGATCCAACATGGTACCCTGATTCAGGAGCTTCAAACCACTTTACTCCTGATGGATCAAATCTACTGTCAAAGACTTCCTACAAAGGACAAGATACAATTCGAATAGGTAATGGATCAGGTATGAAAATTCAGCATGTTGGTAATTCAACTCTACATTCATCATCCAACTCTTTATCATTCACCTTACCAAATATCCTTCATGTTCCTGGTCTTTCAAAGAATCTCTTAAGTGTGTCACAATTTGCCAAAGATAATCATGTTTTCTTTGAATTTCATGCTAACCATTGCTTTGTGAAATCTCAGGCTACCAAGGAGATTGTTCTCCAAGGAAGACTTAAAGATGGTCTTTATGCCTTTGAAGGAACAAATGTAATAAAGCCTGTGAAGCACTCAGCCTATCAAGTGCAAACAGAAGTCACCTCCACACAAAATAAATGTCTTTCTGATTCTGTTTTAGAACTATGGCATGGTAGACTAGGTCATTCTTCATTTACAACTGTAAAATCTATTCTTTCCCATTGTAAAATACCCTTCAATAATAGTAAAATACCTTTGTGTTGTGCTTGTTGTATGGGAAAGATGCATCAGCTCCCTTTTACTTTTTCCAATACTGTATACCATACTCCTCTTCAATTAGTTTACACAGATATTTGGGGTCCATCCCCTATAGACAGCACAAATGGTTCCAAATATTACATCTGTTTTGTTGATGCGTTTAGCAAGTATAACTGGCTATATCCCATGAAAACCAGATCACAAGTTCACACAATTTTTTCTCATTTCAAAACCATGGCAGAACTTCAACTTAACACTAAACTCAAATGCTTACAAACTGACAATGCAGTTAAAACATTTTCTTCAAACTCATGGTATTGTTCATCGACTCACATACCCTTATATTCATCAACAAAATGGCACCCTTGAAAGAAAGCATCGCTACATAGTTGAAATGGGATTGTCCATGTTAGCAGCTTCTCATCTCCCAAAGAAATATTGGAAAGATGCCTTCATCACAGCTTCTCATCTCCCAAAGAAATATTGGAAAGATGCCTTCATCACAGCTTCTGTCATCATCAATATGCTACCTTCATCCAGTCTCAAGAATACCTCACCATGTCAATTACTTTTCAATAAAGAACCTGATTACTCTCTCCTACGCACCTTTGGATGTCGTTGCTATCCTTATTTAAGGCCATACAACTCTCACAAAAAGGACTACAGGTCAGCACCTTCCACCTTTTTGGGCTATAATCCATCATATAAAGGATATAAGTGCCTTACACCATCAGGAAAGGTTATATTCTCTCGACATGTCCTATTTGATGAACAAAAATTTCCTTCTAATCATCCACCATACACTATCATACCTACTCCCTCTCCATCCACTCAAACTTCAGTT
The DNA here is from genome assembly GCF_033153095.1 of Gastrolobium bilobum. NCBI lineage: Eukaryota > Viridiplantae > Streptophyta > Magnoliopsida > Fabales > Fabaceae > Gastrolobium > Gastrolobium bilobum. The sequence continues at coordinate 206,617 of NW_026896335.1, read as the reverse complement.
CCCTTTATACCTACCATTGTACCTTCAAACATTACACATACTGAACATATTACACATGCTGAATTGTCAACTCAATCCATTACTAATGACAGTGTATCACCTGCTATTTCAGATACTAACTTTAATTGCAGGCCCTTATCTCCTTCCCCTATAGCATCTACTGCTTCTACTTCTTCACAGAACCAACATCCGATGGTTATTAGAGCCAAAGCGGGAATTTTCAAGCCACGACTGTTCACTGCCTCATTAGAGCCTACTTCTGTTTCTTAAGCCTTGGCTGATCCCCAATGGCTTCATGCAATGCAAGAAGAATACAATGCTCTCATCAGAAACAACACTTGGGAGCTTGTATCATTACCTCCTGACAGAAAACCCATAGGTTGTAAATGGGTTTTTCGGGTAAAATATAATCCAGATGGCTCCTTACTCAAACACAAGGCACGCCTTGTGGCCAAAGGATTTCACCAACGTGAAGGCATAGATTACACTGAGACTTTTAGTCCTGTTGTTAAACCAGCTACTATCCGCATTATTCTAACACTTGCACTCTGCAATGGATGGTCCATACGTCAGCTAGATGTCAATAATGCATTTCTAAATAGTGATCTAGCTGAGGAGGTGTTCATGTCTCAACCTCCTGGTTTTTCTGCTGCTGACACTTCTTTGGTCTGTCGATTAGGTAAGGCCCTTTATGGACTCAAACAAGCCCCTAGAGTTTGGTTTGACAAGCTCACCACTACTCTTATACAGCTTGGGTTCACTGCCACTAAATGTGATTCTTCACTTCTTGTCTCAATAACTCCTTTAGCTACCACTTATGTGTTAGTCTATGTAGATGATATCCTAATTACAGGATCCTCTGCTTCTACCATTTCAACACTTATTAAGTCTCTCAACACTGCATTTGCTCTCAAGGATCTAGGAAATATTCACTATTTTCTCGGCATTGAGGCAAAGCAGTCATCCACTGGTGTTCTTCATCTAACTCAATCGAAGTATGTCACTGATCTATTGAAAAAGGCAAGCATGATAGATTGCAAATCACTGCCCACTCCTATGGTATCTGGTTTAAAGCTTTCTGCTAAAGATGGTATTCCTTTCCATGACCCTTCATTGTATCGATCAATTGTAGGAGATCTTCGATATGCCACTGTCACACGCCCTGACATTTCCTTTTGTGTAAACAAAGTCTGTCAGTTTATGCAATCTCCTCTTGATAGTCATTGGCAAGCTGTGAAAAGAATTCTCAGGTATCTCAGTGGTACTCAGCATCTAGGATTAACTATCTCTCCTTCATCGCAGCTTCATCTTCAAGCTTACTGTGATTCAGATTGGGGTTCTGATGTGGATGATAGACGCTCCACTTCTGGTTTTTGCGTCTTTCTTGGGGGGAATTTAGTATCATGGTCTTGCAAGAAACAACCAGTTGTAAGTAGATCAAGTACGGAAGCTGAGTATAGATGTCTAGCTGCAACAGTTGCTGAACTTATGTGGATTAAGTCACTGTTGTTCGAACTCAAAGTTAACTTGCAACATACCCCTAACATTTTATGTGACAATCTGAGTGTTGTTCTTCTCACAGCCAATCCTTTGTTCCATTCACGAACAAAACATTTTGAATTGGACTTGCACTTCGTTCGGGAAAAAGTAATGGACAAGTCAATTTCTGTTCATCATGTTCCTTCATCTGATCAGATAGCAGATGGACTTACAAAGGCAGTGACACGATCAAAGTTTGCAGAATTTATAGACAAACTCAGTCTTCGATCTTCTAATCCTGAGCTTGTGGGGGAATGAAAGGCTAAAGAGATTAAACTAACTTAAACAGAATCCCTAATTATCAGCTAGTTAGTTTATAAGTTAGTTAAGTTTGTAATAGCCTTAGTGTAATGTTATATATAGTCGTGTATCATTACTGTTGAATCCAAGTTATCATTTTATCAGTATTCAATTCATTACTCACTGTTGATTCTTTCTGTTTTCTTTCTTTCTTCACTCTTGATTCTGATACCTTACACCCGGGTAAATAATCGTAGTTTTTCCTTCTCCATCAATGCTTTGGATTTTGAAGGTTAGCGTTAGGTCCGGTTTGTTGGGGGTTATACTATAGATTTCCATATATATTTTTTTTAAACGTGTTGGTCTCCTAAATCATTTATCTCTGCGTATGTGCAGCTGCACGAGAATAATATTCCCGTATGTATATTGGTAGGATTTCTAGTTTATTTGAAAGAAGATATTTCATTTACGTAGTTTCAATATAATTTATTAACTGATTAAACAATTAATAAACAAAATTTGCTTTTCCTAGTGGTCACACCAGGAAGAAAAAGTGTAGCGTCTGTGAATTCCTCTCGAAAAAAATTGCCTTTTTTTAATGAAATATATCATGAAAATTACAAACCCTGCCTCCGGTGAAACATCACCACCACGACTTTAATTTGCTTTAGCTATTTCTACTTCGCTTCTTGCTACCGCATTTGACCAAGTCCATTGTTGTCTATAGTTTTTGTATTTTTAAGTTTTTGTACCCCCTCCGTTCACGTTGATGGAGAAGGAAAAGTTATGATTATTTACTTGGGTAGCTCCCTTTCTATCCGGGTAAATAATTTAAACATTTTTCAGAATTTTGAAATATATCAGGATATCTCCTTGACTATTCGAGTAAAAAAATTTTTAAAAAAAATACCTGGATAGGGAGAAAGCTATTCGGGTAAGCTTATGGTCAACGGTCAATAGCATATTGATGTTATATTTTCTGAAGAGATTAAATTTTTAAAATAATTTATAATCAAAATCAATTTAATAATTAATTATTAAATAACACCTGTAATGATCAAAATGCCCATTATTTCTCTAAGTTATAGTCTAGTAGTTGTCTGACTTAGGTTCTGGATGTTCTACAGCAATATGGAGCCAAATTTCAAATTTCAAATATTGTCGCTTCTTGTTATGCAACTTCAGTGAGTGTCCTGTCATCTTGACAAGAAAACATTATATAAATAAATATAAAAATATAATAAACAGCAGAGGATAAGGACACGGTATAGGATAAAAAAATTAAAATATAAAAAATTATAAAAATATAATAATTTAGAATCAATTTACGGATTTATAACAATTAATCGCATCCAAATAAAGCGCAATAGAGTATATAGTCACGCCTAATTTCGGCGTGACTCACTCGATGTTGATACATGACACACAAAAATCAACAGTTTGATCATAAAACTTCGGAAGACTATAACTTTTGATTCGAGCATTTGAATCAGGTAATTTTTTTTACTTCACATAACATTTCGAGATATACGCAATGACATCTCATTGAAGTGGATTTGATCAAAATAATTTCATAAAATTTACAACAATGGTACCACCCCAAGAGCTAAAATTTATCGTAAAACTTCATAAAATCATAATTTTTGACTCGGGAACCTAAATCATATATTTTTTTATTGCACATAACTTTTTGAGACCTACACACTGAAAAATTCACGAAGGATTATTTGTTAGTACTGAAAAAGTAAAATTTAAATAATATCATTCACAAAGATAAAATATGTCAAACGGGGCACAAAGAAGTATTTTTTAGGGAATTTTTTTTCCCAAATCCTCTCCGGGATTTGTAAACGCGTAGCTCTCGAAAAATTACATGAAATAAAAAAAAGTATTTGATTCGGACATCTGAGTCAAAAGTTATGACATTCCGAAGTCTTACGGTAAAATATCCCAAATTCAAAAAAATATTGGAATTTTTTTTGAGCAAATCCACTTTAATGATATGTCATTGCGTAAATCTTGAAAAGTTATATGGAATAAAAAAACACCCGATTCGGATACTTGAGTCCAAAGTTATGGCATTTCAAAGTTTTACGATAAAATATCTTAAATTCAAAAAAATATTGGAATTTTTTTTGATAAAATCCCCTTCATTGAGATATCATTGCGTAGGTTTCGAAAAGTTATGTGGAATCGAAAATAAAATTACCTGATTTAGATACCCGCAAAAGTTATGGTCTTTCAAAATTGTACGGTTAAACTATTTACTTTTTTGTGTCACATGTCAGCATAGAGTGAGTCGCGCCAAAATTGGGCTCGACTGTGCACCCTATTGCGCCTAATCTGGACGCGAGTGGTCATACTCATTTTGAGCATGACTAAGTGCAATAGATAAATTGTTTAAAAAATACTATGTTTCCGTAATTTTTTATTTAAATGATAATATTTTAATTTTTTGTCCACAGTATAGTGTTAAAATTATAATTTAAAAATATATATTAAAAAACCACTTTTTATTTAAGAATAATATTTTCAAAATAATTTAAAAAATTAATGTTATAGGCTTGTATTTTAAAAGAAATTATGTTTGCAATAAAATTATAGACATAATTTTAAAATATATAAATTTTGTATTTTGAAATGAAGTCTGTTCACCTTAATCTTTCCTCCAATTCACTTTTATTTTAGGAAAAACTTTATTTCCATTCTTTGTGATTTCATGGTATATCACTTAATCTATTGTGATTTTAAACTTATCTTTTATACCCATTGTGGTTAAATAAGTTTGAGAAGAGTTATGTTTACAAATTTTTTATTTACAATCTTTTACAAATTTAACTATGTACTTCGGAGAGTATAAATACTTGAATGTGTATTCCCTAGAATACATAGTTGAGTTCGTAAACAAAAAATTTGCAAATAAAACCTACCCCAATAAGTTTATCATTTAATCTCATATGATTTTAAATTTTCAGTTGCACTCGTGGTTATTAAAATATATCATTTAGACCCCTAATGATCTTAAAATACAATTTTTTTTATTTTTCTAATTTTAATTTTATATAATTATGATATTATCAAACAAAATTTTACTTAAAATACGGGCTTTCAACATTTTGGATGGCAGTTTGAAATGCATGCACTAATTTATCAAAGGATACTCCACACTAGAATAATTGCCTTAGACTTCTTCTCCTACGTACGTGGGGGCTTCTATTAGGGGTGCTAAATGAACCACGAGCCTTTGACTCGGCTCGTGAAGACATGAGTTTATATGTCTAAAATTGATTGTTGGCACAAGGCTTGAACTTGTATAAAAGCTCGTTTAATAAAAAGGTATTAGGCTCCAATTCAAAAGCTCGGCCTTAGAGCCTTACAGGCTGGCCTAGTATATTATTTTTATTTTATATTTTTTATACTACTTGTAATAGCCCTCTCTTTCTTCTCAATCCATTTCATCTCATTTTATTGATTAAACAGACTTTTTGAATGATTTTGTTCAGGGACTTTTATTTTTTTTGTAAATAAGTTAGGTCACAGGCCGATAATTATATTTATAACAGGTAACAGGCTTAACCTTTTAAAACCAAAGCTTGGCTCGGCTCGGCCCGTTAACACCCCTACTTCCCACGACACACGTTTAGTTTCTAATGTCCGTATGGGAAAATGGCTGCAAATGTGTAAAGGATACCAGCAATTCGGCCTCCATAGCCAAACTTGCTACTAGAACAGGCCTTCTAATCTATCCTTGAGCAGCGAAAATGTGCTCCTGGAAATAGTTATTCGTTGTGTTAAATTTCTTGTGTTAGACCGAGGGTTTTTCTCTTTAAGCTACTAGGATTTATGCGGATTGTTAGCCTACTAGTGGTTTAGTTTTTTCAAAGTTGATGAATGCATTAAATTTTCACCCTTTTACTTATCAACATTTTTTTGGTACAATGGGTGCACATAATGTGAGTTAATATAATTGGTGACTATATCTTCGAAGAGAACATTTTCTTTGACGAAATGATAGTTTATATCAATGTGCTTCGTACTATCAAGAAACAATGGATTGATACAAAGTATAATAACCCATATGATTAAATGTCTTTAATTGGAATTAGAGGATTTGAGTAAAAAATGACAAAACAATATCAAGTGTTGCTCGTTAGCTTGTTCACTTCAGCGAGCAATCTAGTGAGAAAGCACACTGCTCGCTTGAGCGAGCATCTCAACGATCAGATGAGAAATGAGTTAAAATATCACAAAACTTTCTCTCTCCTCGTTTACTCCAAACCCTAACCACTCACAGCTCTTCTCCTCTGATTTGGCCACAAATCTCTTCCACCACCATAAATGTTCCTTGGTTCATTGAAGCTTGTAATCACTATATTCCCCACCTTTCCCTTGAGTGATTCACCAAGGAATTAAGTGTAGATAGAAGGAAACCCTCCAAAAATCCTACCATTTTCATGTATCCTCTTTAGCCTAATGAGAGAAGGATAGCTTTTCTTGTTAGGGGAGCTTGGAGCTTGGTAATCTTTCCTCCAAGTGTAAGGTAAGGGGGCCTTGTTCCTTGAGTTATTAGGGGATTTATGGTTTTGGGGTTAGGGTTTTCTTGGTATTTTGTGGGGAAACTGAAATTGAACTTTGGTTTGGGTTAGTTGGTGTTTGATAATATGTTATTATGTAAGTTTGTTGTTGGTGGTAATAATTGTGAAGAGGCACCACCTTTGTGCTAAGCTCTTGAGATTTCAAGAGAGTGGGTACGTTTGAGCTTGTAATTATGATTGTATTGAGATTATGTTGAATTGGTGATTGAGCACTTGTTGGTCATGTGACAAAGGAGTTATTTACCTTGAAATGGGTGGTAGTGTTTATTTGGGTGAGACACTATTGTTGGTTTGCTTTGGAACAAGAGGAAAGCTTGAGGATTTAGCTCCAAAGAGGTAAGTTCTTGGACCTTGGGGGTTTTGCCCCTTAGTGTTTCACCACTCTCTAAGAGGAGTTGTGATTTGTATAACATGATTATGTAGTGTATTGAAATTGGGTGTTGTTGCTTGAGATTAAGAATATGTGTTATAACCCTCGCATACCTACTAATTGGTGTACTTGAGATGCATTTCCTCTAGCTCCTGAAAAAGACATTATATGGACTGGATTAAGAGAGTCAGTCATCTTAAAATTGAAACTCATTTCTTGTCGCAAATATTCACTTGTAGCATACCATATCTCAATCGATTGACGTAATTTTTCTACCGCATGTACATTTCCATAACAATGATGTTTTTCTAAAATGAAACGCAATTGTACTGTTGAACAGATTCTCTGTCCAGTAGAATTAATTGATACCAGCATTCCGGGGATGGCTTATAGACTTGAGGAATGGTGTGGTTAGTGTTGATACACCTTGCATTGTTATATGCTTATAGCTTTGAGCTTTGATTGCAAAATGCTGTTCTGATGCCTATATGTCATAGAAGTAAGCTCGGGGTTGGAGGAGTCTTCAAGGCCTTGAGTTTACTGAGATTATATCTCACCTCATGTGGGGATTATTTTTCAGGTACCCTGAGTGGCACATTTGATGCTTCCTTTGGCAATAGGCCCAAATAGGGAATGATGATATTTTTAGTGCGGGTTTTGCACCCTTTGACATAAGAGCATACTAGGATCATATTTTGAGTTGTACTTTACATATGTGTGTCTTAGAGCATTGCATATTTGATTAGTATGTACCTATGTCAAAGTGGGAGAGACATGAAATTATGTATTGATTTAGATGGATTAATGTATTTTGAGAACATCATATTATGTACCCTTCATTTTGTAATAGCCTTTATGTATCTTTTGATTGGAGGCAATGCAAGAGACTTGTGTAATATGAACATTTGTGATTTAATGTTCCTTGATGTATGTTGAGATGTAAAAATGGTATGCTTGAGATGTAAGCAATATGATGCCATGAAACTTGGAGCCTAAGAAATGGATGATATATTGAGAAATAGTTACATTTATGGATATTATAAATGGTTTCATCTATGGATATTGGAAATATGGTTGTTGTTATATGGTTAATTAGGTACTCTAAAAATGAAGAAAGTGGGGACCAAAGTCCCAAGTTAGAGCATCAAAATAAAAGGAACAATTTTTTCAAAACAAGGCTTGTTCACTTTACGAGGATAGTGGCTTCGATTTGTCAAATTAATTGTTTGCTTCCCTCCTCGCTTAAGCGAGCAGCTCGCTGATTTTGCTCGCTCAAGTGAGCTGATCAGCGAGCAACGAAAGGTTTTGATATTTAATTTTAATCACCTTGTATGCTTATGGGAGCTACTTGGTGCATGATATAGAGCAGTGGCGGACCTATTCAGTAGCAAGTGTCTGCAAGTGCAGACATGAATTTTTTTATTTTTTATTTATTTGTCGTTACAGGGTTGTTTTTATTGCTAGTAGTCTTGTCTCAGTGAGCTTAATGATTCACTTTTAGGAACAGAGAGATAGGTTGCCATTAGTTTCAATGACTTTTGTTGCTAAGTGATATAAACTACCACCACTTTTCTTTTCTCCCTCTTTTTTTTGTCATCTTCTTTTTCCTTTCTTCCTTCCCGTGTTTGATCTTTTCTTGATTTTTAGTAGCAACCCACTTCAGTGTTTAGAGTTCTAAGTTAAATTATCTGGATTTGGGGTTTGCTTTGTTACTTTTAGATCTCTAGAATTGTTGTGTTCAACGCTTGGATAAAGAACAATTTTTTGCAGGAAACAAAGGATTCCAAGATCATGTATATGAAATTTTATTTTCTACAGTTGTTGCACACTGTCATTTCGTTGCTACTAAATTTGTTTGTTTGCACTTGACCACAATTTCTTTTTTATTTTTAATATATTTAAAACTTTCTTCAAAAATAAATTTTCAAGGGCAAATCCCCCACAATAAATGTGCAGGCATAAATAAAATGTATTGGGTCCGCCATTGATATAGAGCAAATTGTAAAGTGTTTCCGCATAATTAATGAGTTCCAATTGTAGAATTGAATTATTGGAGTATGGAACTTGTGTTCATTTAAATGAAATGAAATAAAGAAATTTTTTATTGTGTTTTCGTACTTATCTTTATTTTCGCGTTTTTAATTACTTCGATTTCTAATTAGCATACTATCATAAGTAATGTTAACAAATCGGTTCTAGAATGGAACGTTACATAAAGTAACTTAATTTTTGCAAATGAGAGATATCGGTCCAATGTCTCCAAACTTGAGTTCTTTAAATGATTATTTTAGAAATATGAATTCATAAGTAATTATGGTTATAAAATGATATGCTTCAATACTCGATTTGAAAACTATATTATGTTTTTTGTTTTTTCAAGAAACTAAATTATCTCCAATAAATAAACAATCCCCAAGGATAAGTCATCTATGTCTAAAGTCTAAGCTAATTATTGGTATAATCTTCTAACATATATTATATGTATACTCTCGAGGATTCCTTATAGCTTCTTAACTAATTAGATCCAAGCACGGGGCCTGGATATGCAACCACCAACACATAACATTCTGCTGATAACCAATCACGTGGATTTCCTAATGCTGATTAAATTACGATCTTTCTAGCATAGTTCAACTTTTTAAACAATCTATTTATTTTTTTGTCAAATAACTATTTATGTTCAAATTTTAATATAGACAATAAATAATTTTAAATATTTAAAGAAATAAATAGATACAACACCAAGGTCAAATATACCATATTAGAAAACACTAGCGCTTCTTAACCACCACCAGATCTCTCACCGGAGGAAATAGACAATCTGAAGAGAAGTACGAAGAAATACAAAGGGGGAGATACGCCTTTCAGTCATGATCAAACAATGGTACCACGAGAGGAAGAGTGGATGGCAGAAAAGATATCTTTTAAAGAAATGCTTATGCGTCACAATGGTGAGTGGGAGATGCAAGAAGCGGAAGTGGATGAGCAATCAGAAAAGGAGGATGAAGATCTCCATGATGCGGAGGCTGAATCGAAGGAAGGAGAGACAGAGGTTTTTAGGGAGACAGATGGGGAAGATAGGGTCAATTTTAAACTGTCAGATGCATCAAAAAGCATGCTTGGAGGCCATGGAAAAAAGCAATTTATGTAAAATTATTAGGAAAAAAGCTGGCACTTCCTGTCATGAAGAAGAGGATTGAGAATATGTGGGCAAGGGAAGGGCAAGTTTTTGTCACGGATGTGGAGAACGGCTTCTTCCTGGTAAGGTTCACAGAAAAAAAGATATGGGTTATGCCCTTTCTGCTGGTCCCTGGGTTTTATTTGATCATTATTTAGCAATTAAATTGTGGGAACCTGATTTCCAACCCTTTTTTATTGAAATTGGTCGTATTATGGCTTGGGTTCGTCTTCCAAATTTTCTGGTGGAATATGTTAATACTAATTTGCTCAAAGAAGTAGGGAATTGGCTAGGAAAGTTTGTTAAGATGGATGTAGCCACAATTTGTTTAGCTCGAGGAAAGTTTGCAAGAATTTGTATTGAATTAGACCTGGGCAAACCTCTGCAGGCTGATTATAAAATTGAGGGAAGACTGAAGAAGGTTGAATATGAAGGGCTACACTTAGTTTGCTATAATTGTGGTAAATATGGCCATCGTTCTGAGAATTGCCAATTGAAGTCTAGTCAATTGGTGAACACATCAGGTGAAGCAAGCGCGAATCATAGTGAGGAGGGCTCGGAAAATACAGAAAATAAAGGAGAGGATAAATATGGCCCCTGGATGCTTGTTAATAAGCAGAGGAGAAGCAATAGGAATGACACAAATCAGGGTCTTAGAAAGGAAGATTCATCAGCTCTGTTAAATCGTCAGGATGGGAGAACTAAAGGTTCAAGATTCAGTGCCCTGAAGCAAAATGAAGAGGTGGAGGAGCAGAATAAAATAGAAGAGAAGCAGGGAGGTGGGGAAGCAAGCAATTTTTCTATGAAGTATTCAGAACAAATAGTGGAAAAAAGAGAAAAGGCTGCTATCCAAGTTATTGAAACTTCTACTGCTTATATGTTGGTGGATGAAAAATCGGGTGAAGAAATCAATAGTAATGTTCACAAGGATAAGTTTAGTGAAAAATATGCAAAAGGAAGAAGTAAGAAGCAAGATAGTGAAGAAACTACTAATATGGTAGTAGATGAACAACCTATCCAGGAAGATGATCCAATATGTTGTAGCAACAAGAATTCTGAATGTAATTATGAAGAGCCCTCTTCAATCCAAATCCCAAATTCGTTGGAGAAAGAAAATAAATCTTTAAAACAAGTGCTTCACTCTCTAGATGAATTGAAGAAACCTGCCCCAAAGCCTCTTGATGGTTCAATCAAAATTAGAGAAGCTTCCAGCAATCAGGAAAGAAGAGTTTCTTTGAGTTAGACAAAAATGGGGAATAAACCAAGAAATCTGAAGCAGCAGGTTTTTAAGAAACCTACAAACAACTTTAATAGTTTTTAATGTCTTTGCTTTTTTGGAATGTGAGAGGAGCGGCCAACAAGGATTTGTGACATGCTCTGAAGTTGAAAATTAGAAAGTATAGAATTGGTTTGATTTTTATGTTTGAACCAAGAACCCAAAGCCTAACCTGTCATAAACTGATGAAATTTGTGGGGTTTGATGGCTGTTGGTTTGAAGAAGCTCAGGGGTTTTCAGGAGGCATATGGGCTATCTGGTCATCCAAAATTTTGCAGGTTGATATTTTATCTTAAGCAAAACAGCATATGCATTTGAAAATAAAGGTTCAGGGTCAGACCCATTTTCTTTGTACTGCTGTTTATGCTAGTCCTAGGGAAGCTGAGAGGCATCAACTTTGGAATGAGTTAAGGGACATAGGAAATAATTGCTCGGAGCCTTGGATCATAGGGGGAGATTTTAATGAAATTGCTAGGATGTATGAAAAGAAAGGGGGTAGTCCACCTGATTTGTACAAATGTGCTCTTTTTAGTTCAGTCCTTAATGATTGTAATGTTTCTGATCTTGGTTATAAAGGATCCCCCTTTACGTGGCAGGGCCTTAAATGGGGTAATTTGGACAGAGTCTTTAAAAGACTAGATCGAGTGGCTGCAAATTTAACTTGGAGATTGGAGTTTGAGGAGGCTAAAGTCACTAATTTACCTAGATTGTAATCAGATCATAATCCTGTTCTGTTGGACTTATGGGATATAAAATCTGAGAAGTCTAATAGACCTTTCCGGTTTGTGGCAGCTTGGCAAGATCACCCAGAATTTAATCAGTTTTTTGGGTCAACGTGGAGTAGTTCTTTTGATATACCTTATATGCTTCAAAGGTTTATACCAGCTATTAGGGATTGGAATAGGAGAGTATTTGGGAATATTCAGAGGAAAAAATGGAACTGATGAAAAAATTGGAGCATATCCAAAATAAGAGGGTTCAGTTTGATACGGAGAGACTTGGTAGGATGGAAAATATTTGTCAGATGAAGATTTCACAAATTTTAAATGAAGAGGAAAACTATGGTTTCAAAAGTCAAGACAGCAGTGGATTAAAAATGGGGACAGAAATACTAAATTATACCATCTTAGTACAATTGTTCGTCGGAGCAGCAACAAAATAGCAAGACTTAAGGATAATGGGAATAGATGGATTACAAGTCCGGATGAGCTGAAGAACAATGCCTGCAATTTTTATCAGAAGCTTTTCACTGAGGAGAATACAAATAGAAGATGGTTGAATTCAGAAAATTTATGGCCTCAGATGTCTCATGAGGTCAAATTGAATTTGGATAAATGGCCTTCTCAACAGGAAATTCATTGTGCAATCTTTGACATGGGTAGCCTCAAAGCCCCAGGTAGAGATGGTTTCCCTGCAATTTTTTCCAACGAAATTAGGAAGTGGTGAAGGATCAGGTGTGTAACCTTGTAAATTCTGTTTGGGAATACCCTGAGATTATCTCGTCCATCAATTCAACACTACTGGTTCTTATCCCAAAGAGTCAGTCACCTTCTCATATAAGCCAGTTTAGGCCCATCTCCCTTTGTCCGATTATTTATAAAATAACAACAAAAATTCTAGTGTTGAGGTTAAAGCCAATAATGATGAAGATGATTTCCCATCTTCAGGCCAACTTTGTCCCCCATAGGCATATTCAAGATAATATCATAATTTCCCAAGAAACCATTCATACAATGCATCGGATGAGAGGGAAGAAAGCCTTCATGGCTATTAAGGTTGATCTTAAGAAGGCTTACGATAGATTAAATTGGAATTTTCTGAAGAATATTATGCAGGAAATGAGTTTACCCCGGAAGATGGTAGACATTGTAATGCAAGCTATCTCTTCTCCTAAAATTAATATCTTGTGGAATGGAAATTTGACAGAGGATTCTCAGCCTTCCAGAGGCATAAGACAGGGAGATCCACTCTCACCTTATCTTTTTGTAATGGGAATGGAAAAATTATCTCATATAGTGGATACATCAGTCAAAGGGGGTTTGTGGAATCCTATCAGAATTGGGAAGGAAGGGCCTCAGATTTCTCACTTGATGTTTGCTGATGATTTAATGCTTTTTGCGGAGGCAAAAGTAGATCAAATTCAGGTAATTTTAAAGTGCTTAGATTTATTTGGGGAAATCTCAGGTCAAAAAGTTAGTGTTTAGAAGACAAATATTTTCTTTTCAAAGAATACCTCTGAAGATGTGGCAAGAACTACTCAACCGGTTGTTTCAACTTGTACTGGACGTTGTTATTTGGTGTTATGTGTTGGAAAGCTTGGTCTTGGAGAAATGAAATTCTCCACGCTGCAGGAGGAATTGATAGCAGGTATAAGATTGAGATTATAATTTCTTATGCTAACGAGGTGTTTTTAGCTTGTGAATCGGGTAATAATAGGATTTGTGATAGATCTATTCCAGCAATCATGATTAGATGGGAGCCTCCTGAGCATGGGTGGATCAAAAAAAATACTGATGGGGCTTCCAGAGGTAACCCGGGTAGAGCTGCTTGTGGTGGTCTGATTCGTGGTCCAGACGATAAGTGGTTGGAAGCTTTCTCTTACAGGGTGGGTTATTGCAATGTAATTACTGCTGAATTGTGGAGTATTCTAAAAGGGCTGGAGAGAGCTTGGGTAGGTGGATGTCGGTTCAATTGTTACATAATTACAAGGAAGGTAATATTTGTGCAGACTGGTTAGCTAATATTCCGCTGGAGAATTCTGATCAAGAAAATTTTACTGTATTTCAGTTTCTCCCTCCTGAGATTAGATGGTTGTATTTTTTTGATTTTAACTCTGTTCACAGGGCTAGACACTCCCTGATGTAATTTTTTATTTTTTTGTGTTTGTTTAGAGGCATAGCCCCTCACCAAAAAAAAAACACTTTAACTTCTATAAAAAAAAAAAGCAAAATGATATTGACAGACTTCTTCTACTATTATAAGATCGAAACAACAATAATAATGATAAAAGATATTTTACACCATACAAAAGGCAAATTAACTTCATTACTTTGATAGAAAGGTTATAAAAAGCATTCCGCTAATTTATAAACTATATATTTTCCCAAAAAATAAAATAAAATTGGGGCCTTAGTGTATGCCTACTTTTCTCATTATGCTCTGTTATAAAAGAGGTGACTTAGATTTTGATGTTCAATCTACACAACAGCAACAAGCATGCATGTTACGTGTCTTCTGGAGAAGGCATTATCATGTGATAACATAAACAATACTTTGCATGATTATCAATAATAAACAATACTGCAACTATTTGCAAATTTTGGGGGATGTGGGGAGCTTTTTCGGTACGACAGTGGCACAACATTTTTGATGCAACAGTAGTATTATAACTATGTATTTCGAGAAATACATAATTATAATACTAAAGTTGAATTTTTTCCATCTCTCTCCCATACACATGCCAGCCAATGTGTCATCATCCCACTGGTGGGATACACCTACGACGGTGTATTGTAAAAATCGGGTCTGATTTGGCATAATTGCATCAACTTTGGAATCCACAACTAAAAAAAAAGGATTCTATAAGCAGCTATAACAATATATTGTACATAAAATAATTATGGTGACATTAGAGGAAAATTATGTCAAGAAAAGATACAACTTCCAATCTCAGCGGAATAAATCTTGAATCTATAGGGCTTTCTTTACTTGAAAGAAGTTGGAACGCTCCTTGTTAGCCGCGTCTACATCCTCCGGAGATGCCACTGCAACCACAACCCCTTTATCCTTAACTGCTTCCATTGCATCCATAAATTCTTTGAAGTCCTTCAAACTGAGGAAGAAATAAAACAGAATAAGAACAAATGGTTTCAAAGGTCAGGATCAAATTTAGTGCAAAGCAGATGTCTAAGCAGTCACACCAAGTTCCCAGGTAGTATGATGAATTTATATGCAAAAGTACCCATATTCCTTTTTTTATTGCTCCTTTTTCCATAAGTGAATAACAGTATCCAAGGACAAGAAGGAGGCATAAACCTCTTGCAAGATTTTCAAAACGTCTAACACTATGCATTCTGGGAATCTTTGTCCCTATCAGCAACAAAACTAAATGTAAAACGATATCATCCAACTACGGGGACATTTTACACGGAAAACAGCCATGATAAAATTTAAATTGATTCCAGATTCAGAAAGTCATTTCAGGATTGTTAACAGCTCATGCCAAGCAAAAAAATGTAGGGATTTCCTTTCCTCCTTTTACATAAAAATTGTCAAATTTCCTGCTCACACAAAGAAATAATGGGTCCCGCCATTTTATAAAATAAAAAATAAGAAAAAAATGAGGCACAATTCCCTCTGTTAGTGCAGGAAAAAGAATTCACTTTCCTGTTACATAACAAAAAGTTTACCGAAAAATGTATGAGATGAGACTTTATTATTTTGCTTTATCAATAGCAGTGGATCAAATGGTCCTATTCAAAAAAAGTAGAAGATTAGATCATATGCATCAATCAACAATCAGAATCTTCACCTAGTAGATAATATCTCTTCACGTCTCCGTCGCCTTTCTTCCTCTGTGATACCTAGTAAGTATCGCAACATACTGCAAATGAAATGAAGAGTAAGCATAGTTTGTAACTATAATAAGAAAAGCACCAACAGTTGCACATTTAGAAGCAACCACTAAGCGCAGTTATCAACAACTATGACAGAGCGGCCTGTATCCATTCACCATCGCGGCCGCTATTCTTCAGAGAGAAAAATCTCCTATTTACCCAACCTGTTTTGTGCGATACTGAAGCCATATTTTGGAGGTATGTTTGCAATTTCCCCTTGTTTTACATCAAAAGCCCTGCGTGTTTCTGATTCAAGACTAAACACACCTTTCATTCACACTAATATTTGAGAGTTGAGACCAAAAAACATGACGAAGAATGGCCTCCTCCGTTTCCGGCCACTGACCACAGCTCTCTAGTGGTGTTTCCAGCCAACCCACGGCAGTACAGCATTGTTTCCAGCAAAGTCTGCTTTCATGCATCACAGCACAACCCTCATTTGGTCTCTGTTCTTTCTTTTTCCAGCATTTCTGTTGTATTTTTCTCTGTTATTTTGTTGTTTCAGAGAGGTAGCTTCACTTTTTAACAATTTTCAGAGAGGTCTGAAAGTGTTTGCCTGATTTTCAAAGAGATCTCTGTTTTTTTAATTATTAATTTTAGAGAGGTCTTGATTTTTGTTATTGACTTGTGTGTTTAGTTTGAGACTATGACTTTAGATTATTAATTACGAATGTCTTTAATTTTCGGTTTTTATTTTTTATTTTTGAGCATTTATATGTGTAGTATAAAATACTTAACTTGTATTTATAATTTTTAGTATTAGAGTCATCCCGCTATCAGCTATTTTGCTATAGCAGTTTCGGGATATGCCACTCCGCATTGCTACGTGGGATTGATAACTACGGTCTACGCCACTAATAATTCAGCAATTAATCTTGGTTGTAACGAGGTTGGAAAATGTTTATAATTCTAGGAAATGAGATGCGAAAAACGAAATATAGATAGAAAACAAGCTCCAAAAGCATTAAATATCTCATATACATACCTACTATAACCTTTGGCATCAGGAAGTTGATAGGCATCCACATCCCCAATGGTTCCTATTATGGCTTTCGTTAGAGTATCATCATCTATTTTTAGTTCTCTTAAGAAGTCACAAGTTCCATCATATACATCAAGTGTCTTCAGCAAGTTGGGATCACGATAAGATAAGAAGGAGAACACTCCTAGAGAGAGAAAGAAAAAGGTAAGATTCCAGGGATGCTGCTCAGTAATTATGCCTAAATATAATAAAACTTACCTGAATGAGTATCAAAATCACAGAAACCTCCATAAGCTCCCCCACTAACACGGACACGATCCCACAACCATGTATTACTAATGTATTTGGAAATTACATATGCACTCCCATTAAGCTTATAACCATTATCATAAATGTTGGTTGCTTTTCCAACGTAATTAACCTGTAGAAGGAAACACCATTATTTATTGACAGAAAAACAAATTGCATGCAAGAAAAGAAATAAATAAAAAAATATAGCGTCAAAGATAGTTACACTCTGCCCATGGACAATAGTTATAAAATTATGTACATAAGGGATGAAAAAAGGAAATAATCTTACCTGAGTAGGAATTACGATAGCTTCATTTGTCAATGGAAGTCTAACATTCCAAGTAGTTGTTGCAATTGGAGAGCTAGTAGGAAGCATATCAACAAATTTGCTCACAACTCTTTCCATGTTTGCAAGGTTTTTCCCATCAGCAGTGATGTTTATCAAGCACCCTTGCTTCGAAAATACATATTTGCGAATCTCCTCAAGAGATGATGAGATATCAGCCCAATCTTGATCAACTCTCTCTTCAAGAGTTCGGAGGAATTCGAGGTAACTAGAAAGAATAAGCCAGAAATATATAAATATACAACAGGAATTATAAATCTGTTTCCCATAAAAAGTAGATTAAAAAGAACAATTATGAAACCTTAAACCTTACACAGATAATAGTAGTACTGAAGTATTATTAATTTTTTTTTACTATTATTAGAAGCATTTAATATGATAAGAATGGGGATAATGACAAAGAACTATATATAAATGCGCCCTCAAAATAAATCATAAGTGTATCTTAATATTCCAACCTGAGACCACCCATCTTTTCTGACATCCAGCCTGCTGCATTTAGTTTTGCATCCATCCTTGCAGCTGCAATTCCATGACCACTGCCTCTTAACCGGTTCTAATAATAGACAAATACACAATATAGTAATCAGTATACAGGTTCCGCATATGGCATTTTATCATTTTATCCTCTCGTTACATAAAACAGTTTGATAATTACCTCCATTCTTGCTCTACTCTGGGAAACAAATTGTTTGAAACGCTGTTGGTCTGTAAATTGGACATCTTGAAGAACAGAATTAACCTAAGGTTAAGTAGCAGCGTGAAATTAGGCTTTACATGAACACTAGAAATTTTAGGCTAATAATTCAGAGCACTGAGGAATGAAACAGGAAAGTTTCAAACAAATAGAAGCACCAAGTCATAAAGGTCTTCAGCACGCCCAGCCATGGCTTTGCCTCGAACAATCATGTGACTGCATGGATCTTCCTTGCCCCGTACTGATGATGTGAAAGGATAAACTGATATTCCTCCAGTTTTCCTTCCAATTAATTGGTTTAGTTGGACAAAAGTCAAGTCCTTTGTGCCCATCTCCAGCAATGATTGGCTGTCAAAAATAACATATGATAGTTACAGAACTTGATGTAATTTATCTATAAAGAAGATGTTTCTAATATACACATGAGGAACAGAAGAAATTAAACATCGACAGGGAAAAGAAAAAAGATTCATTGTTAACAATAATG
This sequence comes from Gastrolobium bilobum, assembly GCF_033153095.1. Lineage (NCBI taxonomy): Eukaryota > Viridiplantae > Streptophyta > Magnoliopsida > Fabales > Fabaceae > Gastrolobium > Gastrolobium bilobum. Next base: position 188,000 of record NW_026896335.1, on the reverse strand, counting down.
ATAAAAAGGAACATGATGAGAACCAAAAAAATCCAGTAGATGGTTTAATTGTTTAAATGGGAGTATAGGATCAAATCTAATGATTTGTTTTAAGAAACATAACAACATGAAACCTATAAGCAGCCAAGCATCTTCTGAAATGAGATTTAATAAAAATAACAGAACTCCAGAGCAAGGAAGGTCAAGACAATATAACTACCAATTCAATTTGGTATCTAACTTCACTATCCAAGAACATATTAGGATCAATAGATGGATGAAAACAAAATGGAAAACATCCTTCAGAGGTTTTATAATTACCAAAACAGTGGCACCAACGGAAGAAGTTCTTGCTTCAATGAACTCATGTTGAATACTATTTCAGTGTAAAGTACATCATTGGTAAAGAGGTCATGCTGCAAAACTTTTACTCCATTGATATCGCCAACCTACATTAAGCATGCAAGTCCTTTGTGAATCTCTAAAGATAATAAGGCAAACATGTAAAAGACTCTCACTCAAGGGAAGCAGCAATGATAACCTCAGTGGGAACACAAATAGGTTCTTTAGGAATATCTTGTAGAGAAAGGCTAGGAACAGTTTTCAAAGCTTCAGGTGGGTCAGGAGTTTCCTGCTTAAGCCGAAGCTCATGAGTAGCACGGGTCAACTCTGCCAGATCTTCTGTTGTCATACTAGCTTTAACTTGCTGCAATATCTGTTTCTCTCTGGCTTCATCACGAGCAGCTTTTTCAGGATCGGGCTGGCAAGGAAGGATTTTCATCAATAACCAACATATTGGGTGCAAAATGGCTTCACCCAAACACAGGTTTTCATGGCTAAAATAAGTAAATAAGTACCTGCATTTCCACAGCAACTTGATGAGGGTTGTTCAAGATGAATTTCTCTATTAGAGGAGAAAAAACAGATTTAGAGCCCTCCTTTGCTATTCTTGATTTTAGGTCTTGAAGAGGTTTCTCATATTTCAGTGGCTCGAAGGGATTCATATCATAAATCCATTTACCCTACAAATGTAAACCAAAACAATTATAAATTTCAATCGGCAAAGGATACCCATTTTCCACACCCCAAAAAATTGACCACATCTTACAATGGACCGGAGCATGAGGGACAAACCACGAGGAAATGACCCGGTGTTATTCTCCCTGAGAGAAAATTCAATTGTATTCATAGAAGCCTCGATGGCATTTGTATCAAAACCTTCCTCTGCCAACTTTTTAAGAGTACTCATGATCAGTTCTTCTACCTTATGAATATCATCTTCAGAAACACCCTTCATTCCAATGCAAAATTGAGGCTGAAGTAGTTCATCTTCAACCCCACCACCAACAATGGCATCGCCCAGTCTACTTTCTAGCAAAATTTTCCTCAGTGGTGAAGCAGGAGTTCCCAACAGAAGATGATCCAGAAATCCAAGTGTGAGCTCAGTTTCCAAGTCTAAGGGCTTATCAGAGAGCAACCAGTTAAGGGAAACCATATGCTTCTTCTTCAAATCACCCCCTTCACCAGCAGGATATGTCTCAACAATCCGGACTGGCTTTGAAAATAGTTTCTGTGGTTCAACTTTTGATTCATTTGGGGCCGAACTAGCATCAAACATGTTTAAATACTCTGGACAACAGAAAAGAAGCAGAAGTGGCGAATTGATAAAAGTCTTAACTCTAAAATTATCTTTCATAACTGGTCAGAAATATAGACCATGGACAGAAAACAGTGCAATCATGCCAGTAATATTCTTTCAGTTAGCAACAAAGATAACAGAGTGTATAAAGAAGGTGTAACAAATACATAAATACAAACATATAAATCCAAAGGATGATATATCCGGAAATATAAGGTAAGCTCTTGGACAGTTGGACAACATAGGATTTTCGAAGGGAAACTCAATACAACCTTGTGTTTGTTCCAAAATTCCAATTCCTTAAAGGACAACATTAGTATAAATTTCAGAAGGGATAAGAATATGTTTAAACTGTAGATCTAATTACTCCACCTCAGTATTCTTCTTTATTTACAATAGAGAAAAGCTGAAGGAGGGACCTTTTAGGCTTGGCATAACTATACAGACCCAACTTTCCGATGCTTAAAAATTACGCATAAAGGGAAAGGGAAATGTATCAGGTTCCTGAATGCTGACTTGCTTGGCTAATACCATTAAACAGAACAGAAGGGCCCTCTGTGAGCACTGAAAGAGCTCCCTCAAGGTCATCCATAGCAAGGGTAAAATGCGTTTGAGTAGTGAGTGACTTAGGCCATAGGCTCTAGCTATCACTCTAATCAAGAGTCTGGACTTGGATCTACAAGAGCACTACAACAAAGCCACTGTCCCTAATTGTCAGCCTTTACGTCTAAAGAGCGAGTTAAACTAAATCTTATTACCACTCAGGATGCGGAGGCGCTCATTTGGATCATCATCTCCATAAAACCATATACGCGAATTGCTGGGATGGTAATACTTGCGATGAAATTCCTGTCAATTAAGTTTAAAATAAAAACCATCTTAACATAAATTATTAATCACTAGTGCTGAGATCTAAAGTAGGCTATATGGAAGTAAAAAGGTCACCAAGGTACAAATGCATATGAAAATGTACAATTTTCCCCATCATGCTACAAAAACATGATTCTCAAAACCAACCTTAAACTCCTCAAATGTCAACTTGGGAATAACTCGAGGATCACCTCCGCTGTCAACACCATAGGTAGTGTCTGGGAAAAGAGCCTGTATCAAAGTTACATGCAACAATAATGAATACACACAAGTTAAAGTTAACAAAATATGTCATAAAACTCCTCAAAGTTGGTAATTAAAATATAAAACTGAAATTGACAAACAATATATACTCAAAGTGAATTTAGTGAATGTGATGCTTTCAGGTTCCAGAGACAGGAGCTTGCAAATTGCTATAGTGAATATCAACACAATGTAAAACTCAATGCCAACAGCAAAGAGTAAAATCATTTTAAGACTGTATTATCAGACATTATTATAAGGAAGGGTGTTGTCACCATGTGACCCGAAGGTCACATGTTCCATCCATGTAATCAGCCTCTTACAAATGCAAAGTAAGGCTGCCTACTATAGACCCACACAACGGGTCTGGTCCTTGTCTGGACCTTGCACATAACGGAGCTTTAAAGCTGTAAAGAGATCATGAAATAAAGAGAAGGCTTAAAATATCACCATCCATGAACTATAACAATCACATTGAAACCACTGAAATGCCCCAGTCTCCCAAGGGTTCACATGTAAGAAATGCAAGCCAAACAAAGGATAACAAAAGGAGAAGGCTCAATACAAAACCATAAAGAAAAGGGCAAGTGATTTAAAAAACTAGCCTGTTGAGCAGTCCGCCCAAGTATATTATCTGGTTGAGAGTAGACACCCTTCATCTCATTAAAAACAACACCTAGAACAAAAAAAAAGACATTATTAGAGATGATTGCAAAGCATGACAATCCAAAAATATCAGTGCATGACAAATGCTGCAAGGCATAGAGGGATAGAAAGAGATATAAAGATATGTTTAACCAAACCTTTATAAGTGATATCTTCAGAAGGATCATTGAGCTCAAAGTGCCAACCCTCCTGTTGAAAAGTCTGAAAGTCCTCCACACATCTAGGAAAGAAAACCGCATCCAGGTAGACATCAACCAAATTGTAGAAATCCTGTTTAGAAATATCTCAATCTTATAGTATCAGGCCAACCATTAGATTCAAGAATGAAAGAGCGGAAGTTCAATGTTGAATTTACTGACATGGTTACCTTGGCATTTGTGGAAGCAACTGGGTAACATGTCCTATCAGGATATGTGAATGCATTGAGGAAAGTGTGCAAGCTTCCTTTTAATAATTCCACAAATGGTTCTTTCAAAGGATATTTTCTAGACCCACATAATACACTATGCTCCAAGATGTGAGGGATACCAGTGGAATCTTTCCTGTAGTAACAGATAAAGTCAAGAATTAGGTAAGTGAACACATTATCGAATCACAATTTGAATCGTGGGTCATATGGAATCATAACATTCAAAGACAGACTGAAAAATAGTTTGAAATATATTATATAAATGAAGTATAATGCTAAATTTAATAATTTTAAACTATAATTTGACTAAACAATTTAACCATGAATCTAACAAAATAAAATTATACGTCATAACACATCCATTTATTGCAGTTGAAGAAGAGTATACTGCAGAAAATAATGCAATGTCATAGTTAGTGGTACTTAAAACATACGGAGGAGTGCGGAAAACAATGCCAAAGACTTTATTCTCATCGTGATTGGAAACAGACATGACTTCAGCTCCGGTCTTGTTGTGTCTGAAAAGCACTGCTTTTGATTTGCATTCTGGAATAAATTCCTCGGAAACTTTCTGAAACCCCAATTTATGGGCAACTTCATCCTTTACCTGTGCGAAATCTACATCCAACCAAGAAAATCAAAAATAATAATAATAATAATAATAATAATAATAATAATAATAAATAATATATAATGATTTTAAGAAATTAAAATTAGAATTAGAATTATAAAAAGTAAAGAAGATACCTGAGGAAGATGATGGAATGGGAGGAGAAGCAACGGCTCGTGGGGAGAGGGAAGAGAAGTGGTTAGTGAAGTTAAGGAGCGGAGAAGCAGAGGGAAGCAATCTGGAGTGGCGGCGCGACAGAAAAGGAGAGAGCCTTATTGTAGTTGTTGGGAAGAGAATGGCGGAACAACAATATGAGCGAGTGAGAGAAGAGCGACGACACAAGTATCTGCTGCATGCCACAGACGAGCACGACAGAGAACGAACAAGTGCGGCAGTTTCCATCAAAACCCAATCCCAAATACCCTATTCCACTTCCTTCCACTGCTACTCAACTCAAGGCTATTATAAACCAATCCCAAACATTTCAATATTTTTTCCGTGCACAACAATTACTCTTTTTTCTTCTTCTTCTTTTTTGGGTAATTCAACAATTATTCTTTTAATAGATAGATAAATGTATACAACAATTATTTTGAGTTAATACACACCACAAAAAATAAAATAACCTTCATATTTCAAACATAACAAATATTAAGGGATTGGTTTGTTTAACCATCATATATTTTCTATACTTTTTCTATCAGATATCTTCAGGATTTTTCATATTCAAGCTCATTTTTTATGTAGCTAAATATTTGGTTAGTCTCTTTATTTTGCCCTATGAACAGAAGAACAGGTAAAAAAAAATACAAAGGAGATAAATGTTTAAAAAAACATAGAGGTAAAAACGATGATTTTTTTTTTTTAACTTCTCCCCAGCAATAATTAAAGATAAAGATTTCTCCAGAGATAAGTTATCTACGGTGAACTCAAAACGATATCGTTTTGGGACGAAAATTAAGGTATTTTTGTAATTATAATATATTATAAGGTTATATTAGTTTTTATTATTAAAATTTTTTAATTTTATAATTCAAAACGACGTCGTTTTGAGCTCAGCGAAAATAATTTTATCTCCAATGATTTGAGAAATACTTTTCCCATAATTAAATTAATGAAAAGACTTAACTATGAAAAATGATGTAGAATTTATCAAGGTAGTGGGGATATGACTGTTGTAAATAGAAGGGTTTTGTTGAACATGCGATAGAATTTGTTGTTCAAGAAAAACAAAATTAATATCATTATGAAAAAAAATTAGGATTAATATGTCATGTCATTTGGCACTCTTATCATATGTTTAAATTAGAATTAAAATTAGATAGCGTCCAATTCTTAATATAATTTTTTTGTAAAAAGTAAATTGATCTGTTGATAAGTGTTCGGTTTCTATTATTTTCATCTTTTATTTATTTTTAATATTATTTTTATTTTTAATAAGTAAAATTAAATGTAAAAAATTAAAATATTAGGATGATGAACATATGGATGCCTTGCATCATGCCATTCATTTTTTTGAACAATTATTTACTTATAGGATAGTAATATATTTAAATACAATAATCTCGGCAAACTAAGAAATATATATAAACGACAAACATAAAAAATACATGTGGCTAATGTGACACAAAACCCCTATATTTTCTTGATTAGTTCAATATTGTTTCTCACTGCAAGTCATTCATTTTTATTTTTATTTTTATTTTGCTTTAAGGAAAAGTTCAAAGCCCTTGTGTTTTATTTTTATTTTATCACTTATTCCATTGGGTTTTTTAATCACTTATCTCTTTTATTCTTTATTCTTTTTTTGCAAACTGATCCTAATTACCTCTTTGAGGCGAATCAGAATCTCCTGGTATTCCTACGAGTTCGACTCTTTGAGCCGCCTATGGGACTAATCCAGAGTTCGGGTGCGAGTCCAAGGATTACGGTACTTATGTCCCTCCCCATATGGTGTTGGTATCTCTTTTATTCTTTTTTTTACTGTTAATGAAGGTAAAATAGATAAATTAACCCAATATTAAATAGTATTAAAGATGAACTTAGATACAAATAACTAACAAGGAAAGTAAATAATAATAAAAACTATGGGAATAAAGGAATTTATTTTTATTTTTCTAATTACGTGTGATATTATATTCAATAAATACACATTTTAATTACATTTTCTTCTTACAAAATCAACTTTTCAATTAAAAAATTTCTCTATAATATTTTAGTTGTAATTATCATCCCAAAGTGAACGCAAAATCTTCATATTTGGAGGGGATATTGGTAAAAAAAATAGAAGCTAGTTAATTTAAAACGTGAAAGGAAATATTTATGGGGATACAAGAATAACCGCCTATTTGGCACATTTTTTTTATGGGAATTGTTTTTATTATGTTACATAATCTAAAATTATCTTTCTACACACACAAAATTTATATGGGACCCACTTTAAATTTTTTCTCTTGTTCCTATTCTCTCTCCTCTCTCCTCCTTTTGTGAGAGTAGGAAATTTGTTTTTAGGTTATGTTACATAACAAAAGCAATTCTCTTTTTTTATTAAGTTAAAAGTTATTTTTGAGTTAAAGTTTTAAAAAGAGCTTAAAAAATAAAGAAGTGATTATATTTAATTACAATCATTTTAGACTTATTACTCTTATTATCTGGTAAATTATTGTTTGATCAATTTAAAATCAACGGTAATTATTTTTTTCTTTTTTAACGGTTGATTTTGAATTGATCTATAATAACTAATTAGGTAGTAAGGGTGATAAGCCTAAAATGATGGTAAGTATAATATTTTCCAACAAATAAAGGTAAAAATTGTTTGATAATTGTATAAAATTATTGTCATGGTGTTAAAGAATGAGAAATTAAATAATTTGTTATTAGGATAAATTATTATAGTATAAAATTTATAAATACAAATTTAAAATAAAAGTGAAATGAAAAAATAAATATGAAAACTCTAAAAAGTTAACATACAATTTAAAAAAGCTCTTCCTTGGACTCATACACACCCCTAGTTTGAACCACTCTGTGATAACTCTTAAACAACTGACAACACTTTTGGCCGAAAACTATCTTTTTCCCTCTTGGCACATTCTTTTATTTCATATTGAAATAATTGTTTGCTTTTGGCCTCAATTTTGTTGCTTATAATGGCTTCTCCGTATGCTTAATGACATGTGATATCAATTGTCAAGCATTATCTCCATCATTATTTTTTAAGGAATTGCTTTTTAGAATGAAATCATTTATTTATACTAGTGCAATTTGCAGGCCATCTGTTAGCATGTTTTATCCTCACTCACACATTTTCTGGAAAAACTTCACAGGAAGTCACTCATCCCAGAATTGTTCCAAATCAAACACGTTTAACTATGAAGTTTTTTCGTTATGGGCTACCAAAAAGTATATACATATTGTTAGTATAGGTAATACATATTAATTCTTATAAGCTACCCCAACTGTACAGTCTCATACCTGCACAATCTCAGGAATCCCTCTCTTTCGGATGTTAATTCTTCATTCATATACCTCCCGCTGGAAACCTGCTAGGAGTCGCTCCTTGTTTGTGCCCTTTCGCATCAGTGACAACTCTCTGCCCTCGTCAGCGCATGAAATGTTGTAGAACTGTCCTTAGGCCTTACATATCCACATGCTTCATTCATTAACCTTAGACAACATAGTAACCCCAACCATATTCACACATTAAATGCACCACATCACCCAAAATAATGATTTCAATATTAAACATAACATCCTCAGTCTCGATATGGTTCTCATTACTAGGACCTACCATACATGTTACTCCAACACCCATTATATAAAACACCTCACATGCACGTACTAAGAATTGAACACCTAATACCCTGAATACTCATTCTTAAGCATGTCTCTTTCTTTCTTCACGAAGATCAATTCATTAAGCATTGATACATATCTCTTACAAGAGTATTGATTCTCCATATTAGGATCCTTAAACTGATACATAAATTAACAGTCAATCCCCTCGTTGGTTGAATTTTGAGCCTCATCAATATACTTAAGAACAGTTGGCGTCATTTATGGGGATCCATAAACTCATATTCCCACTCCAAATCATGGTAGACACCAGTAGACACCAGGAAAACTAACATGAGCAAAGTTCATTCGGCCCAGAATCACACGTGGAATCGTAAGAACTCAGCCTAACTAGCAATTCAACCACCACTTGGGGAGGCAGTCTAAGTGGAGGAAGTGCAGTGCAAGTCGATGGCTTAGAAACTTCACTTTCTTATAATGGCAACTCTCACTACCCCATGCAGACCTGCCTCCCATGTCATCCTAGTATTTAGTCTCAATGTTCGGTATTGGTTTTGGATGCTAATACACAAGCCATATTGGAGGGCTTATTAAGAAAGAATCAATAGATGAAGCTCTAATTAGTGGTGACTGAGGTTGGAGGCTAAGAAAAGAAAATGATTTATGAAGGCATTATTCCAATCTCTTAAAGGAGGTTGAAGTTTCAAATGAGTCTGAATTAGAAGAAGAAAAGACTATCTTATGTCACAGCTTGACATGTGACCAACTAGCAGAGTGAGGAAGAGGGGTTTCTTGAGCGTCTACCCCAACAGATTGACAACAGTGTATAGAGGACAAAGACACTGAACCACCTAATCCTTTTCTAGAAGGATAGATTACCATCAAAGGATGCGGTTCAAAGGGGGTGGATTGTTAGGACCTGGCAAATTATCAGAGTAAAATGCAACAAAACACCAACAATGGCTCAGAGAACTGGATTCTCTATTATATTTCAGCAAAGGAAAATGCAACTACAAAGATAATTTGACAGTAATGGAAGAAAAAAGGAAAAAATACAAGCAAAGCTAAAATATTTCCAGAGCAATTAGAGAGTGCTCTAATTCTCTCCTAATCTGGTTTTCCAACCCAAATGTGTCCAATTCCCAATCCCCCTTTTCACATTTACCATCCTCCCCTTTTATACTCAGCCTAACCTTCTTGAATATTCTAAAGTTAGTTATGCCACCTTATTGGTAGTACATAATCTCCTACAACCCACCTTACATACACCTATATATATATTCCTATCAATACTCCCCCCTTAAACTTTCACCTTGTCCTCAAGGTGAAAATTAACAGCTGAATTAATATCTTTCTGGGATCCCATTGCTTACTGATCTCTTCCAGGGTCCCATAGCATGTTGGGAGTCATTCTATTATCACCCTTAAACACAAGTAAAGCCAAACCGCCAAATAAACCAAGAACAACTTTGATTTCACATTGCTCAACCATGCCCACATTAAAAGGGAGATCCAGAACATATATACTTGAAAGTGCCTCTCTAACAAGTGGTTGGAAAATATATCTTTTGTACTCAGGAACATTTTTACAAACACCTAGCGGATGCTCTTCAGAAACCAAAAACCCAAAGGACAACAATGCCAGCGACATATGAATGATCCCATTGCCCTCTCGCGTGGAACCCTCGTCGTTCTCGTCTTCGATTTGAACACTTTTACTTCTTGAGTTGATCATCTCGTCGTCATCGTCCTTCATTAAAATGTGAAGTGGCGCAACCTTGTAGTGATACTCAGGGCTCCATTTATCTTTACACTTGAAACACAGCCCCTTTTGCATTCGATCTTGTAACTCATTTTGTCAGTTGTCGCCCTTCATTCTTAACTCTACTGCTTCCAACCCCTTCGATGACATTAGATTGAGTGAAACCAGTGTTGACACCTGTATTAGTGGTCGTACACGTGTCACCAGCTGGCGCAAAGTTGGACGCTTGTGATTCGCTAGCCTGGCCTTCCTGATTTAAGTTGGTCACGTGTTTAGCACTTGCAGAAGAAAAAAAGCTTCGGTTAGGCTGCATGGAATGACCAGACCCAACCCATCTTCCGTTGGATCCAACCCCAAACCCATAATTGACCCAAGCCCGATTCCTCTTCTCAAGGAGAGTCGTCTTCTTCGTTGGTTTCTCCGCCAGCGTAGCTGGTTTCAGCTTCGTTCGATAGCTTTCTATAATGTCCACACCATGGCCTCGAGGAAGCTCCAGTTTATGAGTTGGCCAATCAACATGGTGAACATCTTCATTGAAACTCTCTGAATTTCGTCGATTCTGATCTCCTTCTATAAGAACGACTATGACGATGGTGTTCATTTCGGCTTCGTCTCCCCAACCCTCCTTGCTTCTGCTGATGGATCTGCAAAAATTTTGTTAACTTTTGATCAATTTTATCTGCTGCAGTTTCTTCATTCCGATGAAAGCGTTCTTTGGCAGATTCGAATCCAGCATCCATGTTGCAGGTTAATATTGTTCAAAGCACCCCTAGGATCGGAGTGCTCTGATACCAATTGTTAGGATCTGGCAAATTGTCAAAGTAAAACGCAACAAAACACAAACAATAGCCCAGAGAATTGGATTCTCTATTATATTGCAGCAAAGGAAAATACAACTACAGAGACAATTTGACAGTAATGAAAGAAGAAAAGGAAAAAAAATACAAGAAAAGTTAAATGGTTTCAAGAGCAATTAGAGAGTGTTGTGATTCTCTCCCAATCTGGTTTCCCAACCCAAGTGTGTTTAATTCCCAATCCCCATTTCACACTTTCTATCCTCCCTTTTTATACTCAGCCTAACCTTCTTGAATATTCTAAAGTTAGTTATGCTACCTTATTGGTAGCACATAATCCCCTACAACCCACCTTAGATACACCTACATATATATTCTTATCAAAAAGAATCAAACAAACCTCTACCTCCCCCTGCATAAGAAAATGAGGATAGAATCCCTCAAAACCCCTACAACAACTATGGAGGCAGTGTGCTCTCCTAACCACATACATTGCTAGTAACCAGAAGAAAACAAGATAAGTATGATAAATAGTGTTTAAGAAGGGATGTATTACCTGAGCAAATGAAGAAAACAACTTGACAGTGATTAGCAATGGTGACAGCAAGAGAAATCATAAGAAAGGAAACCAGAAATCAAAGCAAGAGAATAACTTTGTAGTAAGAAAGGAAGCAAAAAGGTAAAGTAAAAAAGATGAAAATATATGCAAAGAAATTTGAAAGAGGCAAGGGTAAATGTGTGAAATCCCAATAAAAAGAAGGGTTAAAATGGTCATTTCCCAAGCAACTTTAATGAAGGGGAAAACCTTCACTGCACAATCATTATGAGCATTTCCCAATATGTATCTCAAACAATCAAAGCGTACCACATGGCCATCCATTGCCGTAAAGGTAGCACACCTTAAACATTCGAACGGACGTTCCAAAATGTCCAAGTCTTAAACCTATTTGAAAATTGAAACCCAATCTCCGCATGATACTCACCAAAGGGATTAAGATGCATCTTTAATATACAGGCCAACCCAAAATTTAAATCCTATTGCACCTTTGATCAAGGATTGAGATCTCATCTTGGCATTATGTCTTCACGCAATACAAAGTTGGGCACTTCTATTTAGACTTGTCATTGGGTCCTATGCTTTATTCATTAATACAAGATAAAGCAGTAACTCCAACCATATTCATGCATTAAATGCACCCTATCTCCTAAAATGATGATTCCAATATCAAACACGACATCCTCAGTCGCAACATGACCCTAGTTACCAAGACTTATCATTCACGTTACTGCAACACCATATAAGGGGTTGAACACCTAATACCCTGACTAGTCATTCCAAAAGCCTATCTTTTTCCTTCTTTCTCACGAAGATCACTCCATTAAACACTGATACATATCTCTTATAAAGGTATTGATTCTCCATATCACGATTCTTAAGTTGATACGTAAATCAATAGTCAATCCCCTCGTTCATTGCACATTTGAGCCTCATCAATCCACTTAAGAACACCATTGATGAAGATAAGGATTCTGCCACAAAAATTAACTAAGAGACAAAGCATTACAAACAAAAAACTTCATATATCGGATTTGGATCCTCTCATGTGAAAAAGTGATCATGTGGTCATGTTATTTGATCACAACCACTTATTTAAAAATTATATATTTTCGTCTTTCTTATCTCATTATTAATGAGTGAAAGTGAATGGTTGTGATCAAATAACATGATCACATGATAATTTTTTCACATGAGAGTATTCAAATCCTCATATATCATATCTCTCTGTATATAAGCTAGATTGAGAAAAATGTTATCCTCTAATGTATTATTTCGACGAAGACATATTCTCTCTTGGATATTTGAGCTACGATACTTTTTTCTTTATTTTATTTTTTTTGGTAAATAAAAGGGCAAAAGCCCCAAACAAACAAAAAACTAAGCAACAACTACAACACGATCTCTACCCACAGAAGAGAGATTCGCTAAATACAACCAAGAAACACCAGAAGGAGGGGCCTCACAAGACACGAAAGAAACACCCTCTTCAGCATCCAGAATATAGTTAGCCATCCAATCTGCACAAGAATTGGCCTCTCTAAAAATATGGTTCAACTTTATACTCCAATCTTTAAGTAACCATGTCCGTATTCGAGAAATCAAATGACCCTCACGGACTGCTGCACCATCTTTGGTGAGCACAGAGATAACACTCTTTGAATCACTCTCAACTTCAATATTACGAAAACCTTCACTCCACGCAATCTCTAAACCTCGAAGGATTCCCCACAATTCAGCCTTGAAAGCTGAACAGACACCAAGTTTACAAGCAAAACCATGTAACCACCGTCCAGACGAGTCACGAATGACAGCCCATAAGCAGCAGGACCTGGATTCCCTCTAGCTGCCCCATCAATATTAAGCTTTACATACCCCTCTACTGGAAATTGCCACGAAATTTTCATAACAACAGTCCTCTTACCTAACTGATGGTTGTTAGACGACTGAAAAGCATGATCAACCTCTGTCACAAGATTACGAATGATCCTTTCCCTTGAAGACACATCTAAAATACTGGCCCCATGACTGACATCATTCCGCCAGCTCCAAATCTTGCAAACCGAAAGGAAAAAACAGAGACCCAAAATTCTGGCAAGCTCAAACTCGCGCTGCCTTTCAAATTGATCTCGAGCCAATACTCCAAATCTGCATCAAAGAAAATAGTCCAGAAAGATTGGGGAATCAACAAACTCCGAAGATTTTTCACCTCAACACAATCCCGAAGAGCATGGATAATAGTCTCACAATCAGATTTACATACAGGACATAAATTCGACCCTCCTCCCCACTGAGCAGTTTTTTCCATGACAAGCAATCTCTTATGAAGAGTTTTCCACATTAGTATTTTAGCCTTCTGAGGACCAGCCCAATGCCATAACCGATTAAACAGAGAATCATCACCCACATCTGCATCACTGCCAACAGTCAACCAACTGTAAACATCCTTGACAGCAACTGATGAATTGCTCCTAATAGACCACCGCTTTCTATCTGGCCCGTCATCAAGACAAGGAGGCAACGTTGCTTGCAGCAAACCAATAGCAGTCGGACTAATCCATTGCTGAAGTTTAGGCAAGTCCCAATCCCCTGAATGTAAAATAAAATCAGCAACTTTATCATTAACATTGATATTACATGTACCTGTAAGAAGCATATCTTGCAAACAAAGACCATTAGCTAACCACTGATCACACCAGAACCGGATACTTTTGCCATCTCCAAGTTCCCACACCAGTAGCTCATCTAATTTCTTCCAAATCCGGCACATATTTTTCCAGAGATTGGAGTCTCCATTCCTTTCCACAAAAAACAAATCCTTTCTATTATTAGACATATACTTAGCTTTGAGAACTCTAATCCAAAGCTGATCCTGATCAGAGAACATTTTTCAATTACGTTTAGCTAAAAAAGCATCATTCATTACATCTAACCTCTTAAGACCCAACCCACCAAACCTCTTTGGGGAAGTAACTATGTGCCAGTTAATTAAATGATGCCTTCTGATACCATCCTTATCCCCCCAAATAAAATCTCTTTGAATTCTCTCAACATCTTTGCAAACCGAGGCAGGTAATTTACAACTCTGTATTTGAAAATAAGGAACCCCTGCCATAACAGATTGGGCCAGTGTAATTCGGCCAACTTGAGATAAACAATTCATATTCCAGTTGCTTAACTTACCTTTTACCTTCTCCACAATATTAGCATAGAGATCCTTACTAACTCTCCCATGCTGCATCATTGAACCAAGATACCTACCAACATTCTTAACTCTAGTGAACCTGCTTTTCTGGATAATTCTGCCAATTAATTCTTCTCCTGTGTTTTTTGAGAAGAAAATAGAAGTTTTCTCCACACTAAGCTTTTGACCTAAAACTTCCTCAAATAAATTTAAGACACTTCATAAGAATATTAATCTGATCCTCCGAAGCCTCCATAAAAATCATGAGATCATCCGCAAAAGCTAAATGAGAAATTTCTGGCCCTCCTCTTCCAACACGCATCCCTTCCCAAAGACCACCCTCCACAGCAGTAGATATGATGTGAGCCAACTTCTCCATTGCAAGCACAAACAAATAAGGAGATAATGGATCACCTTGCCGAATTCCTCTAGATGGTTTAAAATCCTCAGTTTTGCCCCCATTCCAAAGGATATTAATCTTAGATGAACTAACACAATTCATGATTAGATTGATAAACTGCTCTGGAAAGGAAATTTCCTCTAAAATACGCTTCAAAAAATTCCAACTGATTCTATCATAAGCTTTCATAAGGTCAATCTTCATTGCCATAAAAGCCTTTTTACCTTTCATTTTATGCATTGAGTGAATCAATTCTTGCACAATGATGATATTGTCTTGAATCTGACGATTGGGAACAAAACTGACTTGCCAAGGTGAAACAATCTTCTCCATAATTGGCTGCAAACGTTGCACAATAAGCTTTGACAACAATTTATAGGTCACTGTACACAAAGAGATAGGCCGATACTGAGAAATCAATTCAGGACTGTGAGATTTAGGAATGAGAACCAAAAGTGTAGAATTAACATCAGCTATCAACTCTGGCTCCCTCCAAAATTTCTTTATTTTATTGCAACAACATTATTGAAATCAAGATCTTTAATTTATAGAGGGTGTTACAATAATATTCGTGGTGTATGTTATGATATTTCCCAATTTGAAATAATGCGGTAAGGTTACCACACATTAATTAAATAAAATTGCATATGCATTTAACTAGAGTATGTGATGTTTACCTTGAAGTTGAACCCGCCACAATTATGTCAGTGGCTTTAATCACCAACGTTAAATATTTAGCATAATTAAAGTTAATTCTATATTAAATTAGTTATTTCATGGTGCGGACACAGCATGCCTTATAATTTGTTAATCTAATCATCAAACTCAATTATGGAATAAGATAAAACGAAAAATCATGTATTTTATTGTTATCATTGGTGTTGTTAAGTATAGGTGTCAAAATAGATTAGCTCGCCCTATTAGGCCCTAGTCTGTGTAAGTTAAGACCAAAAAGCCCACAGGGCCAAATGACCTTTAATAATAAAGGTTCGCATGGGCCAAAAACTCTATGGGCTAGGGCCAGTCCGCGGGTCATTCAAAAATTCAATATCTATTTTTTTTTTTGTTAAAAAATAAACTTAATACAATTTGGGCAGAATTGTATATAATTTGTTACAGTTATTTCAATTTGTCAGAATTGTCTAGTACTGCTACAAAAGCTCAAAGCCATGATAGTTTACAGAAACCAAGTACCCTTCCGCAAGAAGCCATGATCAGTTTACAAAAACTCAGTACCCTTCTGTAGGTGCTACATTTTTTTATTCCTTGTCAATTTGAACAACTGAATCCATCACATATACAATCACTTTGGGCTGCTACATTCACACCACAATGAATCATGGAGATAAACAGATTTACACAAGAATCTTGTATTACCACCGGTATAAATTAACCAAGAGCCTAAGCAAACAAACGGGGAGAAGCAAAAAGGTGTTGGCAAGAATTTCTGAATACAGGAATTGAGTTGAATATGAGTGGAACATGCAAAAATAGGGTGTCGGTGCATATTCTTGTTCAAGGATAGGTTGTGTTCGAGTAACTGTTGCAGAAGGTGCTTTTGTATCCCCAACAGATGCCACATGAAGAGGTTCTCCCCCCTTGCAGCCCTTTCCATCTGTTGTAGTTTCTTGTTTTGCTTGCACTTGAGCACCCACAAAACTAGTAACCAAAACAACACCAACAACACAAGTCCTCCCAGGACAGACCCAAGAATAACCCAGACCTTCTTGTTACCATTGTTCTCCCCTTGAGCACTTGGTACAGGGGCAGGAGCTGGAGGAGGAGCAATGTACTAAACCACTAAAGAGAAATGGCCCTGCTGGGAGGTAGAGCAAGTGTTGGCTCCTGTTACATTGCTTGGCAGCACCACGACTCCAATTTTAGCACCACAAATCCAATTCTGCTAAACCAGATTTCACATATTCAGCATATTGACATTGAAAAAAAAAAAAAAGAACCACCGAGCATCCACATGTTAAGGTGAAAATATTTAAAAAGCAAAATATTTAAAATTTAAGTGAAAAATGGATTATAATTCTACAATTAAGGAACCTTCACAGCACCTATTACTAAAATGGCTTTTTGTAGGCGATGACCACAAGGGCAAGGTTCATAAGAATACAAACAAAGAGATCGAGACAAAACACACTTTTTATAGAAGGGAGAGGAAATATTGTGCTTTGGTTCAGCCATTATAGACCCACTCACGTGGATTTCTTTTTTCTTGAAAGATCTGTAGTAATTAGTGTGCCCTTAACCCCTTATAGACCCACTCACGTGGATTTCTTTTTTCTTTTTTTTTTGGCTTTTGCAACAAATCTTGATTTATTACATTACCTACATAAGTCAATTTTTTATTTTTATTTTAATGCACAATTTGTATGAAGGAAGCAAACAGGTGAAATGTGATGCATACCTCTGACTATTGACAAAAATGGTGAAGAATTAGGGATCTAAGATCCACCTTTTGTCCTAAACTTTTTCTTGGTTTGGGTAATATTAGTGTCAAGCTCCTTTCTCCCTTTAAAAGGTCTTTATTTTCAAGCATCTTCCAGTACAGATGACATAGTTTCATTCTGTGCTACTGAAAATTTGCCAGCCCTATTAAGAAATCTTTGTTGCTCTTCACTTTTAAGTTGTTTATAATTTGAATAAGCATAGAAATATTAAAGCTATTTGAGTATTTGTCGCTAATCAACTCTCCTAAAAAGTTTTAAGTTATTGGGGTGGTCTGAGAAAGGTTAGAGAAGGTCTAATACTGTGTCACAAATCAACTCTCCTATAAGAGTTTAAGGTGTTACCATTAACAACAACCATTGGTACAAATGGCAAGGAATTTGTTCTCCTTAATCAATGTCTATTAATTTGTTCTCCTTAATCAATCCCTGATATGAATAGGGCAATCCTCGAATTGAATTGGATAAAAAAAAAATTAGATATTGCATAAATAATTTTATTATATCTCTAAGTTCAATATTACTCTAAGCCAGAGAAATGAAACAAAGTTGCACTAGACAACATGTAGATTTGGCCTCTGCCCTCGTCCAATAGAGGGTGGCACGGATCCCTTTCATCAGTCTCTCAAAAGTTAAACAACAGTAAAGTAAAGATCATCTTTATCTTCTCTAAACATGTACATGCTTCAATGCAACAGCTAAACCAGTAATAGTGTGATTATGAGGGCCACCTTGCAGTCCCTAAATTTTTTGCTTAAAAAATCTTACTTCTTCAGTTCTGATCCCAACAGCAGCAGTCTAGCTTGCCAATCAGAGACAATCAAAGTAAGAGATTTAAATATTAGTTTATGACTCACTGATTCTTTATCAAAGCACAAAGAACACCCAGTAAAGAAAAACATGGTGAAGAGACATCTAACCTTGAATTAGTAATGGTCAAGGTGCTGCTGCAACTCAGTAAAAGCTTCTCGAGCCCATCTCTGCTAGGGTCGAAGTCGAGGTTCTGAGAAGCGATGGTGTTCAGCTCGTCGCTGACACAAATTGTTGAAAAAGGTTTGTTGAATTTGGGTGAAATGGGTATATTAGATAGCTGAGTGGGTGCAAGAGCGAGAGGCTTTGTGATTGGAATCTGAGTATCACGGAAGGGTGATGGTGAATCTACTAGAACACAACAAAACTAGGGTTTGACAGAAAGGAAAACAATGATTTTCCCGAGAAAATTATGTAGTGTGACGGAAAATAAGTTGAATGCTTTTGATCCACGAGCCAGCCCTAACCTAACCCAATAAATTGAAAGGCCTTATAGGGTTAGGGCTAAGATGGCCCTACCACACAACATCAACATCAACATCAACATCAACATCAACAACACCTTTATCCCAAATTAATTGGGGTCGGTGGTAGTGGCCCTACCACACAAAGGGCTGAAAAATTAATGGGGCTTTGACAAGGCTGAATGGGCTAGCCCTAGGGCTGTTGCCCTTTTTGACAGGTCTATTGTTGAGGGTGTTACATGTAACAGATGAGAACAAGACTTTTGAAGTATTTATTAACATAGAAGGCTTCATTCCAACCAACAACCTATCTTGAAAGTCAATTTTATTGTTTCCTAATCACTTTAGGTGCGCCTATCGGGATACTTATTCAGAAGTTATTAACTCTCGTGGAAGTGCCAAGTGTTACAGACATATAGAGGATACACATTGGAAATAAGTTGAAATGTAATTTTCAAAATTCAAACCGAATATCCTTCCTAGACAAAGGAACAGAATTGAAAACAATAAAAAAATAAAAATAAAATCGAAGTAACAAAGTTTCTCACAATATATATGCTTTAAACCAAATGGATGCCAAAAGTCAAATCTCATATCAGATCAAGTGACATGATAGAGAGACCTCCTTCAAAATGGGAGAATTCCATTCCAAACAAAATTCGTAATGTCATTAAACGAAACAAAAACAAAAAAAGGGGTAATTTCAGGCATAAAATCATTGCCGATTACCCATAGAAGAGCTTTTGTCAACATATCGGTATTACAGAAATATTAAGTGAAAGAAATTAAAAGCTAACCACAAATTCTCCAGCCCTATATTTTGATATTGAAATAATCAGGATCTAAGCGGTGTAACCGTACAAAACCATCTTCACCTCCACTTGAAAAACTACAAAGCAAAAAGAATATACAAGACCATTAAAGAAATAAAAGAAACAGTTCGACAGTTATTGAGGACTGTGTATCACTAAAGTAATCTGACAAGACAAAAATATTAGATATTTCGGGACATAGAATTGACATAGACTACTAACCAATCCATAATATAACATTTCATAAATCACATGGAATGCTACATTTGCAAATATTATTTGAAATCATAATTCCATCACAATGAATGTGTCAATTTACTACATTGATCGTCCTCTAGTAAGATAATGTCGGATTATCTTCAACGTATTGCCTCTTCAAACTCCTTTCCATGATAATTATATAATACAGACTACTAATGCCCAGCTAAATTTATTTGAGCAGGCACATTGCTTAGCGTAAATTTGAAAATTCCTTCTGACTTGAAGAGCACATGATGAAATTATTCAGCAACAGACAAGTAAACATTAATAATTTAATCTGTTTATGATAAATGACTCAACTAGAACCAGGTTATGTTCAATTCTTATGCATTCTTCCTGTATCCTAATGATATTGTTGTAACACTATACTAACTGTAGGGGTCTTTTTTAGATGTTATATTTCATGCAAACGTTGATCTACACAACCAAATGTTGAAATTTATATGTTATAAATATATTTACAATTTTACAAATTTTGGGTTTTGAATGATCAATGTACTAACCCAAAGTAGTGAAACAAAGCTTGGTTGTTTATAATTACATTTCAACATATATCAACATCATCAACACCTTTAACCCAAGTTAATTGGAGTCGGTGGTAGATGAACCCAATGATAAATAAGAGGAGATAAAATAAAATAAAATGAAATAAAAATAAAATAAAATGAAATAAAAATAAAAATAAATATTGGGGAAGGGGGAAATAAGATAAAAGACACGAAGGGGAAAAGAAAGAGAGGGGGGATTGAAGAGGAAAAGGACTAAAAAGGGACCATCTGAAACATAGGAACAACAACGGGTTACTTGAAAAGGATGAATGTATTGTATATTGTGTATAATGCTGTACAAGAGTCCTCTATTTAAAGAGGTTAAATGACCTAATGGGCTAAGCCCAAATAACCTTCTAGAATAATAAACTAATAATAATAAAACTAATATTATTTCTAACACTCCCCCTCAAGCTGGTGCGTATATATCATAAGCACCCAGCTTGTTACATATATGATCTATTCGAGGACCTCTAAGAGCCTTGGCGAAAACATTTGCAAGTTGATCACTGGAATTGACAAATGCTGTCTCGATCTCGCCTGATTGAATCTTCTCTCTAACAAAGTGACAGTCAATTTCTATATGTTTAGTCCTCTCATGAAAGATTGGGTTAGAGGATATGTGCAATGCGGCTTAATTGTCACAAATGAGTTTCATGGGCCGTTGTTCACAGAGATGTAATTCCTTAAGCAATTGCTTTAGCCAGATGAGCTCACAGGTCGCATTTCCCATGGCCCGATATTCTGCCTCTGCACTTGATCTGGCAACCACAGTTTGCTTCTTACTCTTCCAAGAGATCAAATTTCCTCCGAGGAGAACACAATACCCGGAGGTGGATCGTCTGTCTGAAGGAGAACCTGCCCAGTCAGCATCTGAATAGCTAGACACTTCTGCATTCCCCTTATTAGTGTATAATAAACCTCTTCCTGGTGCCTTTTTGATATATCGAAGAATCCTGATAACTGCATCCCAATGAGAGTCACAAGGAGAGTCAAGGAATTGACTTGCCACACTAACTGAAAAAGAGATGTCTGGTCTTGTCACAGTAAGATAGTTCAACTTTCCAACTAGTCGGCGGTAACGACCAGGGTCTGCCAATGGCTCCCCCTATCCAGGCAATAACTTAATATTAGGATCCATAGGTGTATCAATGGGTTTACATCCCAACATACCAGTCTCATCTAAGATATCCAGTGCATACTTCCTCTGACAAATGGAAATGCCATTCCTAGACTGTGCTACTTCGATTCCTAAGAAATATCTGTTAGAAATAATATTATTTTATTATTATTAGAATAGTCTAGAATAGTCTAGATTGTGGGCTTGGCCCATTAGGTCTTTTTAGTCTCTATAAATAGAGAGCCTCCTTGTACAGACTTACACACTTGAATATACAATATATTTCAGATTCAATTTGGTATCAGAGCTCTCGATCTGAGGGCTCTGCTTCCGCATATATATATTTTTTTCTTTTCGTTGTACTGCCGTGCATCATACCAGCAAACCTTTTTACCGCCGTGCATCATACCGGCAACCTTTTCCAACCCTCCGAACATTGTTAGACCCTTTTTCGATCTCAGATCGTCATCCTCCTTCATTATTTGACCAGAAAACACTGTTCACATCGCAAGAAACACTGTTCCGTCACTGTTCATCACTGTTCCGGCCACCTTTCCGGCGAGAAACCACACGATCAGGATCCCCTCACGCCGGCGACCATTTCTGTCCAAGACCCGTCCCAAACGGCCGCCGCACGCGCCTCCACGCGCCACCACAGCTGTCTGCGCGTGGGCCTCACGCGCCACCTCTCTCCGGCGCGTGTGCACTGTTCCGGCCACCTTTTCCGACCAAACCAAGGCAGACAAGCTCGCCTCTGCCTCCTCCTTCCAGATCCAGTGACCGATCGTTGTGGGTCTCTTCCGTTCGAGGGTTTCTAGTGCAAAAGTCGCTACTTTGTTCCTTTTTCGCGTAATTTTTACAGTTTTTTGGTTGTCTGATCGTTGTTCCTGATGGAAGGAACCAGTAAACATTTTCTTCCGGCATCATTTCAAGTGCTATTCCATCTATCACAACTCTGAAATTGACCGGATCTGCCACTTACAAGACCTGGTCTACCTCCGTTAAGATCTGGTTTACCGGTCAAGGCCATGACAAACATCTCACCACTAAGAAGACTGATATTTCCCAAGATCAGATGACTGAATGGGAGAAAGTTGATGCTCAGCTCCTCAGTATTCTTTGGCAATCCATTGATTCATCTCTTCTCAATATTTTCATTCCTTTTGAGACCTGCTATGATGTGTGGACGGAAGCCAAAAACCTCCATACCAATGATATTCAACAACTTTATTCCATTGTCTCCCAGATGATGGATTTGCGCAAATCACCCGAAGCTCGTATGGAAGTTTATGTTGGTAAGATTCGTTCTTTGATGCAGGAATTTTTGGCTATGTTACCTCATGCTGCGGATACTACAGTGTACAGGACGCAAGTGGAGCGTCTCTTTACGATTGTGACTCTCTCTGGTCTCCCTGACGGATTAGAAAGTGTTCGTGAGAACATTCTAACCAGTACTGCGATTCCCAGCATATCCCAGACCTTTCAGCGCCTTCTGAATCTTCAAGATAAGGTGGCTCCCGCACACGTCACAGCTACTGACTCTACTGCTCTCTTGTCTGATTCTGCTGCTTTAGTCTCTCGTGGTAATTGGAACAATGGTGGTCGCGGTCGCGGTCGTGGCCGCGGACAAGGCGGTCGCGGGCCCATGACTTCATATGGCCCAGCGGGCGCGGACAGACGATGTCGTATGGACAGGGTGGCCGAGGACAAAGGCCTCGATGTAATTATTGCCAATATCTGGGCCACATTGAAGAACGTTGTTATAGAAAGTACCCTCACTTGAAGCCACCACATATGAACTTTGCTCAAACAAATTTTGTGCCGCCTTCTACCGGATCAGTGACTATTTCCGCTGCAGACTATGAGGCCCTTCTCCAGAAGAGTTCTTCTCAGCCACCTGCTCCAGATACTGGTAATCATGTTGCTTGTTTTTCTCAATCGTCTCTTGGACCCTGGATAATAGACTCAGGTGCTACTGATCATCTTTGTGGTAATAAGGATCTTTTTACTTCCCTTACCTTTTCTAATAATCTTCCCTCTGTTACTCTTGCTGATGGCACCAAGGCTCCTGCTCGTGGCATTGGGCAAGCCAAACCAACTCCCTTCTTGACTTTAACCTCTGTTTATTACATCCCTGGCATTCCTTTTAATTTAATTTCTGTTAGTCAATTGACCCATTCTCTTTCTTGCTCTATCACCTTTTCTAAACAGTCTTTTTCTATGCAGGATCCGAGTACGGGGAAGACGATTGGAGCGGGCGGTGAGTCACGAGGTCTCTACTATCTGCATGCACCCTCTGCTCCAGTTGCATGCTCTCTCACAGAGTCTCCTGAGCTTCTCCATAGCCGTCTGGGTCATCCAAGTCTCTCGAAGCTTCAGCATATGGTTCCTTTTTTGTCAGGTCTTAAGTCTTTGAATTGTCAGTCTTGTCAGCAGGGAAAGCATACTCGTTCTTCCTTTG
Organism: Gastrolobium bilobum; assembly: GCF_033153095.1. Lineage (NCBI taxonomy): Eukaryota > Viridiplantae > Streptophyta > Magnoliopsida > Fabales > Fabaceae > Gastrolobium > Gastrolobium bilobum. The sequence continues at coordinate 164,161 of NW_026896335.1, read as the reverse complement.
CTAGTAGAGTCAATAAAAGAGCTGCTGCTCCCTTTTCTATTGTTCATTCTGATATTTGGGGTCCGAGTCGAACTATGTCAGTTTTTGGGTTTTCAGTATTTTGTAACCTTCATTGATGATTTCTCCCGTTGCACTTGGGTTTATTTAATGAAAAATCGTTCTGAGTTATTTTCAATTTATCAAAAGTTTTGTGCAGAAATAAAAACTCAATTTGGTGCTTCTATTCAAATCTTACGCAGTGATAATGCAAAAGAGTATGTGTCTCTTGAATTTTCTAAATTTTTGGATACACATGGGACGATACACCAGACTACTTGTCCCCACACTCCACAACAAAATGGAGTCGCTGAACGTAAAAATAGACATCTAGTTGAAACTGCACGTACTCTTCTCATTCATATGAACGTCCCACTTCGTTTTTGGGCATGCTATTATCACCTCATGTTTCCTTATCAACCGCATGCCCTCTTCTGTGCTAAATAATGATGTTCCCCACAGTATTTTGTTTTCCGGAGCACCTTCTTATCCTCTGCCTTTACATATTTTTGGCTGTACTTGTTTTGTTCATGATCTTACTCCAGGTGAAGACAAGTTGACATCCAAGGCCTTCAAATGTATTTTCCTTGGGTATACCCGTTTTCAAAAAGGGTATCGTTGCTATTCACCTGATCTCAAGCGTTATATCGTTTCTGCTGATGTCACTTTCCTTGATCAGCAGCCTTTTCACTCTACTCCGTCTCCAGTGTCACAAGTTGATCAGGTCCTTCCTGTTCCTTTTCTTGACTTGTCTTTACCAGCTGCAGGTGCCCCTATTCCAGAGGAGCAACCAATTACCTCCATACCTGCAGATCGTCCTCTCCTCACATACCAGCGTCGTCAGCCTGCACCTCCTCCGACTTTGCCTCTTGATGACTCATCGCCTTTTCCCGTCGGCTCTTCTCCTCCGGATCCTCCATCAGAGACTCCTCCCATTGCCCTTCGGAAAGGTATTCGATCCACTCGAAATCCTCATCCCCTTTATTCTTTCTTGAGTTATGACAGACTTTCTTCACAACATTTTACTTTGTTTCTAGTCTCTCTTCTGTTTCCATCCCTAAAACCACAGGTGAAGCACTATCTCATCCAGGGTGGCGCCAGGCGATGCTTGATGAAATGCAGGCACTTCACTCTAATGGCACTTGGGATCTTGTTCGTGCTCCTCCCGGGAAGTCTGTTGTTGGTTGTCGATGGGTGTTCACAGTTAAAGTTGTTCCTGATGGCACTGTTGATCGCCTTAAAGCTCGCTTAGTGGCCAAGGGATACACACAGATCTTTGGTCTTGATTATGGGGATACCTTTTCTCCTGTTGCTAAGATGGCTTCTGTTCGCCTGTTTCTTGCCCTTGCCGCCATTCATCACTGGCCTCTTCTCCAACTTGATATTAAGAATACTTTTCTACATGGTGACTTGCAGGAAGAAGTTTATATGGAGCAACCACCAGGTTTTGTTGCTCAGGGGGAGAATTCTGGAATGATATGTAAACTTCGGAAATCTTTATATGGCCTGAAGCAATCTCCTCGGGCCTGGTTTAGCCGCTTTAGTTCAGTTGTTGAATCCTTTGGCTTAATCAGAAGCAAAGCCGATCATTCTGTCTTTTACCGGCATAGCTCTTCTGGCCAGTGCGTTTATCTCCTGGTCTATGTTGATGACATTATCATTACAGGCAGTGATCAGATCGGGATTGATCAGTTGAAAGAGCATTTATTCAATCAATTTCAAACCAAAGATCTTGGCAGACTTCGATATTTCTTGGGGATCGAAGTTGCACAGTCTAGGCGGGGCATTTCCATCTGTCAGAGGAAATATGCACTGGATATCCTAGATGAGACTGGAATGTTAGGCTGTAAACCCATTGATACACCTATGGACCCCAATGTTAAGTTATTACCAGGACAGGGGGAGCCACTGCCAGATCCTAGTCGCTACCGCCGATTAGTTGGAAAATTGAATTATCTTACTGTGACAAGGCCAGATATCTCCTTCGCAGTGAGTGTTGCAAGTCAATTTCTTGATTCTCCCTGTGACTCCCATTGGGATGCAGTTATTAGAATTCTCCGATATATTAAAAAGGCGCCAGGAAGAGGTTTATTATATACAAATAAAGGGAGTTCAGAGATCTCTAGTTATTCAGATGCTGACTGGGCAGGTTCTCCTTCAGATAGACGATCCACCTCAGGGTATTGTGTTCTTTTCGGAGGAAATTTGATCTCTTGGAAGAGTAAGAAGCAAACTGTGGTCGCCAGATCCAGTGCGGAGGCAGAATAACGGGCAATGGCAAATGCAACCTGTGAGCTCATCTGGCTGAGACAATTGCTGAAGGAACTCCATCTCTGTGAATAAAGGCCTATGAAGCTCATTTGTGACAACCAAGCCGCTTTGCATATATCCTCTAACCAAGTCTTTCATGAGAGGACCAAGCATATAGAAATTGACTGTTATTTTGTTAGAGAAAAGATCCAGTCAAGGGAGATCGAGACAGCATTTGTCAATTCCAATGATCAACTTGCGGATGTATTCACTAAAGCTCTTAGAGGTCCCCGAATAGATCATATTTGTAACAAGCTGGGAGCTTTTGATATATACGCACCAGCTTGAGGGGGAGTGTTAGAAATAATATTATTTTATTATTATTAGAATAGTCTAGATTGTGGGCTTGGCCCATTAGGTCATCCCATTAGGTTTTTTTAGTCTCTATAAATAGAGAGCCTCCTTGTACAGACTTACACACTTGAATATGCAATATATTTCAGATTCAATTATATCGAAGTCTGCCAAGATCTTTGGTCTGAAACTGATTGAATAAGTACTTCTTTAACTGATCAATCCCAGCTTGATCGCTGCCAGTAATAATGATGTCATCAACATAGACCAGGAGATAGATGCACTGGCCAGAAGAGCTATGCCGATAGAAGACAGAATGATCCGCTTGACTTCGGGTTAAACCGAAGGATTGAACAGCGGAATTGAAGCGACTAAACCAGTCCCGAGGAGACTGCTTCAGGCCATATAAAGATTTACGAAGCTTGCATACCATGCCAGAACTCTCCCCCTGAGCAACAAAGCCTTGTGGTTGCTCCATATATACTTCCTCTTGCAAGTCACCATGTGAGAATGCATTTTTGATATCAAGTTGTAGAAGAGGCCATTGATGAATGGCAGCAAGTGCAAGATATAGGCGAACAGATGCCATCTTGGCAACAGGAGAAAAAGTATCCCCATAGTCAAGACCAAATATCTGAGTGTATCCCTTGGCCACCAAACGAGCTTTGATGCGATCAATAGTGCCATCAGGACCAAATTTGACAGTGAATACCCATCGACAACTGACTTTCCAGGAGTAGCATGAACAAGATCTCATGTGCCATTGGAGTGAAGTGCTTGCATTTCATCAATCATTGCTTGACGCCAACCCGGATGAAAGAGTGCTTCACATGTGGTTTTAGGAATAGAAATAGACGAAATACTAGAAACAAAAGTAAAATGTGGTGAAGAAAGTCTATCATAACTCAAGAAACTATAAAGTGGATAAGGGTTACGAGTGGATACCTTTGCGAAGGGCAATGAGAGTAGTCTCTGATGGAGGATCCGGAGGGGAAGAGTCGACAGCAGCAGGCGGGAGTCAGTAAGGGTCAAATCTGCTGCAGGCGCAGGCTGACGACGCTGATAGGTGAGAAAAGGACGGTCCTCAGGGATGGAGGCAAAGGGTTGCTCTCCCGGGATAGAGTCTCCTGCAACTGGTAAAGACAAATCAAGACAAGGAACAAGAAGAACTTGATCAACTTGTGTTATCTGAGATGGGATAGAATGAAAAGGTTGTTGATCAAGGAAAGTGACATCAGCCGAGACAATATAACGCTTGAGATTAGGAGAGTAGCAACGATACCCTTTTTGAAAACGAGTATATCCAAGGAAAATACACTTGAAGGCTTTGAATGTTAATTTATCTTTTCCTGGAGTAAGATTATGAACAAAGCAGGTACATCCAAATACATGTGGAGGTAGAGGATAGGAAGGTGCTCCTGAAAATAAAACACTATGAGGAACTTCGTTATTGAGTACGGAAGAGGGCATGCGATTGATGAGAAAGCAAGAGGTGAGTATCGCATCTACCCAAAAACGAAGTGGAACATTCATATGAATTAGTAGGGTACGAGCAGTTTCAACCAGATGTCGATTCTTACGTTCGGCCACTCCATTTTGTTGTGAAGTGTGTGGACAAGTGGTCTGGTGTAACGTCCCACGTTTGAATAGAAGCACCAAATTGAGTATTTATCTCAGCACAAATTTTTTGATAAATTGAAAATAATTCAGAACGTTTTTTCATTAAATAAACCCAAGTGCAACGAGAGAAATCATCAATAAAGGTGACAAAATACTGAAAACCCAAAACAGACGTTGTTCGACTCGGACCCCAAATATCAGAATGAACAATAGAAAAAGGAGCATCAGCTCTTTTATTGACCCTATTAGCAAAGGAGGAGCGAGTGTGTTTTCCTTGCTGACAAGAATGACAGTTTAAAGACTTAAGATTGGATAAAAAGGGAACCATATGCTGAAGCTTGGAGAGGTTTGGATGACCCAGACGGCTGTGAATTAGCTCAGGAGACTCTGTGAGAGAACAGACTACTGGAGAAGGTGGTACAATCAGATAGTAGAGACCTCGTGACTCAACGCCTGCTCCAATCGTCTTCCCCGTACTCGAATCCTACATAGAAAAAGATTGTTTAGAGAAGGTAATAGTACATGAAAGAGAATGAATCAACTGGCTAACAGAGATTAAATTAAAAGGAATGCCAGGTATATAATAAACAGAACTCAAAGTTAAAAGGGGAGTTGGGTTGGCTTCCCCAATTCCACGAGTAGGAGCCTTAGTGCCATCAGCAAGAGTGACAGGGGGTAGGTTATTAGAATAAGAAAGTGAAGTGAAGAGATCTTTATTACCACAAAGATGATGAGTAGCACCTGAGTCTATTATCCAGGGTCCAAGAGATGATTGATAAAAACAAACAACATAATTACCAGTGTCTTGAGCAGGATGCTGAGAAGAAACCTTCTTGAGAAGTGCCTCATAGTCGGCACTTGAAAGAGTTACTAATCCAGTAGAAGGTGGCGTAGCATCAGTTTGAGCAAAGTTGGCAGTCAGTGGCTTCAAATGAGGGTACTTCCTATAGCAACGTTCTTCAAAATGCCCAAGATTCTGGCAATAATTGCAACGAGGCCTCTGTCTGCGGCCACGTCTGAGAGCGCGTCCACTGTTCCAAATGGAATCACGGGCCCGAGAAAAGAATGGAGATGGGGTAGTACCGGAGATGATGCCAGTCGTGTTTTTGGACGCATTATTTGAGCCCTCCATCACAAAATAAAAGGGATGACCAGAAAATAGCAAAGAACTACAAGAAAGCAAGAAATCGCGCAAAAACATTGCAAAAAAGGGTCCAAACAGCGGGTTTTTCACTGATATCTTTCAAACGGATGGGACCCACAACGAACGGAGACCAGATCTGGAAAGAGGGTGAGGAGGCGAGCAAGATGGTGGTGGCACGGCCTGGAACGGTGGCCGGACGATGGCTCACGCGCTGGAACAGTGGTTTGGCCGCTGGAGATTTCCACCGGTGCGTGGCGGCGCGTGGATGCTCTGATCAACACGCGGCTTGGACAAACAGGGTCGCCTCCCTGAGCCGCTCCTGATCGCGTGGTGGTTGGTCGGAAAAGTCGCCGGAAAAGCAGTCTGACGGCGGTGAACAGTGGCGGACAGTTGTTTTATGGCGGTTTCCGGCGATGAACGGAGGCTGATGATGTTTTTCCTGATGATACGAGGTTGAGGACAAAAAGAATTTGTGACTAAATAAGGGTTAGGTGTGAAAGGATGGTTGCCGGTATGATGCACGACACGATATGCAGAAGCAGGATTCCCAGAACACAAGCTCTGATACCAACTTGAAAAGGATGAATGTATTGTATATTGTGTATAATGTTGTACAAGAGTCCTCTATTTAAAGAGGTTAAATGACCTAATGGGCTAAGCCCAAATAACCTTCTAGAATAATAAACTAATAATAATAAAACTAATATTATTTCTAACAGGGTTTAACCTTCCACCCTGCTTATAACTTTTCTCCATTCTGTCCTAAGACACACCGTCCGCGCATCTATATCCCACTCCATTAAGTCTTATTTAACTACCTTTCCCCAGGCAAGTTTTGATTTACCTCTACCTCTTTTTGTGTCGAGCTCTTGATAACAAACTTTTGTTCTTACAGGAACATCCAGGGGCCGTCTCATTACGTGCCCAAATCACCTCAATCTATGTTCTCTCATCAATGTTATTAAAATCAAGATCTTACCTAAGATCGGAAGGGTATAATAAGATCGTAAATCGTTGAATCGAGACGAATCGTAAGATCCTATTTTTTTATTTTAGTTATAAAAGATATATTTATAAATACAAAATAATATTTAAACCACCACAACTTCAATCATTAAAGTTTAAAATTAGATTGAATTTTCTCCTTAGTAATAAAATAAAAGGGTCATAATAAAATAATAATAACATAATATATAAAATAATGCAATGCCAAAACACAAAAGCAAGAAATAGGAATAAATATATGGATTTCATATTTAATCATATAGTGAATTGGGAAATAGTAACAGACTAACAGGGTATGTGTAATTATATATAAAATAAAAGGGTCATAAAATGATAACAATAAAACAATATAAAAAAAAAATCAAACATTTAGAAATAGACCGATGGGTTTCATTTCATTGTACAAGGAACGTGATTCGAGGATAACAAAAAATCAAAACGGAACATCACCCAGGTAACAGAGCACAACGGGTATGCTCCTTGGCTCACACCACTGGGTTTCGCACCACAGTACCAAAAGCATAGACTCGCAGTCACGGTCACTGGAGAGAAGAAAACAATCGCAAATTTGAGTGGTCTCTTCAAGTCTTTGACAGTGTAAATGAAGATTTTCATTTTACACCATTACACCAGAAGCAGCGAGTAGCAGTCATTTTCACTAGAGAGAAGAAAGCAATCGCAAAATCTGAGTGCTTTCTTCAAGTTTTCGAGTATTTTTCAATTTTGGGTCATGGGTATTTTTAATTTTCCACATCATAAGGCAAATAGGTTTGAAATTTTTTAAATCGTTCCAACGGTGATATCGCACGATCCTACTGTCTTTACGTTCTTGCTCGTCGATCATGTACGATCTTGATTCAGACCCATTTTATATGCGATTCAAATTCGCCAGGGTGAGAAAATCGTAGGATCGTAGGATCTTAAGTTTTAACTCGCAATTTTAACAACACTATCTCTCATCTTTTCAGTTACCGGTACTACTTCTACCTTTCCTCGAATATCTTCAATTCTTATCTTATCCATCCTCGTATAACCACACATCCACCTTAACATCCTCATTTCTGCTACTCTCATTTTATGCTCGTGTTGCATATATGCTAGCCAACATTCAGCTCCATATAACATTGCAGACCTTACTACTGTTCTATAGAATTTTCCTTTTAGCTTAAAGGGAATTTTGTGGTCACACGTAAACCCAGATGCACTCCGCCATTTCATCCATCCTGCTATGATTCTATGATTTACATCCTCATCAATATCACCACTTTTTTGCAAAATTGATCCCAAGTTTCTAAAAGCATCTGATAGGATGCTCCTAAAGGTATAAGCTAGGAAGAGTTACAGGGGATTATTGGAGAGGGAAAATGTTGTTAGTAAGAATATTCTAGAAGGTTGATTCTGTTAGAGGAGAGAAGGAAGTAATGCTGAGATGGCAAAGCTAGTAGAGGAAATAAAAGGTGTAGAGTGGCGTGAGCATAAGTAGGCTGGAAATAGGAACTTGGATTGGGAGAGCTCAGTGCCTCTAGAATTGCACTGAACCAGCCTCAGGGCATATTATCGTTGTTGTTCTTTTTATTTCTGCAATTGTCTTTCTGTCATAAATACCTTTGTTATTGTACTTCTTCCATTGATTAATATACAGAAAACCCAGTGTACTGGACCACTTGTGTGTGTTTTGTGCCATTTGTTTTGCTATTAGATCTAGTTCCTATCAGCATCTTTCTTGGGTACCTCTTGACCAAGTAGATGCACGAGGTCTTGATCTCCATCTCTTACTAGAGAAAACTCACACCTCATATACTCAGTCTTGCTCCGGCTTAACGTGAAACCTTTAGACTCCAAAGTGCTTCTCCACAATTCAAGTTTCCTATTAACACCGTCTTTGGTCTCATCAATAAGCACAATATCATCTGCAAAAAGCATACACCACGGCACTTCCTCTTGAATGTCTTTTGTTAGTTCATCCATCACTAAGGCAAAAAGATAAGGACTCAGAGCTGAACCTTGGTGTACACCTACTGTAATAGGAAAATAAATTGATGTTCCATTACAAGTTTTCACCTATGTAGTAGCCCCATCATACATATCCTTAATTGCATTTACATACTTTGACGGTGCTTTTTTCTTCTCAAGAACCCACCATAAAACTTTTCTCTAGACCCTATCGTATGCTTTCTCAAGATCTATGAACACCATATGTAATCTTTCTTTTTTTCTCGATATCTTTCCATCAATTGACGCATCAAGAAAATAGCTTCTGTGGTACATCTTCCTGGCATAAATCCAAATTGATTTACAGAAACCTTGGTCTCTCTCCTCAAACGATTTTCAATAACTCTCCGACAACTTCATAGTATGGCTCATAAGCTTAATGCCTCTATAGTTAGAATAATTCTGGATATCTCCTTTGTTTTTGTAAATAGGCACAAGCACACTCTTCCTCCAAGCACCAGACATCTTATTTGTTTGAAGAATCTTATTGAAAAGATTGGCCAGCCAATTTATTGCCACCTCCCCGAAGCCCCTTCACACTTCAATAGGTACGCCATTGGGTCCCAAAGCTTTATTAGTCTTCATCCTCTTTAAAGCCTCCTTGACTTCATGTATATTGATTCTGCGCACAAATCTTCTATTCAGATCATCATAAGCATCCTCCAAGCCCACCTCGTTTTTATCGCCATCCCCATTAAAAAATTTGTTAAAGTAATTCATCCATCTTTCATTTACATCTTCATCTCTTACCAAAAGTTTTTAGTTTTCATCCTTGATGCATCTAATTTGGGTGAGGTCTTTACTTTTCTTATCCCTCATTTTTGCAAGTATGTATAGTAAACAACATATGGCAAATTGTTGAGATTTTAAACAATTATGTGAAAGAAACGGTGCGGATGCATTACACATGGTGGTTTCTAAAAGTATGTCATGAGGCAACATGAAAGAAGAGAGGTGAAGAACAAAGAAAATACCTTTTTCCATCCGGGTTAAAGGTTGATGCATTAATTGGTCCAAAATGCCGTTTCACACCCCCAATTTCCTCTTGAAGAATCTAACAAATGAAAATATCAAATAAAATAAAGAAGTTGAACAAGTACATATTCAACATCATTAGAGGTAGAGGAAAAAGAAACAAGCAAATTTAATTATCGAAGAATTTGGCTTCAAATTTGCCCTCACAATGATCAGTAGTTACAGCTTATGCATCCTGACCACCTCCTATTACCATCTACAAAAAACACATTGCATGGAATTCAGAAAACCATACAAGGACCGAAATAATAATATATGGTCCAAATAAATGGAAGTAGGAAACTAAAGTGGATAAAAGATTTTCATCTGGTGCTACCAAGTATGAAATATTTGAAAGTGCATTTATTTCATGAATTAGTGAACAACTGCGATATGCAAAAATGGTGTTAGTGATTTATGGGAAATAAATTTGTATGAAGAAAGATAGGGGCTAGGCATATTCTTAACCAGCTTCCTAAAATTATAGGAAACCTTTTTGAAGGATGAAGATGTCAATCAAATAAAGTAGAAACATCAAATAAAGCAGAGGCAAAATCACTTGCATGATTAACAAAACACTATTAGTATGAATATTATAACTTGAGGTTAACTAGTTTACAATGAACAAATACATACATGATCAAGAAGAGGTGACATAGGGACTGGATTGTCTGGGCGTTCTGTCACATATGCCTTGATAAGGGTAAATGTTCAAGTGCAGACCTAAATTAAAAGATTTCTCAGTTCAATGGTAAAAAACCCAGAAAACTAATAGTGCACCTTTACTGATAATTCATAAAAACCAAACTATCAGCAATGATGAATTCTTAAAAAACAGAAAATAAAAATTGTTATGAAATTAAAAGAGACAATAACTCTCAAAAAGTGATTGAAGTACCCTTGAAAACATCCCTATGAAGTTCAGTTTTTTTGTGCAATGGACATACTACTTTGAGAATCATCTGACAAACTTCTCCTAAATTCACATTTTCCTGATATTTAAAGCTTTTCGATTTTAATCCAACTGGATCCTGGTACTTTCTTTACATCCCTTGTCTCCATTAGTTCTCTCAGAATCACCACGCCATCCCAATTGCTCAATTCAGCAAACATGTTAGACAATAATAAATAGGTTGATGGGTCTTCTTTGTCTTGTCGTATGCCATGTTCTGCTGCACGTTTCCCAGTTTCCACATCCCCATGAGCCTGACAAGCACTGAGCAATGTTTGCCAAATTAGCGTACTTGGCTGAAATGGCATTCTTAGGATTAACTCCTCAGCTTCTTTAATAAGTCCAGCTCGGCCTAGGATATTCACCATACAGGCATAGTGATCTTCCCCAGGGATAATTCCATAGTGTTTGGTCATAGAGGAAAGGTACTTCCAACCCTCATCAACAAACCCACCTTGACTACATGCATAGAGAACACAAATGAAGGTGATGTAATTTGGTTCTACACTCGTCTCCCTCATTTCATCAAAAATTTGAAGAGCTTCTCTGGATTGGCCATTCTGTGCACATGCCATTATCATGGTTGTCCAGGAGATGACAGAACGGGAATCCATAGATCGAAAAAGACCCCATGCACTATCCATGCAACCACATTTTGCATACATATCAAGAAGAGCATTATCAACACAGACATCAACGTCACTTCCAAGTTTGATCCTCAAGCCATGAACTTGTTTCCCTTCCTGTATTGATGCCAAACTCGCACAAGCATTTAGGGCGGTTGCCAAGGTAAATTTATTTGGCTTTGCACCCGCTTTCTTCATTTGTGCAATGACTGCAAGCGCTTTTCTTGGTTCCCCACACTGTAAACATCCGGCTGCCATCTGGGACCAAGAGCAGACATCTTTGTTAGGCATCTCATCAAAAGCTCTGAAAGCCTCCACCAACTTATGATTTTTTATGTACATATCAGCTAGAGAGTTCCCTACACAAATGTCATCCCCATAACCACTCTTGACAAGGTGTGCATGAACTTGCATTCCCATTTCAAGATAAGATAGAGCAGCCATCCCAGTGAGGGCGCTGGCAAATGTGAAGTTATCAGGTTTTATACCCTTGTGATTCATGCAACACCAAAATCCAGGAATCTTCTCACAAGAAAACTGCAAGTAACCACCCATCATGGTATTCCATGACACAATATCCTTGCCAGGACTTGTCTCAAAAACATGCAAGGCTTCCGCCAATTTACCATGCCTCACTAAGACAGTCAGAAACGCATTCAGTAAGAAGATATTAGACTCAAATCCTGACCGCACAATTAATGAATAAATCTGGTAAGCCTGAGTAACATACTCAACTAATGAGCACGCCTGGAGAGCACTAACAAATGTGAACTCATTTGGTTTTATGAGTCCCTCATGATGCATACGGCTGAACAAAGAAAGAGCTTTCGAAGCACAGGCATTTTGGATACAACCGGCCATGACAGCAGACCAGGACACCACATTCCTCTCGGACATTTCTTCAAACAATTTGAGACCACAAGGAAGGTCTCCAATTTTAACATACATAATAAGCAAATGGTTTTGAAGAAAAAGAGTTAAAGGAATAGACCCTTTGATGAATTTAGCGTGAACTGCTCTTCCGCTGAGCAAGTTTGAGTCTTGCACTTTTACTCGCAACAGATTCGAATAGTTCTCCTCCTCTGTGGCCATGGTATGCGCCTTTTTTGATACGAAACATGCCCGGAACAGGAGGGCTGATTTTCTCGCTTCCAAAAAAACTGGGGAGCGAAACAGACACGACTTCAGCTCCGGTCTTGTTGTGTCTGAAAAGCACTGCTTTTGATTTGCATTCTGGAATGAAATCCTCGGAAACTTTCTGAAACCCCAATTTATGGGCAACTTCATCCTTTACCTTGCGAAATCTACATCCAACCAAGAAAATCAAAAACAATAATAATAATAAATATAGAATATTTTCACTACCAAAATTTTTAACTATCAACTTATTACATATCTAATTACCATTGCATCAAAGAGAAAGAATGCTAAATAAATTTGAAGAGAGAGAAAATATTAATCTAATGATAATTAGATAAGTAGTAAGTTGGTAGTGAAAAATTTTGGTAGTGAAAATATCACTCATCTAATAAATAATAGATAAGAATTTTAATAAATTAAAATTAGAATTAGAATTATAAAAGTAAAGATACCTGATGAAAGGCTTTTTGACCCTTATAACTCTTTATTAATAATTAATTACCAAATTGACCTTCATTGTAAACTATTTCAGAAATTTAACCTCCTACAAAAACATAACACCAATCTGTTCATGTTTGACCGTTGACCACCAAGCCTACCCGGGTACACCCTCCTTACTCGGGTATTTTTTGAAATTTTCTGCTTACCCGAGTAAGGAGGGGTATACCCGGATATATTTCTTGAGATCTGAAAAATACATTGAATTATTTACCCGGGTAAGGAGTGGTGTACCCGGGTAAATCTAAATCTCGACCAGAAATGATAGCAACTTTTAAATCCATGTGAACATTTATGTCTCAAAGGAGAACCCATTGTTGAAGTGGGAGATCTTGAGCGTGAGAATGAAAGGTTTCCTTGAACTTGATCTTTATCTCTGATGGAAAATGAGGGTGATGAATATGCTAATGACCATGAAGATGAAGATGATGAGAACGAAGAAGGTGACCAAGATGATGATGGTGACACATGAGCCTTATTCCTTGAGGAGCCTGCAAACCTTGGCAAAATGCTTGAAAAAAATATATTGGCTTTTGAATTTCTTCTCTTGACATTGGACTTGGAACTAGAATAATAGGAAGGTGGGGGTGTAAGAGGTGGCAGAGAGGTCTCTAACAAGGGGTGCTCAGGGGTTCCTGGTTGTGCCTCCCACATGAAAGGAACTGCCAGTGATGTTTTTCTCTAATAGAAGACCCTCCTTGAAGAAGAGTTAGCCTTGGAAGTTTCCTTGGCCATTAGCTTGGAGAAAAATCTATCATCCCGTGTTATTCTGAAGGACATTTCAGCTGAGTGATAATTGGCACTATCACTGAAGGAGATTTACCCGGGTACATCCCTCTCTATCCGGGTAAACAATTCAAGCAATTTCTCATATCTCAAGAAATATATTCGGGTACACACCTCTTTATAAGCATAAAATTTTAAAAAATACCCGGGTAGGAAGGGGTGTACCCGGGTAGGTTTGGTGATCAACGGTCAAACATGGGCAGATTGGTGTTATGTTTTTTTGGGAGGTTAAATTTTTGAAATAGTTTACAATGAAGGTCAATTTAGTAATTAATTATTAATAAAAGGTTATAAGGGTCAAAAAAACTGAGAAAGATGATGGATATATATATAAAATATAAGAAAATAATATAAGTGACGTGTAAACAAAAAGAATAAAATGATAGTTGCTTGCCAAATCAGGAATAATAAAAGAAATATCCTTTGTTTAAAAGTGATTATATTTTTCGAATGTTAATCTTTTTGTGATTTTTTTTTTTTAATGTTTTGTCCATTCTGTGAAATATTTGAAAGGGACATGACACATTATTGTTTTTCGTATTTTTAGTTTAGCTTCATTTATTGTTGGTGGCCAAAATTTTTATATCAAATTAATTAACAAGTAAAATAGGGATAAAATAACCAAGTTAATTTAATTACTAACAGTGTTAAATGTGAATTTGGATGAAATAAAATTACAGGGGTTAATTGATAAAAAAAAATATTAAGGGTATAAATGATAAAGAGTAAACCACAAGAAGATTTATCAAATTTGTCCCTATTCTTTTATTAGATAGATAGATAGATGTGTACAACAATTATTTTGAGTTAATAATACACACCACTAAAATAAAATGACATTCATATTTCAAGCATAACAAATATTTAGGGATTGGTTCGTTTAACCATCATTAATTCTCTATGCATTTTCTATTTTTTTTTTGTCATCCAAGTTCATTTTTAATGTAACTAAACGTTTGGTTAGTCTCTTTATTTTGCCCTATCAACAGGTAAAAAAAATACAATGGAGATAAATGATAAATGTTTAAAAAAGCATAGATATAAATGATACATGAGGATTTTTAAAAAATAAATAAATAAATTCTCTCCAACCATAATTAAACTAATGAAAAGACGTAACTATGAGAAATGATGTATAATTATCAAGTTAGTGGGGAATGGGGATATGACTGTTATAAATAGAAGGGTTTTGTTGAACACTTGAAAGAATTTGTTGTTAAAGAAAAAAAAATATTGTGAAAAAATAAAAATTGGGATGAACGTCGTTGTATTATATTTTTTGATGCTCTTATGATATATTTAAATTGGAATTTGACGATGTATAGTGTTTAAATCAGGAAGTTTACTTGACAAGCATCTTGCTGCGGTATCATGTTCAATAGTCACATACGACCACAATCTCTTAAAATGGATTTAATATGACCTCAAACTTTAAAATCTTCACAAATAAACCTCATGCAATGCTTGCCTTAAACTTGGAAGCTCTCCTTATTTGTCTTCAATAAATATCTAAATTTGAGTACAATCTCATTAACATTTATTTCAAATTGGTTGAGGTTGACGGCCCATGAATCCAAAAAACAAGAAAAGATTGAGAGAGAAAAAAAATACAAATAAAAAATGGGTTCACTTTTTCTTTTTTTGGAAATATTACATCGGTTCATCGCTTCGCGATTAGTCCGATTCGGGGCGGGTTCAGGATTAAGGCTTTAAACCCCTCCCAAAGGTGGTACTGAGGAGGTTCGAACACATGCCCTCACCCCCACCTGCTCAGCTCCCAAGGGTTCACTTTTTCTGCAGTTACTGCATATAAGTTATTTGCAGTAAGTCTAATACGATGTTGTTTTGGGACGAAAATCATGGTATTTTTATAATTTTAATTTATTTCTGGGTTATTATAGTCTTTATAATTATAATTTTTTATCTTTCAATCCCAAAGCGACGTCAATTTGGAAATAAATGCAGATAACTTATCTGCAGTAACTGCAGAAATATTTTTCAGATAAAAAATAACACTCGAAATGAAAAATAAAAAAGTGAAAATAAAGACAAATAAGAGAAAGAAAAAAATTAAAAAGATATAGAGGTAAAGGAAAAAAAATAAAGGGAGAAATATGTTAAAATGACTAAAAAGAATTTTCTAGAACATAGGAAAAAAAGCAGATCTAACCCACCTCAATGCTAATATTTTTCCTTCAATCTGTTCTAAAACACATCGTCTCCAAATCTATATCTCACTCTGTCATGTTTTACTATTTTTGTCTAAGTAAGTTTTGGTCAACTTACTCTTGGTAACAAACTTTTGTTTTAATGAGAGTATCTAGGGATCTTTACGTTACGTACCCAAACAACCTTAATCTATGTTATCTCATCTTTTCAACCACCGGTATCACTCTTACCTTTCGTTGAATATCTTTATTTCTTTATCTTATCGTTATATGATCACACACCCATCTTAACATTCTTATTTCTGCAACTCCCCATTTTATGCTCATGTTGCTTGTATATGGGTCAATATTCATCTCCATATAACATTCCAAGTCTTACTGCTATTCTATAGAACTTTTCTTTTAGCCAAAGAAGAATCTTACGATCGTAGAAAAGCCCTAATGCACTACCCCATTTCATCCACCTTGTTATGATTCTATTGTTTACATCATCATCAATCTCTCAACCCTTTTACAAAATTAATCCCCGATATCTGAAAGTAATTTTCTTGAGTACCTCTTTTCCAAATCAAGTACATGAAATCTTGATCTCTATCTCTTGTTGAATCAAACTCACACTTCATATAGCTAGTCTTATTCCGACTTAGCGTATATCATTCATAGTCCAATGTGCTTGTACACGATTCTAGTTTTCTTTTAACACTCATCTTAGTCACAACAATAAGTATAAAATCATCTGCAAATAGCATACACAATGGCATTTCATATTGGATATCTTTTGTTAGTTCATCATAACTAGAGCAAAATGATAAGGATTCAAAGCAGAGTCTTATTGTACACAATCGTGATAAAAAAATAACTTGACGTTCCATCACAAGTCTTCACACATGTAGTAGCACTATCATACATATCATCAATTACCTTTATATACTTTGATGGTGCTTTTATCTTCTCAACCACGGATTCTTTATTAAAACTCTATCATGTCTTCTCGAGTCTATATACATTCTATGTAAGTCATTCTTCTTTTCTCGATATCTTTCAATCAATTGTCATATCAAGAAAATAGTTCCCATGGTATATCTTCCTATATAAATCTGAATTGATTTACCGAGTCTTTAGTTTTTCCTCTCAATCAATGTTCAATAACTCTCTCCCATAATTTCATAGTATGACTTATAAGCCTAATGCCTCTACAATTAGAACAATTATGGATATATCTTTTGTTTTTCTAAATAGACACAACCATATTTTTCCTCCATACACCGAACATCTTATAAGTTTGGAAAATCTTATTCAAAAGATTTTTCAACTAACTTATTACTACATCCCCCTAGGTGTCTCTACACTTCAATAGGGACATTATCATGTCGCAAAGCTTTATTAGTCTTCATCTTCTTTAATATCTTGTTAACTTCATGAGCTTTGATTCTACACACAAACCTTATATTCAAATCATCATAAGTATTGTCCAAAATCCCCTCCATTTTATTGTTATCCCTGTTAAAAAAATCTTAAGGTGGTGTTTGGTTGAGAGCTTTTCAGCGGATATCTATGTTTCTCAAGTATAGCTTTTAGAAACACCATGTTTGTTTCAACGTATTTTCACCAAAAACCCATCTATCCAATTTATATGGATTTATGAGAAACATAGATATCCGCACTGTTTAGAAACCCAATTTGAAGGTGGGATTTTTCGAAAAACCGGTTATCTGGCTTTTAATGCACTGTTGATTTCATAAAGTTACTTAATTTTCCCAGTAAAGTTTTTCTCCACCAAACAACTTTTTTTTACATTTTTCTACCTATCTCACTTTATCTATCTTTCCAATCATTTCTCTATCTATTACATTTTCCTACTATTCCAAAAAAAATTCGTCAACCAAACGCCCCCTAAGTAATTGTTTTTTTTCTTTTCAAAAAGACCATTATGTCCTCCCTTTACTTTTTACGGTGTGTTTCAAATTTTTTTTGTCAACTTCATTTTATAATATTTTTAATCATATGTAAGATTTTAAATACATTTTTTATTTAATAATTTCTTACTTTTTTTTATCGATACTTGTTAACAAATTTCTATTTACAATTTTACATCTTGACAAACTTGCTTGGTATTAACATCCACATCCAGACTACCTCCTTCTTTCCAAAAAAAGAAAAAAAAGTTAACAAAGGTCCTTAAAATATTAATTAAGTATTAAAATCAAAAAAAATTAAATGAAAAATAAACATTTAATATATTAAGAGTTATAAAACATTTCACACTAGCAATTAAAAGTATTTAATAGAAAGTATTACATGCTCTTTTTTTTGTATAAGTCAGGATATCTTCCATAAAATTAATTCTCTCAAAGCGTAAAAATCACCAAAGTGAATATTACATGCTCCTTAACTAGTGTTTTTAGAACACACTAAAATCGTTTCTTTTTGTACTAAAAATAAAAAAAATCGTTTCTTTTCAATCGTTTCTTTTCAATGCCCAGTAATCAATCAATTTACTTAAAAGCATGGATTTACTTATCATTATTCTTTCTTAGACACTAAATTAAGTTTTGATGTATGAAACTGTTTACACTTGACTCCTGCTTTGATATACTATGTTGCATTGATATTGATATAAGATACGATACGATACTCCAACACATCAACTCTAAAAAATATTAAATTTCGACATATTAGAACACATTTTGATATTAAATAATATTTTTAATTTATATAATGTATATTATATTTAATATTCAACAATTTAACAAAAAATAAAACTAAACTTATAATACTCATCAATTTTGAAAAGAAACATAAGATGTAAATATTTTCTATTATATTTTCAAATTAAAAATCTCTTATACACTTCAATATGATTTATTTGGTATCCAATTTTAATTTTTATTATATCAGTTTGGTAAAGTATCAATTAATTTTTTTTATGATATGTAATGAAATTTCAAATATTATAGATGTCGAAGCGTGTCAGATATGACACTTTATATTTTTTAAAATGTGGTGCAATCATAGTTGGTATATATGAAAAACCAGTATTCCACATGTTCACTTACAATTTTATTTATTTGAAAAAACGGCTTGTTTAGCTATTTCCATCCCAAATAGACTATAGAAGTAATAGTTAGACATAACAAGTTCCTTCACTTTTAATTTAAGACTCTTCCATTAGCTTCTGTAAAACCCTCCAATATCGCATGCAAGAAGGGTTCATGTGAATTGCCCGAATAACCCATTTCCGAGGACTCTCAGAGGATTCCATGCCAGATGTCGGGTTGGGCCCAACTTTCAACTGTCTTGCAAGCAAATGCATTTGAAAGAAGAGCTCTGCAGGCCTCATTTCTGAAAAAAAAAATAGCAGACATTAGAAAGTTCGTCCACAAAAAGTTTAGCAATTAATATATACAAAAACACCAATATCAAATATTGCACGAGATTCTATTAATCGGATGCGAGTCAACTGATAAATCACAAAGCATTTCAACTCAACCTTGCAATAGCAGATAACAGTTTGAATAATTTGAACACGTTGAGACTAATAATCCTGCAAAATTTGCTCAAACAACTACCAAATTGCAAAGATAATGCCAATCTTTTATAAGAAATACAGCAACAGAAACTGAAAAACATTTAGTTCTCCAGTAATTCGTTCCTCACAACTATAAAAACATACTTCCACTTTCAGACAGAGCATAGAAATCAAACCTGACGGCCAATTATACCATTCAAGGCCAAGGTTTCTGTTCCACTTCTCCTTAAAACCGAGGCTTCCTTCTGCTTGAGCCACCAATAGTGAGGCAAAAGGTAAGGGAATCAGTGAAAGCTCATGAGCTTTGGTAAGACTCTTAACAGCCCGTGATAGGAACTGACTCAACTGAGAACCATCGCACTGCTTGACAAGCTCCATACAGATGGCACCTACATAAAAACAATATGATCAGGTGGATATAAATCTAAAAAACCATCTTGATGCATTGGGGGAAGAGAAGATGGGAAAAGGAATCCAGAGACAGAACTAACTGCCAATCGAAAGTATCAAGGGCAACGGGCAAACTCTAGTACACAAAATCTTCCCAATTTTGTGAGAATAGGGGTGATGGTCAATTATACACAGCCTCTTCCCTGCATTTTTGCAAAAAAGATTGTTTTCTAGACTGTAAGCCATGACCCTTCTGCCTTCTAGCGGTAAAGGAGCAACCTTACCATTACTTCAAGGCTCACCCTCTGATTGAAAGTATCAATTCATGGCATAAAAAAGGAAGAAAAAAGAAAGGGAGACATAATGTGTTTTACTCGAATGAAAGGATAGAATAAGGCAATCAATTTAATCCCAAAGCTTAAACTGCTAGATAAAGGCACATTAATAATATTTAATCATTTATTAATAGAATAGAGAGCGATGAAGATCGCACTCGTAATCACTTGATCGCAGAGGCTTTGATATCATTTAAAGCACCATTTTAACCAAAAAAACTTAAGTTATTAGGTGAAGGCCATACAAATAGTTTTATATTTTTCTAACAAATAGAAACTTTTTTTGGTAAGAAGAGGGGGGAATAAATTACCCAATACAAAATGAACTTAGAATGCAATATTTACAAATCAAGAGTTTATAAAATTATCATACTAACTGATCAGTAACTACCAGAGAAATTCTTCCAAAGTATACCCTTAACATCTTTTCTTTACCATCTAAAACACCCTTGTTGCATGTACAAAAAAAAAAAGAAAAAAGAAAAAAAACCCTTGTTGCCACTTGGTTGCAACGGGTCCAATATTCAAATTCAAGTAATTGCCTAAAGTATTTCAAGTGATAACGTGATACTAAGTATAAATCATGTAAAAAAGAGTTAAATGAAGCTCTCGATCAATCAAATAACAAATACATACCATGACATAGAAAGAGGCAACTCTCAAAACCTGCCAATGAACAAGCCTGTGCCATGAAATCTTCCGCTGACACTAAATCCCTCTTCTGCAAGGAAATCATACCCCTTACCAGATTATATACAGCCATCCACGTATTCCATGAGTTTCCACCCCTTTTAACACATTCTTCAAAGTTCAAGTCTATGACATTAGAATTGATTGGCAGTTCATATCGACATTCCATAAGTTTGAGACAGATCCAACCAATATGATAATCAGTCCTGAGCTCCGAGCACCTAATATATTCTTTCTGAAAATTTAGATGATCACCTTTCATGGCATACACACGGCACAATAGTAGATGTGCAAAAAATAAATAATCATCAGGAAGCACAAGCTCAGAAGCCTTTTTGGCATGGGTGATACAGGTCATGTGACTCCCACATTGTAAACTGATCTCAGAAGCACAAAGCAGAAGTTGAAAGTGTCTATATAGACACAACGTTTCTGTTTTGCTATGCAATTCATTTGAAAGAGCAACATAAGTTAGACGATTTATTACAACACAAAGATGATGAGGAAATCTCTGTTCACGTGCCCTCTGAAGATAGTTAAGAACAAGCAAGTAGCGTGCATCATGATTCCATGGTTTCTGATGAAAGCATCTGCAATTTTGAGGGGGAACATATATGATTATTCTTGACCTAGAAATAATGATACTTAGATATCTTAAAATAGAGCCACCAGAATGGTGAGGAATTCTCTCAGATTTATTCCCAAGAATATAAAACTCTACAATTTTTGTACTCCAATTTGACCCAAGGAATATTTTTTCCCCAATATAACAAGAAACGATTTGATCTGGCAGTAATATATGCATAGCCTAGCTTGGAAGAATTTTAAACAACACCACAATAGGATCAAATTTCTGGGGCAATTACACGGCATAAAGGAAAATAAAAGTAGTACTTCTGCAAGTATCTGATAGCTCCAGGATGACTAGAACACTGCTTTGTACAGGTTGGAAAAATAAACTTTGAACTGCTGTTGCCAGTGGCATAGCAAGCAACTGCTCCAGCACCATGAATATCAGAAGCTGATTTTAAACCTTCTTGATCAGAAAGATCAAGATGGTCCAGCTTACAACACCTTGTTGCCACATGACAATTGTTTAACTCTTTACTTGATAGCAAGAGATAGCCAAGAAGGTTCCTGTTCCCAAAGAAATGTGCAACAGAAAAGATGTTAGCAGACCTCACAGAAGCTAGCAAGATCAAATAAGCATGATTAAAATACCAGGTACAAAATGGCCGCCAACAAGACTTATTTCCAAACCCTTGGGAGGTAGTGTATGTTTACTAGAATTTAGAAGCATGGAAGTGTCATTTGTTATATTTCCTTCTGTTGCCAAGTTGAAAGTTGTAAGTGGGGGGAGGAGAGGAAGTGAGGAACTAGGGTAAAAGGGATACTGTTGAGATATATAAAATCATTAAAAAGCTTTCACCCACCAGCTTAAGCTTTTGGGTTCAATTGGTTCTTTACATGGTATCAGAGCCTCGGTGTATCGGGTTCGATCCTCATCGCCCCCCACTTTCTTTCTTAGCACAGGTAGGTGCGCCTACGCATTGTCCACCCTTCAAGCCCAGTGGGCTCTCGTGTGAGGGGGCGTGTTGAGATATATAAAACCATTAATATACCCTCACCGATAAGCTTAAACTTTTGGGTTGAATTGGTTCTTTACATGGTATCAGAGCCTCGGTGTACCGGGTTCGATCCTCTGTAGAATATTCTAGATTGTGATTTATCATTTATTAGTGTCTCTTTGTATTGTACATAAGTCAAAGTTTTCTGCTTGCTATTTATTTATGTAGGTTCAGCTATTTATTGAGGTAGTTGAGGTAGAAGTAGTTGAGGTAGCTTATTTATTGAGGTAGCCCATTGTACTCAATATAAAAGGACCCATTGGGTCTCTCAATGAATTAAGAAAGTGTTATTCGGACAAAACACTTCCTTTTTTTTTTCATGGTATCAAGAGCTGGTTATATTCCAGTCTCTTCCCCGTTCTGATTTATTTTTAAGTCATTTTCCTATTCCTTTTTTTCGTTTTAGCCACTGCCCAAGCCAGAATCCTTACCTA
The DNA here is from genome assembly GCF_033153095.1 of Gastrolobium bilobum. Lineage (NCBI taxonomy): Eukaryota > Viridiplantae > Streptophyta > Magnoliopsida > Fabales > Fabaceae > Gastrolobium > Gastrolobium bilobum. Next base: position 141,570 of record NW_026896335.1, on the reverse strand, counting down.
GACACCTCCAACCACGAAACCAAGGCCACCATTAGGTTCAGAACAAAATTTTGAGCCAGCCCACAGAAGACCCGTAGCAGTACTGTTCATCACTGTAGCAGTACTGTTCATTACTGTAGTAATTACTGTTTCACTGTGGCCAACCCTCTTCCTGTTTTGAAGAAATTGATGTCTCAACCTGCTGAGGCAACTAGTCATGCTGCTCAAAGAGGTATGGCATTCCATGTTGAACGTAGTAATCGTTGGATCCTTGATTCAGGGGCCTCTGATAACATGACAGGTAATGCAACCTTGTTTTTCTCCTATACCCCTTACTATCACCTGTCACGAATAAGAACAGCTGATGGGAATTTCTCCACTATTGCGGGAAAGGGATCCATTAAACTTTCTGAGCATATTATTTTGAACTCAGTACTTCATGTTCCCTCTCTTACTTGTAGTCTCATCTCTATTAGCAAACTTACTGCTAAGTTGCATTGTGTTGCTTAGTTCTTTGCAAATGCTTGTATCTTTGATGATTGGCAGTGCTAGAGAGGAAGAAGGGCTCTACTATTTTACAGAGGTTCATTGTGAAAAGAGGATTTTTTCGAACCACTCTCTATGTTTATCAGATGACTGTAATGATGTTTTCTTATGGCATCGCAGGTTGGGACACCCAAATTTTGTTTACCTCCAGAAGTTATTCCCGAACTTATTTATCAATAAAAAGCCAAGTTCCCTTCTTTGTGATATTTGTCGGCTTGCAAAGCACTCTCGTGTCACTTATTCTCCTAAGAAATATCATGAATCTTCTCCCTTTACATTGATTCATAGTGATATTTGGGGACCTGCTCGTGAAAAAAATGTCTCGGGTGCTCGTTGGTTTATTACTTTTATTGATGATCATTCTAGGGTATGTTGGGTATATCTCTTAAAAGATAAGTCTGAGGCAGCATCCACTTTTAAAAACTTTCATGCTATGATTCAAACTCAATTTCAGACCTCTATCAAAATTCTACGAACTGACAATGATACTGAATATTTTAATTCAGTTCTTGGAGATTACCTAAACCAGAATGGAATTATTCATCAAAGTTCTTATCCTAACACCCCTCAACAAAATGGGGTGGCTGAAAGGAAAAATAGACATCTAATTGAAGTTGCTCGAGCTCTTTTATTCGCGATGCATGTCCCTAAATATCTGAGGGGGAAACCGTCTTGACAGCCTGTTATCTCATTAATCGGATGCCTTCTCGGGTACTAAATTTTCATTCTCCTTTGTCCTGTCTTACTAAATCTTTTCCCTCTTTCAGTGCTCTTTCTTCTCTTCCTCCCAAAATATTTGGCTATGTGGCTTTTGTGCATATTCCTCCACATCACAGATCCAAACTTGACCCTAAATCTATTCGATGTGTCTTCATAGGATATTCCCCAAATCAAAAAGGTTATAAGTGTTACTCACCTTCTCTCCGTAAGGTTTTTGTTTCCATGGATGTTACCTTTTATGAAACACAATCCTTTTTTTCCCCGACTTCTCTTCAGGGGGAGTCTATTGGTCTTGGTATAGATGAAGATAAGCCTGGAAAACCACATGATGCTGCTGTCTTACCTTGGCCTTTGGAAACAGGGGGAGTTATTGGGAAGGAAACAGGGGGAGCAACTATACCTGAGTCTAATGATCCTCCTTCTAATCAAGCAACTATACCTGAGTCTAATGATCCTCCTTGTGATCCTCTTGGAAAATGGGGAAAATTTTACAGCAGGCGCAAAACACATCAAGATGCTCTAGACTGCTAGGATCCTGACTCGAGTCCTTGTTCCAGCAACCCACTTGAATGCACTAGTACAACCAACATTGATATGCCTATTGCTCTTCGGAAAGGTACTAGATCTTGCACTGCTCATCCTATTTCCCATTATATCTCATATGAGAAGTTGTCTCCAGGTTTTCGTGCTTTCAACACTATGTTAGATAGTACCAGGATACCCAAAAATATTCAAGAAGCACTTGATGACCCAAAATGGAGGAATGTTGTATTAGAAGAAATGGATGCACTTATAAAAAATGGAACATGGGAGTTTGTGACATTACATAAAGGAAAGAAAATTGTTGGCTGCAAATGGGTATTCACAATGAAATTTAATGCAGACAATAGCATCAATAGGTATAAGGTCAGATTAGTTGCTAAGGGGTTTACTCAGAGTCATGGGATAGATTATCAGGAGACATTTGCTCCTGTTGCCAAACTTAACACTATCTGCGTTCTGCTATCTCTTGCCGCCAACCTTGATTGGCCATTGCAACAGCTAGATGTGAAGAATGCCTTCTTGAATGGTGATCTACATGAGGAAGTTTACATGGATCCACCTCCTGGTTTTGAAAAAGGGGATGGTTCTGTGTGCAAGTTGCAGAAGTCTCTCTATGAACTTAAACAATCTCCCAGAGAATGGTTTGGAAAATTTACTCAAGCTGTTAAGGGACGAAGGTTCACCCAAGCTCAGACTGATCACACTTTATTTTTTAAACACTCCGACAAAGGAAGAATTGCTATTCTGATTGTTTATGTTGATGACATAATTGCCACTGGTAATGATAGCGAGGAGATAACCTCTTTAAAAAAATGTTTAGCTGACCAGTTTGAACTAAAAGATCTTGGATCTCTCAAATATTTCCTTGGCATGGAAATTGCTCGGAGTAAGGAAGGAATTTCTTTAACTCAGAAAAAATACATTCTAGACCTGTTGCAAGAAACAGGTATGCTTGGGTGCAAGCCGGCAGAGACTCCAATTGAAGCTAATATCAAGATGGGAGTTGAGGACGGGGAAGATGTTGATAGGGAGCAGTACCAGAGACTAGTAGGGAAATTAATCTATTTGTCTCACACTCGTCCAGATATTGCTTTTGTTGTGAGCATGGTTAGCCAATTCATGCATTCTCCTAAGGAAAAACACCTTAGTGCTGTTTATAGAATTCTCAAGTACCTCAAAAATACCCCTGGTCGAGGAATTTTCTTTAAAAAGGGGCACAAAAGGATGATTGAAATCTATACAGATGCAGACTGGGCTGGCTTTGCAATGGACCGAAGATCTACTTCAGGATATTGTACTTATGTCTGGGGAAACCTTGTGACCTGGAGAAGTAAGAAACAAAATGTTGTTGCAAGAAGCAGTGCAGAAGCGGAATTTCGGGCTCTAGCCCATGGTATTTGTGAAGGAATTTGGTTAAGAAGGCTTCTGGAGGAGTTGAAGATCTCTTATTCCTTACCTATCAGATTATATTGTGATAATAAGGCTGCTGCCAGCATTGCTCAAAATCCTGTTCATCATGACAGAACAAAACATGTAGAAGTTGATCGTCACTTTATCAAAGAAAAATTAGAAGACGGTAGTGTATGCTTGACATATATACCAACCAAGGAACAAACGACAGATATCCTCACCAAAGGATTACTTAAGCCGACCTTTGAGGATTTGATCAGCAAGTTGAGAATGATCAATATATATCTCCCAACTTGAGGGGGAGTGTAGAATATTCTAGATTGTGATTTATCATTTATTAGTGTCTCTTTGTATTGTACATAAGTCAAAGTTTTCTGCTTGCTATTTATTTATGTAGGTTCAGCTATTTCTTGAGGTAGAAGTAGTTGAGGTAGCTTATTTATTGAGGTAGTTGAGGTAGCCCATTGTACTCAATATAAAAGAACCCATTGGGTCTCTCAATGAATTAAGAAAGTGTTATTCAGACAAAACACTTCTTCTTTTTTTCATCCTCACACCCCCCACTTTCTTTCTAGTGAAATTTCTTTCCTCGCACAGGTAGGTGGGCCTGTGCATCGTCCACCCTTCAAGCCCAATGGGCTTTCGTGTGAGGGAGCGTGTTAAGATATATAAAATCACTAAAAAGCCCTCACCCACCAGCTTAAGCTTTTGGGTTGAATTGTGTAAAGAACCAATTCAACCCAAAAGCTTAAACTTTTGGGTGAGGCTACATTAATAGTTTTATACATCTCAACATACCCCCTCACACGAGAGTCCATTGGGCTTGAAGAGTGGACAATGCACAGGCCCACCTACCTGTGCGAAGAAAGAAATTCCACTAGAAAGAAAGTGGGGGGTGTGAGGATCAAACCCGGTACACCGAGGCTCTGATACCATGTAAAGAACCAATTCAACCCAAAAGCTTAAGCTTATGGGTGAGGGTATATTAATGGTTTTATATATCTCAACAGATACATACTAAAGGAATAGATTAAATAATTTTCCCAACTACTGCCATACAAGTATATGCTATTGCTAACTGCAACTTGAAAGATCTGCAGCCTTTCTGATCTGTTTCCCTCTCTATATCTGTCAGTTCTTTCTACATCAGTCATTCTCTCACTCTAGCACATTAATTCACAACAGTTTATTTTTGTATTTAAATTTCACAAACCAAAATTCTATTCCTTCAAGCATGCTAAAACATGTTTTAGATACGTAAATATTTAGTAATAGTTAAAAAATAACTCTCAAGTCACACAAAACTATCAATATCAAATTCATGACCACTTAACCATAGAGGCTCTGATACCATATAAAGCGCTAATTCAATCCAAATGTTTAAGCTGCTAAATGAAGGTCACATTAATGGTTTTATATATTATATCTCCAACATCTGACTTGCTGAAAATGGAGGTTTCTGCATGTTCTATCACATGATACAAAGAACAAATAAAAAAGAGAATTTATGACTTACTGAGGTCTATGAAAACCACCGTATGTAGGGTATGCAGGCAGTTCAATAACATGTTGCCAGCGGTCCTAAAAAGCTATGAGAGTTGTATAAACAAATTTAGCCCACTACTGATTTTTGAGAACAGCACAAATGATAAATGAAAATGGTTCAAGATAATCTTTTGTTGTCTCTTAAGAAGCAGAGGAGCTACAAACAACAATTTCTGCCATTCTCATGCTTCTACCTGTTAGAATATCTCCTAATATCTTGTGAGTACCTTAGCATATTTTCAGAATATCGTTGGAATAGCTTAAAATACCTTAATATATTGTTGAATCAACTAGTCATCTAATTGAGGAAGCAATCTTAGCAGTGGATTCCTGACTTTAATATATTTTGTGATTTATTTCTGTTAGGACCCATTTGCAAGGTATGGGACTTAGAGTTCCCATATTGGTTGTATGGGCAACTAATGTGGAATTTATAAGGCATTGGACACTCTCATTCTTTGAGATAGCTTTTGGGATGGTGACATCAAGGTTCTTTTCAAATGGTATCAGAGCCTTCCACTATGTCTCCCGGTTGCAATTGAGCGGCGCAGGTGGTGACGCCGGCATTGCAATGTTCGCCTGGGGCTAGTAAAAGACTAGCGCAAAGCCAACCCGCATGGGCGCCAGGGCTGCTGAGCGTGGTGGAATGTTAGGACCCATTTGCAAAGTATGAGACTTGGAGTCCCACATTGGTTGTATAGGGCAACTAATATGGGGTTTATAAGACCTTGAACACTCTTACCCTTTGAGCTAACTTTTGAGGTGGTGACCTCAAGGTTCTTATCAATTTCCTTATTTAATTTAATTGGGGTTAGTTGTATTATTGTATTAGTGAGCTCGGACTTGTATTAGAAATACTACATTAGTACTTGACCAAATTATTTTAGTATAAATAGGACCTTGAGTTAATACTTTGTAACACATCATAATTCACCATATCAATTTAATAACCTATTATTCTGTCTCTAATTTATCTTTTCCCTCTTCCCTATGGAAATCACATAATTTCCACGTAGTATCAAGCGGTATCATCCTAGTGACCTAATCTCATCACTGTGACACTTTCGAGTTTCCTAAAATCTGGAATTCCACAAAGACAATGTCTTTTATGTCCATGATTCTTTTCTTCTCATTGATTTTCACTTTATAATAATAAAAATTCTAGTTTTTTCTGTCTATCCATTATTGTTTCACTGTATTTTTCTTTTCAGCATCCTTTTATTTTCTTCCTTTCTAGGCATACTCTCATTAAAGTACTCTTCTTTGCTTTCTTCCTCTTTTTGGTAGTATTGTTGCTTTTCCATTGTCAAAATGGCCTTGAGGGGGAAGAGTGCGAACAACAAAGCTAACATTCAATCCATTGGAGACATCTCTTCTTGCTGACGATCATATCAGTGGTGACTTCTCTTCCAACAATAATCATTCCAGTAGTGACATCTCTTCTTGCCGACTATTCATTCCTACAACAACTTTTCTACCCACTAAGGATCGTACCAATGTTTACTTTTCTTCCAGTTGATGTTCATTCCAATTATGACTTAGCTATGATTCACACCAGCCCCAGAATTAATTTCCAAGTTTTTATAGTCTCTTAAGAAGTAAGTTTTCTAGTGGTTTGAAGTTTCTAAATGGTGACTCGAGTTTTAGTCTTGCTGTGTATAATCACTTGCCAGAAATTTAAGCAGAACATCTTTCTATGAAGCCTTTTCAACCTTAGTCATGCAATAATGACCATTCCAACCGTCTTGCTGAGTTATTTTCCCATCAATGCTTATTTATTTGATGTCTCCAACATCCTTGAGTTTCCTTTCATAGTCATGTTTTATGGAGTCCACTTATATTTTGTTTTCTTTTTAAAGCGTTCATTTTTAACAAGCTTAGTAAGTTTTAGCTTGAAGGAGAATATAAGAGATCTCATCATATCTTGAGAGAAATTTATAATATCTTAGTATATCTTCAGAATACATTTATAATATCTTGGAATATCTCTAGAATATATTCTCGAATCAATTATTCATCTAATTGAGGAAGCAATCAGTTGAAGAAGAAAGGATAATATTATATTGAATTGTATATAATACAAACAAGAGGATACAATATATAGAAGCCTAATGGACTTAAAGGAATAAACCCAAAAAACTAAAAGGAAAGAAATCCTAAGAAGAAAAAGAAACAAATAATTACGGAAAGAAAAGGAAACAAATACAATTATTTACAACACAATCTTAAGAATGGTTTCCCAATTTCATTACATTTCCTAATTTGTTTCCTTATTTAATTAGGGTTAGTAGTCTTACAATATATGTGGGCTGGGGCTTGTACCAGTAGTATTAACCTAATTATATCAGTATAAATAGGACCATCAAGTTAGTTTTTTATAACACTATATCAATTTAATATTTTATTATTCTAAGTCTCTATTGTCTCTTTTCCTCCTTTCCTACCTAAACCCTACAATTCAAACGATACTAAACCCAACATGATGTAGAGGGGAGCCTGCTCGAAAAGCAATACAGTTAAGAGGGGAGAGTTTGTACGCTAAATAGGATTTTGTACCTCAGACTGAGGCAACACGGGACTCACATTCATTGGACAACAATGTTGGGTTGGAAAGAGCGGTCAATCTATACCAGGGGGCGGACAAACCATGCCCTGATACCAACTGATGTACAGGATAACCCATTCCTCAAAGCCAGATTGTTATGGAGGGAGCTCCTCTATTTTAAATAGGAGTTCTGTGTCTCACACCAATCCAATGTAGAACTCGTGCTTCTGTATCACAGCAACAACAAATCAATTTTTTTCTCGTTCCCTTGACAAACCTGATCCCTCTTTGCAGATAGCACAACACATATCAAGCATCATTGATGAGTTCACCCTTGCCTAATTCGGAACATGCAAAGTCTAGAAACTTACCCGAATTCTTTTGAACCTTCTAATGCGGTTGGTGAAAACCAAAAGTTTTCAGCATAGCCTTTGTACTAAGGTAAGAACTTCACCAGAAGCCACTAATAAACCAAAAAAGAAAGGTCAATAGTAAGATCTGTTTTGTAGTTTGGTTCTTGTAAAAGAAAAAAGGGCGGAGAGAGAGAGAGATACAGGATCAGCTCACTGGTTACTTTCAACCCAGTAAGCTGAGTGTCTAGAAGAAAATCAGGAGCTTGTCAGGAAGCGCAGATTTAGGAACCAACGAACTTCAATCATAGCCAGACTGGTACAGTCAAAAATTGAGCAAAGTGCTGCCAAAATGATGAGCAAAGGTGGATTGGGACAGCACATGACTGCATAGAAAGGTTGAACCACTGGAGCCGTGGAGAAGAAATGTAGAAACATGGGGAAGACAATAAAAGAAAAGAATCAGGAAAAGAAGAGGTGGCAAGACGCTTAAGCAGGGCTATTAGAAACACCAGTACTCTGCCTGCCACCTCTGCAAATATTTGATGGACTTATAACAGCAGGTGATAGCAAGGACCTAAATAAAAATGGAAAGAACTGACAGGCAACCAATTACCAAAAAAAAGTTAAGTGTATGGACCGTTAGAGATATTAGGGTTGTTACTAGTGGGCTTGGGCTTGGGCTTGTGCTAGCATTACTAGTATTGGACCTCTTAGTATAAATAGGAGTATTAGTCAAGGTATTACATCATATTTTGTAGAATATTCTAGATTATCATTTATTACTTCCTTGCTATTTGTTCCCTTATTTATTAATGTCTCTTGTTATTGTAAATAAGCCTCTTAGTTTAATGTTGCTATTTATTAGCATTGTTCTTTGTACTCAATATAAATAGGACCTATTGGGTCTCTCAATGTAATCAATCAATAGTGATATACAGAAAAAACACTCTTTCTTTTTCATCATGGTATCAGAGCATGAAAATTTTTAAAAGTGGATGTCGCATCAGACTTGTCTTTTAAGAGATATGCCCAACATACCCTAGAATGATCATCAATGAAAGTAATAAACCAACGAGCACCCGAGACATTTTTTTCACGAGCAGGTCCCCAAATATCACTATGAATCAATGTAAAGAGAGAAGATTCATGATATTTCTTAGGAGAATAAGTGACACGAGAATGTTTTGCAAGCTGACAAATATCACAAAGACAACTTGGCTTTTTATTGATAAATAAGTTAGGGAATAACTTCTGAAGATAAACAAAATTTGGGTGCCCTAACCTACGATGCCATAACAAAACATCATTACAATCATCTGATAAACATAGAGAGTGGTTTGAAAAAATCCTCCTTTCACAAAGATCCTCCTCCAAATAGTATAGCCCTTCTTCCTCTCTTGATGTGTTTTGCGCCTGCTGTAGAATTTTCCCCATTTACCAGGAGGATCACAAGGACTGGGAGGATCATTAGACTCAGGTATAGTTGCTCCCCCTGTTTTCTTCCCAATAACTCCCCCTGTTTCCAAAGGCCAAGGTAAGACAGCAGCTTCATTTGGTTTCCCAGGCTTATCTTCATCAATACCAGTAGACTCCCCCTGAAGAGAAGTCGGGGAAAAAAAGGATTGTGTCTCATAAAAGGTAACATCCATGGAAACAAAGACCTTACGGAGAGAAGGTGAGTAACACTTATAGCCTTTTTGATTAGGGGAATATCCTATGAAGACACACCTAATAGATTTAGGGTCAAGTTTGGACCTTTGATGTGGAGGAATATGTACAAAGACCACACAACCAAATATTTTTGGAAGAAGAGAAAGAGCACAGAAAGAAGAAAAAGATTTAGTAAGACAAGATAAAGGAGAATGAAAATTTAGTACCCGAGAAGGCATTCGATTAATGAGATAAGAAGCTGTCAAGATGGCTTCCCCCCACAGATATTTAGGGACATGCATCGTGAATAAGAGAGCTCGAGCAACTTCAATTAGATGTCTATTTTTCCTTTCAGCCACCCCATTTTGTTGAGGGGTGTTAGGACAAGAACTTTGATGAATAATTCCATGCTGGTTTAGGTAATCTCCAAGAACAGAATTAAAATATTCAGTGCCATTGTCTGTTCGCAGAATATTCAGTGTTTACATGGATCCACCTCCTGGTTTTGAAAAAGGGGATGGTTCTGTGTGCAAGTTGCAGAAGTCTCTCTATGGACTTAAACAATCTCCCAGAGAATGGTTTGGGAAATTTACTCAAGCTGTTAAGGGAAGAGGGTTCACCCAAGCTCAGACTGATCACACTTTATTCTTTAAACACTCTGACAAGGGTAGAATTGTTATCCTCATTGTTTATGTTGATGACATAATTGTCACTGGTAATGATACCGAGGAGATAGCCTCTTTAAAAAAATGTTTAGCTGATCAGTTTGAACTAAAAGATCTTGGATCTCTCAAATACTTCCTTGGCATGGAAGTTGCTCGAAGTAAGGAAGGAATTTCCTTAACTCAGAAAAAATACATTCTAGACCTGTTGCAAGAAACAGGTATGCTTGGGTGCAAGCCAGCAGAGACTCCAATTGAAGCTAATATCAAGATGGGAGTTGAGGACAGGGAAGATGTTGATAAGGAGCAGTACCAGAGACTAGTGGGGAAATTAATCTATTTGTCTCACACTCGTCCTGATATTGCTTTTGTTGTGAGCATGGTTAGCCAATTCATGCATTCTCCTAAGGAAAAACACCTTAGTGTTGTTTATAGAATTCTCAAGTACCTCAAAAACACCCCTGGTCGAGGAATTCTCTTTAAAAAGGGGAACAAAAGGATGATTGAAGTTTATACAGATGCAGACTGGGCTGGCTCTGCAATGGACCGAAGATCTACTTCAGAATATTGTACTTATGTATGGGGAAACCTTGTGACCTAGAGAAGTAAGAAACAAACTGTTGTTGCAAGAAGCAGTGCAGAAGCGGAATTTCGGGCTTTAGGCCATGGTATTTGTGAAGGAATTTGGTTAAGAAGGCTTCTGGAAGAGTTGAAGATCTCTTATTCCCTACCTATCAGATTATATTGTGATAATAAAGCTGTTATCAGCATTGCTCAAAATCCTGTCCATCATGACAGAACAAAACATGTGGAAGTCGATCGTCACTTTATCAAAGAAAAATTAGAAGACGGTAGTGTATGCTTGTCATATATACCTACCAAGGAACAAACGGCAGATATTCTCACCAAAGGTTTACTTAAGCCGACCTTTGAGGATTTGATCAGCAAGTTGGGAATGATCAATATATATCTCCCAACTTGAGGGGGAGTGTAGAATATTCTAGATTATCATTTATTACTTCCTTGCTATTTGTTCCCTTATTTATTAATGTCTCTTGTTATTGTAAATAAGCCTCTTAGTTTACTGTTGCTATTTATTAGCATTGTTCTTTGTACTCAATATAAATAGGACCTATTGGGTCTCTCAATGTAATCAATCAATAGTGTTATACAGAAAAACACTCTTTCTTTTTCATCATATTTACATCCTGTCAATAGTATTTTCATTTTTCAGTTTATTAGTCTAGATCGTTTCTCTTTTCTTTCTCTGACCCTAAACTTATAATTCTTTAAGATGTACCAAATTTAAAATCCAAGTAAAACTATAGGGACTAAATGATTACATAAAACGAAAAATATGTCAAATCAAGCTACTGTTAGAGTATAAGCCCTGTTAGTAAAAAGGTTTACCTCATCAAATTGCAGTTAGGGAACATGTGTAGAGCTTTTCTGAGGTGGACAACTCCACTCTGAACTTTAAGGCAGCAATCAGACTCATTTTTCACCTGTCAAAACCATACCATAACACTTTTTCATCTTGCCTTCATGTTGTGGGGAATGAAGGAGGAGGAGACAGGAGGAAGCAAAATTAAGAGGCTAAAAAAATACCAGTTTACCGAGCGCTATTAAAAAGTGCATCCTGGCAAATTCTTCATGATATTTGAGAAATAATCGGCTACTTGAGACAACAAATCCAAGACGATTGTGTGCATCAAGAGCATTGATAGCTGACATAACAAAACTAACTTTTGAGCTTTGAAATAGCTCCTTCGGCATTTTCATAATGCTAGTGATGACTGCATCCAGTCCACTTATGGAGTATACTAATCTACAGATGAAACAAATGGATGGTGCAATAGATGTCTTTTCCATAGAAGAAAGACTTGCAGCAAGACTTTTAGCTACAGAGAGAGCCAAATCATTTTCACCAAGTTGCCACAACGAGAAAGCATATACTTGTAAACCTTCTTCATCAAGTGCCCCTTAAACAATATATCACACAAAAAGTGTTAACAAGACGAGAAGTGAAAATACATTTTCATACCATGCTCAGCCAAAACATCCTTCACAAAAAATCATAGGTTATAAAACAAAAAGCAAAGCATCCCCAAATCACGTTTTACATGCGACAGCTCACATGAATATACAGCGACGGGCATCCATTTACTTCATAATTCATTCTTAGGAATTACGAACAGAACAGTGGAAAATTTATAGTGAATAAAAATAATTTTAGTAATAGAGTGATTTAACATTCAATGAATCTCAACAATAAGGCTTTAAGTTTTGAAGAAAAAACAATTAAATTGAAGAACTCTAAACAGGTTGAAGAAAAGAAGAAGTGGAAGAAGTGTTTTATCTGAATAATACTTTCTTGATTCATTGAGAGACCCAATGAGTCCTTTTTATATTGAGTACATCCAACTACCTCAACTACTTTAATAAATATACAACCACCAACTACATCAATAAATATACAACTACCAACTACATCAATAAATACTATCTAGAATATTCTACATATTCTACACTCCCCCTCAAGTTGGGAGATATATATTGATCATTCTCAACTTGCTGATCAAATTCTCAAAGGTCGGCTTAAGTAATCCTTTGGTGAGGATATCCGCCGTATGTTCCTTGGTAGGTATATATGTCAAGCATACACTACCGTCTTCTAATTTCTTTTTGATAAAGTGACGATCAACTTCCACATGTTTTGTTCTGTCATGATGAACAGGATTTTGAGCAATGCTGACAGCAGTCTTATTATCACAATATAATCTGATAGGTAGGGAATAAGAGATCTCCAGCTCCTCCAGAAGCCTTCGTAACCAAATTCCTTCACAAATACCATGGGCTAGAGCCCGAAATTCCGCTTCTGCACTGCTTCTTGCAACAACAGTTTGTTTCTTACTTCTCCAGGTCACAAGGTTTCCCCAGACATAAGTACAATATCCTGAAGTAGATCTTCGGTCCATTGCAGAGCCAGCCCAGTCTGCATCTGTATAGATTTCAATCATCCTTTTGTGCCCTTTTTAAAGAAAATTCCTCGACCAGGGGTATTTTTGAGGTATTTGAGAATTCTATAAACAGCACTAAGGTGTTTTTCCTTAGGAGAATGCATGAATTGGCTAACCATGCTCACAGCAAAAGCAATATCAGGACGAGTGTGAGACAAATAGATTAATTTTCCCACTAGTCTCTGGTACTGCTCCCTATCAACATCTTCCCCGTCCTCAACTCCCATCTTGATATTAGCTTCAATTGGAGTCTCTGCCGGCTTGCACCCAAGCATACCTATTTCTTGCAACAGATCTAGAATGTATTTTTTCTGAGTTAAAGAAATTCCTTCCTTACTCCGAGCAATTTCCATGCCAAGGAAATATTTGAGAGATCCAAGATCTTTTAGTTCAAACTGGTCAGCTAAACATTTTTTTAAAGAGGTTATCTCCTCGGTATCATTACCAGTGACAATTATGTCATCAACATAAACGATCAGAATAGCAATTCTTCCTTTGTCGGAGTGTTTAAAAAATAAAGTGTGATCAGTCTGAGCTTGGGTGAACCCTCTTCCCTTAACAGCTTGAGTAAATTTCCCAAACCATTCTCTGGGAGATTGTTTAAGTCCATAGAGAGACTTCTGCAACTTGCACACAGAACCATCCCCTTTTTCAAAACCAGGAGGTGTATCCATGTAAACTTCCTCATGGAGATCACCATTCAAGAAGGCATTCTTAACATCTAACTGTTGCAATGGCCAATCAAGGTTGGCGGCAAGAGATAGCAGAACGCGGATAGTGTTAAGTTTGGCAACATGAGCAAATGTCTCCTGATAATCTATCCCATGAGTCTGAGTAAATCCCTTAGCAACTAATCTGGCCTTATACCTATTGATGCTATTGTCTGCATTGAATTTTATTGTGAACACCCACTTGCAACCAACAGTTTTCTTTCCTTTAGGTAATGTCACAAACTCCCATGTTCCATTTTTTGTAAGTGCATCCATTTCTTCTAATACTGCATTCCTCCATTTTAGGTCATCAAGTGCTTCTTGGATATTTTTGGGTATCCTGGTACTATCTAACATAGTGTTGAAAGCACGAAAACCTAGAGACAACTTTTCATATGAGATATAATGGGAAATAGGATGAGCAGTGCAAGATCTAATACCTTTCCGAAGAGCAATAGGCATATCAACGTTGGTTATACTAGTACATTCAAGTGGGTTGCTGGCACAAGGACTCGAGTCAGGATCCTGGCAGTCTAGAGTATCTTCATGTGTTTTGCGGCTGCTGTAAAATTTTTCCCATTTACCGGGAGTATCACAAGGAGGATCATTAGATTCAGGTATAGTTGCTCCCCATGTTTCCTTCCCAATAACTCCACCTGTTTCCAAAGGCCAAGGTAAGACAGCAACATCATTTGGTTTCCCAGGCTTATCTTCATCCATACCAATAGACTCCCCCTGAAGAGAAGTCGGGGAAAAAAAGGATTGTGTCTCATAAAAGGTAACATCCATGGAAACAAAAACCTTACGAAGAGAAGGTGAGTAACACTTATAACCTTTTTGATTAGGGGAATATCCTATGAAGACACATCTGATGGATTTAGGGTCAAGTTTGGACCTTTGATGTGGAGGAATATGCACAAAAACCACACAGCCAAATATTTTGGGAGGAAGAGAAGAAAGAGCACTGAAAAAGGGAAAAGATTTAGTAAGACAGGATAAAGGAGAATGAAAATTTAGTACACGAGAAGGCATCCGATTAATGAGATAACAGGCTGTCAAGACGGCTTCCTCCCACAGGTATTTAGGGACATGCATCGTGAATAAAAGAGCTCGAGCAACTTCAATTAGATGTCTATTTTTCCTTTCACCCACCCCATTTTGTTGAGGGGTGTTAGGACAAGAACTTTGATGAATAATTTCATGCTGGTTTAGGTAATCTCCAAGAACTGAATTAAAATATTCAGTACCATTGTCTGTTCGCAGAATTTTGATAGAAGTCTGAAATTAAGTTTGAATCATAGCATGAAAGTTTTTAAAAGTGGATGCTGCCTCAGACTTATCTTTTAAGAGATATACCCAACATACCCTAGAATGATAATCAATGGAAGTAATAAACCAACGAGCACCCGAGACATTTTTTTCACGAGCAGGTCCCCAAATATCACTATGAATCAATGTAAAGGGAGAAGATTCTTGATATTTCTTAGGAGAATAAGTGACACGAGAGTGCTTTGCAAGCTGACAAATATCACAAAGAAGGGAACTTGGCTTTTTATTGATAAATAAGTTCGGTAATAACTTCTGGAGATATACAAAATTTGGGTGTCCCAACCTACGATGCCATAACAAAACATCATTACAGTCATCTGATAAACATAGAGAGTGGTTCGAAAAAATCCTCTTTTCACAATGAACATCTGTAAAATAGTATAGCCCTTCTTCCTCTCTAGCACTGTCAATCATCATCCCCGAGTCTTGTTCTTGAAAGATACAAGCATTTGCAG
Organism: Gastrolobium bilobum; assembly: GCF_033153095.1. Lineage (NCBI taxonomy): Eukaryota > Viridiplantae > Streptophyta > Magnoliopsida > Fabales > Fabaceae > Gastrolobium > Gastrolobium bilobum. Next base: position 126,103 of record NW_026896335.1, on the reverse strand, counting down.
AGAACTTAGCAACACAATGCAACTCAGCAGTAAGTTTGCTAATAGAGATGAGATTACAAGTAAGAGAGGGAACATGAAGTACTGAGTTCAAAATAATATGCTCAGAAAGTTTAATGGATCCCTTTCCCGCAATAGTGGAGAAATTCCCATCAGCTGTTCTTATTCGTGACGGGTGATAGTAAGGGGTATAGGAGAAAAATAAGGTTGCATTACCTGTCATGTGATCAGAGGCCCCTGAATCAAGGATCCAACGATTACTACGTTCAACATGGAATGCCATACCTTTTTGAGCAACATGACTAGTTGCCTCAGCAGATTGAGACATCAATTTCTGAAAAGACGAATTTTCAAAATTTTCAACGTCCATGGTTTTCTAACAACAGGTACCCAAAAAAAGGTTCCTCCAAATACGATTTTGACCCTCAGAACAGGAAGAGGGTTGCTCGCAAAAATCAATGAATAAGAGCAATCTTGGCTACAGTGAAACAGTAATTGCTACAGTAATGAACAGTACTGCTACAGGTCTTCTGTGGGCTGGCTCAGAATCTTGTTCTGAACCTAATGGTGGCCTTGGTTTCGTGGTTGGAGGTGTCTAGGTAAGGATTCTGGCTTGGGCAGTGGCTAAAACGAAAAAAAATGGAATAGGAAAATGACTTAAAATTAAATCAGAACGGGGAAGAGACTGGAATATAACCAGCTCTTGATACCATGAAGAAAAGAAGAAGTGGAAGAAGTGTTTTATCTGAATAATACTTTCTTGATTCATTGAGAGACCCAATGGGTCCTTTTTATATTGAGTACATCCAACTACCTCAACTACTTTAATAAATATACAACCACCAACTACATCAATAAATATACAACTACCAACTAAATATACAACTACCAACTATATCAATAAATACTATCTAGAATATTCTACATATTCTACACAGGTAAATTGCAAAATCTGAATCTGAACCTTCTTTCTTCAAATTTTCACATTCCTGCAAAGCATCAACTGCATTCCCTGCCTGTATCAAATGATATGAGTTAGTGAAAGTCATTAAAGAATTTGAATAAAAAAAATAAGACTAAGAGATCTCTAGTATATTTACTTTAGAAAGTGATCTGGCCAAATTGATTGATACGTCCCTGATATGTGAGTTTTGAATATTCCATGATCCAATATTAATTGCATGACGTGCTAATCTATAAAAAGTAGCAGCAGACTTATAATCTTTTCGAACCTCACAAACCAGCCCATGTAAATTATGGGATTCAGGATAGTGAGGAGAAAGCTGCACTGCCTGCTGAATAGCTCCAAAAACCTGTGACGAATAAATGCAGCATGGGCATGAATTTAAAGGTAGGCAGCTGCTTCAGAAGAGGCAAAATAAAATGTGTAATCACCACAGGAAATCACTAATCTACTATATAAGCTAACCTGTGAAGATGAAAGATGACCACTCAGCAAAGCAAGCTTAGCGAGCCCAATTTGGAATTCAGCTAACTGCACAGTAATCAACAAATATTTTAAAGAAAGTAATATGAATTTAAATTTAGCCAGAGAAAAGTACTTGGCTAAAGTAATGCCCTTTAAATCTATGAAACAAGTAAAACCATTCCCCATTAAACCCATTCCAACTTGTGAGGAAAGGGTGAGGAAATCTTTATACGCAACTTTACCCTTACAATTTGCAAGGAGGCTATTTCCAAGATTATCACCTATGACCTGTCGGTTACCAAGGAGCAGCTTTACCACTGCTCCAGGCTCACCCTCGTAAATCTATGAAACAAGTATTGAGAGGGAAATCCCTTTGACACACTGATAAGGGCTAGACTCCAATGCCGCCCCTGATAATAATACCCAAACACAACAAATATGCGGTAATGATAAATAAACTCCAAACCCTAACAGTAGAACAATATAAACAAAAAAAAGTCCAATAAATTGCATGTTACATGACAGAAATGAGTAAATTACAGGCATTATCTGCACAGCTCGTGAACAGCTTTCAAATGCCTCATCTGGTGCAGGCTCCCTACAATATAAAGACAGAATATAGTCAGAAAAATCAGCAAAATAATAGACAAGCTAAACTAATATTTACATGCTACATGATAATGAAAAAATAAATGAAATTAGAATTATACCTCACACAACACTCAGCTGACATGCTTGCCCATGGCAATGCGAGGCCTGGGTCAATACTTCTAGCACGATCAAACAATTGTCGTGCCAATTGCTTTTCACCCACTTTACAATACAGCTGAAAAAGTTAGACAAACTTACACCAGTTGGGAAATCCAAATCCGCACAAACAATTTTTTATGTCTTTCAATATGATGATGTGCATTAAAAAAGTAACAAAGGTGCAGAGGTTGCCATGTTAACAAACCCATGCATAAATTATTATAGACACCCACCCAATATCTAAGGTGTATATTAGGAGAAAATGGTGGGGTAGCAGGGACTCACTCCCTCTTGTAGGCAAGGGGTACAAGGTGAAAATATTTCTTAATTACCTACACGTGGCATGTGATGAGGAAAGCAGGAAGACAATTTGGGTAGGATACAAAGAAGGGTAAGGAGAGAAAGGAGGAGGAAAGCATTAATTGAGAGAAAAAGGGAATGGATATTCTAAAGTAACCAATTCAACTCAACAACTTAAACTGAAAGTCATATTAATGGTTTTATATTATATTTCTATAACATATACCCTCCCACAAGGACTTATTGGGCACGAAGGGTGGATAATGTACAGGACCACCTAACTGTGCTAAGAAATTCCACAATATTTATTTGGAGAATATTATAAGAATGGGAAGCGGCAAGAATCAAACTCTGGACTACTTGGTCACAGAGGTTATGATACCATGTAAAGTAATTAATTCAACCCAATAACTTAAGCTATTAGTTGAAGGCCACATTGATGGTTTTATTATATTTCTGTAATATATATTTTTTTTAATTTAAAAGCACAACTTATTAATTAATTTTGATCATACACCAATTCTCTGATTTTAAGGCCACATTGCCATGACATCCTGACTCTATATATTTGCTAATAACACTAGCAACTGAAATTTGATGTAAAACTTTAACAACAGTTACAGCAGAAGTAATCAAAGCAACCCTGTGAACAGTCATAGCAATAGGAACAACATTCATTGATGACATTGTCTTGTGCATCATCCCAGCTTTGTATTCAAATGATTCTGCTGGAGTTGGTTCCATTTTCATTGACACTCTCTCTCTTTTTCTCTGTCTTTCATGCTATCTCGCTATAAAGGAATATGAAAAGTGAAGCAAGGCACTGAAATTGAAAAGGCAGGAATCTAGAAACAAATGCATGTGAATGCACCTCGTCACAAGGTCAAGCTGTTAAAAAACCCAAAAGAATCAAATGTCATTCTTAATTTCTGATTCCCAACAACTTAAGCTGTTAATAATGGTATAGACTAAAGGTTCTGTGCATCTGCAGAACTTTAGATTTATCTTTTTTTTTTCCTGCTCTCTCAGAGATTATCTCTCACTGTTAGGAGATAGTCTCCATTGTTTCTTATTAGCAAAATTAGTTTCTGATGGGTCTGAGGTAACATTGATGGGCCTGATTTAATTAGTTAGTTAGGAAATTGTTCTAGAATATTCTGAGAGTTAGAATAAAAGAGAGTGAGTGTATGTAGTGAGGAGGCATGAATTGAGAATTGGTTTAGTGGGGAAATTGGGGATCTCTAGGAAACTCTTGGAGCCTAGGTATGTTGGCTTTGAGAGGGAGTTGAGGTCTTTGGGTTTATCTTTTCTACATTGTCATTGTTATTCCTTTTGTATTTGCTTTGTTTGTATTCACTGTTTGATTCAGTTGTAATTCCTTATCACAGTGTGATAGGTTGGAGTCAGTAATTAGGAATTCTATATGGCTTAAGTTAATTGAAGAATATCATGAGATGTCTTTCAGTTCATCTATAGTTGTACTCTGTTTATTGTGATTTCCATTACTGTCTAGTATTATATATGCATAGGTGCCATCAATTTGGTATCAGAGCACTTCCGATCTAGAGGGTGCTTTCTGGTCCAGATCTAAAAAAAAAATGGAATACAGATTGACGAAGGTTGAGAGAAGCTTTGATCGTATGGAAGAAAGAATGGATGGAGTGGAAGACGCTTTTCGTCAACTTCAGGAAACAATGCTAACGTTAATAGACCGCATCGATCCGTGTTTTGCAGAAGAACTAAAAGCGAGAAAAAGCTTGAAAGATGAAGGAAAAGAAGATGGTAGCACTGCAAAAGAAGAGACAGAAGAAATCAGAACAAGAGGAATCAAAAAAAGAGGTAGAGGATAAAGAAAGTAGCGAAGCAGAAGACAAAGAAGAAGTAGAAGAAGCGGACGAAAAAGATAGAAAAGTGGTTGAAAAAAAAGAACAGCAAAGGGAACAAGGGCATGAGAAGAAGCAACCACAAAAAAAGCACGTGAAGCAGAGGGTAGAAGAAAGAGAAAAGGTTAGAGTGGGTCAGATTTTTTCTAGGTCAATTGGAGGTGGGGCGGGGCACCATTCACCACCAGCTTTGGCCCATCAAGACAGCACATGGACTGGGCCCAATGCTTCCAGCAATGAGGTGCAAAATAGGCAGGGAACTAATCAATTTGGGCCCAATTAGGTGGGAGCCCAAACTCAAGCTAATGAAAGGAATGGGTCCAATTCTAGGATTCCAATTTCTGTTCGTGAAGCAAGACACAACAATGGAGAAGGGCGAAGGGCGCTGGGAGGAGTTGCAACATAGGATGGCGGGCAAAGAGGATGCCATGGTTTGCGAATTCGCTGCCGAACACAAGAGGAGGGGGACGATCAAAGAAGGCACAATTTTTCTTTCAGGTGTGGTTTTTTTTTCTTGTTCCTGGGCATGTCTATCAACTCTCATTTGCGTGTGATGATTCTGGATAAGGATAGGGAGAAACTGTACCATGAAGAGGGGATACATGGCTGGAATTTCATATCAATATACTCTATTCTTTGGCCAGAAACACCACAAAAAACAGAGAATGGGGACAATAGAATTATACACCGTTCTGTGGCCAAGAAGGACACAGAAAATAGGGCACTAGCGAGCAACAAGGGCATAATGATTTGTAAGGATGCAGCAAAAACCACTGGTGTGTGCTTTAAACAATGGGACCCAGGTGGAAATTCCTCTCACATTATCTGCCTTTTCTCTTCACCTTGAGGACAAGATGAATTTTTGAGAGGCAGTATTGATGGGCCTGAGTTAATTAGTTAGTTAAGAAATTGTTCTAGAATATTCTGAGTTAGAATAAAAAGGAGTGAGTGTGTGTAGTAAGGATGCATAAATTGAGAATTGGTTTAGTGGAAAAATTGAGGATCTCTAGGAAACTCTTGGAGCCTAGGTATGTTGGCTTGGAGTTGAGGTCTTTGGGTTGATCTTTTCCGTATTGTCATTGTTATTCCTTTTGTATTTGCTTTGTTTGGATTCACTGTTTGATTTAGTTGCAATTCCTTGTCACAGTGTGATAGGTTGGAGTCAGTAATTAGGAATCTATCACTGGAATTCTGTATGGCTTGAGTTAATTGAAGAATATCATGAGATGTCTTTTAGTTCATCTATAGTTGTACTCTGTTTTATTGTGATTTCCATTACTGTCCAGCATTATACACGCATAGGTGCCATCAGTTTCGAATAAATTAGTATCAGAGCTACAGATCTAGGAGTTGCGGATACTGAATTTAAACGTGATTCCAATGTTTACAGCATAAAAAACCTATGGATAGATTATCAGTATTGAACACCATTTATGGAGAGGGAATGCATGGTAGAGAGAAGCATCAGCAGTTGTCTGGGCTGAGAGGTTGCATTCTCAGTTGGTGGTAAAGAACTTTAGAATTTGAGAACTGTTCTTTTTATTTTCTCTGAATATCAGACCTTGATGAAAGTACATTGATATATAGATAGATGACTTCACAACTAATTTAGTCATCATATCTTCAGAAGATAAAGATAAAATCCTAAACACTAGAAAACAAAATCTTAATCAACAAACAGATTAAATAAGCTCTAAGATAAAACAAACTAAACAAACTTCAAACAGACTAAAAAACAAATCTAACTAGTTATCAGAATTCTAATTAATAACAGCAACACAGATAATGATCAACATAAATCTAATCTTCATGATTCGCATATCTTGTTCTCTAACAACACTCCCCCCTCAAGCTGGACGATAGATACCTAGCATACCAAGCTTGTTAAACTCTTCGAACTTAGCTCTTGAAAGGGACTTGGTTAGAATGTCTGCAACCTGACTTCCTAATGAGACATATTGAAGACTAATGATCTTGGACTCAATCTTTTCTTTGATCAAATTTCTATCAATTTTCACATGCTTGGTTCTGTCATAATGAATAGGATTATTTATAATCCTTATAGTGGCCATATTCTCGCACAAAATTTTCATAAGGAGTTCACGATTGAGATATAGTTCCTTAAGGAACCGTACAATCCACATTCCTTCACATGTTCCTAAGGCAAGTGCCCTATATTCGGCTTCAGCACTACTTCTAGCAACTACTAGCTGTTTTTGCTTCTCCAGGTGACCAAGTTGCCCTAAACATATGTACAATACCCTATTGTGGACCTTCTATCAACTACCACTCCGGCCCAATCAACATCGGTGTAAATGGTGATATCTCGTTTATTAGTTTTCTTGAAGTACAATCCTTTTCCTGATGTCATCTTTAAGTACCTCAAGATCTTGTACACTGCGCCTCCAAGTGTTCTTGATTTGCATTATTCATAAATTGACTCACTACACTAACAGAGAAACTTATATCTAGCAGAGTATGAGTTAAGTAGATCAATTTTCCAACAAGTCGTTGATATCTTCCCGTGTCAACCGGGGAACTCTCTTGTTTGATCCCTACTTTGTAATTAGCTTCCATGGGAGTAACCGTGGGTTTGCAGCCTAGCATCCCAGTCTCTTCTAGAAGATCAAGCGTATATTTTCTTTGAGAAACTAAAATACCTTTGCTTGTTCTAGCAACCTCCATGCCAAGAAAATAATGAAGTTTGCCTAGATCCTGCACTTCAAACCTTTCGGCCAAAACACCCTTCAATTTGTTTATGTCATTAAACCAATCACCGATAATTATGATGACACCAACATAAACAATTAAGATTGTGTAAATCAATCTTAACAAATGAAGTGTGATCAGTTTGGCATAGCCTGTATCCTTTGGACTTGAACTTGACCACAGATGTGAACTTGTCAAACCATGCTCTTGGTGACTATTTGAGACCATATAGCGCTGTAAGTAGTTTGCATACCTTTTTCAGCCCATGACTATGCTCCACACCTTGGGGAATCTTTGTATAGACTTTCTCCTTTAAATCACCATTCAAGAAAGCATTTTTTACATCCATTTGCCAAAGAGGCCAATCCTGACAGGCTGCAATTGACAATAATACCTTAATAGAATTGAACTTGGCTACGGGGGCAAAGGTCTCTTGGTAATCAATACCTTGAGTTTGAGTGAATCCTTTAGCTGTTAATCGAGCTTTGAAGCGGTTGATACTCCCATCTTCATTATACTTGATGGTGAATATCCATCTAGAGACTTCCCAAGAGGCATATCCACGATCTCCCATGTCCGATTCTTCTCAAGAGCTGTTAGCTCTTCTTTTATAGTAGACCTCCATATCTCTTGGCCTATGACTTCTCCAAATGAAGATGGGACAAATTGCTTATCCACATTTTGAACAAAAACCTGCATCTTAGAGGACAGATTAGCATAAGAAATATAATTGCTTATGACATGTTTGGTACAGCTCCTAACTCCTTTCCTTAAGGCAACTGGCAGCTCCTTGTCGTCTTCACAATTAGGATTTGGAACTAGGGAAGTGTATTCATTTTGTGCTGGACATATGATGGCTTCCGGTGCTGATTCTGCTGCTGGATGAGATCTGGCTTCTGCCTCCGAGAATAAACAAGTATGGATTTTTCACCCATGGCATGATTATCAGGATTTTCTGGAGAATGAAGGTTGGGTATAAATTCTGGCTCAGTTTTTGGTGCAGAAAGAAGGTTTTCTGGTTCAGGTTCTGATAGTTTACTTGCAACCAACCATTCTTGGTTAGTCATGGAAGGAGATACAGGAGCAGGTTCAAGTTCTGATGTTATCTCCCCCTGAATGGTTGGTTTAAGGTAAAAAGGTTGGGTTTCAAAGAAGGTAACATCCATAGTAATGTAGAGACATCTATTGCTAAGGGGCATAGCATTTGTACCCCTTTTGTGCTGATGAATAGCCTATAAACATACACTTGATAGCTCTAGGGTTAAACTTCCCACCTTGATCATAATGTACAAAGATCGTGCAACCAAAAATTTTAGGTGGCAAGTTGGATATAGGTGGCAGTTGTGGGTAAGTGAGGAGGAGTTGTTTGTAAAGGGATAAAAAATTTAAAACTCTAGAAGGCATTCTGTTTATGTGGTAGGTGGCAGAAAGGATGGCTTCCCCCAAAAAATATTTAAATGTATTAGAGGTAAGGATAAGAGATCTAGCAACTTCTAAAAGGTGTCTATTTTTTCTTTCTGCCATCCCATTTTGTTGAGGGGTATGAACACAAGAGCTTTGATGAATGATCCCATTATTTTGGAGTTATATGGTGGGTTCTGCATTAAAATAATCACGAGCATTATTTGATCTCAAGACTTGAATATGGGTTCGAATTTGATTTTGGACCAGCAAGTGAAAGCTCTTAAAGGATCTGGTAACCTCAGATTTGGATTTTAAAAGATACACTCATATCATTCTTGTGTGGTCATCAATAAAAGTAACAAACCACTTTGCCCCATTAATATTCTTTGTAGTTGCAGGACCCCAAACATCACTATGGATGAGAGGAAAAGGTTTGCTAAGATGATATTCTTGAGGAGGATAAGAAGAACGCACATGCTTAGACAATTGACACACTTCACATAAAGGAAAATCAGAAATTTTATTCAATAAATCAGGGTACATCTTTTTCATGTATTGAAAATTAGGATGTCCTAATCTATAATGCCAAAGAAGTGCTTTGTCTGACTTGTTTGTGGTTTGCCATGTAGGTTATGCTTCCTTCCTTCTTCCCTCGGGTTGAGTAACATGATAGAGGCCTGCATATGTCCTAACACTTAAAACATAGCCATTGGAATCAAATGTTACCATACATGTGAAGTCTCTAATAAGTCTGGAAACTAAAATAAGATTACAGGTCAGCTTTGGGACAAATAACACATTAGTTAGGCTTAATTCTGGTGACAATCTAACCATTCCAACGCCTTCTACTTCCATCAAACTTCCACTTGCTATTTTAACAATCTGTTCAACATGATAAGGTGTATAGCTAGAGAGAAGGGATAAATTACACGTCATATGATCATTGGCTCCTGAATCTACCAACCAAGTCTCGGAATTGGCAGAGTTGGTGTGCAAGGCTTTAAGAAGAGTACCTGATTGAGCCACTGCTCCCATATAGCATTTTTGTCAAGGTTGCAGGATGATATCATTTTCTGAATACTCTCCAACTGCTCTTTGCTAAACATCCCATCTCCTTAATTAGTCTGATTGGTATCTTCAGTTATAGCAGCAAATCCACATTGATTTCTCCCTTGTTTTGGTTTCCAGTTGGCAGGTTTGCCATGTATTTTCCAGCATGTATCCTTGGTATGGCCCGGCCTGTTGCAATGATCGCACCATGACTTGCCATTCCTTCTAGGTTTGTTTTCAAAGAACGTTGGTTTTCCTGCAATAAAAGCACTCCCCTCCGCGTTTGTTTCATGTTTATAGGAACTGTTAGTCAGTTGTTGCCTACTTTCTTCCCACCTAAGTTCAAAAAACACTTCTCGCATGGATGGTAAAGGCTTAGTAGCCATTATTCTGCTCATGGAAGAATCATAGATAGGATTGAGTCCCAAAAGGAGTTGATATATTTTGTCTTTCTCAACGATCTTCTTGGAGAGTGCAACATCAGCAGTGTTTACCACTCGTGAATGTCATAAAGATCTAGTTGTTGCCAATATTTCAGCAAGGTGTTGTAGTAGCAGGTCACATCTTTGTCCTCTTGTATGAGATCCTTCAAGATTCCCTTAATTTGGAATAAAGCTGCCGTGTTGTCTTCCTTAGAGAATGATTCACGAACTCTATCCCAAATTTCCTTTGCAGTGGAACACAACATGTAAGTCTCACCGATCTCAGGTGTCATGGAATTCACAAGCCAAGACATAACTTGGTTATTTTCTCTCTTCCATTTCTTATAATTTGGATCTGTGGAGGCCGGCTGTACAGCATCTCGCGTTCCAGTGAGGTAATCTTCTTTCCCACGGCCACATATAAACATCTTCATACTCCTGGACCAAAGAAGGTAATTTCCTCCATTGAATCTGTGTCCAGTAACCAACGGCGCTAGACTGTCATTGGGAATTACGGGAGCAGGATCTGGAGACTCTTGATTATTAGGATTTGGAGGCTGATGTGATGTTGAGGATGTCATATACTGGGAAGTAGTCTGGTAGGCCCTCATTGTGCTAAATTGAAATTTTGACGTGATTTGTTCAGGTCCTTGGATGAGAGCTTTGATACCATAAAGAAATATAGAATTTGAGAACTGTTCTTTTTATTTTCTCTGAATATCAGATCCTGATGAAGGTACACTGATATATAGATAGATGACTTCACAACTAACTTAGTCATCATATCTTCAGAAGATAAGATAAAATCCTAAAAACTACGAAACAGAATCCTAATCAACAAACAGATAAAATAAGCTCTAAGATAAAATAAACTAAACAAACTTCAAAAAGACTTAAAAAAAATCTAACTAATTATCAGAATTCTAATTAATAACAGCAACACAGATAATGATCAACATAAATCTGATCTTCATGATTCACATATCTTGATCTCTAACAACAGGTGGCAATGGTGGGATCCACACAATCCCAATGGGACCTGTGTAGCCTTCTAGAAGGTGATGATCAAACGATTCCAGCCCAAGTATGATCTAGATCATCCTATATTCATCTAGAATAGGTAACTAAAACTTTTGGAGCTAAAAATCTTGGAGCAAGAGATTACTCAGAGTTGAGGTGACAATGATCATCAGAAGCCAAGAGCAATCTGTTCTTGACATTTCTGTTCGAAACGCCAAAATCCCCTTAAAGTGTGTTTGTAATAATAAATTGGGATTTAATTTGTAAATCAAAGTGAATATTAAAAAACATGAAATGATTTATTTTTAAAGTTTCATGGATTTCAATACTTTAGATTTAGAAATTCTATTAAATGCCGTAGGATTTGTTGAGATTTGATATTAAACAAATAGTTTATTTCACCTTTCCTAACTTTTTTTATTTTACCTCTCTAAAGGATAAAATTGTAAAATAATAAAATCAATTCTATTTAGTTTCCTTATTTTCTCTGCCATATCAACTTATCAAAAAAACAAACAACCAGTAATAACAATGAACATTCACCGCGTTACGTTTTTACTATTCACTGATGACATGTGGCCATACCTTCCCAAGATATCCCCAAGCACCAGCTAGAGATACATTCAATTGCAACCCTCTAATCAAAGCATGTTGATTTAGTGCTTTATGATCAGACAAACATCCCAATGCCACCCAGAACTCATAATTGCCACCCTCAAGTAGCAAGGCTCCCATAGACATCTTCTCTGCCAGCTGCCTGCTAAAACAACTAAGTTGAGAGGAGAACAACATGAAGAAATTCATTAAACATAATCAGATTACATAGATCATACCATGAGTTTAGGTCTTGCTTGTAATTCTCGTTCAATGACGTAATAAGATCTGAAGTTACTGCAATGTCAGCATAAATATTTGCTTGCCATGGAGACAAGTGCAAGGCTCGTTGATATGAAAACCTAGCACGTTTTGAAGCCAAAAAGCAGGTCTTCCTCCAAGAAATGATAGAAGCATTGAAAGCTTCGTTATTAGATTCCAATTCTTGGGCCTCCTCAATCCAAGGATAACATCTTGCATATGAAAGCTACCACAGACCAAAATAAGATAGCATTAAATATTACATGAGCAGAGAAGAAAAGTTTGAGATTTGTCATGATACCAACATATTGACATGAATTTGTCATGCAATCAATTCAATCCAAAAACTTAAGCTGCTAGGTAAAAATAGATAGATGATTTTATATTTTCTAACACACCTCCATATATAAGAGCTTGTTGGAGTTAGAAGCTAGACAATGCACACGCCCCACCTATGTGTGCTAAAAAATTCCACAATATTTATTACAATATTATTATAATGGGGCGAAAAAGATTGAACTCTAAACCACATGGTTTAGAGCCTACGACCAAGTGGTTTAAAGTTCAATCATTGTTGCCCCCATTCTTCAAATAAAAAAGTTGAATTTAAGCATAAGATAACCAAAATAAAAAATAGGTGTGCAATATCCACACTTCCAAGCCCAAAAAAGATTCTCGTGTGAGAGGACTTGTCAAGAGATATAATAAAACCATTTGTGTGCCTTTGACCAACAACTTAAGTTTTTGGGACAGTTGGTTGATTGACAAAAATAATCCAGAAAATAGAAAAATTTTAAAACAATGAAAACTTTTAAAACTGAAAAAGCAATGATACCTGAATATCACCATGTAGTTTCCAAATACACGAGATATTCCTTAAAAAATAAGCACTTGTGCTTGCAACCTCAGATGCTTCCTGCAGTCAGTTCAACGATGTTGCCCACATGTTGCCAAAATGGAAGAGTTTAACTTAATAATGTAAAAATTATCAAAAAATAATTCGAAGAGAAAAAACCTCTAATAATGTAGACCCCCACTTATATGCTCCCACATTAATGCAATCTTTTGCCAAACCAAGCAGCCCCAAAGCAAGTCCATATTGTGCAGGCACACAATGCGGTGAAATGTCCAGAGCTTGTTGAAATTGTTCAATTCCCTTCATGTAGAAAGTCCCCAGGGCGATTTTACACATATCTTTAATAAATAGAAACATCTAGACACTAATCAAACAACTTCATATATTCATCAGATGCAGTACACTCTCAGATTTTCACGTATGGATTTAAAGACAAACAGAACAGCTTATACCATCTTCTGCACTTCCTAGTTGCTCTGATTTGATAAATATAAAAAATCAAACATAAATCCTGCCATAACAAGAAGGGGAAAAAAAATTCCATAGCAAGGGGGTAGGAAAATACTAAATTCAAAATCCCAGATACTGCTAAATCAAAGCCCCTACCATTTCTTTTTTCCCTGCACAACTGCTTGTCATCCCCTTTCTACCTTTAATTACTTGATTTAAAAGGGCATACTCCAATGCACAAGGCTTCTCGACTTGCAAGTGTAGAGGCGAGGGTCGATTGTACGCAACCTTACTCTTATATTTTTGCAAAAAATATTTCCTAGACTTGAACCTGTGACTTTCCAATCACAAGGAGTAAGTTACCGCTGCTCCAAGGCTCGCCCTCACCTTTAATGACTTGACTTATAAAAATAAAAAAGTAAATACAGGCCCAGCCAAATTTCTATTCAGCCATGGTCAAGACAAATCAGTGTTCACATCATATGCACCATATCAAACAACCCTCTCTATCCTGCATAGAAGGTGGTCCGACATGTCATATAAGCTTTTGCATTTTGTTGATGTTAAGAACCTTGAGCCAAATTTTTTGTGCTTTTTATTTTAATTCCACTTTAAAGTGGGGAGCGGTGAGGATCGAACTTGTAACCTTATAGTCACTCAAGCTCTGATACCATGTAAAGAACCTTGGGATAAACTCCACATTAGTTGGCTCATACAACCAATGTGGGACTATATATCTTAACACGCCCCCTCACACAAGAGCCCATTGGGCTTGAAGAGTGGATGATGCAATAGGCCCAGCCTACCTGTGCTAAGAAATTCCACAAGAGAAAATGGGAGGCGGGGAGGTTTGAACCCGGGACATAAGGCTCTGATACCATGTTAAGAACAGTTGAAATTATTGATATAATGTGTGTAAAATAGAACGTAGTAAAACCTATTTATACTAAGAATTAGGTCAAGTACTAGTGTAGCACTAATAGTACAAGCCCAAACTCACTAATACAATAAAACACCTAATCCTAGTTAAATAAGGAAATAAATTAGAAAAACATAATGAAATTAGGGAACAACTCCTAAGTTTGCTTCCTCAATTAAATAACTAATTGATTCCATAGTGTATTATGAAGATCTTGGAAGATATTTTAAGATACAATGAAAGGTGAAGATATTCTAACATTTTCCCTCATGCTAAAGCTTGTGATAAATAAACAAGCAAAAAGAAAATAGTCCTAAAAATAATGTTGGTCCTTTAAATCATTTTTGGAAAGACAACTAAGGGATGCTGGAGAGGCAAGATGCATGATGAGCACTATTGGAAAATAGCTTAGCAAAAATCGTTGGAATGACACCAACCAGAAGAGCTGGTTGAAATGTTGTATGGCCGATGCTGAGGAAGAAACATCATTGGAAAGATGTACTGTAAAAAGGACATGTTTTGAAGACTCACGGAAGAGATAGCAGAAGTGACATAGAAAGACGCGGATAGACTAAAAAACCCTTAAATTTTTTCTGTTACACATTTAAATTTAGGACAAAATTGACATTTTGCCTTATGACAGCAATATGGCCACAAATACGATCGCAATGGCCACTATTGCCTTCCGGTGCGGCGTGGTGCGGTTTCTTGAGGTGAGGCACCGCAACTCACATACGGCGCGGCTCGCGGCGTTATTGCGGCGCAATTAACTACTATGTTTTAAACTAGTTTTGAAATTTTCCAAACACCCCCTTAGGCCAAGTACTAGTACAGTACTACTAATACAAGCCCATGCCCAATTATACAATAAGACTATTAACATTAATTAAATAAGGAGACAAATTAAGAACCACAATGAAACCAAGAAACAACTCGTAAGATTGCTTCTTCAATTATAGAACTAAGCCAACTAACTGATTCCACAATAAGTTATAAAGATCTTCTATGATATTCTACAATATTTGAAGATATATACAAGATACTCTGAGATATTCTAACCTGTTATAACAGTGTTTGGTAAAATGCAAATCAATAGTAACATGTTAAAGAGATAGAACAACCAATAACCACCATGGACAGAAGTAAGCAAATAATACAACTTTTTTAGCTATACACTGAAAACAAGCAGATAAGTTTCCATGTTCTCTTGAATCACTGTGTTAAGCTCCAACTAACATGATCAAATTAATACTGTCAAATGTCAATCATGCCATAGGAATTAGGAAAAAGGCAGATTACATACATCTTCCAGTCATATTACCGTCATTGCATCAAACTGAAGGAAAACAAATGGAAGGAGGAAATTCAACCATTGACAACAAGAATTTTGGACAAGAAAGACATCAGGATAATGACTAATGACTAGTGAAGTTACCTTTTTAAATGAACCAAGTGTCAAAGAGATATTTCCACTTTCAACCAAAGCAAAGACCATCTTATTATCCAACTCAATTGCACGGCCATAAGACTGATGGAGTATCAAAACAGTGGTAGAGTGATCAATCATCCAGATGATATAAAAGGAATCGAAGCAAAGAGTTACCTTTACGGCAGCAGTAAACCTGCCCAGTCGCTGATAAGCAAGGCCCAAAGCCTATAGAAAAATTAATATATATTTAAAAACCGTAAAAATGGAAATCCAAAGAAAGGAAAAAGAAGTGAAATTACTTCCCACAAATCAGCACATGTAGGATAGCCTCGTATGGCATGTTGAAGACTCTGAACAGCTTCAGACCATTTCTTTTGATGAACCTGTTAAGTTATGAATAAAAATTAATAAATGCCAAGTGTCAATCTAATATAATCGACGATAGATTTTATGAGGATATAGTCCAAGGTCAACAGAATTTCAACAAAATTGAAAATTAAATTATTTGATCTAGTTTGTTATGAAAATGTTACAGAATGCAGTTGTTAAGTGGGTCGATAATTTAGCTGAAGTTCTTTAAATTGTTAATTGAAGAATGTTTACCAAAGTTTTCAATTTATGGAGCAAGGGGGTTAAGTTCACTAAAAAGATGGATGTGGGTGTAATCTACACAAGAGAAGGCGTAACTGTGATTCTGCCTTAGTAGATTTATAGAGAAGCAAAAGAAATCGGATGAAAAAACCTGCAGGAAGCCCAATCTGCGGAAAGCCCAGAAAGCCCTCGGTGATATTTCAGAAGCTTCCCGGCACACCGCCACCTCCAAACTATCTTTACCTCTTTGGTCAAGTAAATTGCACAGAGCTTCCTGATATGAAAAAAATCCAGAGTTATGTGAGACGAAGCTGAATTATCACTTCCATTTCCATAATGATAAGGCAGTTATTAAACTTTAAAATGGAACTGAAGAGAAAAGAATAGGCTTACCCCAGAATCGAAATCATCAGGATTGAGAGCTACAGCTCGTTGGTAACATTTAACGGCTCTCGGAGTATCAAGGGAAACGCGGCCATAATAATGGCCCAGAAATTTGAAAGATTCTCCATTCTTAGGGTTCAATTTGGCCGATAGAACAAAATGTTCAGCAGCTTTTTCCTTGGTTTCCTTCGCTTCTCCTCCTTTTTCCCATAAGAATAAGCCCTGAATCATCGTATACATATATTTTTTTAATAAGTGAATAACTCGAATAAAGAAGTAAAGAACGAAAGCATACAATCTCAAAATGTAGCGAGGCGTCATCTGGGGAATCCTGCAAGCGTCGGAAGAGATGTTCTGCTCCTTCTTCCTTCTGAGAGAATAAAATAAAATAAAAAATAAATAAATTGGAATAAGTTGCCAGCACCGATGCTGATTGATGAAAGAAGCAGAGACGTAGCACCACACACACGGAAGAACTGAGAACAGGAAACACAAAAGATAAGAACGCACCATGTGAGTTTGGGAGTCCATCAGGGTTACGGGCCGAAGTCTTGGAACTCGAAGGACACTGACTGCAGAACCAATTTACATGAAGCAATACTCGTCAGACGTTACCAAGAAATTGAAAAGAATGATAAAATGTATTTTTGGTATAACATGTAATACTTATTTTTAATTTTTAATTTTATATATACTTTTTTTACTTTATATATAATCATTCTTAATTTAATTTTTTTTTTGGTAATCAATTTAATCTTTATTCATATTAATGTTGTAAAATTTTGCATAAATTATAATGCATTGAAGTAAGTAATAAAACTAAAATCACATATACAAGCTATAATTTTTTTTTTCAATATTTACATTTGAAAGTTATTTTAATTTAATGCATATATATATAAATATATATATATATATATATATATATATATTATAATAACTTTATATTGAATTCTTGATATTATCATAATAATATATAATAGGAAATAAATTAAAATTCATAACATACATAGGAATATTTTTTACAGAAATTATAAAAAAATTAAATAAAAAAAGGATGATAAATATAACGTGCAAATAAATTTATATCATAATATAACATCACAATTACATATTAATATATAAATTAAGCGAAAAATATTTCTGCAATTAATGCAGATAAGTTATCTGTATTTATTCCTAGAACGACGTCATTTTGGTATTGAAATCTTAAAAAATTTAAATATAAAGATTATTATAACCCTGAAATAAATTAAAATTACAAAAATACCATTATTTTCGTCCCGAAACGACGACCTATTGGGCTTACTGCAGATAACTTATCTGCAGTAACTGCAGAAAAAGCGAACCCATAAATTAATAACATACAGAATAATTTATATATATATATGGCAAAATGATTTGTAATGTGACTGCATATAAGCATTGGTACAGTCACGTAAAAACTACGTCATTTTGGGTGGGATAAAGGAAGTTCTTGTTTAAAATTAATTATAGAAAATAAAAATATTATATTTATTTTCACCTTTGTAAGGTTATGATTCCTCATATTTAATGTTTTATATTTATTTTCACCTTTGTATGGTTATTATTCCCCAAATTTAATGTTTTTACATTATAAAACAACGTCGTATTGGGCTTACTGTAGATAATTTATCTACAGTAACTAGCTTATCTACAGTAACTGCAGAAAAAGCGAACTCATATATATATATATATATATATATATATATATATATGGATAGGATATTCTACCTATCATTTTTCTGCCTACCACTTTAAAACACCATTAGATCATAATCTTAACTAACATTTATCTTTCTCTCTCTTCTTCTTTCTCTCTCTTCTTAAGATTATAATCTAATGATGTTTTAAAATGATAGGCAAAGGTAGCTAGAAAATATGGTAGGTAGAATAACTTATCCTATATATATATATATATATGGGTTCGTTTTTTCTGCAGTTACTGCAGATAAGTTATCTGCAGTAAGCCCAATACGACGTCGTTTTGGGGCGGAAATCATGGTACTTTTGTAATTTTAATTTATTTCAGAGTTATAATAGTCTTTATATTTAAATTTTTTAAGATTTCAATACCGACGTCGTTTTGGGAATAAATGCAGATAACTTATCTGGATTAACAGCAGAAACATTTTTCCTTATATATATATATATATATATATTTATATATAAGTTTAATATTTTTGTTTTTAGTACAAAATTTTTTTTATCTATCTGCTCATATAAAAGTAAATGAGTCTCGTTAATCTTTTCTCTCTTATCTTTAAATAGAACCTACTTATTTTTATATGAGTATAACAGATAAATTTTTTCTATAGCAAAAACAGATATACTTTAGGAATAATATAGTAAGTATCTCGAGAAACTTCAAAACTATATCATTTTGGCAATTGTGAGAATCAATGGAGCATATTTTATGAATTTTTTTATTTATTTATGGCTTTAATGTTTCCATAGTAATGTAAATTAGTTATCTATATTCGCTCTCAAAATAGTGTTGTTTTGGGTTGAAAAATTAAAAAATTATAATGAAAAAGACTATTATAACATGAAATAAATTATATTTACAAAAATATTTTGATTTTCGTCTCAAAACGACGTCCTTTTAGGTTCAACGTAAATAAGTTATCTACATTGACTATAGAAAAGTGAACCCTTTATTTATTATATAAATTTTACCAAAACACATTTCCTAAATTCTCTAAATTCTTAATTCTTTTTTAATGTTTATCATTTAAAGATAAGAGAGAAAAAGAAAACATGAGGTTTATATGGTTTTATTTATATATAAGAGATAAAATTATTTCCTATAACATAAGAAATACTAATCTCATATATATAGAGAGAGGGAGGATCCACTTATTACCAGTAAAGTATACCACCTTTACAATTAATTTGATCACCGTTGGATTAAACTTAATTCTAATGGCTCATGATTAATTCTTATAATCTTAATTTTTTACCTTTCATTCTCTCACATCTTCTCTCTAGGTCTCCGTATTTGATCTTTTTTTTTCTAAGGTTGACAACAGATGTTAGCCATGAAGATGGTTTTCTTTTTGGTAAATTTATACGTGAAAGGAACTACACATAATCCTATTATTTTTGGACCATTTCTCTTTCCACGTCAACATCTCAACAGCATTATTGTTCTTATTCTTATTATTATTATGCTCTCTTAGCTTAGATGGAAGGTGAATAAAATAAGGGTTTAAGTTTTCTTATGTTGTAGGATTGTAGGAGATAAAAAAAGTAGAGAGAAGTTAAATGTGGGTCCCATATTTTATATTAAAAAAGAAAAGAAAAATTAATTGGCACGGAAAACGAATTAGTGTAGGAAAATGATGTACTCTTATGTAGCATAAGAGTAATATTTCCCATAAAATAATACCGTGAGCTAAGCCGTGAAAGCATGTCCAGTGATCGTCATCCACATGGCGTAAATAAGAACTTTGCCTAAATCTAAATCATTCTCTTATTTCTATGATTTATAATTAGCATACCGATATTGTTATATCTACTACCACTACTAGAAAAATCCTATATAGCGAGGGAATTGTTATGCAAATTTCATCGCTAATTGCGAGGGAATTTGCGAAGAAAAGTAATAGCGAGGATGAAATTAGTGATGGAAATTTCATAGCAATTTCTTCGCTATATAGAATTTTTCTAGTAGTGTACAGAGCATGATCTTTTACTGTTATAATTATTTTTATTTGAATAACAAATAAAATCAGCAAGCTTCCTACTCGCCTTTTCACTGCTGTAGTATACCTGCATCTTGTACATAAAATCGAAAAATAAAATGGAAGAACATTGCGAGTTGTGAACCTTTTCGTAGAGATTTTCGCCCTTTAAAATTTCTTAAACATGTTTTTCGGCCTTTTCACGGTTTTTAATTACATGTTTCAAATAAATCATGTTTCGGAGTACCTTGAAATCGAAACAATAAATCGAGATGGATCGTAAAAACGGATTCAACGTCTCTTGTGAACTTTAGAAAAAAAGGATCAAATACGGAGACCTACTGGAGAGAGTTGTGAGAGGATGAGAGAAGATGTGAGACAATGAAAGGTAAAAAATTAGTATTATAAGGATTAATCGTGAGCCATTAAATTTAATTTTAATACAACTGTGATCAAATTGGTTGTAAAGGTGGTATACTTTAGTGTGGTAAGTGGATCCTCTTTTATATATATATATATATATATATATATATATATATATATATATATATATATATATATATATATATATATATAGGATCCTTTGGCATCAGTGTTAAATTTGAAATTTGACACATCATCTGAGAGCCATTAGATCAAAAAAGATCAATGGTATCAAATGCTTACAAATCAGAGTCGTTGATCTTTTTTGATCTAATGACTCTCAGATGAGATGTCAAATTTTAAATTTGACACTGGTGTCAAAGGACCTTATATATATATATATATATATATATATATATATATATATATATATATATATATATATATATATATATATATATATATCTTATGTTGCATAAGATAAACATGCTTTCCACACATACAAAGTGGAGGTGGGTCCCACATGTATTTTCACTCTCCTTTTGCATGTGGGTCCCACTTGTAATTTTATTTCTATAACATGATATAATTATTTTCCTACAACATAAGATAAATATAATCCATATCTATTATTCTAAAGGAATTCCATTTGTTGGAAAGTTTTGCCATGTGTCACTTCCTCCTTGCATCTCATATTTCTGTTCACACCATACCCACTTAAAAACTTTCCTCCTTTGGCAAATTCGAATTATTAAATATTTTAAACATTTTAAAATACGAAAAAAATGTTGAATTGAGTTTTGATTCAATTGAGTTGCGGTGGCAGACATTTCATTCAATTTCCAAATGTCTCAGTCCTCATTCAATGTCTCACTTAGTTGTTTCATTTAATGATGATTTTTACATTGGAATTGAGAGGCTCTTTTAAAATTTGAAATTCAAACTGATCATGATTTTTCTTTTTTCTTTTTTTTTTGTAATTAACTGATCATGATTTCTACATTGGAATGATCATCTCTTTTAAAATTCAAAATATGATTTTGATTTAAATTTTGAAATATTTTGATTTCATTTTTTAAATTCAAATTGTAATGGTGGGAAAAAAAAAATTAAGGTGTTTAGGTGGCAGACAACTCTCATTTAATCTCTGACTGCTTTTCTTTTGTTGCTTGGGTTTATAAGAAGGAACGTGGGAATAGAAATTTTGTTTTTCCCTCTGGTATTCCATTTTTGCTAATTGTTTCTTTTAGAGGAATCGGTTCTTTCTTTTCTTCCTTTTTCGTTCTCCCCTACGAAATGTTTTCAACCTATGATTTTATAAAGGATCTTAATCCTACCAAGGAGGACTGGAGGATTAAGGTTAAAGTGGTTCGATCTTGGAAGGTTCCTAATTTTCAACGTAAGGATTTTGACGACAATGTTGAGATGGTTCTTTTGGATGAACGGGTAGTGCTGGTTGTTCTTCCTTTGTTCTTTATAATCTATTGTCACTTTGTCTTTGTTGTCGTAGCATGTTTTCGTCTCTGTGTCTGTTTTTATGATTTTCGTTTTCGTTGTTTCAATTTTGGCTTTCACTTTTTTTGTAGGGTGGAAGGATCCATGCTACTGTCAAATGATCTTTGCAGATCCGAAAAAATCTGCGATAGAGAGGTGTATTTTATAGGTCCAGACTCTACAATGTAATGGATGCACTGTTATGAATGACTGATATAATGTATTAGGCTCTAAAATGCTTTTACATCTTTTTTTAATTCATTTGTGTTATTGACTGTAGTGTGAACTGTACATATTGTTAGTATATGGGTGTAACATCCCGAACGCTGACGAGGGCGGGAAGTGATCGCTGGTACGAAAGGGCATGGACAAGGAGCGGCTCCTGACAGGCTTCCAGCGGGGGGTTACATGCATGAATGAATCGAATCGACACCCGAAAGAGAGGGATTCCAAAGACTGTGCAGGTGTGAGACTGCACAGTTTGGGATAACTTATAAGAATTAATTGGTACTACCTATGCTAACAAGATGCATCTGCTTTTTGGTAGCCCGGAACGGAAGAACTCCGTAGTTAAGCGTGCTTGACTTGGAGCAATTCTGGGATGGGTGACCTCCTGGGAAGTTTTTTCAGGAAGTGTGCAAGTGAGGAAAAAGCACATTGAAAAGTCTCGTGTTAGTATGTGGGGATAGTCATTGATTCTTGAAGCAGTCATTGATTCTTGAAGCGGTCATTGATTCTTGAAGCGGTCGAGCGTTACAAGTGGTATCAGAGCAGGGCATCTCATCCAGTACGGTGTGGTTCGAGGACGAACCAGTCGGAAGCTGGTGGGCATGTAACATCCCGAGCGCTAACGAGGGCGGGGAGTGATCGCCGGTGCAAAGAGGCACGTACAAGGAGCGGCTCCTGACAGGCTTCTAGCGGGGGGATACATCCATGAATGAATCGAATCGACACCTGAAAGAGAGGTATTTCAAAGATTGTGCAATATGAGACTGCACAGTTTGGGATAGCTTATAATAATTAATTGGTACTACCTATACTAACAAGATGCATATGCTTTTCGGTAGCCCATATCGAAAGAATTCCATAGTTAAGCGTGCTTGACTTGGAGCAATTCTGGGATGGATGACCTCCTGGAAAATTTTCTCGGGAAGTGTGCGAGTGAGGAAAAAGCACACTGAAAAGTCTCGTGTTAGTATGTGGGGATAGTCATTGATTCTTGAAGCGGTTGAGCGTTACAATGGGTGTCCTAGAGACAATCTTTTTAATTAAATAAGGACATAAGATGTGGACCTTTTTGTCGCAAATTGTAACACCCCAAATTCTGACAATTATTATAGCATAAATAAATTCAATAATTTTATAAATAACAGCGGAAGTTCAAAATAATCAAATTTGGGAAGTGTTACCGCCGCACTTGTACAGGGAGACAAGTGCAAAGCTAACTCTATTACAAATTTGATTATTTTGAACTTCCGCTGTTATTTATAAAATTATTGAATTTATTTATGCTATTATAATTGTCAGAATTTGGGGTGTTACAAAATGGTATCAGAGCCCCTGGTTCGGCTTGGGGTTTTCTTTTGATACTGACTCGAGGGATCAAAGATCCCGGAGTTAAATAAATACAAAAAAAAATAGGAAATAAAATAATAGGACATAAGATAAATAAATAAATCGAGAGAGGTGGGTAGTGAAGGGTTATTTTTCTTGTCCTTTAAATATGTTTTATTTCTTTGAACTTTTGATGATTATATGTTTGGAATTATTTTGTGATTTAAAATTATTATTGATATTATTCTTTAAAATTTTTATATACTATCTTTAGTAACTCGTTCTTATTTTAATAAAAGTTATTAGCTTTCTTTTAGAGTTGTTCTGGAATTGATTAAAAATTTTCTAGCAAATGAAAGATAATATATGCAATAAAAATTTCTATTTGTTTAAAGAAGATATTCAGTTTCGAAACTTTTTTTTCTAGCTTGGTTAAAGTTAACAAGTCATTAATTTGCAGTGTTTTAAATTTATTGTGTTCTATGTTGTCTTGTTTGCTTGGTTATGCATGACTCTTTGTTGTTTGCTTACATTTTTTTAATGGGGTTTCAAAAAAAAAAAATTAATTAAGTTTCGAGGACGAAACTTCTTTTAAGGAGGGTAGAATGTAATACCCCGTATTTTTATTAATACAATAATAATATAATAATAATAATAATAAACTATAAATTAGTAGTAATAATATATATATATTTATTTTTATTGGAAAAATAATTTTGATACTTTGTAATACTCTAGGTTATTAATAATAAAATAATATTAATATATATGTATATATATATATATTAGATGATAAATTATGATTAATTGATTTATTAATTGATTGATGATTTATGTATTTATGTTTGATTAGTAATGATTGATTAGTGATTTGTTTAGATATGATGAGTCAACAAACATAAATTGTTTAGATATGATGAGTCAACAAACATAAATTGTTTAGATATGATGAGTCAGCATTGAGTCAGTAATGTGTAAGCCCTAAACTTCAACTATAAATAGAGGTCTAGCCTAACCAAACCAATTTACTCTTCAACATTTCTCCACTACTATTCTCTCTTCTTAGTTCAAACTTAGTTTAATTTATTTTATATTCTTCTGATTACCAACTGGTTCTCTGCCCCAAATTACTCTTTTCTTCTAGAAGTTAGCGAAAACGGAGACCAGGTAATCCTAATCTCTAGGTTGTTGTAGATTTGTTGTGTATGAAATTTTATTGGGAGTGTCCTAATCTTTAGGTAGTTATATGTTCGATATATGTAATCCTAATCCCTAGAAAGTCATAGATTATATTGATATGAATTTTGGTATATGTAATCCTATTCGTAGGTTATTTCTTTTATATAAAACTTGGATGTAATCCTAATCCCTAGGTGTTTAGGTTATCTCTATTATATGAAATTTGGGTATAATCCTTATATGTAATCCGTAGATGTTCTTAATAGTTTGGTATGAACATTTCTATATATGTAGGTATTTGTTTTTTTTTAAATTTAAATTACAACATATGATAATTAGAATATTTTTGGAAAATTTTTATTATTTCAGAAATTATGATTATGTGCAATGTATGATATAAGATTTAATTCATGTCCAATATATGGATCTTATTGAATAATTATGAAAATTATGGAATTATACTGCTCTTTAAGAAAAACTTTCCAAATATGTGTTTTAATGATTGAATTTGAATATTTATATTATTAATAACTATGACAATTGATGTGATTAGATTATTTGAATGACGATGATTGGATTTGGATTTTTCTATGATGAATGTTGAAGATTTGAATTATCATATCCTTGAATAAATTGGAAAGTTATGATGATGATCGGATTTGGATTTTACTGTGATGAATGTTGAATATTTGAATTATCATATCCTTGAATAAATTGGAAAGTTATGATGATGATCGGATTTGGATTTTACTCTGATGAATGTTGAAGATTTGAATTGTTATATAAATTCAAAAATGTATGATAATAGTTGTTTGAATTATGATACTTTGGAAAATTATAATGCCCTTGAGTAACTCACTCATTTAAAGATGATAATACTTAAAGAATAAATAATTATGATTGAATCTTCCTGATTGTGTGTGTTTGTAATAAATTAATAGTGGGAGGATAACTTTGGGATGGTACCTCCTAAGGTGATGAACACAACTTTTGGGCTTTATGCCTCCGATGTGAAACTGATGTGAAAAAGATTGTATTCGTTCTTCCCAAAGTGGTGTCTGGCATAATGAACTTAAACATTATTAATAATGAAATTTGTTATTTGATTTGATTATGAAGAATGTCATTGAGTTGTGAATATTATCATATTGTGATTAATGTTGTGCTAAATATGTTAGTTGATAATTACCAAATACATTAAATGGACTTAATAAAGATAAATATTATATAATTGAATTTTGATTATTATATTGATATTTGATTTGATTAATGTGGAATTGATCTGAACACTATTTGAATTTGATTTAATTTGTTATTAATTACATTAATTGTATTTTGATTGGGATTACCAGCTTTGCTGACTTTTGTGTTTGTTTAACTGCAATGATCCTTCACGGGAGAGCAGATTTTCAGTGAAACATGTTGCAAAGGATGGGGCTAGCTGTGGACAGTGAGGATCACGACTCGTATATTTCTAGCTAGTTTTTAAGTTTAAAAATTTATGAGATGCATAAGACATATTTCCTTTAAAAAAACTGTAGTCTTAGATTTTTATTTGAATGTAATAGAGTTAGCCTTGCACTTGTCCCTGTACAAGTGCGGCGGTAACACTTCCCAAATTTGATTATTTTGAACTTTCGCTGTTATTTATAGAATTATTGAATTTATTTATGCTATTATAATTGTCAGAATTTGGGGTGTTACAAGGATAAGTGCAAGGCTAACTCTATTACAAATTTGATTATTTTGAACTTCCGCTGTTATTTATAAAATTATTGAATTTATTTATGCTATTATAATTGTCAGAATTTGGGGTGTTACACAAATAAATAATAAGCACTCTTTATCATGTTTCATATTTTGTCTCGATATTATTGTTAATATATTATGAATAAACTGGATAAACCCTTTGGAATAGAACATGTATTTCTTGAGTATCTGTGATGAGATCACGATTATGAGGATTCAAGGATACCGCACGTTTATTCCTAATTCTTTGTTCCTAGTCTAGAGACATTGAGAATGGGGACCAGTGATCTCGGATAAGACTAGCACGACTTATCTACTTGTATTTAGATACAAGGTAAAGACCTCATCTGCTACAGATATGGAGATGTCTTAGCTAAAGTCGTGGGTGGACCTATAAGGGTATAGCTCGCACTGAACAGACCGACAAAGAGACTATATGAGAAAATCTTACAGAGAGTATCATTAGAGCAGTCTCTTTATATTTGGGTATGTCTTTCCTTAGACCAGAAGTTATTACCTAGACTGTGTTCTAGAAGGCACGCTTTGACTGTATACCTCGTCTGCCTGAAACATGGAGACTCATAGGTACACTGTTGGGCTTGTCCTGAAAGAGCACAAGGGTAGGGTGATAAGCTGAAGGAATTCGTCAAATCTCTGTGAGAGATTAGGTTATCTGTAAACCGGAGAAATCGGGATGACATTTACAAGAACTCGGGAATCTATGCATAGTAAAAGAGATCATGAGATGATCTGCCGTTAGAGTCAGTAAATTGAAAATTCCCTATTTCGAATAAAGCTTACCCTAAACCGCAAGAGTTGATACGTTTCCTTACCCTAGGTTTAATGAGAAGGTAACCGAGACAAAAGGAAATACATAGGGCAACCAAATATGTGTAATATGATGATTATGTCAT
This sequence comes from Gastrolobium bilobum, assembly GCF_033153095.1. Classification (NCBI taxonomy): domain Eukaryota; kingdom Viridiplantae; phylum Streptophyta; class Magnoliopsida; order Fabales; family Fabaceae; genus Gastrolobium; species Gastrolobium bilobum. Next base: position 98,695 of record NW_026896335.1, on the reverse strand, counting down.
TAACCTAACTAGCTCTAGGGCAACAAAACATTGCTAGTGCTCTGTGTTGTGTTGTCATTAGATGGGTTGTGGGCTTGTTGGGCCCAAGCCCATTTATGTCAGTGGCTATGTTGGGCCTAATGAGTCACACACTAACACCTTATTGTCATGATAATATAGCATTAAAGGTATTGGGCCTAATAATGGTTGTTAGCCCAAGAAGAAGTTTGGAAGCCCGCCAGAAGGGAAAAGGGCGCATGGATCATGTAATGGGCTTGGATGGTCCAAGACATTACTAATTAATTTAATTATCAAATTTTTAAATTTTGAATTTTGAATTTTGAAATTTGAAATTTGGAATTTGAAATTTGAATTTTGAATCTTGAATTTTGAATTTTGAATTTTGAATTTTGAATTTTGAAATTTGAATTTTGAAATTTGAATTGTGAATTTAGAATTTAAATTTAGAATTTGAATTTAGAATTTAAATGTTTGAATGTTTGAATTTGAATTTTGAAATTTGAATTTAGAATTTAGAATTTGAATTTTGAATTTAAATGTTTGAACATTTGAATTTGAATTGGCTATGAAAAATTGTTTCATAACAAAAGGATAAGGCAAGATCTTGTTGGAACAAATCCCAAGTATCAAGAGGAGATCTTTGAGCATCATCCAAGGCTGATTTGGGGTCTTGTGATGGTCATATGATCAACCAAATGAGCTCCAATAAGATTTGGTTTGTTGAGAGAATAAGTGAGTGAGTTGATTCAAGTTTGAATGCAACTGCTTAACGTATCTGGACTGTTTTGAGGCTGAATGGGGCACACCATATGGCTGGCCATATGATGGTTGTTAAGTCAGATTTTTGTTGAGATATGCACTTGATATCATGAGGATATGATAGGAGGTTGTTGGCAAGATTTGATTTGCAACAACTCCACTCATTCCTCTCCTAGTGTGCGCTACATAGGGCTGATTTTTGAGTGAAGAAATCAGATTTTTATTCACTCATTCTCTCATCTCCTTTGGCCATCCTTTTGTGAGGTTTTTCTTAAGTGAGTTTTGAAAATTACCTAGCACTTTCTAAGTGAATTCTATGCGCCACTTTTGTGTTTTTTCTTGTTGAAAATTCACTCAACTAAACACCTTGAAACCTTGCCTCCTTCCTTTCCATAAGGGACGCCTAGCTTGCCTCCCTTGGTGTTCGTTGGTGGTCTTGAAGAAGAGTTCTTCCATCTTGACAAAGGGTGGTGTGGATCAACATTAGAGGGCTTGTATCTTCAAGCCTCACCTTGATCATCTTCAAGTTTTGGAAAGCAAAAAAGGTAACATCCATGTCCTAAAGCATGTTTCTTGATATGGTATGTGTAATTCCGCTTTGAAAATTTCGTTTTCATCCTCACAAGCCTACGGCCTTCAAGGCCATTTTTCTTTCACATATTACATAAAGAGCTGTTTGTTGAGGATCTAATCTCGGTAAATATAACCTTCTAACTGCTTCTTCTTCTTTGGGTGCTGTTATATAGACATATGATGCATCTTAAAATGTAACTGAGAATATAAACTAACAGCAGTGCTCTCGCTCATCTTTTGTCTATTTTATCAGGATGTTGGCTTTTGGCGGGAGACTATAAATCTTGGTAATTACCGGCAAATTTTTAAAGAAAGTGGTGTTAATGGAGAATACCTGGAAGAAGGAATGTCTATGTTCACGACTGAACAGATACTTTGATTCGTTAGACGTTGCCATATGAAGTGGGGAGACTTTATCACATTGTGCAAGGAATTAAGACAGATTAAAGTATTCTCTCTCTCCCTTAAGCAGTAAACAGATAATGACATGCCAATAAACTCTCATTTGATTTTTTTTACTAATCTGTTGTCATTTCGTCTCTGTTGTGATTTTAAATTTATGTGTCTGTTGTTATGATTTTTGTTTTCGTTGTTTGAATTTTGGCTTTCACTTTTTTTGTAGGTGGAAGGATCCATGATACTGATCAAATGAATAATCTTTGCAGTTCCGAAAAAAAAATCTGTGACAGAGGAATGAATGATTTTAATTTTTGTAAATATAAATTTGTAAAATTTCAAATACTAATGATACAAATTATTGCAAAAAATAATTATTTATTATTATTTTATAAATCTGAGTGTAATAAATGAAAGTTCATCTTTGAGATAAAATATAAAAATCTCAATGCAACTATAAGGACCTTTTTTGTGGATAAGTACAAAAACCTATTACATGCTGATAGTTAGAGGTGACAAACTGGGCTCGGCCCGGAGGGCCGGCCCACCAACTTATTTTTATAATTAAATTAAAATTTCATACTTCTTCTTTTATAATTAAATTCATAAATCTGATATCAAATTTTGTAAATGCAAATTTGTAAAATTCAAAATACTAAGGACACCAATCCTTACAAAAACATAATTATTTACATAAAATGCTCATAGTTAAAGGTTAAAAACTGGACTTGTTCCGGAGGGCCTGCACGACCCGCCTGCCAACACATTCTTATAATTAAATTAGAATTTCATCATTCTTCTTTTATAATTAAATTTCTAAATCTGATTTTAATTTTTATAAATATAAATTTTTGAAATTTAAGATACTAACGACACAAATTCTTGCAAAAAACAATTATTTATTATTTTTTTGTAAATCTGAGTGTAATAAATGAAAGTCCATCTCTGAGAAATACTGAAAGAAGCTGAGTCAAACTTTGTGATTTTTGAATGACCACAAGACTAGCTAAAGTATAGCCTATGTTGCACCGACACCGATACGGGACATGAGATACGACACGATACGACACTCCGACACGTTAATTTTAAAAAATGTTGAATTTCGACACGTTAGGACACATTTTGATATTATATAATATTTTTAATTTATGTAGTGTATATTATATTTAATATTCAATAATTTAACAAAAAATAATGCTAAACTTATAATATCCATCAATTTTGCAAATAAATATAAGATATCCCAAATATTTATATTAAACTCGAATAAAATAGTAATAATAATCCAACGAATCTAATAGTTGAAACTCAAAATGCAACGCAAGTACGCAACGTAACCTTTGAACCTTTTTTGAGTCTTTGCAACGAGTATTGAAGTGTCGAGAAGTGTCGGAGTGTCGATGAGTATCGGGAAGTGTCAGACACGATACGTTAGGGATTTTGAAGTGTCAGTGCTTCATAGAGTATAGCGATATATTTTGGAATGACCATAAGATAAATATAGAAATCCATTACATACTGATATAAAATGCTAATAGTTAGGAGTGACAAAATGGGCTCGGCCCGGAGGGCCGACCACCACGGCAAACAAAACGATTTTTTTTTCCCGTGCATCAGCACGGGTAATACACCGGTATATATCTATAGAGAGAGAAAAATATTTCTCAAGCAACTTGAGATATATTTATCTCTGTCTACCAAAAAACTACGTCATTTTGCTTATTTATTTCCTTATATTAATTGATTCACCTTTGAATGATTACGATCTCTCTCTTTTTTCTCTTCTTTTATCACCATTGATCTATCTTTATACAGTTATGATTTAGTAGGTGGAAATAAAGTTATCTTAAACAACTTGAGAAACGATAAGCCCGCACACCCACACACCCACACACACATATATATATATGAAAACAATATTTCTACAGCCACTTTAAATATGGTTATCTACAACAACCTCAAAAACTACGTCGTTTTGATTAATGAAGGGTGTTTCTGTAAAATGTATATGATAAAAAAAATAAACAAAATTACGGAAACACCCTTCATTATTTCACCTAAAATTACATAAACACCCTTCATTAATCAAAACGACGTAGTTTTGGGGTAGCTGTAAATAACTTTATCTAAAGTGACTGTAGAAATATTTATCCCTATATATATATCTATGTATCTATATATATATATATATATATATATATATATATATATATATATATATATATATATATATATATATATATGAGGCAGGATCCTTTGACACCGGTGTCAAAGGAAAAGTTTGACACCTCATCTGAGAGCCGTTAGATTAAAAAAAATCAATGGTGTCACATGCTTACAAATCAGAATCATTGATTTTTTTTAATCTAACGGCTCTCAGATGAGGTGTCAATTTTTTTTTTGACACCGGTGTCAAAGGATCCTGTCTATATATATATATATATATATATATATATATATATATATATATATATATATATATATATATGAGGTAGGATCATTTGACACCAGTGTCAAATTTCAAGTTTGACACATCATCTGAGAGCCATTAGATCAAAAAAGATCAACGACTCTGATTTGTAAGAATGTGATACCATTAACCTGTTTTGATCTAACGACTCTCAGATGAGGTGTCAAATTTGACACCGGTGTCAAAGGATCCTACCCCTATATATATATTTATATATATATATATGGGTTCGCTTTTTCTGCGGTTACTTCAGATAAGTTATCTACAGTAAGTCCAATACGATATCGTTTTGGAGTGGAAATCATGATATTTTTGTATTTTTAATTTATTCCAGGATTATTATAGTCTTTATAATTATAATTTTTTAATATTTTAATCCTAAAACGACGTTGTTTTGGAAATAAATGCAGATAACTTATATGCAGTAACTGCAGAAATATTTATATATATATATATATATATATATATATATATATATATATATATATATAAATCTTTCATCACGTGGTTATGCTTGGTCGAATTGTTTTTTTAAGGGTGAATAAATATTTTTTTTAAGATACTTACATAAATAAATCTGCCTTGTATGATAAATATTTTTTGCATTTTATAAGAGTTATGTTATAGGAAAAATGATTGTGTTATGTTATAGAGATTCGTTTTGCGTGTCAAGTTTTTTTTTTTTTTGCTGCGGGCCCCAAAAAATATTGTGTGTGTAATCATGTTAAATGATAGATGATAAATCCATAATTTTTATGATAAATTATATTTTTAAGAAAAATTCTCCAAATTTAGCCCACTTCAAATCCTCTTCTCTACCGTCTCCTGCGACTCTGCCAATAGCAGAGATATGACTCGTATTTTAACTATAAAAAAGAATATCAAGTTCAGAGCTGGAGCTGGTTGAACTATCCATTCGACTGCGCTGCTAGACCGAAAGTGAGAATTCTCCGTCTCTGTAAATATCCATATCCTATTTCATGGTTATTCTTCTGAAAAAATATGCATTATTGACACCAATAATTACTTTGCTCTGGTTTCTATGTTATTATATCGAACTTCTCGTGACACTAGCTAGTAATTTGATACATTCGGTGTTTTCCTATTTGTTTCTCTTCTCTCTCTCTCTCGCTCTCTCTTTCTCTCTTTCGTTTGCAGTTTCTTGTTGAATGGCATGTAGCCTTGTTCAGATCTTATTTTCTTTCGTGAATATGGGTTTGTCCCAATTAATCATATTTCTTCGTTCTAAATCTCCGGAGGCTAAAAAGTGAAAACTACATCCTCTGGCCTTTTTTCCGCTCACCTTACGCATCCTGTTTGACTATATTACTAAATTATTGCAAAGGTTTTTATATTTTTCGTTCTCTTAATCAACTAAATACCCACTATGTTTTCGTGATTTAATTCCAATTTACCTATGGAAATTTGTTCATTATTGGTTGCCCCATTGGTGAGAAACCATATATTGCATGCTTGACACACCATTAAACACTTTAAGCAAACCTGTTTACTACATTTTGTGCACATAGAATATGCTATGAAAGGGGCAGGCCGGTGTCATGAAACTCCCGCTATGCGTGAGTCCATGGAAGGGTAATACCTATCGTGTAGCTGTATAGTAGGCAACCTTTCCTCTTGGAGAATAATATAAACCATTAAGAAGGCCCTCTGGTTGAATTGGTTCTTTACATGATATCAGAGCTTCAGTGACCACAGGGTCACGAATTCGATCTCACCACCCCTTACTTTTTAGTGGAATTAAAATAAGCACAAGGTAAATAAAAAACGGGGTCTGTATAATATCTACGCTTCAAGCCCAAAGGGCTCTTACATGAGGAGGTATGTTAGAGATTGGGTTGAATTAGTTCTTTACACATGTATTTGCAAGAGGCAGATTACATGAATTAAATTGTGAACTGTGACTTGCAGGACACATGGCGACCTATTGTTGTGTCAAGTTCCCCTTCTACAAATTATCCTTCGAAGTTAAAAAGAAATTTCTTGCCAACACAATTTCAGTTTCGTTGATACCTTTAGTAATTTCTGTTTCAGGAATATGTATATCTAAGCCAATGGAATTCAAAAAGCTAAAAGGGAAAAAAGTATAAGAAACTAATTGCTATATGATTTTCCATGTTACACTGTTCCGGCATCCTTTCTTTGATGGCCTTTTTCATGTATGCTTCGGTTGGTCTTTCATGTCTATGCATGTTTTAGTGTTTAGCCTACAGTACGAGTCTGAACTCTGAAGCATCTTTTAGGGTATTTAACTTGAATTTTGTGTTTGGGAGTATATCGTGGTAGTTCAATTGCCAGTCAGAACAACAATGATGTACATATTTGATATTTTGTAATTGCACCAGTTTGAAATCATTTTTAGCTTGGCAACTAAGCAAGATGGGCTAATTTCTCTGCTCAGTTTTGAACTGTGGATGCTAGATGGAGAGTTGATTTCTAATGTATGAAAGGCTAGTTAATTTGTATTCTGTTCTACTGGTGTTCAGCTGTTAGGAAGCACAATTTTTTGACCACTGTGCTTATTATGGATCAATGCATGATCTTTGCCTTTCCTCATGATCTTATATTGTTAAATACTCAAGGATTATACTTAATATTATTGAATTTTTGCTTGTTTGCATTATTATTAACCACTATTATTGTAATTATCATCATGTTTCTTGATTAACACTATTTGTGGTTATTTATAGCTTGGGTGATGGAAAGTGGAGGGAACTCCCTTCCATCAGGGTCAGATGGTACGAAGAGAAAGGTTTCTTATTTCTATGATCCAGAGGTTGGAAACTATTATTACGGCCAGGGTCACCCAATGAAACCACATAGGATTCGAATGACGCATGCTCTTTTAGCCCACTATGGGTTGCTTCAACACATGCAGGTCCTGAAGCCTACCGCTGCTAAGGACAGGGACCTCTGCAAGTTCCATGCTGATGATTATGTGGCTTTTTTGAGGGGCATCACCCCAGAAACACAGCAAGATCAGTTGAGACAGCTAAAGAGGTTTAATGTTGGTGAAGACTGCCCCGTGTTTGATGGTCTCTACTCTTTCTGCCAGACATATGCAGGAGGTTCTGTTGGTGGTGCTCTGAAATTGAACCATGGAGCATGCGATATTGCAATAAATTGGGCTGGTGGGCTACATCATGCAAAGAAGTGTGAGGCTTCTGGGTTTTGCTATGTAAATGACATTGTGCTGGGTATTTTGGAACTTCTCAAACTACATGAGGTTTACCAAATCTACTTTCCTGCATTATCTTCTTGATGTATGGTTGTGCTGATTTTAATTTGGATTGAATTTATTCTTTACATGACCAACATCTTCAAAAATTCCATTGCATGCATGTAGGTAATACTAGTTCCATGTAGTATGCTTTTTCGTTATCACTTATTAATGGTCCACCTTTTTAGAGTTACCTGTGTTGATTTTATTTGTTTTAGACATGAATTTTCTATTCCCTGGTACCTTAATATGCAGTTAACCTATTTTTTTTATTTGGAATATTGTTTTTAACATTGACCTATTAGTATAGATATATAAAATGAAACCATTTTTGGGGCTTGTCCTAATGGCTCAAGCGTTTTGGCGAACTGGTTCCTTCAGTGTGCTTTATAGATATTAAACTAGTAGTTTTATTTCATGAATTGTAATTGCTAGCTATTTTTAACTCTTAAAGTAGTATGTGTTTCAGGCTTGCGGGTGCTAAAATAATTAGGAAATTGTTAAGGATGTTTTTGCCAAGTTGCTTATTTCAAAAACTGATTTGTATTTAACTATTTTTTAATGCCTGAGCTCTAAGAACTTGTCCTACTTTTTTGTCAAAATTTGATGTGAATCTATCTTTTCCTCCTCCTTGAGGATGACATTTGAGCTAGAGCTCCCTTTCCACTTTTTGAAGGGAATATTGATGTGCATAATGAGGCAGACTTGATTATTATCCCAAATGTGGCTGGTTACATTAGAACTTCTTTATAGCATCAAATGTTTTATATTGAATATTTTGTCTTAAGTGCTCTTTCATTGTAATCTGCATTTCCTTTATCATTATGCAGCGTGTTCTATATGTGGACATTGATATCCATCACGGTGATGGTGTAGAGGAGGCCTTTTACACGACTGATAGGGTCATGACTGTTTCGTTTCATAAGTTTGGGGATTACTTTCCTGGAACAGGTGATATTCGTGATATTGGGTATGGCAAAGGGAAATATTATTCACTAAATGTTCCCCTGGATGATGGAATTGATGACGAGAGCTATCAGTCCTTGTTTAAGCCAATAATGGGAAAGGTGATGGAGATTTTTAGGCCTGGTGCTGTGGTATTACAATGTGGTGCTGACTCTTTATCCGGGGACAGATTAGGTTGTTTCAATCTTTCCATAAAAGGTCATGCAGAGTGTGTCAAATATATGAGATCTTTTAATGTCCCACTTCTGTTGCTTGGGGGAGGTGGCTATACAATAAGAAATGTGGCACGTTGCTGGTGTTATGAGGTATTATGTACTTCTGCGTGTACATTTCCTACTTTGTTGACTCTTTGGTTGGATTATTTTATCATTGTCCCCTCAAAGGGTGAGCAGTGACGCCTGATATTTAAGTGCTCAATAGTAATTTTAGAATAAGGGAGTCTTCTGTGAGGGAGACCAATTCAGGCACTGAAATGTCAATGAACATAACACAATAAATCATGCACACACTCTTTCTATAGTACGAGAAATGCCCTATGTTTCTCACAACTCACTAGCAGCGGTAGACATTTAATTGTATGACATTGTGGGGGGAAAAAAAAAAGGTTATAAAAACATCTAACAGAGCGAAGAATTAAAACTGGACGTACATCTTACTGTGGTTTTATTTTAGGCTTTTTGCAGTCCTATTCAAATGTAATATATGGGAATCAATATGTGGCACTAATGTGTGTAGATTTGAGCTGTAAACCGGATATGTGTGCAAAATGAAATATTGCGTCTTTCAAGCAGGAACTGTTCCTCAGATTAACAAATTCCTATTGGTTGTTGATCAGACTGGTGTTGCTCTCGGGATTGATCTAGATGATAAGATGCCTCAACATGAGTATTATGAATATTTTGGTCCTGACTATACTCTTCATGTTGCTCCAAGTAACATGGAAAACAAGAACTCCCGACATTCGTTGGATGAAATAAGAGCAAAACTTCTTGACAATTTATCTAGGCTTCAACATGCGCCCAGTGTCCCATTCCAGGAGCGACCACCCGACGCAGAGCTTCAAGAGGTTGCTTTTGCATATACTGACAATACTTTTTTTTAACACTTTTTATTATTCATTCCCCTTAAATAGATTATCTTCTCTTAATAATTTATTGAAGTAGTTGCCTAACTTACTTTAAAGATATGCATTGAATATTTAAATATACTTTGCCATTAACCCAATATGCACCTAGTTTCCCATTCCAGGAGGTCGCCTGATGCTGATCTTCAAGAGGTTGCTTTTGCATAATACATTGTTTTTTTTTTTTTTTTTCTAACACTTTTTATTCTTCATTTCTCTTATGTAGATCATCTTCTCTTAATAATTTATTGAAGTAGTTGCCTAACTTGCGTCAAAGATATGCATTGAGTAGTATTTGAATATCCTTTGGCACTAACACTTTAGAAAAATGTTTGAATAGCATATCATGGTGCAAACTCGACTATCATGTTCAGCCTGAAACTCCCAAGAATCCCAGACCAGGAGTAGACAAGCCTAATGGTGGGGACTCTGGTAAGGAATAGCGCTGAAAAATAGAGTAAGAGGCTGGTCAAAACTTACTTAAGGGAAGATAGTAAAGCAGGACTTAATGAAGTGGGATATAGATTGATGGATGTTATGTCTTAGGACGGATTAGAAGAAAGCTATTAGCATTGTGGAGGGCTAAACCTATTTTTCTTCCTACGTTCTAGATGGTCCCTTTTTAGTCTTTTTCCCTATATCTCCCTTTATTTCTTTATTTACCTCTCCCATTTTTCCTTTCTTCTTTTCTTTTATTTCACTTTTTTCCCTCTCTATTTTCTTTTCTTATTTATATATTTATTTCTCTTTTTCTTTATTTTTATCTCTCTATTTCTTTATTTTATTCTTTATTTTTATGTATTTGTATTTTTACTTTATTTTTCTCTCTTATGTTCAATTCTCACTTATTTTCACTTTATTTTATTTTATTCTTCATAATTGTTCATTGCTATGTTTTCATTTATAGTGTTATTTGTATTTGTTTTTGTTAAAGTAGTTGTTAGAATAGTTTAGTGTATATAGTCCCACATCTTGTGGACTTAGCCCATTAGGTCTTTAGTCTCCTTAAATAGAGAGCTCTTGTACATTGTAACACACGATTATTCAATATACAATTATTCTTTAATCTCAAGTTGGAACCAGAGTTTTTTCGTTCTGGGGATCCGCTTCCGCTAAAACCCTAAGCCCAGTACTTAGGTGTTCTCTTCTACTTTGCCGTGCTTTCTTTCAACAAGGTTTTCATCAACCGTGTGCCCTCTGGTAGGTTCTCTACATCGTGCGTCTCTCCGACTTGTTTCTTCAACCGTCAGAATCACTGCCCGCCTCCAACAACTACCGTTCGTCATTGTTCAGGCCACCAGAGTACTGTCTCAGCGTCAATTTCAACCGGAAAGCTTGAGATCAGAGCCCTCTCTCTCCAGCGACCAAGTCTATGGAAGACCCATCATCAGAGGAGTCCCCACGCGCGACTCCTTCTCCTTTTCCGGTCATTCTTGGACAGACTAGCTCGGTTTTTCCTCCTCTTTCCAGATCTGTGCTTGGTTCTTTGTGGGTCTCACTTTCAACGCGTGTTTCTTCTTGATTGGCTATCGTTTGCCTCCGTTTACAGCTTTTATATTTTGTCTTTAATGGCAGCAGTGTCCCCTGATCTCTCGAAGGTTAACTCTCCTTCTCCTCCTGCTAAAACTTCCTCAGGAATCATCTCTACTAATGTTTGGCCCGTTACCTCCTTTCAAATTGAAAGGTTCTGATAATTACAAGAATTGACCAACCCCTATTCGTGTCTGGTTCTTTGGACAAGGGCATGGGCGTCATCTCACTGTTCCACCTACTGGTATCCCTAAGGCTAAGAAATCTGAATGGGAAAGGATTGATAATCAACTTTTGAGTATTCTTTAGCAGTCTATTGATCCAGTTCTGTTGGATATTTTCTACGCTTTTCAAACATGCTATGAAGTGTGGGAGGAAGCCAAACACCTCTACACTAATGATATCCAGGAGCTCTATTCTATCATGTCTCAACTCATGAAGTTGCGCAAATCATCTGATATTCAGATGAAAATATATATTGGGAAAAGTTGATCTTTAATGTAGGCGTACTTGGACATGATGCCATACCCTTCTAATGTTTCTGTGTATCGAAAACAGGTGGAACGTCTCTTTATGGTCACCACTCTTTTTGGTCTTCCCACGGAGTATGATGTTGTCCGTGACACTATCTTGACTAGTGGGGACCCTAGTCTATCATTGACCTACCAACGCCTCTTGAATCTCAACAAGAAATCAATTTCTGCTCCTGATTCATCTTTTGTTGTTGATTCCACTGCTCTTGTTTCCCATACTGACACTCGCAGGAACAGTGGACGTGGTCGCGGTCGTGGCAGGGGCCCAAGCGGACGTGGTTAGAGACCTCGTTGTAATTATTGTCAGCAGCTTGGTCATTTTGAAGATCGTTGTTACACGAAGTATCCTCACCTGCGACCATCTTTTGCTGCGAATATAGCTCAGTCAGACACTGCATTCTCTGGTTCAATTTCTCACTCACCTGCAGACTATGTTGCACTCCAGACTCTTCTCAAGAAGGCTTCTCCTCAGTCTCAGCCTTCCGCTCCAGATACTGGTAATCCCGTTACTTGTGTTTCTCATTTTACATCACTTGACCCTTGGATATTTAACTCAGGTGCTACCGATCATCTCTCTGGTAATAAGAAACTTCTTACATCTCTTACCTATTTTGATCATTTACCTTCTTTGATCCTTGCTGATGGAACCAAAGCCCCAGTTCGTGGGATTGGACAAGCTCGTCCAACCTCCACCTTGACCTTGACATCTATTTATTACATTTCGGGCATCCCTTATAACTTAATTTCTATTAGTAAATTGGTCCACTCCCTCACTTGCACCATTACTTTCTCTAATTATTCTGTTTCTGTGCAGGATCCGGGTATGGGGAAGATGATTGGAGTGGGTCGTGAGTCACGAGAACTTTACTATCTGGTTGTGCCTCGTCCTTCAGTGGCATGCTCTCTCACAGAATCTCCACAACTTATCCGCAGTCGCCTCGGTCATCCAAGTCTTTCGAAGTTGCAGAAGATGGTTCCTCTTTTATCCGATATTGTCTTTAGATTGTGTGTCGTGTCAGCAAGGGAAACATACACGCTCTTCCTTTGCCAGTCGAGTCAATAAACGAGCTAATGCTCCTTTCTCTCTTGTTCATTCAGATATTTGGGGTCCAAATCGTACTTTGTTTTTTTTAGGTTTTCAGTATTCTATTACCTTTATTGATGATTATTCCCGTTGTACTTGGATTTATGTAATGAAAAATCGTTCTGATTTATTTTCCATTTATACAAAGTTTTTTCTTGAGATTTATACTCAATTTGGTGTTTCTATTCGTATTCTATGTAGTGATAATACTAAGGAATATGTTTATATTGATTTTTCTAATTTCTTGGCTACACAAGGTACTTTACATCGAACCACTTGTCCTTACACTCCACAACAAAATAGGGTGGCTGAACGTAAAAACAGACATATCATTGAATAAGGGTCATAAGCACCCTTTTATAGACTAATTACAAATTGATTTAAAATTCAAAAATCTAAAATTCTAAAAATAATAAAACTTCCTAAAATAAATAAAAGTAATTAACATCTAAAAAATAAATAAAAAATTACAAATAAATAATTCAAAATACATCCCAAATCTTTAATCTCAAATCATTCCAAATATGTTGTTTTCCTTTTCTTTCCAAACAAATCACAATCACACCTGCTGCTTTATTGGGACTTGGATTCGATTGTAATTTGTTGTTTTTCAAATCATTGCCTCTTTCAACAATTGGGCCATATTTATTAGGCCACAACTCTAGTTGACTACGAGCTTCTTCAATCAATGGTTGAGCCGTGTACAATGGGTCAACTGTAAGTGCATCATTCTCCTCTGCTAGAAAAAGATTCGTCCTCGAATCTTGTTTATCTCCACTGATATCAATTTCTTTGGACAAAAACTCATATGATAAATCTTCCTCTTTTAAATCTCCATAATTTGATTCTCCATCAGATTTATCATAGACTGGCTTATCATCAAAAACTGAATTCTCATCATAAGATGGATAATCATCATAAATGGGATAATTATCAACAATTGGATAATCATCATAAATTGGATTATCATCATAGATCAGATCATCATCACAAACTGGATTATGATCATAGACTTCGAAGTCTGGAATGCTAATTTGCATCTCGATATCTTGAAAAGTGGACTGATTTTCAGGTCGTACTTCCCAATTCTGTCCTTGGTTTAGAATCCCCAAGGGATTGACGTCCTCTTCTTCGTCATCAGATGCGTCATCTAATTCCATTCCTTCTTCGGATTGAATGCCCAACTTTGTCCACGCAAGTCGTCGCTCCAAATATTGACTTTCCATGCTCTGCACCTCCATAAGAGTTTGCTTCAAAATTTGAATTTTCATGCATACCCGCATGAGTCGTCGCTCCAAATCTTGATTTCTCTTTCTCTGTGGCCGCACACATAGTTGCTTCAAAACTTGAATTTTCTTGTCCAACGCTTGCTCAAGTTGTTCCTTCAAATCCTGGATCCGCCTTCCGAGCTCTTCATTTTCTATGTCTCGCAGGTCAATCTGACACAATTGTTTATATTCTTCAGGAACGAATCCACGTTCCCTACTCTCGTGACTCCGCCGTCGTCGACCTCCACGATTCTGTTCAGCCATTGGTTGAAGGCAACCTAGTGCTCTGATACCAAATGATGCCGAAAGCGCATAGAAAAGTGGCTAAACAGAAAGTTAGGATTTTCACAAAAGAGTAACCCTCCGGTTCTCAATTATAATTCTCAAATAACAAAATTCAACTCCTAGAATAAGGGTCATAAGCACCCTTTTATAGACTAATTACAAATTGATTTAAAATTCAAAAATCTAAAATTCTAAAAATAATAAAACTTACTAAAATAAATAAAAGTAATTAACATCTAAAAAATAAATAAAAAATTACAAATAAATAATTCAAAATACATCCCAAATCTTTAATCTCAAATCATTCCAAATATGTTGTTTTCCTTTTCTTCCCAAACAAATCACAATCACACCTGCTGCTTTATTGGGACTTGGATTCGATTGTAATTTGTTGTATTTCAAATCATTGCCTCTTTCAACAATTGGGCCATATAAATTAGGCCACAACTCTAGTTGACTACAAGCTTCTTCAATCAATGGTTGAGCCGTGTATAATGAGTCAACTGTAAGTGCATCATCAAGGATGGTGTGCAAACTTCGTAAGTTCTTATATGGCCTCAAGTAGTCTCCTCGGGCTTGGCTCAACCGTTTCAGTTCTGTTGTTCAGGCTTTTGGCTTAATTCGCTGTAAGGTCGATCTTTCTGTGTTTTATAGGTTCACATCTCCTGACAAATGCATCTATCTGTTAGTCTATGTCGATGACATTATTCTCACTTGAAGTGATCAAACTGGGATTCACCGGTTAAAACAATATTTGTTCAGTCAATTTCAAACAAAAGATCTTGGTAAGCTTCGTTACTTCTTAGGGATTGAAGTAGCACAGTCTAGACAGTATATTTCTATCTGTCAAAGGAAATATGCCTTAGATATCCTAGAGGAGACTGATATGTTGGGATGTAAGTCGGTTGATACACCAATGAATCCTACTATCAAATTACTACCCGGACAGGGAGAGCCATTATTTGATCCTGTACGTTATCGGAGGTTGATTGGGTAGCTCAATTATCTCACTGTGACTAGGTCGGACATTTCTTTTATTGTTAGTGTCGCTAGTCAGTTCCTTGTTTTTCCTTGTGATTCTCATTGGGATGCTGCTGTGAGGATCCTTCGGTACATCAAAGGAGGACCAGGGAAAGGTTTATTATATTTAGATCAGGGAAATACAGAAATTTGTGGTTATTCAGATGCCGATTGGACAAGATCGCCCTTGGGTAGGCGCTTTACTTCAGGCTATTGTGTCTTCTTTGGAGGAAACCTGATTTCTTGGAAAAGTAAGAAACAAACTGTTGTTGCCCAATCTAGTGCAAAGGCCGAGTATCGTGGAATAAGAGTTGCTACCTGCGAGCTAATCTAGTTAAAGCAGTTAATTCTAGAGTTCCATCTTTGTGAACAGAAAACAACCCATAACTCTCATTTGTGACAATCAAGTTGCGCTACATATATCCTCTAATAATGTATTTCATGAGAGAACCAAACATATAGAGATCGATTGTCATTTCATCCGAGAAAAGATTCAGTCATGAGAAATCTAAACGGCATTTGTCAACTCCAATGACCAACTCACGAATGTCTTCACTAAAGCTCTTAGGGGTCCTCGAGTTGAATACATTTATGGCAAGCTAGGTGCTTACAATATATATCCTCCAGCTTGAGGGGGAGTGTTAAAGTAATTGTTAGAATAGTTCGGTTTATATAGTCCCACATCTTGTGGGCTTAGCCCATTAGATCTTTTAGTCTCTTTAAATAGAGAGCTCTTGTATATTGTAACACATGATTATTCAATATACAATTATTCTTTAATCTTAAGTGTTTTCATTTTATTTTTATCCATTTTTTTCTTTTTCTTTTTCCTCAATTTTTTTTCTCGTACTTTTCATTTGGTTTCATCTACCACCAGCCCCAACTATTTTGAGATAAAGGAAATGTTGATGTTGGTGGGCAGCGGCAGCATACAACAACCATAATATTCCCAACAAAAGAGTTTAAAACTTTAGAAAACTTGGCAGCTGAATAGTGATAAGATAAGTCTCAAAGGATCATACGGGATGATACCTCTCTGATATCGTTTTAAAATTATAGGAAGTTAGGTAGGAAAGAAGAAGAGAGATTAAATCATCTGAAATCGGTGTTGATTTGATATGAAAGATATGTTACAAAACTAATCCTTAGAGCTTATCTGAGATACTCTAAACCATTCCAAGACATAATAATGAGATTACTATGCAAATTAATCCTGAGAGATCATTTAAAATACACTAAATTATTCTAAAATACAATTATGATATTATGTGATATCCTCTAGATATTCTGACCATCCATTATATTTTTCTTTCATAGTTTGATTTTATTTTATCATTTACTGTCACTGAATGAGTTGGGTGCCTGTGTAAATCCTGATAACTTATTTGCATCTTTTTCATCTTTTAGAGAGATGAAGATCAAGATGATAGAGATGAAAAATGGGATCCTGATTCTGAGATGGAGGTTGATGATGATAGGTATCCTCTTGTGTTTTTGCAGTCCCATCTTGATAGTCTGTCTTTTGAAGCTCATAACAGTTCTATTTTTACAGAAGTCCTGTTCCCAGAAGGGTGAAATGTGAATATGTTGAAGCTGAGCATAAAGATGCAGTATGTTCCAACTTGTTTTCTTTGCTTTGCAAAAAAAAGTTCCAAATAATCATCTTAATATTTTGTCTGAAATCAAATGAACTATGTATCAGAATAATTAGTACAGTATAGTGAATATAATGAGAATGGTATTTCATTTTAATACTTTGGTTGATGACTTTGTCGCTGAAGTTTAAAATTTACTAACATGAAAAGGATTTATCCAAAACCCAATTGGATTCTCAGTCAAGATTCAACTTTCTATAACTATAGCTTTGCTATATAAATGACGTTTTCATCTTTTTTAAACAAGTCAATGTATTTTATGAAAACCCTCCAATGTGGCCAAGACCAAGTGTATCCTTTTATTTATTTGTTTTCCTAGCAATTGGGCACTAGTTATGTTTCTTGTCTCCTTATTTTCTGTGTTGCTAAATGACGTGCTTGTACAATGAATTGCCTAGTTCCAAAGTTTTAGGAAGAATTAATTCCTTTTAGGTTGAAAATTAGGAACTTGTTTTGAATTTCAGGAAGGTTATCATAAACATCTAGACAGTGGAAGAGAGTTTGTTATGACTTTCAAGGAGATTGCGTACTCCAAGGTTGAATGTTTTGTCCTTTAAACTAAAATTTCATTTTATAAGATCGCTCTGAAGGTGTTAAAATTGCATGTTTTCAGGTGTCAGGGATGGATTCAATGGCAGTGGATGAGCCATGCATCAAAGAAGAGCAGGATAACTTGAACGAGCTTTCTGATCACAGGTCAAGATGAAGCAATAATGAGCATTGTTCACCCTTCTCTCTGACAACTAGAGTATGTCGACCTGTACATTATAGTTTCCTCTTACAGCAGCCTGGCATTCATTGACATCTGATGTTTGAAGTGTTTCAAATTTTTGCTTCATCTGGAAACTGAAGAGATATAGTTCCACCTTGCCTTTGCTTTTGATGATAATATTACTGTGATATGTGATATAGCGTGGAATTGTTAGGTTTTTTAGCACAGCACGACCAACTAGTTTCATGGTTTATCTTCTTCGTGGTAGTCTCATGGTCGTGCTCATCGATTTGTCCGTTCTACAATTTCATTCGAAGTCAATAGATCTCTGTAGTACGAGAGAGAAAACTATTTGTAGAGCATGCGATTTGCTTATAGTTTTTTTTTTCTTCGCCTTCTAATTATCTAAGAAGGTCTATAATTTGCTTAAAATTAGAATTTAACGAATAAAGTAATCAATGTCAAGGTTTAATACTCACGGATCATTTAAATTTTGTCATGCGAGAATTTTGTTAATAACTTAAAGAGAAGTTAAATGAAAGGATTTGAGCGATGAATAAAGTTTAGAAATTAGCTTTGACAACTTTAAAGTTTGAGACACTTTGCAAATGATTCAAAATATTATAATTTTGTTTTTATATTTATTTATTTATTTTGATAAATATGGGAGGAAGGATATTGTGACAACCAAGTTGTGTTACTACCAAGTGACTACCAATCAATCTTACTGTTAGATTGATTATATTGATCCAACGGTTATATTTATTTTCATCTTTGTATGGTCATGATTTTTCAAATTTAATACTTTATATTTATTTTCACCTTTGTATGGTTATGATTTCTCATATTTAATGCTTTCACTTTAAATATTTGTATGGAAATAAATATAATCGTTGGATCAACATAATCGATCTAACGGTGAGATTGATTGGTAGTCACTTGGTAGTAACACAACTTGGTTGTCACAATATCTTTCCCCTAAATATGGAGGCATAACGCCTAGCAAAAACAAGAAACGCAAATCAAGTTCTGCAAGGAGGTTTTCTCTTGCCTAACAAGCCAGGGTGCACAAACTCGGAACAGTGATCAAAGTGCCACTGTTCCACAATGATTTCATTACACGTGGCACATTTTGGCAGGAAAAGTTGACTGTCATGTGTCCAAGTTTGCTACAGTGTCCAGTGAACTTGGAAGCTAATGATTTCATTACACGTGACACATTTTGGCAGGAAAAGTTGACTGTCATGTGTCCAAGTTCGCTACGACTAGTAGCGAATTTGGTAGCCAATGATTTCGTGACACGTGGCACACTTTTGCAGGAAAAGCTGACTGGACGAAGTTCGCTACCAGGGATATCAAACTTGGTGTTCTAGGTGACACAATCTCATTGCCCGATCAGAATTAATGTTCCAATCACAATAAAAAAACAGAAAAAGAAGGAAAATGACAATTAATTGTCATTAATGTATTAATCACAATTAATGTACCAATCACCAATCACCAATCACAATTAATATATCAATCACCATTCACAATTATTTTTTATCACAATTAATATACCAATCACCAATCACAATTAATATATCAATCGCAATTGATTTTGATCGTTAGATTAATTGTTTGTGATATCATTGTTACAAATTCGAACGATGTTTGTGAGAGATAAAATATGTCAAATGAGGTGTCATTTGGTAGATCTTGAAATGTTATATGAAATAAAATAAAAAATATCTAATTTGGATATCCGAATCAAAAGTTATGGCCCTCCGAAGTAATTGGTGATTGGTACATTAATTGTGATTTATACAATCAAAAGTTAATCCTATTTGTATGCTAATTGTGATTGACACATTAATTGTGATTGCTAATTGGCACATTAATTTTGATTGACACATTAATTAAATTGCCATTTTCCTTCATTTTTTGTGTTTTATTGTGATTGATACATTACTTCTGATTGTGCCACGTGGCACCTAGTTCGCTTGGACCTTCAGCGAACTTGGTGCATGTCAGACACGTGGCACACCTAGTTCGCTGCATGTGGCAGTGAACTTCTCCAATGTGTCAGCATTTATTGCAACATAGTTCGCTACTGGGAGTAGCGAACTTGTTGTCCACCAGAAACATGCCACGTCAGCAAACCAAGATCGCTGGGCACTGTAGCAAACTTGCCCGCGTGGCATATTGGGAAATGTCACGTTCGCGTGGCATTTAGGTAAAAAAGTCAGTGAACAGTGACATTTTGGTCACTGTCCCCACAAACTCAAATGTAATGACCAAGAATGCAAGTTCCCATTCCAAAGCATTTTCTCGATCTTGATTAGATAGAAGTCGTACGACGAGATAATCATTCCCTATATTCGATTCAGCGAACCATCTATTATTCTGCCATATCATCTCAAGCTTTTTCTTCATTCAGTCCATTTCTACCTTCTTCCCAAGGTTTTTATTGGGTTAAATGGTGAATAATGTATAGATCTCATCTATCTATATTAAGAAATTTCACAATTTTATCCAAAAAAAGAAAGAAAGAAATTTCACAATAATTATTTATTTATTAAGTATTAGAAAATTGAATATAATTTTTTGCTAAAAATTCATATTAACATATGAAATCTCATTACATATTGATTAGTCCAACACGAATTGGGTTGAGACTAATCACACACAATTGACGATGAAGGATGTTGATGAAGAGAATGAGAAAAGAATGTATCTTTGCTGAGATGTTGGGGTGCATGACGAGATGGATGAATGCTTTGCGAGATGGTTGGTCAGCACTTTTGCATATCTGGACAATTTGGAAGCAACTGGGGGTACCTACAAAGGTACTCCGACGTTCAAATCAGTTCAGTATTCAGAGGTTCAAGTATTCAAAGAGAGATTTCATACCTGGGCTATAAGCCTCTGTATTTATAGTACTTGAGTACTTTTATTTCTCATCGTCTTTCATAGGACGATGTTCACGTTTATTGGAAGAAAGGGGTGGTGTAACACCCCATTGTATATCGGTATATTTTCATCACATATGATATTAAGCGCATTTACAATCACAATAGTTGAATTAGAATACGGTAAAACTTTTTTCCTTTTCGTTTAATAAACGTTTTCGTTAAAATTCATTTATGTATTTAACATAATTATATCCGTGATTATAACCCAAATACTATTGCGAAATAATTTATTTGATCTTATAGATATCATACTACGCCTATTAATTATAGCTAAGTGATTCTCATAAACCAACAAAGCCCAATTCACATATTGTCAATTCTTGCACTGACAGATTCTTACTATCTCCAATCTGGGAAGGGACTACATGTACATAAATTCTCATCTTCTAATATGTTATTCTAGACTTCATAAGCTTTAAAGTGACATATTACACTTCTCCATAGGAGTTGTATAACTCCAGATATATTCGTCGTAAATTAATTATCCAAAATGGTCAACAGTGGAATACAACAGCGAACTAATTCGAAAAAAGCATGTTCCCTCACCTAGTTTATTATCATATTTTTACACAAAAAACTAGACACTCTAAGTTTTAATTTTATATATCACACGCCTCGTTTCATTGAGAAACAAAGGAGATATGCTCGTCACAAGTTAACGTCAAAATTGGCAGAAAAACTGCCCTCTCGGTAATGGGGCCAAAATCCATATTCTAGGTACTTTTTCAACTTTTTAAATTTTCAAATTTTAGGACAAGGTAGGAGACATCCTAAGCTTAAAAATGAGTAGTCAAACGCCTCATTTGGCCAAGTATTGAGGGAGATACGGCTCTCCAAAGTCAGAGATAAAATTCCTAGATTTTTGTTATAAAAAAAAAATAAAAAATTCCTAGATTTTACTAAAAATTTGACATCACATCTTTGTTTTTATACACTTTGTTCATTTCTCAAACTTGGTACCTAATATACATTTGGAATGGCCACTCATTGCCCAACAAACAGGAGTGCACTAACTTCTATCAACATTATCCAATTTAAGTACATTATGCATTTCACAACTATTTATCCATTAGTTTACTCAATTGTCCATTTATACACTTCCAACAACTAATGTTGTAACACCCCCAAATTTCTAACAATTTTAACAATAATAAAATATTCCTATAATAGAGAAATTTCAATAAAATAAAATTAAACATTTAATTATTTATTAAGATCTTATATTTATTGCGGAAGCTAATCTAAAACTAATTTGGAGAAATGTTACCGCCGCACCTGTAAAGGGACAAGTGCAAGGCTCTTTATTACATTCATAAATATTACAATAAAATCAGAGATATGACTTATTTATAAAATTTAGGATTAGCTAAAAATCTCTGAGTAGTTATCTTCACTGCCCACTGCTAGCCTGATCCTTTGTAACCTGATTCACTGAAACCCTGCTCCCCGCAGCCCCGCAGGATCATTGCAGTCAAACAAACACAAAAGTCAGCAAAGCTGGTAATCCAAATCTGATATACAAAAATAAATAAATAAATAAAACTCATAATAATCCAATAAAATAATATAACTCAAAAATTCAAATCAAACATCAACTTGTTATTATATTAATCTTTATTTAATCCATTTAGTAAGGGTAATTATCAACTAACATACTCAGCACAACATTAATCATAATATTACATAAATGGTAATATTCACAAGTCAATGACATTCATCATAATCAAATCAAATAACATTTCATTATTAATCATGTTTAAGTTCATTGTACTTAGTGGGAAGAGAACCATGGTAGACCCGTGAAATAACCACTGTTGCCAGTCTACCCCGTGACCCGGGAAATAACCACTGTTGCCAGCCACGTATCATCAAAATTGGCCATCATCAAAATATCAAATCCTAGTGTGCACACCTCTTCCCAAAATTGCTACTAGCCGAGAAATAACCACTGTTGCCAGATACCACTTTGGGAAGAACGTAAACATCATTGTCACATCAAATAAATATCAAATGCATAAAGCCCAAAAGTTGTGTTCATCACTTTGGGAGGTACCATCCCAAAGCTATGCTCCCACTAATTAATTAATCACACAATCAATTCAATCTTGTCACGATTCTCATAATTGTCAAATAGTTTTCATGATTTCCACATCAATTTAATCAAGAGTATGATTTTCAAATTCAATCTTTCAATGATAATTTTCAAATCCATTATCCAATAATATCACAATTTTCAAATCCATCATAATTTTCAAATCCATTATCCAATAATATCATAATTTTTATATTCAACATCTACC
The DNA here is from genome assembly GCF_033153095.1 of Gastrolobium bilobum. Lineage (NCBI taxonomy): Eukaryota > Viridiplantae > Streptophyta > Magnoliopsida > Fabales > Fabaceae > Gastrolobium > Gastrolobium bilobum. The sequence goes on along the minus strand of NW_026896335.1, from coordinate 75,829 downwards.
AAAGTAAAATCCAAATCCAATCATCATATCATAATTTTCCAAATCAAAATTCAAAGAGTAAAACTCAAATCCAATCATCATATCATAATTTTTCAAATCATAATTCAAATATCATATCATAATTCAAACATTTATTACAATAAAGCTCTAATCATATCAATATTGATATCAATCATTATAGTTATTCAAGGATATCATAATTTAAATAATTCAATTATTCCTATTTATTATCGTTAAAGGTTTAATTTAAATAAATAAATTTAATTCAATTATTCATACCAAAATAATAATTTATCCTATTAATTTCTAAAGTTAAAAGAAAAAGAATTAATATAACATATGAAAATATCCTAAAATTTCCTAAGGATTAGGATTACATATATCAAAATTCATATCAATATAACCTATGGCTCTCTAGGGATTAGGATTACCTGATCTCCTGTTTTTGCTAACTTCTAGAAGAGAATAATTTGGGGCAGAGAACCAGTTGGCATATAAATAAACTTTTGAAGTAAGAAGAGAGAGAGAGTAATAGAGGAGAAATGTTGAAGAGTGAATTGGTTTGGTTAGGCTAGGCCTCTATTTATAGTTGAAGTTTTGGGCTCGGATATGGGTTTCATGCATTTATTTCCTTATTCTTCATTGATATATCTGGCTCAGATTTTGACTTTATACACTATTTTATTCTTATTTTCTTTATGGCTTAGAATACAGCTAACTTATTTGCTAACTCAAGACTGACTCATGATTGACTGATCATATCTAATCAAATTACCAATCAAACATTACTAATCAAACATTAATACATAAATCATCAATAATTAATAAATCAATTAATCATAATTTATCATCTAATATATATATATATATATATATATATATATATATATACATATCAATATTATTTTATTATAAATAATCTAGAGTATTACAAAGTATCAAAATTATTTTCCAATAGCACTCATATAACACATATATCGCACAAAATCATTTTATCAAAATTTATATTATAATTTGTTATCTATAACCATCATATATATATATGTGTGTATATATATATATTATGGGAAATATTTGTAATACCCCATATTTTTATTAATAAAATAATAATAATAATAAACTATAAATTAGTAGTAATAATAATATAGATATACATAAATAAATATTATGGTGATAGATAGCAAAGTAGAATATTAATTTTATTTTTGATAAAATTATTTTGTGCGATATGAGTGCTATTGGAAAATAATTTTGATACTTTGTAAAACTCTAAATTATTTATAATAACATAATATTAATATGTACACATATATATATATATATATTAGATGATAAATTGTAATTAATTGGATTATTAATTGATTGATGATTTAAGCATTTATGTTTGATTGGTAATGTTTGATTGATAATGATTGATTAATAATGATTGATTGATAATGTTCGATTGATAATGTTCGATTGGTAATGTTTGATAGGTAATGATTGATTGGTAATGTTGATTGGTAATTTGATTAGATATAATGAGTTAGCATTGAGTCAGTAATGTATGAAGTCAATATCTGAGTCAAATACATCAATAAAGAAAAAGAAAATAAATGCACAAAACCCATATCCGAGCCCAAAACTTCAACTATAAATAGAGGCCTAGCCTAAACAAACTAATTCCCGGGAAACCCTGCCAGTCTACCCCGTGACCCGGGAAAAAACCACTGTTACCAGCCACGTATAATCAAAATTGGCCATAATCAATTCACATCTTCCTAGTGTGCACACCTCTTCCCAAAGTTGCTACTAGTACCCCGGGAAAAAACCACTGTTACCAGATACCACTTTGGGAAGAACGGATATAATCTTTTTCACATCAGTTTCACATCGGAGGCATAAAGCCCAAAAGTTATGTTCATCACCTTGGGAGGTACCATCCCAAAGCTATCCTCCCACCATTAATTTATTACAAACACACACAATCAGGAAAGATTCAATCATAATTATTTATTCTTTAAGTATTATCATCTCTAAATGAGTTACTCAAGGGCATTATAATTTTCCAAAGTATCATAAATCAAACAACTATTATCATAGAGAGAGTAGTAGAGGAGAAATGTTGAAGAGTGAATTAGTTTGTTTAGGCTAGGCCTCTATTTATAGTTGAAGTTTTGAGCTCGGATATGAGTTTCGTGCATTTATTTCCTTTTTCTTTATTGATGTATTTGACTCAGATATTGACTTCATACATTACTAACTCAATGCTAACTCATTATATCTAATCAAATTACCAATCAACATTACCAATCAATCATTACCTATCAAACATTACCAATCGAACATTATCAATCGAACATTATCAATCAATCATTATTAATCAATCATTATCAATCAAACATTACCAATCAAACATAAATGCTTAAATCATCAATCAATTAATAATCCAATTAATTACAATTTATCATCTAATATATATATATATATGTACATATTAATATTATGTTATTATAAATAATTTAGAGTATTACAAAGTATCAAAATTATTTTCCAATAGCACTCATATCGCACAAAATAATTTTATCAAAAATAAAATTAATATTCTACTTTGCTATCTATCACCATAATATTTATTTATATATATCTATATTATTATTACTACTAATTTATAGTTTATTATTATTATTATTTTATTAATAAAAATATGGGGTATTACATTCTACCCTCCTTAAAAGAAGTTTCGTCCTCGAAACTTAAAAGTTTGAGCTCCTCAAATTAACTAAAAGGCATAAGGTTAAAGTTAATAAAAATATGGGGTATTACAATATTACTCTCCTTTTGCATAAGATTACTTCTCTCCTACTCTCTCACTTCGATTTCCGCACCTCGTCTTTTTTTTTTCTTTTTTCTTGTAATGGTGGGACCCACCCATTTTATCTCTACAACATAAGATACCTATCTTATGTTGAAGGAGAATAATAAAACCCATATATTATTACTACTAATTTATAGTTTATTATTATTATTATTTATTTATTATTATTATAAATTACTATTAATTTTCTGGGATATTACAAATGTCATCAACAATTACATTTCATGCCAATTGGCCATTTCAAGGTTCCTCCAATTACACATTCTATGATACTCCCCAATTATATCATACCTCCTTATATCCAAATATAACAATTTACCACAATAGGCATAAGCCCTTCTATCATGCATATATCATATAACCAATTCTTTCATGAATATTCATACCAATTTATATCATTTGCAAAATATAACTATTACATCCCTTTAATAATCTATACAAAGGTCTAAATCAAAGTTCAACTTATAAATATCCAATGTTCCAAAAAATATACAAGATATACAATGATCATAAATACAACATGTATGAAGACATCCACATATCCAATATATCCAACGACTACAACCCTAGATGGGCTTCTTGCCCAGGGATCCTCCAGCTCCATCACTAGTACCTGAAATGTGGTTCCCCAAACACGGGGTGAGATTTGACAATTTCAGTAAATCAAAGGTCCTGGAAGGTCACTCCACCCAATGACTCACTCAATATGCATACAATAATAACAAATGTACAGTATAACATACAAAATCATAATAATCACTGGGCACACATCCAAGAACATTCACACGAGGATATTATTTAAGGATATATACTTACAACTCCCGAGACATTCTTAGTGCCGCTCCCAAAATGAAGACAGCCTTACGGTAAAATCTGACTAGAACTCCCTACGAAGACCTATCTAGTAGAAGTCCCCACAATATCTATCTATTGGCCAAAGATATAGGTATAAATACCATAACATGCTATACAACATGTCAAAATGCATGAACACACTCTAACATGCATTACCAGAGATCACAAATCCAACCACTACCCTCAAAGGGCGTGGTGGAGCACACACAAAGGGATTAACCCCAGGACACAGAAGTTTACCTCTTTGAAGCTTCCAAAATAGATAGCTTCAACCACAAGTTACTTCCTCCACGAGCAACCTCACTTGATATTATTACAATGTAGCTATACAATATTCACACCTATGTCATAACATGAATAAAACAACATCAACCAAGCATCAATCAATACCCTAATGATGAACATAAGTTCATACTTACCAATTTCTTGATACACAAGAACCCAATGGTTTCAAACCCTTAGATCATGCCTCCATCAAGCTATTCAAGTGCTTCAATCTACAAGGTCATACAACCAACGGTCAATATACAACTTGACCATACAAGAAATCAAACACATAAAGCCTATCCTATCCATGCATGGCTTCAGCCATGACTCAAGGAAATGCCCAAAATGATAATTTTAATTTCATGTAATCATCAATACACCATTAGCATCCTACTACATTACTAATGAATCCATCATCTAACTTCAACTTCACATTACCCAATTTCCCCCCAAAACTCCTCATATGGTTCCAAAGGCCAAGGTGTTTTTGCATTGTTTATCATGTTTTCAACTCATGGTTTAATCTCACCAACAATGTTCACTAACACACCACATCATTTATTCATGCCATTTCACACTCAACAATAATTTCCCAACATTGGCCGTCAAGGCCGAGACATGCATACCAACATTCCTAGTGAATTTTTCTTGTTTTAACATGCATTAAGCTTCCATCCAACCCCATAATTAATTACGCCAACAACCTACACTCATAATTAATTACTTCATAGGACTGTGTTCCCATTTATTGGTAGAGAAGGGTGGCCTCTCAGTCTATTTCTTGGTGGGCAAGCCTATGTTCAGTAGTAGATTCAGTAGATATGGTGGCAAGTATGAGTTGCCATTCATTCACTAGTTCCTGATGGTGGCCAACTTACCTGAGCTGCTGATCTCGGCAATGATAATTCCCTTAAGGCTAAGTCATGTTTGGCTTAATCGAGATCCATGCTTCCTATGTGGGATGGATTGCTTTTATAGTCATGTCACAGGGGTTTTTTGGACTGGGCCTTTAGCAATTTGGCCTCTATTTCACATGTAGTTGGTCCGGATCATATGTCATAAATTTCATTGAATAGTTTATAAAAAGTGATTTGATTAACCATTTAATCAATTAAACTAATTGAATTACGTACCAACTTCTTCTGAGTTCTCTACTTCAACATTGGTTATTTTCACTTTTATTATATTACCTTTTTGCACAATGACTAAATTATTTCTACACGCCATTTAAATATTTGACTTTTTCAAGTGGTTGTTATAATTAAATTCTTTTAACACTGAGTCAACATATTATTGAATAGTTACGTAAAAAAAATTATTTGCAATGAATCAAAATTAAATTCTAAAAAAGTAGCTCTGTTGAAGTAAAATAAAATACATAATTAAATACAATATAGTAAACTTGCAAACATGCAGTGTGGATGCGAGTAGTTTGCAATGATAGATTTTTCAAATTCACTTCTATCTAGTTTTTTTTACTATAATTGTAGGTGTGGCTAAGCTATTGCTTGATTGAAATTTAGTTTATGGAAGAAAAACAAGCCACAACCTTTGTAATTTTGATTTTGGTGTCTTCGCCTCACCTGTGTAATTTTTATTTTGGCATTGCGAATCATGCAATTCACTCTTGAAATCAAAGAGTCTTCACTTTCCTCGAAGATAATAGCAAAGTTACTATAATCTCTTTTTGTTGTTCTGAGTTATTCCATTTTACTTTTAGTTGGGGGTTTGGGTAGAACACCTCAAATTGAAAAAGAGGGAAAATTGCAGAGTTCTCATACTCAGTAATGAGTAAAATATAGAGATGCATACCCAAGAGTTGGACATTCATGTTGCACTTCAGCACTTCTAGTAACATTAGTATCCTCTTCATAAATCTTGTATCTATTGTCACTAAATCCATTAAAATCTAGTTTCAACAATCAGCCAGTAAAAATATCAAGTGACACAGCTAATTCTGCCAATTGCTTCTGATCAAGATACGATACAAGATCCATTGAAATTAATTGTTTTCTTAAACTTGTGAAGTCTTCTGCCTTGAAATTGTATGTGGATTGAAGTTTCTCAGCTTCACAGTCTGCTGCTTCAGCTTCTGCAAGCAGGAGATTAGCTTCTTCTACATCACCCATTTCTAGTGTGGCAGCTTTTTCTGCTCTAGCAGTAGAAGCAGTCAAAAGTAGCCTTTGATATCTAGCCATTGCCAACTCTTTTTCCTTCAATAAAATCACTCCCTCAGTCTCCTGCAATTTATTAAGGGTGTCTTCAATTTCTTCCTCAAGCTTCTCAAGATTTAAAGTGGCCGAATCCATGTCTATCTGCATGCCCTCTTTTTCAACACTCAGTGACTTAGCCTCAGTAGTTATACGTGCAGCCTCCTTGAAATTTCTTGCAGCAGTAGCAACTTTCTTTTCTGCTTCAAGTTCTGGGACTCTTTTATCTATGAAAATAATCCTCTGCTTGAACGATGCTATATCTTGCTGGATGTTTGACTTTCTTGAAGATAGTTCCTAAAAACAGTGCAATGACATTTGTGAACAAATAAAAAACAAAATATTATTTTTTCAGGGGGGAAAGAAACATCAATAGACCTTACTTGCTTAGGATAAACAACACAAAAACAAGATATCATGGATTTGATTACATGTGGAACCATTTTATATTTTTATAGCATTTGCTCAACCCAATAAACATTCAAGCAGCTTAGCTTGTGTATAACTTCAAATTTAAGGTTATTAGGTAGCGCACAGGTGCCTGGCAAGAGGCAGTGAGTCTTTGTGATTATGCATCACATTTCAGCCATATAAACAATTCAAAAAGATAAAAATCAGTATAAGAATTAACCTGCAAGGAAGCTCTTGCAGCAGAAACCTCCTGCTGAAACAATTTCAGGTCTTCAGAAAGCTTTTCCTCATTGTTTGCAAGGGTCAATTTATCCTCCCTGGACTTCAAGATAGATGACATCAATCTTCTTCTTAGTTCAACTATTTCCCAGTATCCTTTTGCTTCCTCCTCAGAAATCCTAACAATTTCCCTACGCTTTGCCCCCATTTCTTCTTCCTGAATGAGAAAGTTATCAATTTCCTCCTTCTTTAGTGCCAAAGTTTCAGACTCTAATTTCACTTGAGCAAGGACAGATTGCAATTTGTCATACATCACATCAATGCTTGACCGAATCTCTTTAAATCCAGAGACAACATTACTCATCTTATTCTCTACAGCTTTCAAATTAGAGTCATTGTCTGCTATCTCCTTTTGTTTCTGTTCAACTAAAGCAAGAAGGTTTTCCAATTCAACCATTAGCATGTCCTTTCTTTCACAAAGGATATCTTTTTCTCTTTTGTCATCTTGGATTGAATGCTCAATGGTATTATTCAAATCTAAATGAGCTTCACTTATAAAATGTGATTCAATCTCCAACTCCATCTTTTTAACCTCCAAGGCTTCAGATGACGAAAGCCACTGGTTCATTTCTTTTGAATGCACTGATGTTGCTTTCTTCAAGGCAAAATCTGCATTGTTTGAAGCATTCTAGGAAAAGGAATATAGACATTTTAGATATTCTACCCATAACTTAGAATGAGGAGCCTAATGAATAAGCCAATAAGGGCATGCAAAATTATGCACATAAAAATGCACGGCGATGGATGAAACTTAACAGCTTGAGCACTATCGTCCACAGAGTAATGAATGAAGATAATCTATTATGTACATACTTGTATTAAAAGGTCATCAGGTACTGGTATTACAACCAGCAGAACCAATATGGATAAAGGAACCGTTTTATATTATTCTAACAGCTTAGATTCCAATGATCATTGGACCATGAAGCAAGGCCACCAAAAAAGAGGAGCTGTGGACACTCGGATACAGCATGACACTTGTGTCGGTGTTCATGCTTCTTAGCCATTGGGGAGAGTAAAAGAGACAGAAGGATCTGAGTATTCTGTGAAATAGGACCCAAATTAAGATCCATTAATTACATCATTGCCAATGGTGTTATGCGATTTTATGGGCATTTTAGTGAGAAATCAATAATCCTGTAAAGCATTAATTTAAAAGGTGGAATCAATCACACCAGCAGGAACACTTGCCGATAAGTATTTTTATTTAAGCAGAGGATGAACGTCTAGAATCCATCACGTTTCATGTCATTAATAGATTTATGTGAAGTTACAAGGAAATACAAATGCTGTAAAGTAGACAATCACATTTCAATCGGGCTTGGTCAGTATTGCATCTGAACTTATAAACGATGTTATTGAAGAATATAAATGATTAAGATAGAGTGGATATACATTCCTTAAAAAATAAAAAAGATATGAAAGTTTTGCATGCATGTTTTGAATAAGATAAAAGATTGCCCCCTTTTTTTACTAACCATTGCATAATGTTCGAGTAAGACTGCACTTTCTTCCTCGGCAGCTATGAGAGAGTCGAGGGCATGCTGCAATTTTAAATCTAGAGCATCGATTATGGCATCTGCTTCTCTCAAAGAATTGGCGAAAGCTTGTCTATCCTTCTCGGCAGCAGAAAGGTTTTCGCTAACTTTTTCAGCCCTTTCAAAATCTTCAGCTTCACAAGCTTCTTCCAATTGCTTTTCAAGTTCCATGTGCTTAAGGGAAACAAGATTGGCATTCTCAGCGGCTTTTCTTCTGTTCCTGATGGAACCCTTTCGGACAGCAGAAGCAGCGTTCACCAGTTGACGGGCGTGGTTAAGCTTCTCATGTATGCGGGCCTTAATTTGCTGGAACTCTGCCTCAGAAAAAGTTTCACCGTCCTGAGAAACATCTTCGTCTTTCCGATTCTCATAATCCGATTTGGAACCGTCATGCAACGAGGAAGATTCAGTACATGGTTGCGTAACCACAACATCAGCGGTGATCGAAGATGGAAGGGTGTCCCCAACAGAATCGGTACGGGTATCAGAAGGTAGGTTATCAGAAATTTGAAGAGCGGTTTGGGGGAGGGAAGAAGGAGATTGGGGCAGATCGTTGGAAAAAATGGTGTCTCTACCATATCCTATTCTCAAGCCAGATCGTTTTCTCCTTCTGGAGGCCTGTCTCGTGGTAATAGCAGCAGCAGTAGTAGCAGATATAGATGGTTGCTGCGATTGGAGATCATGCTCGGCTTCAGTTACTTCCAAGTTTTGAAGGGGAGGGACAATAAGCGTCAGGTCAGAGAAGAGATTCTCGTCAAGGGGCTGCGACGATGCTGCTTTTGAAGTTGGGACCGCATCACTTTGAAGAGAATCTTCATCTTGTATATCATCTGGACGGAGCTCAACTTCAATTTGGGCAGTGTTAAACAGTACCATCCCTTCGAATAGCGAATCCATATCTTCACCTTTCTTCCCATCCAAAGCCATCGTTCGACTTGCTACTTTCCGATCCTCCTCCCCACCTTTGATTTGTCAAATCATTATTAATCATTTTCCCTCTACCCCTCTTAACTTAGGTATAAAAAATCGAAAAAGTTCAAAAAAATAACTTATATTTTTATTTTATTTTAATTATTTATTGCTTATGATTTTTTTCATCTAAACCAGTATTTAATATATTAGAAATTAAATTAACCTGGTTATTTTATCTTTCTTAGAAAAAAAATTAAATTGAGAAAAAAATTAAATTGAGAAAAAAATTAAAGAAGAAATAAGATAAAATATATAAAAAGACTAAAAATAAAAAAGAAGAAAAATATATATGTCTAAACAAAAAAAAAAGAGGATTACCAAAAAAACAGAGAAGAGAATAAATTAAAAAGGAAAAAAAGAAAAAATAAATCAATTATATAAAAAAATATAACTATTTTAAATAAATGACTGTTTTGACCGTTGAATATTCTATGACCATTGAATAAGTAATTATGGTCATTTATCATATTGTAACTGTACTTGTCTTGTGAGCCTATAAATAGAGGCATCAAAGTAAATGATAAAACAACAAGAATATATTCTCGTGCTTAGGGGTGTTCGCGGTCTGGATTGGATCTGTTTTGGAAGCAAAAATCATCTGATCCAATACCTTCGGTTTGATCATGTAATCATCCATTCGGTTTGTATTTTTTTTGAAATCCGATCCGATCCAATCCAATTTTTTTCGGTTGGATTGGATCGATTTTCGGTTTTTTGAAAATTCTAAAATTTGTTTCATGATTATTATGCAAATACCATCTTTTGTATATATTGGCTTTGGAATTTTATTTATTTTTAAATACAAAAGCATTAGTAAACAATAATATAATTTTTTTTTGGACAGAGAGATATGAAGCTCTACATAGATAAAATTTTGTTGATGAGATGTGACTAGGTTTTTTCTAGGGTTTAGTTGATGGGTTAATGGGTCTTGAGTTTATAAATTTTTGGGCTATGATTGGGGAAAGACCCAAGTAGGTAGAAAGAAATTAATATATTGGATCGATTTTCATCTACCAATCCGAAAACCGATCCAATCCAATTAAAATTTGGGATTTTTTTTCGGTTTTTCGGTTTTCAGTTTTTCGGTTTTCGGTTTTTCAGTTCGGTCACCGCGGTTTGAATCGGTTTGGATCGGTTGATGAACACCCCTACTCGTGCTTCTCTCTTACCTCTATATTTTTCTCCTCGTTATCTATAATTATTTTACAACACGTCATCAACACGATCTGCGATTCATCCCAATTTAGATCTCGGTGGTGACTTTGCAATTTTGCTCGACGACATAACCTTCACCGGCGACATCCCAATTTAGATCTTGGTGGTGACTTTGCAATTTTGCTCGATGACATAACCTTCACCGGCGACATCTTGGAAAGCTTGATCTGCAGTATTGGATAATGTGTCAGAAATACTCGTAGCTGTCGGATTTAGGATGATGTGTTTTTACTTTATTCTTTGCTTTGTTTTGCTTCCTCGACTTATTATCATAAAATATCTGAATCTGATTATTCCATCTTGTTATGTTGCCTATGTGGCTGTCGCGTTTGGAGATTTGAGTCCCTGGTAGCTCGCCGTCGCCGCTGAAGGTGGTGCACATGTTGGATCCTATGTTGGATAGGATGACCATGCTTATTGGGAGATGTTGTCTTTCTGCTCATACTTTCCAAGATCAAATGGAATAATAGTGAACATGTTTGAAGAGCTTGATCCTGTGGCGGTGAATTAAGGCCATAGCAGTGAGTTTGTGTTTTCAAGAACCCAAACAAGCTCCCCCTCTTTACTAGGGTTGGCAAAAACGAGCCAACCCGTCGGTTTGGCTCGCAACCCGTCGGTTTGGCTCGCAACCCGTCCTAAATGAGTCGGGTTGGGTTGGCCTAAATGAGCTGCCAACCCGATACAACCCGATCCGATACAACCTAGACCCAAACGAGCTAGCCCTCGGGTTAAACGGGCCAGCTCGCGGGTTGGGTATTTTTTTTAAATATTAGTGCGCTAAAACGTTTGAGCTTTAACGTTTTAACGCTGAAGACCTGCATATTTCTGGCTTTGACGTGCAGCAGCGCGCTAAAACATTCTGGATGGACGTTTTAGCGCTCCAGACCAGCATCTTTTGGCTTCTTTCTTAGCAGGGCGCTAAAACGTTCTGGATGAACGTTTTAGCGCTCAACACTTAGAATTTTTTCTCTTCTTCAGAATCTTCTTCCTTCTCCTAGTTGCCTTTTAAGCTTGATTTTCCTACAAGAACAATGCAAATTTCAATAAAGCTTCTTGAACTTGTAGTTGAGGACATTCTAGGACATTAACCTCTTTTTCCATCATTTAATCACACAAATTAATACTAATTCATGATGAAAAACCTGATGAACTAAGGGTTTATCATCTTTTCTAAGATTTTGGTTGGCTAATTTCTTTCAGACATGTATGCAGTGTTGGAGAACAAATAAGACTAGTTCCACAAAAATCAATTTTTTTGAGCCAACTCGCGAGCCAACCCGCGAGCTTGTTTTCGAGCCAACCCGCGAGCTTTTTTCCGAGCCAACCCGCGAGCTGATTATCGAGCCAACCCGCGAGCCAACCCTAACCCGGCTCGGGTTGGGCTGGGTTGAGTTTTCTGGCTCGTTTATTTTTTCGAGCCAACCCTAACCCGACCCGATTTTTACGGGTTGAATGCGGGTTGGGCCGGGTCGAGCCGGGTTGGCCCGTTTTGCCAACCCTACTCTTTACTGTGTTGGACCTTTCATAGCAAAGCCATTATCCAGGTTTATATTGATACTTTCCCTTCTTATTCAATATAATTATTCTCGTTTATTATGTTTCTTTAAGTAGCATATTGTTTGGTATGCACATGTGTTATTATGTTTTCGACAATTTTTAAAGTTGATGGGCCTCGCATGATTTATATTCTAAATTTCATTTGCTTAATCCATATTGGATCCAGATTGCTAAAACAAGTTGCCTACCAACCAATATATACTTTAAGCATATCACGCAAACCAGTATATTGTTTTTATATATTATATCCATATATATACTTTTCTATGGCACTGCTAAGGAATTAACCCACTTGATCATTATCATCTTGAAAGCATAGAATTTGGAAAGGGTAATAGAGGCACTGTTTCTATTCATTTCCATGCTGCTGCAGTTACATTTTATTTATTATATATAATATTGTCATTTACCAAATAATAGTTCAATCTGAAGTTGATCTACTTCTTAGACTTTGGACCACATATTTGTTATATTAATTTATTGATGTATGATGCTCGTGGGATCTTACTACGAACTCAAATTTTATTTTTATTTCTAGTTTGTATAAAATTTATTGTGACAATATGTCATCTTCTTGCAATTATTATATAACCATATATTAGAATATATGTAATCAATTTTGTTTGTGTATTAGACTATGTGCAAATAATTTTACCTTTTATATTGCTATTAATTTTGTGTTAAGGGGGCAGTTACAAATCATTTGCCATCAATCAAATTTAATTTTTGAAATGAATGAGAAATCTTTGGAGCAATGTATGTTTTTTTTCCAATGCATTCATAAAGAGAGATATAATACATATATTGATATTGCAACCATTTATGCTTGCTATGGAATGGTAGGTTATTTATGAGTTTAACCGTTTTATTTTGGGCATAATTTATTTTATTCTATAATATTCTTTTAATTGAATGCAAATAAAGAGTTATGATGATGTGCAAATAAATGCATTCTTTTATTTGAAATTTTATTGTTAATTAAATAATCATTACAATTATTTTATATATGATTAAATCTCAAACCGTTACAGTTGTCTCATGTATGGTTAAATGTTATTCAATAATTTAATGTATGAATTAGTGATTTAATGTATGAATTAAGGAGTTGATATGGTTATGAATATGTATTAAATGATACAATAATTATTATTACCGTTATAGTTTTGTGAATTTTATAATTGAATGTAATTGTGTCACTTATGAATTTACATCATTAATGATTATTGTTACTGAAAGTTATAATTTTTAGATTTATTATTCATTTTGGAATACATTTGACAGCGTTTAAAATGATAATTTTCGTTCAAACTGATTGTTATAAATATAACATTTGAATTGATCATTTGAATCTCTACCATTTTTTCTATAATTGTTGTTACATGCTTTATGTTTAGCATGACCATCATATTTATTTTCAATTATTATGGTGCTTTAATGCATCATATTAATTAGACCTTGAATATCTTTAATGCTCAATTTATAATATGAATTATCTGTTTTGAATCATTATTAATTTTCATTCAATGTATAGTTATTATAGTGTTTTTCCATATCTGAATTAGTGAAAATAATTTAATTTTAGACATGTTGTTCAAAAGCATTGCCCGAAGCAAATGTCAAATATGTGAAAGACTCTAGCTATTGAGGGCTATGAGCACAAGTGATGATACAACCTTTGAAGTGATGATAGAAAATCTAACATTGGGTCAAATCATGAAAAGGAATGAAGCCACACGAAAGTGGCTAATGAAATGAATATGCAAAATTAAAATAAGGGCAAGTGTTATGAATCTCATGCCATTGAAATTAATCCCACTGATGAGACTAAATATCTTTGTTGGTTATTGCTCTTGAAGTAGCAAAATCCGAATTATTTTATCAATTGTCTATGACTTCAATGCCTCGATATTTGATGCATGTAATTACACATATTGATATGGAGGAAGCAAATTTTAATACAATATTGTGGCTGGAAGATCCCCACCAAGTAATTTGAGTTTAGATGATTGGCTTCATGCCTCAGCACCTGCAGATATTTATTTTCTTGGGTAGGATTTGGTACTTGTTAACGTCTTTTCCAAGCAAACTTAGTACTAGTTGTTACTGATGACACATTCTACCTCTCTATTGCAGATTTCAAGAGATAGTTCCCTTGAATTCTGGTAATATCTTAGGGGCAGAAGACAATGGTCCTGCCAAAAAATGGCTGGCTCTCATTGGAAAAACTTTGAACAATCTACCTGGTACTAGTGGAGGTAGCGGGTATTATACACCATCTCCCATTCCTCAGCCAGTGGTAGAATTAAATGCAGATTTTGAGGGATTGGCTAGGCAGAAGAATTCATCATTCTTCCATAGGCGATCATTCCAGACAACTTCTAGCAGCTGGGGAATGGACAATGATCCTTCAACTTCTTGTTCGCACAAAAATGATATGCAACTGACAGTAATCAAATTATGTGGAAGGTGGAATGTTTAAGTCCAATTTTTGACCTTGAACTCCAAGCAAATATATATGTCAATATCTCAATATAATTTCTATCAGGTAATTCTTTAGTATTATACAACAATTTCAAGAAAAATAATAAAATCTGACCAGTTAATTGTTCTTTTCCTCTGACAAGATCAGAAGAACAAAAATTTTGTTAGACTGTCCAAGTTTCTGAATCTTCTTAATTTTTTTAATCAATTGCAAGCAGCAGATACAAGCCAGAAGATACATCTTGTTGATACTCGAATGAACAGATATCAACCAGCATTATATTTTTCCAACATTTTACCAAAAAGTAACAGCTTGAAGAATTGTTTACAGAGATAGTTTTAAACTGTGAAAGTGAGCAACATGTTCTGAATCAACTAGAAAATATCAGCTCGTATACAGTATATTTTTCCCAGAGACATATCTACTGCATTACTAATATAGCTATAAGAAGTAACCACCGTTGTACCAACACCATAAAAAAATTTCCTATAAAATTCCTAATTTTCTATCTAGCAATTTAAAATTAAAACTTGGGGAAAGAAAAGCATACTTGTTTGTATTCCTTTGCAACGAATGCATCACCAACGAAATAAGCACCACAAATCAAAGAAAGCACAATGAGGAAACTGCAAAGGAGCAACTTATTCTTCAAGTATGGCAAGACAAAACCCTGACAAAGACAATGGTTATCACAACTTGAGAAATTATTACAGTTCAATAAAGTAAAAATGATTTCTTATAACTCAGCCAACAAAGCAATCATAAAATGTAGAGGAACGGGCAAAAAGTGGTTTAAGAAAAAACTTTAGTCATTTTGCTCCTGCTGCAGCATAACAATAAAAGTAAAGCAAAGACAATTCTCAGCAGGTCCAGGTCCAATACAAGGTTATTTTTATAAACCTTACCATACCACAAAGGATGCAATTCTTAATTTAATTGAGCATGGGAAACACAGTGCCCAAAATAATCTTTGTATCTCGATGAAAATCTGTAACTAACCACCTAATAACAGATTGTGGACTGTAAGCAGAGGGAACTACCAAACGTAGTTCAGGAATAATAATAACTTGTGAAACATACATATTCTAAGGAGATAGGAAAAGTGCGAATATGATTTCCCCTTTTCTCTTGCAAAAGCCATAAATAAAAGAAACATCTCACATGCAATTTAGTCATCTAAGCTGTCAAAAACATTCCGTTGACCCGAGACTCGCAAAAAAAAAAACACAATAAATAGAGACATAAACAGATTTTGAGAAGACAAGAATACAGAGGTACATGAAGTTGAATGAACAAACAAACATGTTTGGGCAAGTCCTGAGGGAATTTCAAGTTCCCATTAAACCCAGCAGCCACACAAACAGATTAGAGTGAGAGGGAGGGAGGGAGCTTACGGTTACAGAACTCAAAGCCTTCATTTGATCTTGCAAGTGAAGAGGGGGGAAGTACATAGATTAAGAGAAGAAAAAAGATAGCTTTTTTGAAGAAAAAAGATAAAAAGAAATAATTCTTTCCTATACGAAACTAATTTAAGAGAAAAATATCCATCTATTTATTCTAGCCATCAAGAATAAAAAGTTTTTTGAAACAGTATACTCATGCGCTCCTCATTGGAATTTGCTTTTTTATTGATTTTTCTGCAAAAGAATAAATCAAAGATACATATAGCTGGCTACATTGCTATTTGTCATAAAAAAATAAAGAAAATAAAACCAAATTCCAATCAGAACTTACTGTGAGATTTGGATGAAAAAACTTCGTGGAATTTGTGGAAGGAAACAAAAAAAAGGACAATGTCTTCGCATTTCCCGATTTACGTTAGTCCAATCTGTTTCAAAGGATGGAATGAAAACCTATTAGAATAATAAATTAAGCCAATTTAAGCCAATCCCCTATTAGAATAGTATGTATAACAGTAATCTTGAGTCAAATAACAAATTTCACATTTATATTCCTTCACATTAACGTCTGTGAAATCAAAATGAGCGTAAATTCATCTAAAATTTTATTTTCAAATAAACTCGTGCTGTTGCAATTCCTTCACTGTCAAATCTCATTTCCACTATTTTAAATGACTAACGCTAAATGGCTGCTTCAAATTTCTATAATTTTCGCTACTTTATTTTCATATCCAAAAAATCTAAATCAAACAATTAAAGAGTTTGAAAGCCCAAACTTACTCACGATTAGTAAAAAAACCTGCAAATGGCAGCAAAGAGAAGCACTCTAAGAAAGAGAGATAATGAGCCATGGTCACTATTTTTGCAAACAAAACACATATCCAAACCCTAGTCAAGAAAGAGAGAAATGAAGAAATTAGAATTGAAGATAAATTAGAATACTTGCAAGAAAAAAGAGATGAAGAAATCAGAATTTAAAAAGGTGAGGTGTGTGTTATGAATCGAGTGAGTCTGAGACTGAGAATTTGAGAATAAAGAAATAGGGCTGAGAATTCGAGAGGGAAAAAAATGAGAGAAAAGGTGTAGTATGTGCTGTGCTACTCGTTTTTACTTGAATAGTAAAATTTATTATTTTTAAATATTTTAGAGTATATTAATTAACCGTGGTTAAAAAGTCATGGTTAAAGGCAGGTTTTCTCGTAGTGAATAGTTGGCAATATAAAGCTCTAGAAGAGCTAATTTGTGATTATCAAGGGGGACCAAATTGGCTATAAATGATATCACATTGAGATCACAAATGGTGGTAAAGTTGACTATTTTTATAAATATTGCAGGTAAGAAATGTGTATAAAAAGGAAAAATTACTTGTTTTTCTTCCGATATATGTTACACTAATATTAGCATGATTGAAAAACGTGCCTTGGTAAATCAAAAGTATATTGATTATAATAACTATATCATTTGGCATGACCGGATGGACCATCCCGGATCAAATATGATGCGAAATATTATTGAAAATTCATATGATCATGTATTGAAGAACCAAAAGATTCTTTAATTTATTGAATTGTCATATAATGCTAGTTCTCAGAAAAATTATCACCAACTAAATTTGAGATTCAATCTCTTGCATTTTTAAAATTTTTGATGAATAGAAAAATAATTGGCCAAAATACAAAGAAGCAATTCATATTTAAAGTTTTTTGGACATAGAATCCAAAACATGAAGGTGTAAAGCCAGTGGGGGTACAAATGTGCAAAACTATAATAAGAAAAATGAAGTCGTATGATATAAAGCACGACTTATAGCACAATGATTTTCGCAAAAGCCTGACATTTATTCTCTTTGTGGTGGATGCAATCACCTTCAGATGTCTTATTAATCTAGCAGTATATGAAAAATTGACATGTATAATGGATGTTATTATAGCCTATTTATATGACTTATTCGGTCGATAATGAAATTTATGTAAAAATCCTAGAAGGATTTAAAACTCTTGAAGCATATAAGATTTCCCGGAAAATTTGTTGAATAAAGCTTCAAATATCAGTAAATGGATTAAAGAAATAAAGACATATGTGGTATAATCGCCTTGATAAAATATTTATCAGTTGACTTACAATTTAAAGAGATTGTTGATGGGACGTAAATTCGTTCCCATCTAAGCCCATTTTGATGGCAAAATACCCTCCGTTCCCTCATCTGATGAGCAACTTCAGCATGAAAATCACTTGTTTTACACATTTGTGACAAAAACACAGTGGGGGAACGGATGATGACGTAATCCTTTGAAAACACATTAAAAGGGGAACAGATTGAGAACATTTATTACACCTGCTCCACTCATTTAATGCTTCTGATCACTTTGCAGGAAACGTGGAAACAAAGTCTTCATAAAGTAGAGGCGGTGCACCAACTAAGCACAAAGAAATGTGCACAGCAGGAAATAAAGAGTTCTCATTGGCTAAGAAGAAAACAAGACATGGGGAACTGCAAGAAAACGACTAATCATCAACAATAACTGTCCCATCAAGCAAGTTGCAAGCTTCCAAACACTGTTGCCACAGCCTCGTCCCTTCAGTCAAGAAACCAACTCCAAAGGATTTTACAAGACTGCCACTCACTCTTCTGCCTATAAATAGGACGTCCCAAACACGAAGACATCATCGAATTCCTTAGGAATCAAATTCCTGAAGAAGAGATGACCTATTATTATTTAGTAGTTTACATTTTTGTATAGTTGTAGCTATAGTTAAGTGACAACACTTCTCCCTTATTCTGTAACATTCACTTGACACTCCTCACGAGCATCAACCATCTTCTCCATTTTAGATTTTGTTGTAATCTTCCTTGTTTCATTTTAATATAAGTGTTTCTTCTTTCCTTTCCACTCGTTATCTTTGAACTGAATCTCGGGTCTATGGGACTTCAGTTTAAAATAATTATGTTTAAAATATCAGCCATGGGCTGAAGTATCCGTGGAACGGATAAGCTGCAAAACTCTTAAAGAATTATTTTCAAAACTCTTGACTGAAGCTTTTTGTATTTCTCTGGCTAAGTAAGCTATATTCATTGTGTATCAATGGAAATTGAACACATACTGAGAAAGGAACTTCCTTAAGGAAGAGATTTCAGACAGCTTAGCTAGTGGGGGAAGGTAGTGTTTTGGCAACGACACTTTTGGTCACCTTAGGAATAAGGGGCCACTTCGTCCACTTTAAGGTTCTGTACCAATTACCTGTTGGAGTTAAGGGAGCCATAAGAATATGGAAACTTGTGAGCCATCTAGTCCATGAGCTAAGGAATCAGAGTTGGCAGTTAAGAAACTGGGACAAAGCCAAAAAGTGCTAAGTCTTGAGCAGAGAAAATAACTATTTAAGAATGGAGCAGTAAATATGTTCCTTGTGTTAAATTGTTTTTAAAACCATCCACTTTGTTGTCTCTTGATTATAGTTATAACTGTTTTATTTTTACTTTACTTAATCTTGTATCTATCAAGCTTCAATGATTATTATCACACCTTCTCTTAAGCAGGAAGGATCACATATATAACGCAGCGAGTAATTGTTTGCCATCAGACTGAACTTACTGTTCTTGAGGAACGTTGTCAAGACAGCAGGGAACGGTTGACCAGACAGTTCAACCACTAACTTTTCTTCTCATTTTCATTCTTTATAAAATAGTTTAAGACATTATTTAGAGTTCTATCCTCGTGGGAACGATAATCTGGGCATTAATCCACCCATTATTACTTGATACGTGCACTTGCGCACTTGGGTTGGAAGCAAGGGAACAAATCTGTTTTCTTTTGCTAATTTAGAACAGAGGAATGTCCCTCATCAGAATATATATTTTTCCACCATCAGCAAACCACCCAACAAGTTTTTGACGCCGTTGCCAGGGATAGAAACACTAATTTTTTTTTCTTATTACTGTTTTTAGTACATACTCTGTATAGTTCATATTTTCTTTTCACTTATTTCTTGTCACTGATTTTGCTGTTCATATAACCTGTGTTTTATGGTTTATGAGTGAAGAGTCTGAAATAGATTATGACCACTCCACTGAAATACGTGAGTTTTTCTTTGATCCTGAGCCAGAACGTACCTTTCACAGAAGAAGAAACCTCAGGGAAGAAATTTCTGAAAATATGGCTGATCACAATAATAATGAAGATATTCCTCCTGAACAAAACTTTAGAACTTTGGCTGCTCCTTTCAGGAACAGACCAGAGAGGGGAGTAATCCTCCCTCCTGTAGCACCTAATTTTGAATTAAAACCTATCATGTTTCACATGATAAGAGAAGCTGGAGTCTTCAATGGACTCCCTGCAGAAGATCCTTACACACACCTCACAACATTTCAAGATATCTATGATAATTTCAAAGCTGAGGGTGTGACAGAGGAAAGTATGAGAATGAGGTTATTCCCTCACTCCTTGGGCTTAAAAGCAAAAACATGGATGAAAAATCTCACCCCTGGATCCATACATTCTTGGGAGGAACTTTCTAACAAGTTCATAGAAAGGTTTCTCCCTATGTCTCGACAAGCTGATGTGAGAGCAAAGCTCTATAACTTCAGGATGTTTTATGGAGAAAATCTCTATGAAGCTTGGGAGAGATACAAGTTAGAAAATGTCCAAACCATGGGGTAGAGAGTTAGGGAGTGTTACAATCTTTTTATAAAGGACTTGACCATACTTCTCAGTCAAATTTAGATTTTGCTGCAGGAGGATATTTTTTTACAAGAACGCTTGAATCCATGTATGAAATCATAGAAGGCACTGCAGAAAAGATGTCTCCAATGGTCAATAGACAGGGTGAACCCAGTAAGGAATCCTGGCATGCTAGAACTAGACAAACAAACTGCCATGGGAGTCCAGCTAGCCTCACTCATGAATGAGGTGAAGAACCTGAAAAATGATCAAGAAACACCAAGGATGGAAGTCTTGCAACTCACAGCAGTTGAAACTGAACCATGCTCAGCCTGTGGTGACCTTCATGATTCAACAGACTGCTGATAAACCCTTGGTTTACCATGCTTTTAGGCTTAATTATGATTGATATATGTTATGAATTGCATGGAAATTAGGGTTTTATGCTGTAAAGTTACAGTAATTGAATATCTTGCTAACATGTTGTCGTAATGCTGATTTACAAGAGTTTTTGACATATATTATGGCATTTTGGAACAAAAAGAAGACATCAAGTTGAGTTGAAGTCACAAGAAAGCAAGATTTCAAGTGTGTACCAGCTGAAGGAGGATGTTTTGGCGTCCATGAAGCAAGTTTAAATGCACAAAAGGAAGGAAAACACCATTGCCCCCTGGAGGAGAACGTTTTGGCGCACAACATCACGCCAAAACGTCCTGAAAACAACCAAAACCATTCGAAGAGCATGTTTTGGCGTGCTAATGGACGCCAAAACGTGTGAAGGCAGAAAAGAATACACATCAAGAACGTTTTAGCGCGCTACAGGACGCTAAAACGTCTGTACACGGTCAAGCCAACTCCAGGAAAGATTTAATCAAGATATGCAGCAGATTCCATGAAGATACAAAAAGAAAACACATCAACCTTGATTGAATTAAAGATATAAATCCAATTGGAAGATGTGATAGAAGATCACAACAAGATTTAAAGCTCAAAATCGTCAACCAATCACCAAGATATCAAATGCAAAAAGGAAACAACGATGAAATCAACCACAAATCTGATATGGATTCATTGGAGATTTAATGAAGAATACAACCCCAAAAAGCTATAAATAAAGAGCTTAGGGTCAAGACTCATACACCAATTCACAATTCCAGAGCATTACACCAAGACTGAAGGAGGAATCCTGTTGCGGAGCGCTGGAACACTGAGGAACCAAGTCAACATCACACCAACGGAGGCTTGGGGTTCTTTTTTCTTTATTATTTCTTTTCAATTCAGTATGCTAAAGTAGTCTTTTATGTAGTTATGGGTAGATGAAACCCAATTGAATCTTTATGTTTATGAATTAAATTGTCTCCGAATCCTGTTCTTTTTATAATTGAATAAATTATCTGTTTTTAATGCTTTCTATGAGTTTGTTCCTTATAGAATGATTTTGGGGAATTGTATGATAATAGGGATGTTGGTGCATGAACCTTGACTTGATAATTTATCATAATCCTTGTGATCTAGGAATAGGAATAAGAATAAACATAGGGTAATTATGCAATCTCGAAATTATTGATCTTAATGCATGTTTTCTTGGGGAATAATCGGGGAACTAGAGTTCTTTCAAGATTACATAGATTTATGGTAACAAAGAATTGAGCCGTAATTAACTTAGATAGAATTGATTGGCAATATATTAAGAAACAGATTCTTGACTGTTTAATTCATAACTTATTGAGGATATTGGGGAAAGTTGAAACCTTAACTACGCTTGTTTTAAATCTTAATCAAACATCATCTTCATTCATTCTTTTAATTCTGAATTTTCATATTGCATGCCTTTACTTGTTTTTTTTTGTAATAACCTTTACTTGTTTTTAATTTTAAGTTACTTGAATCACAACTCTCTTCATCTAAATTCTCTCAAAACAAACCTTTGATTGTCCAACTAAAACGCAATTAGCGAACTAGTGCTTGAAATTCTGATCCTCGTGGGAACGATCTCGTACTCAGTACATTTTATTACTTTCACAATCGGTGCACTTGCCGAGTCGCTATCAATTGCCCATCCACTGCATTGGTGTGTTATGCAGAAAACTTTGAAAACAGGAACTTCACCCAAGCCAGGGACAATCAGCAAGTAGGACGCAACACCAATTCCAATCTTGGAGGAACTATCATGAAAGATCAGAACCATAATCCCCAATGGAGGCCACCCATGAACCAAAGAACATTCAACACTCAGCAGCAGCAGTACCAGAAAGGTAGCAACAGTGGAACGTTTGAACAACAAAGAAGAAACAATTACGTTCCGTTCCACAGAGATGACCAACGCATCAACACCCTGGAAAACTATGTCAAAGAATATGTCACCAGGAACGATGCAGTGGTCAGGAACATTGAGTCCCACCTGTGACAGATAACTACCAACCTCAATACCAGAACACCAGGAAAACTACCAGGGGACATTGAAGTTCCCTCAACAACTTCTCCAGAGACCTGAAAGGTAAGTACCATGTCTAGCTAAAGACATTAAACTAAGCGCTGACTGGGAGGCAACCCAGTGGATACATTTTCTCTCTAACAAAGAGCAAAATTTTGGGGTGGTTAACCTTAACCACATAGCTCCCAAATGGAGGGAACGTCTGAGGTTCCACTCCAAAATCCAAATAACATACGTTCCATTCCAGGAACGTAGTTTTGGGGAGGTTCACTAACCACACAATCCCAATTTTTCCTTTCAAAAAAAATAAATAAAAAAATAAATTATTATTATATATATATACACTGTTGTAAATAGTAATTGGTTATGTGCTATGATTTACGTTCCCCTTCTCTTTATTAGGTTAGATTTACATTCAATTAGTCAGCATCTTATTACTTTTGTAATTTAGGAAAAGAAAAAGGGAACGTTCCCTGGGTTAAGAGATAACAGTGACTGGGACACCTGTCCCTGCTAAGTCACTCAAAAAGTACGCAGCCGTATCAAATTTGCATTTATTGCAAATCTTGAAAATGTGCCCTGATAAAGCAACCGTCTCCTCACCTATTAATGCAACTACACCCTTTTCTTTTCCCTCTCTCTCACGTTCTAACCTAAATCGTTCCATCTTCTTACAATTATCATCATCAGTTACAGGTCACTAACTTCTGACCACTCGTTCTGTAACGTCCCCATTCCACTACCCATTTCACTCCCTCTCTTTATCCTCCACGTCCCAAAAGTCTCTCCATGTTCCATCCTCCAGTGTCTATTTAAACTCATCTCTTCCTTCCTTCAAGTTTTACTACTTCCCACTAACTCATCTCTCCATGTTCCTTGTGTTAAATTGTTTTTAAAACCATCCACTTTGTTGTCTCTTGATTATAGTTATAACTGTTTTATTTTTACTTTACTTAATCTTGTATCTATCAAGATCCAATGATTATTATCACACATTCTCTTAAGCAGGAAGGATCACATATATAACGCAGCGAGTAATTGTTTGCCATCAGACTGAACTTACTGTTCTTGAGGAACGTTGTCAAGACAGCAGGGAACGTTTGACCAGACAGTTCAACCACTAACTTTTCTTCTCATTTTCATTCTTTATAAAATAGTTTAAGACATTATTTAGGGTTCTATCCTCGTGGAAACGATAATCTGGGCATTAATACACCCATTATTACTTGATGCGTGCACTTGCGCACTTGGGTTGGAAGCAAGGGAAGAAATCTGTTTTCTTTTGCTAATTTAGAACAGAGGAACGTCCCTCATCAGAATATATATTTTTCCACCATCAGCAAACCACCCAACAATTGTACATGGATAAAGAAAATCCATTGAGTACCCCAATGATTATGAGATCGCTTGACATAAATAAAATATTTATTTCACCCCTGTGAAAATTAATTTTCTAATCTTGAAATGCCAATGGGGCATAATATATAGCGTGATAAAGGAGATTAATTATATGGCTCAGTTAAGGGGAGATATTATGATGATATTTACTCATATGATAACTAAAATAAATATTCAAAGGGAGAGTTATAAGAATTGCACTCTTTTTCCCTTCACCAATTTTTTATCCCATTGGGTTTTTCTTGTGATTTTTAATGAGGCAATCTATTAGCGTATGATTAAGGATGAACATCCAAGGGAGAGTTATGAAAATATCAAATAAGTGGATGTTCAACTTTCTAACACCACATCTTCTCCCCTTTTTACCCTCAGATTTTTACTTTCTTGTTTGTAAGTCTATTAACAGGATCATACTCTTATCCAACACGAAGATACTATAATAATTATAATGCAGGTCATTTACCTGAGCCACACAAAGGCAGATGCCAAACAAGATTACGATCACAAGTGGAAGCATAATAATTTTACGGCGTTCAACAAATTCGTTCAAGAGATAATTTGGCAGATTTATTTACCAAGGCATTACCTACTTCAAGTTTCGAGAAACTTTTATACCATTGGATTTTCCTGGTAAGGTTTTTAATGAGGCAACCTCTAATACATATTTTTTTTCAATAGGATCATTGGACATCCAAGGAGGAGTGTTATAAATAATATTGATTGTTGGTTGTCCATGATCGCTATGACCGTTGAATGTTCTGTAACCACTGAATAAGTAATTGTGATCATTTATCATATTGTAACCGTCCTGATCTTATGAGCCTACAAATAGAGACATCAAAGGAAATGATAATACAAACAAGAATATATACAACAAGAATATATTCTCTTGTTTCTCTCTTATCTCTATATTTTTCTCCTCATTATCCATATTTATTTTACAACAATAACAGTAAACTAAAAATATTCTAAATAAAAAAAAAAAAACGAAGACAAAAAAATAAATAGAAAAAAATAAAAAGACCATATGTTTAAGGGTGTGCATGATAACCATTTTGTTCCCTGACACTGTTTCTGAAAAGAAATAATTCTTTTTTATTTCTATGTTTTGGAACAGTTTCTGAGAAAAAAATTATGTTTGATAACATGTTCTATTTTTATTCTGAGAATGAGAATTACATTTAAATAATATAATAAAATAATTCCTATTAACCATAAAAAAATTGGAGCATCACTTTCCTTTTCATATGGTGTGGCGGTGGTGGTGGGCTAGTGGTGGTAATGGTGGTGGTGGTGGTAGTGATGGCAATGGCTGTAGCAATGATGGTGGTAATAGTGGTCACGGTGATGGCAGTGACTGCGACGATGGTGGTGGTGGTGGCGTAGTGGTGTTGGTGATGGCATGGTGGTGGTGACGGCAGTGGTTGCGGCGATGGTGGTGGTGGTTGGTGACGGTGGTGGTAGTGGTGATGACGGTGGCATAGTGGCGATGGGGGAGGTGGTGGCGATGACATCGTTGTCGTCGTCGTGGTGGTGGTACAATGACGACGACAATAATGGTGGTGATGGTCGTGTCGGGATGATGGTGGTAGTGGTGATGATGATGAAAATGATGGAGAGTGATTGAGAGAAATAAATGTTTCTCATTTTGTGACCGGGAACAAAAAAACATAATTTCTCGAATTTTTTTTTGTTCCCCAGCACAAAAATAGAATCTGTTCATCCCGGGAACAAAAAATAAACTGATTTTATCAAACAAGTTTTCTATCTATTTCTGTTCCAGGGAATAGAAATTAAAAAAATTGATTCCGGAAAGGTTGTCATATACATCCTAAATAAAAAAGAAGAAAATAAATTGAGAAAAAGGTAGAAAATTAAAATACTGAATTGTTTACCATTTTTTTTTTTAAATATTGAATTTTTTTTTATTTTATTTTTTACCTTATTTTATCTTCCATTTGTTTTAACATTGATAGAAAAGACCAGTGTTGTGAAACCAGGTCGGGGTCGACCCTGAATCTGACAAACCGATCATCAGACCAATTCAAATCAAGCATCGGACTAGTCATGTATCGAACTCAGTCAAACTCAGTCAAAACCTGGTCAAATTCGGATAAAGTCGGCCAAACTCGATCAAAATCAGTGACCCGATTAGGTCATGCATTTTTATAAATAAATAAAAAAACCGAAATCATTTTATCTTGTCAGAAAAAAAAATATAACTCATTTTATTTTTTATAATTTTATTTGCTAGTAGTATATTCTTCTACAATGACCTCAAATTTTAACTTCCAATACTGAAGCAATTTGCGAAATAATAAATTAAGAGAATGTGACATATGTCATTTCAATGCAGATGAATTTGAAAAATATGAGTTCACAACATATGTCCTTTTGAATGCCATTGAGAGATATGCTATGGGGATTTTGAGTTGCAATTTAAATTGACATAGTAATATTGTGCATTTTCATTTATTTGTGCTTTATGAACTTGTAAAAGTGTGATTCAGTAATTTTTGCACTTATTCAGTGAACCTTGTTTAACTCATTTTAGATATAGAGAATATAATTAAATTTATATATTCATATATATAGGGTTTGTTTTTTCTAAAGTTACTCTAGATAACTTTATCTAATGTTCATCGAAACGACGTCGTTTTGGGGCGAAAATCATGGTGTTTTTGTAATTTTAATTTATTTCAAGGTTATAATAGTCTTTATTATTCTAATTTTTTAATTTTTCAACTCCAAAACGATGTCGTTTCGATGAACATTAGACAAAGTTGTCTAAAGTAACATTAGATACTTTTTTCCCATATATATATATATATTTATTTATTTATATATCTGGGTCAATCGATTCAATCAGTGACCTAGTACCTCGACCGGGTTGATGGCCGAGTCGAGTTTAATAACATTGGAAAAGACTAAAACTGAAGGAAAAAAAAAAAGATCAAACATAGGTAAATTTTAAAAAAAAAAAACTAAAAAGACAAAGAAAATAAGAAAAAAATATTGAAAGCTTATAAATTATAACGGTGGTTTTTGTTTTTTGTTTTATTTTTTTTCTATTTCTTTTTTTATCTTCAGTCAATTTTCTTATTTTTGATTTAGACTATTTTAATATAATTTTTAATTTTAGTCTTCTTTTTTGTCAGTTTTATAAATTTTCAATATATTTAATCTTATTTTTTTTTTCTCATTCTATTTTCTTCTTCTTTTATTTATACATGTTTGGTCTAATTTTTTTTCTATATCTTTTTTTTGTCATTAGTCTACTTTTTTTTTTTTTTTTTTTATAACTGTCCCGTTTTTTAGTTGTAGTTATTTCTGTTATTATTGTAAGTCTTTAACATATTTGGACTTATTTTTTATTTTATTTTTTGTCCTTAATCTATTTCTTCTTTTTTTATTTGGATATATTTGATATTTTTTATTTTAATATCTTTTTATAAGTTGTAACATATTTGATTTTATATTTTTTTTAATTCTTTTTGTCCTCGGTTTGCTCTCTTTTTTTTAGAAGGGTAAATTAAGCAGATTAGTTTAGTTTCTCACAGTCAGGTAAAGATGAGTTTGGATGAAAAAATTATATAAGTGCAAGTGATTCAAAGAAAAATCATAAAGGGGTTTTAAATTTTTCCCAAAAAAGTATTGAAGAGTGATTTCTTTTAAAAGGGATGTTTGGTACATGGAAATTTTTTATTTTTCCATGAAAGTGACACCGGCAATCTGATTTATCAAATCAAAATACTATAGTTAAAACAGAATAGCCTAATCATATACAGTTGATAAAATATACGAGCTTGTTTGAATATAAAACACTATTAAATTAACAAAAATAAATGATCGTGAAGATGCTTATGCTCTTTGCATTATATTATAATGATTTATCATCCAATTTATTCCCATGAGTAGTGTACAAGTATAACAAAATATTTTGACGCGAGTCACAAAATAGTGAAGCCAAGAATGACTTTTTTTTTTTTGAATAACAGCCAAGAATGACTTTTAAATTTAAGATGAAATGAGAAAGTGCACAAAGTAAAGAAGGCGAGAACTTTTTGTTTCTTTCGAGTGAAACTAATTATCATAAGATTTTGGTTGCCCTGTTATAATGTGAACAATTCATAAAAAGACAAAGATGGTGTGCAAAATGATATTTTTTTTTTTTTTTTTTACAATTGAGAACTTGAATAATAATTTGTTGTCTCTAGTAATAAAAAAAGAAAAAAATATTTGTCCTTTTAAAGAATATAATTTTGTGTCATTTTAAATCTTAATTGTTGATTTTCACCAATCAATGATTATAATTTATTAAAAATTACTAATTAATAAATAAATTTTACTCAATAAGTTCAATAGCAACTAGGTCTCAATCAACCATCATGCGTTTAATCCTAGCACCAAATGCGGATAAATAATAATATTGCTCATAACATACATTTTATAAACCATTTCTTAAACTATAATAAAGAAAAAAAATACAAATTTAAATTAAAATAAACAAAAGGAACGGGAAAAGAAATTACAAGAGGGGATTGATATCGCTTTTTATTAGTGTACACCAATAAATGATTCTGAGGGGATTGACATCGCTCTTTAACTAATGAACAGGAACACAACTTCTAAAATGATTCTGTGAGAGTGAAAGCTGATAGACACCAACTTTTACTACCATGTAAACTAGATAAAAAGCACAAACCAAATTAAAGCAATGAACATTTTAATTGACTGCATTCGTTTCCCATCAAATTTTACCACCAAGATCTAAGTCAATCTATCCTTTAGCCTCACCAAGTTCAACATCCTTGAGAGGACTCTTTTCTACTCCATCCTTCAATAGTCTAATTTCTTCTTCCGTCAGGCTGTTTTTCACTTGAGAAAATGTCTTTGCATTGGACTGCTTTTCAGCTTCCATAGCCCAACTGTAAATTATCATGCCAACAACTGTGATAATCATTCCCATTATATTCTTGAAAGTTAGCTCTGAATCAAATAGCAGCCATCCCAATGTCAGAACACATACTGTTTTCATGTGGCCTAAAACCTGGAAGGAAACGGTTGAAAAGCGCCCGATGCAAAGGTACTGGCTCACATTGCAAAATACAGCTAGCAAACATGAAAGAAGAATGCATAACTGCAGATATTTAAAAAAATAAAATAAAAGAAATGAATAATCCAACACTACATTATTAAGGATAAATACATAGGGAATACAACAGGCTAAAGTTAATAAGGGAAAAGGAGGACCACTTACAATGGCACCAGAAGACATCTTATAGTTGGTTATCAATTTGCCACTGAGGTAGTAATCAACAAATGGACCAAGAATAAGAAGAAAAAGGGCCTGAATGGGAGCAGTCTTGCTCAGCAATTCAAAAGATCCAATTGAATATTTCTTTTGTAGAGAACCTATTGACTGCAAAAACAATGGTGGCAAAAAGAATCAGTATATAACACGAGTGACTTTAATAGTAGAAAATTCGTTTTTCCACTATCATCATTTAACAATGAAGCTTATATGATCTTAAACTTGGCTATTCACAGGCGAAAAACAAGTTATTATTGGACCTTAAATGGAAAAAAATGATTTCAGTAGTTATTCTAAATCAAATGAAGTTCCATCCAGCACTCACATAAAATTATACCAATTTATAATATATAAATGACATGTGAAAAGAAAATCACAACAGAAATTGCAATAATTTTCATATTACCAGCATACTGGAGAAGAAACATTACGTAACACTTACAATTTGCTGTAAAGATGTTGACAAAACTGCTAAACAGGCACACATGAAACCTTTGAGGTTAGCTTTTACATCAGTTACAGTGCAAACACCAACACCAATAACCACAACCACCACTGACATTTTCACTTCCCTTGAGTAATGCTTGTTGTGAAGGATCCATTCCATCACACAAACCACAGGAATCATGCTTAGCTTTGATATCTGAGAACATACACAATGAGAAAATTAACAACTGAAAAGTAGAAGTGGAAATTCAAAATGAAGACATGAGTAGGTTGGCTATCATTTATAAGTTAGAATACATTGGAAGTGAGTCATGGGAATAGACAGTTGAATCTGAAAACAATGTGACAATTGACAAAGGCAGCTACTCCCGATATGTAAGAATTGAGATATAATAATAGCAACTCCAACATGTTTCTCTATAATGAAAAGTTGAGCAGAATCAAAGATCACAACAAAGATCACAAAGGTTGTAATCCTTGCTAAAGCCCATCTAAGCAACCTGACACCACACAATGATAAAACGCCTTATTAAAAACTTTATATCTTAGGTCACGTGGTATACAGGTTGACAGCCCAGTAGGAAGGTCTTTATGAATAAAGCCTGATAACCAGATACTCTGAGTCACAGGCCAAGAGCGTTGCCCTTCCTGGTCACCCACTCTAAGCCTATAAATATCACACTCCCTCTCATTACAAAGGCACGCTAATTCTCTCACTCCTCTTCCGAGGATTATCCTTACTCTCCATATTGACTTAAGCATTCAAGTAGGACCAGAGAGCTTACTGCCCATCTCTTCCCTGCAGATACTGGACCTGAGCCTGTTCCATCCCAAACACAACAAGTCTACATCTAAAAGAGCAATTAAATGCTTCAACATGGAAATCACTGCATCAGATTATTTAGCTGGGCTTTTAAGAATGTTTTAGTAAACACACATTTTTTAATAATATTTAGTGTTACACTATTCTTAATAAAAGCTCCTTAATTTCACAATACAATAAATTATACATATACAATTCACTCTCACGTGCATCTAACTGAAGCATAGGTTAGGTGCGCATTTTTTTTTATTTTTGAGTTAACCTAACCCTAATTATTTCTTTAAGGCGAGTTGATTCTCCCTGGTATCCCTACAAACTTCGACTCTTTGAGCCGGTTACGGAACTAATCCAGAGTGCGAGACGGGTCAAGGATGAAGATATTTAAACCCCTTCCAAATGTGGCATGTGAGAATAGAACTGAGGCCCTTTCCTTTTCATTTACTCAGCTCCCTAGCTCCCTTGCTACCAACTGAGCTACCACCATTTGGTGGTTAGGTGCGCATTATTACAGCATGTATGATGAAAGGCTTCAAATGATCACCCTGGTTTGTGCTTGACAGAAAGATATGAGATATCTATGATGGATGATGGCCTAAATTGTATACATCCATAACTTATGTTTAATAAGGAAGGAAGATGACAATTTTAAAAAGAACTACCGGATGAAATTCTTAACAAGAAAGAAAGATAAAAAAAATCCAACTTTCCAAGCCATGAAAACCATACTTGGTAGAATCCAACGGAGTTGAGCATGAGGCTGAAATTCATCCCCGTGATAGACATATTAGCAACCACTGAGAACCAAAGAAGCTCCCACATAGGAACATGCTTTGACGCCGAGTAACCGGTAGCATTTGACACTAGACCAACGAGAGCAGTTACAGCAAAGTGGAACCCAGTTAACGTACTGGCTGGAAAATAAAGAAAAGAAAGGATGAGAGAGGAGAAGATGTCAAGAAGTAATAAACTGAAGCCTTCGCATGTAATAATATCAAAAGTTTACACATAATACTTTTAAGGGGAATATTAATCTTATGTTACATGAGAGTATTATCTCATGCTATAGAGAGAGTTTAAATGGGGTCCACCATTAAAAAGTAAAAAAGAAAAAGAAAAAAGAAGGGGTGCGATTTTCGATGTGAGAGAAAATGAGATAACTACCTCATGTAGAATGAGAGTAGTATTTCCCTACTTTTAATAACCAACGTCAATAATTTGTAGCTCAAACAAAATAACAACGGTTATTATAAAGTTTGAACTAAATGTATTTTTAAGTGAAAGTATTCAGACAATAGTATGGATATTTGGATGGTGACTGAAGAACAGGGGAGGTACAGAACCACAAAAATGGCCGCATCACAGAAAGTGGAAATAGAAAGATCCAAGAGAATAGCAATAATGTCGGAGAAGTTAGAGATCTATTACTCTTCAGTCTCAGATCCAAACATGAAAAGTTAATAGTTGAGAAGAGAGAGGCAGACCGAAGCTGAAATCATAGCCATTGTTGGACATGAGCTGTTTGTTGGCCATGATAATTCCGACGGAGCTAACAACGTTCATGGCCCATGCTCCCACATCAGATATCGCTGACGATTTCTTTTCGTTCGTCATCTTCTATTTTAGAGGCCTCCAAAAGCAATTCTGATTAATTTGATTTCTATGTATATAGGAGAAAGAGAAGACTGTTGATTATTGAAGGGGTAACTGCCATCCAGACACTAGATCTGAGGAAAAAAGTAACACTACACAAATATGATAGCCCGTAGCCGCAGAATCAGATTCACAAAGGAAAAGTAGTAGTACTCAAGTTCGCTTTTCCAATTTGAAGAATTAAGCTGGTTTTGATTGTGTATGACTGAGATGAACTAAATTATTTCAGAAGAAAAAAAGGAAAGCCGGGGAGGAACGTTTCTCGCTTCCACTCTGTCTCTCTCCTCCCACAACACTTCCTCGTTGTTT
The DNA here is from genome assembly GCF_033153095.1 of Gastrolobium bilobum. Taxonomy (NCBI): domain Eukaryota; kingdom Viridiplantae; phylum Streptophyta; class Magnoliopsida; order Fabales; family Fabaceae; genus Gastrolobium; species Gastrolobium bilobum. Next base: position 42,753 of record NW_026896335.1, on the reverse strand, counting down.
CCCCCACCTCTTGGCTCCTCCTTCACATGACTGTCTCCCTCTGTTGTTGCTAAACCAATGTTTGGTATCTGATTATTTAAGAAAAATAACTGTAAAAAATTGTAGGGTTACTGTGTAATGCAGTTTTTTATTAAAAAAAAAATAGGATATGCTTACAACCAAAAAAGTTTACCACCTTTACAACCAATCTAATCACCGTTGATTTCTGTCAATCTAACGGTTATTATTTATTGGAATTAATAATTAATTAATAAATGCAACCCAATAATTTTTAATAAATGATAATCGTTAGATTAACAGAAATCAATGGTGATTAAGTTGGTTGTAAAGGTTATAATTTTTTTTTTTTTTTGGTAATTATATCCTTTCCAAAAAAAACCACACTGATTTTAGGATGCGATTTTTACATTTTAGAGTTATTGTAAAATGCTTCTACCAAAGAATGAAATTGTAGAATATTAACCATTGTGATTGTAAAATAGCTTTTTAAATTTTTATCGACCTACTCTTAATTTATCTATCTTTATCTATCCTTTTTAATATTATTAGCGATGTGTTGAATTGAGATTTCAAAAAATTTTAATGTATTATTTTTAGATAAAAAAATTCATTAGTATTCAATTAGAATTTTAAAGAATTGAAAAAAAGTCATGTGGTATTCGATTAAGATTTTAAAAGATTATTTTAGTGTCCATCCAAATTCGTTGGTATTTAATCAGAATTTAAAAAAAAAAAAGGAAAAATAATCATAATCTTGTCGTATTCAAAAAATCTAACGACTTTCATGGATTTTCTGTTGGTGTGGATTCCATGAGATTTTGTAGTGAAAAAATATAATTAAAATGTCTCTTTCACAATCTCACCCTAACCGCTAGGATTTTTTGAGATTTTTCTACTACAGTGTTTTCTTCTTCCTTTGACGGGTTGACCTGCTCGAAATCGGATACCGCCATGGGAGCTTCGTCAAAGCTCAAAAAGAGCAGATTTTGAGCGAGTTTCATCACAAAATAACACAAAAACAACAAATCAACAAGATTCTAATATAATCAATCTCAAAAGAGCAGATTTCGAGTGATTTTTTAGAGCTTTTGGATAATTAAAAAATAATTTTTCAAGCTATGGGTCGCGATTTTTCTTGGAACAAAAATATATGATTTTTGTATTAAAAACAGGGAGAGTTATACTTACTACCTATTTTTCTTACTACCTGTTACTACCAAATCTTAACCGTTGATTTCCGTCAGTCTAACAGTTGTAATTTAAAGAAAAATAGGTAGTAACAGGTAGTAAAAAAAATAGGTAGTAAATAAAACATTTCCCTTAAAAATAACATAAAACAGTGAGAAAACAATATAGGAACTAAAACCCTCAAAATATCAATTTAAAGAAAGACCGAAACTTTCATAATATGAACTCTATATTTCATAATAATACATTCATGAACTAAATTTCTTCGTTATAGGAAATAATTTCAAACAATTTTTGTAAAAATATATATCTAAAAACCTAATTTTTAAAAGCTCCAAAGCAATTTAAGGTTTCAATGTATCGATTAAATAATTTGAGAAATTTTTTAAACTTTCATGTAATAAAATCCAGAAATTCAGATTTAAGATTTTCTTAGAATAGTCAATGAAAACATGCATATGATATATGGTTAGAAAACTCTCAACGTAGAGCAAAATTCCCTAGGTTTCCAAGATCAATTGGAAAAAATTTTAAACGAAATTTTATCATGAATTTTAGGTTCTATATGCAAATTTAGTATTATTTTAATAAATAAAAAGTAGGTCTTATAATCCTATATGCATAGCTCTGATACCAAATAAAGAACATAATTTTCAACCCATTGGTCAAACCAAAGAGCATGAACGAGAAAGTGCTAATGTGTGAAGACTAGTATAACTTTAGATATAAGGAGAGCTGTTACTTAGTAATTTTGAATGTTTGTTAAAAATTATATTATGTTTTACTGATTGAGAAAATTATATTAGGTTTTACTTTTTTTTATTAATATCATTGCATTTTTTTAATTTTTTTTTCAGTAAACTTTTTGTTATTTTTTTTATTGTCTCTTGTAATTTTGAATGTTGCTTAAAAATTTATATGATTTTTTAAAATCTTATAAATAGATATTGTCCTTTCAAATCATATAAATTCTATTAAAATACTTTAAAATCCAATCTTATGAAATCTTGATTGTAAAAAAAGTCTTTTAAAAAAGTCTCCCTCTAATTCTAAATAGTCTTTTAAAATCTATAAAAAAATTTATTTTAAAAAATCTTTTAAAATACTAATCCAATACACTCCTTAGATTATAATTTTATCCAACAGTTGAGATTTACAGGATAAAATAAATCCTTTTACCCATTTCTTTCTTCTTACTTCCTCTTGCCCTTTCTCTATCCTCCCCTTTTTTCTCTATTGATGAAAGAATATATATGTGTCAATACTTAATGCAATACCACTAAAAAATCACACCGAGGAAGAAAAGATATAGCATTGAAATTTCGAAATAGTCATCATCTGCCGCCAATTTGAATTTACACCGAATCACATTCTTTCTAGAGAAAAACTGATAATGAAATAAAATATACGCAATTTATTGAATATATATATATATATATATATATATATATATATATATATATATATATATATATATATATATAACATGAATTTATCACCACAAACTCATTCATTGATTGTTACAAACAACTACTTTAATTTAGGGCCCGTTTGGAGGTCCGTTTAGATTGTTTTTTTCTTCAAAAGCTGTTTTTTTAAGAAAAAAAAACTTTTCGTTTTTAGTTCGTTTGGATGTCTGCTTTTAAAAAAAGCAGAAGTAAAAAAAAAGTCAAAAATCTACTTTTTTCAGAAGCTACAAATTTTAACTTCTAAGAAAAGCAGAAGTCAAAAGTCAAATATTTTTTTCAAAAACTAAATATTTTTATAAAAATATAAATAGCTTTAACTTTTATAAAAAAGACTTCTAAAATAAGGAAAAAATAAAAATTACTTTTTTGATAAGCCCAAACAAACGGGCTCTTAACCTCCAATAGTTATTCAATTAGTCGGAGATAAAGTAGTAATTAATACTTCTTGTTGGGTCAGTATAAATGGCAAAACTCTGCTTTGTTTAATTAAGATAATCGCAAAAGAATCCACCAATCGTAAATTATTATCTATTGAACAAAAAACCAATTCAAATTCACATGGAGTTTTGATCCTATGTGCTTCTCTGTCTTCATTGATAGAGAGAAACAAGAGGAGAGAGAAGGAGTGGGGGTAAAAGGGTTTTATTTATTATGCAAATCTTCATCGTTGGATGAGATTATAATCTAAAAGTGTTGGGAGTGATAGACAAAGATAAAATAAGAGTAGATAGAATAACTTATCCCATAATTAAATTATATAATATTATCATGATGATTATTTATAACTAATTGAATATTTATATTTACTTGTATTTATGTGTTAAAATAGATTGATTAAATAAAATATTAATTATTTAAATTTTAAGGATTTCAATTTATTTCACAATGATGAAACTATATTGACAGAACTTAATATTTATAAAACATTATTTAATTGTGTAATAATACCAATATTAAATATATGTTAATTTTTTTATTTTTATTTTTATTGGGTACACATGAAGGGCATCAAGCCCAAGACAAAACAAAGAAAAGAAACCAACTAAAAAAATAGAGGAGAGATATTCTTATTACCAAAATTTTTCACTACCAACTTACTACCTATATAATCACCATTGGATTAACATTTTCTCTCTCTTCAAAAACTTTTTAATATTCTCTCTCTTTGATCCAGTAATAATTAAATTGGTAGTAGAAAATTTTAGTAATAAGAATATTCTCCCTAAAAAAATACTCGGCAAGTTATGAGAAACTTGCAACTTCCCAACTCCCAAGATCCCAACTTTATGATCTGCACAATTGTTAACTTCACGGAGAGTGTGCTTGAGACGAACTTGCCATTGTTTGTTCATGAACTCTCGGATTCATCTAATAAGGTGGGAGTGACCAACCTCATTGGATTGGCAGGTCACACAAAAAAGTGTTTCAAGGGAATAATTTTTTTATATTACAATGGGAATCAAACACTACACACACTATACTATACACACCTAACACATACACCACACCACTAAGGTAAACTAAGTGGCTCCAAGCATATTTTAATCCTTGTATACAATGACAAAGTTCAGCTTCCAAGGTCGTGTACTTGCCAAAAAACGAAAAGCCTCCAACCCACTCTCCCCTCAAGTTTTGAATAAAGCCACCACAAGAACCAGTTAGATGGTAAAAAAATTTTAAATATTGTAATTTAAATATTATAATTTAAATAAAAATATAAAAATGTAATGATTTGAAGTCAATTTAGAAATATATAGCAATCCGTTGCTCCCATTTTAGGTGCGATAGGAAGGCAATCATATCTCCTTTTATGCGCAAACTGTTCATAGAAAGAGGAACAACTGGCCCCATGTCGCACCTAAAGTGGGGGCGCAACTCACCATGTATTACGCCTAATGTCATACGCAACTCACATGATGATGCCACTTGTGCCTATTGCACCTGTTTTGATCCATGTTTTCAGCTTTCTTCATGCATTTTATACATTTTAGGTAGAGCCGGCAAAACGGGCTCGGCTCGGCAGGCCAACTCGCCCAACCCGCCAAACGGGGCGGGGCGGGCTCATTTTTTAGCGGGTTGATGGCAGACATAGGCGGGCCGAGGCGGGTCAGTGTAAAATAGGCTCGGGCTGGCCGGCCAACCCGCCTAACCCGCCAAACGGGACGGGGCGGGGCGGGCCGCCCACTTTGCCACCTCTAATTTTAGGATACAAGTACTTACTTTCTGATAAGTTCAATAATTTTTACATAATCTCTCTTGTCCATTGAGATAACAAGTCATGATTATTTGTTACTGTTGGATATTGAGAAATAAGAATAGAAATTAAATAATATCATTCACAGAGATAAAATATGCCAAACGAGCATAAGGAAGCATTTTGTTTGAATTTTTTTTTGACCAAATTCCCTCCAAAAGTTTGTCAGCACATAGATCTCGAAAAATTACGTGGAATAAAAAAAATCTGATTCGGACACCCGAGCCAAAAATTATGATTTTCCAAATTTTTAGGATAAAACTTCCAAAGTTTTTTTTAATATATACATATACTCATAACACAATGTGAATTGTGCCACGTGGCATTATTGTGTGAGTTGCGCACTAGTTTTGGCGCAATACATGGTGAGTTGCGCCTCATTTTAGGGGCAACAGGGGGTCAGTCACGCCTCTTTCTATAGGCAACAAGTTGTTATCATACACTATGTCTGAATGTTATAATTTAGGGTCTATCTCGCCCGAAAAATTGGGAGAATAATGTACTTAAGGGTATGGTCAGAGGGCACGAGTTTAAATGAATAGGCCTAAAAGAATTCATCATCCCCCTATAAGGGATTAATTATCTATAAGACCAGTGGAGCTTGGATGACTTTCATAGAACTCGAGAATTTGTGCACCGGTAAGAGATCATGAAAGAGTTAATGTATCTTTCTAAGATTTTATGGAAGAAGATTCCTTGTCTTGGTAAAGCTACTCTTGGTCAACAAAGAGATAATACTACTTCCTTGCTCTTAACCTAAGAGGTGGATGAACGAGATGAAAGTATGGATCCCATGATAACTAAATCAGTAAAGGTATAACACACGATCAAATCTATTAATTTTGGGGCTATAAAGCATTACTAGTGCTTTGTGTGGTCATTGCATGACATGGACTTTATAAATGAGTTTATGAAAGGCTCCAAGGCTATCTATGTTAGTGACTAATTGGGCCTAATGGGTCATACACCAATATCATATCGCTAGCAATACCCAGTGTATGTTTGACTAATGAATCTTACAAGATAATATTGAGAAAAAGAACTTTCAATGTTGGGCCTTAGACTTGTGGTCTAGACGAACTCGATTGGTAGGCCCAATAGACCAGCTCGTGGTTCAGGTCATGGGTCCATGTGCCTTATGGGTTGCATATTTGGGAAAGTGTGGGCTAGACAAACTCAGCAATTAGGCCCAATGGACTGACCCATAGGACAAGTCATAGATCCATGGACCTCATGGGTCGCATATGAAGACAAGTGAGCTAGGCCTGTACTTGCATCGTCGCATGTGACTTGAATATGATCCAAGTGTGTTAAGGAGGCGTTTGGTAGAGGTTAAATTTTTGTGTGCCCAGGAATCATGATTCCCAGGAATATACTGGGGAAGTGAATTTCCCGAGAATGCGACCAAAAAACTGTTTGGTACGACAAAATATTACCGAAAATATTGGCTCAAGTTTAGTGATTCTATGCTTGGTTGATTGTCAAATTTTACTTGGAATATGAGGTGATTTTATAAAAATAACCCCACCTTCATTCTTTTCTTCTAGCCTTTATGCTATTTTCTTCGTCTTTCATTTTCAATTGATAACGACAACACAACAGAACAATGCTCTAAATCTTAAATATCTCCTAAAATTATCTAGGGTTTTGCAACAACCCTGGCCTTCCACTCACAATAAAATTTTTTCGTTCAATTGGTGTTTGGCTCCTGAGAAAGTATTTAATTTTTTTTTTATCTTATTCTCTTTTGGTTGAGAAGCTTTTGGTGTTTGGTTACTGGGAAAGTATAGGTAGGGGCTATTGATGGCTACTGCGAGTGAAGAAGTTGAGTATGAAAGTGATCCTGAAGAGGCTAAGAGGTCTCTAGCAATGCGGAGAAGGCGTGAGGCAAGTGATGATGAGGAAGGTGAAGAGGGCATGTCACAGATAGGGTTACTTTTGTCAGTTTCTTTGTGTGATATTTTACCATGTATCTGGAATCCAGGAATACCACCTAATTGGTGGTATTCTTTGATGGTATTTTATCTTATAAATTATTCACAAATTGAAATTCGGGGAATATCAGATTCCCGGGAAAATTTTCACAATCTTTATTCCAAATATGGGTAAATAGGATTCCCAATATCTATTTTTTGAGTATCTAAAAAAAACCCTTCTACCAAACACCCCCTAAATGAAATGCTAAGTATAGAAGAGGGCTATTAGGCTCAATTATGCAAAAGTTACCCGAAACTTTAAAATAATCTAGTGAGTAATTATAAAATGACATTGGTGAATGTTAAAATCATATGTAGATGATTTAAATCAGGAGTTATTAGAAGATTATGAAGAAGGGATGAATATATAAATAACCCAAATGATTATTGACTAAATAAAAGATGAGTTAAGACTTAAAATATCTTCATTTTCCTCCAAAACACATGTGCTTCTTCGTTCTTCTTCCTCCTTAAAATCGTGGCTTCCCCTGGTGAGTGAGCTTGGACACTCATTTTTGCTAGAGCCATTAAAACACCAAAGCTTGTTCATGAAAGTTGTTAAGGGTGGTCTTGTGAGCAAAACCCACCAAACTAATCTCATTGAAAGGCTTTGAATGGAGAGAAATCCCTATTCAAAAGTGGCTCCCCATTGATGTTCATGGAGCTAGGAGAAATGGTCGATCTCATTTAAAGCTTAGGAACTACTCCTAGAAGCATTATAAGGAGCTTTTTTGCGAGTAAACTCCATTTTGCTTAAGTTTTCATGAAGATAGAATATTTAGTTTTTCTTTGAGAAATGAGGTATGTTGTGGATATATGGGTACAGAGTTGGACCTTACTCATGTTGGAAATAATGACAAGGAAGAGGAATAAATAGTGAAAAAGCAATAAAATCATCATTTAACTCATTTTCGAAAAATAGGTTATAGACCACGTAGGATTTCTTATGTATGTTATATGGATGGACTTTGATGGTAGTCTATGCTTGCTTTTATGTTATAGTACGGACACTTGTGATACTTAAGTGGTGGAGCAATCTTTGGATTGAATTGATTGTGAGAAACTTGGTTTGGTTGGAATCAATAATAAGGTAAGCTACTACCTTGTTTTCTTATTGGAAATGGTAGTTGTTGAATTGATATTTGTTGCATGATATGCACTGTAATCATACTTACACCTTTGTGTAGGGTGGTGCTAGTGAGAAACTAGTGTGATATTGGTGTTGAGGACACTTAAATACAAAGGGAAACTTGGAAAAAAAGTCTACTGAAGGTAAGCTTTCGGACTTTGAAATTTATCCCCATTACATTCTACCATACTCTGAGGGAGTAATGATTTTATAGTAGGTGTATTGCTTTGAGATGAGATATAATGCATGTTTTTTGTAAATGCTTTGTTGAATGCTTGATGGTGTGATACCTTGATTATGCTGGATTTTTTTATTAGACCCCTGGCTAGGAGTTTGTTTGCATTTATCTGTGTAATGCCTTAAAGGTGAGATGCCTTTCGAAAGTGCTTTGGGAAGAGGACCCCCCACTCTTTCAAAGTATAATATGGACTTGCCTTAAGATTAGAGTTACATGGATGCAATCCTAAGTTGGTAAAACTAGAGAAAAGGACCCCGTACTTTTTTGGGAGGTGCCATATGAGCATTCTAGTAACGGCCGATGTCCTGAAGAATGGCTTGGTTTAGATTGCTAAACAATGCATTGGTATATATTGTATTATTTCTGCTTATTGCTTTTATACCTGAAGTGGACTTAGTGGTGAATGAATCCTCCAAGGACCCCTAGTTTACTAAGATTGTTATCTCACGCCATGTGGGGATCATATTTTAGGTACACATGATGATAAAGTTGGACCTTCCCTGAACAGTGGCTCAAAGGTTTCTGGCACTTTTAGCGCCAAGTTGGTGCTCCGGGCATCATAAAACAATGGTTGATCAGGGTTGTGGCGCTTCTGACGCCAAATTGGCGCTACCAGCGCTAGCTTACTGTTGGTTTCAACACATTTTCGTAAAAATTTCATAACTTGAGCTAGTGAGCTCCAAATAAGTGCAGTTTGGACATACGCAAAGCCGACTTATAGATATATAACATAGTAAAATATTATTATCATTAGATAATTAAATTTATCCCAATTTAGATTTAAAGTTGATGTTTTATTTTTGGGGTTTCAGTTAAAGCAATTACCTTGCGGGGTTCATAACTCAGGCTATATTTAACCAAATGATTAATGTGAACCTTTCGAGAAAGTCCAAGACGTCTAGTTTCACATAGTTAGAAAACAAAAAGTTTATTCACATTTAATATAAGACCACTTAGAATTCCATAAGTTGAGCTTTCGTGTTTATTTAATTAAATATGCTACGCCTAGTACCATATGCTTTATAATACACCGACTACCGACGGGGTGTTACACTCTATTTATAGAAGTGGTTGGTAAGGACTTGGGCCTAAAGTTTGGATGTTATCTCCTCTGTTTTAATTTGAATTTAGCTGTTGCAACCTTATCTTATCTTTATCTTAATTTAATACACTTTGGTTGCTGACCTCTTCGAGTTAAGTGCTTATTTTTCTTAAATATGGGATTTGGGAAGTTGTTTTATCTTTAAAACAACATCATCTTCTGATTTCTACTGAGTTATCAACAATCTTGGAGATTTATCTTCAATTTAAATTAAAATAGATACTTTATCTCTTCATCCCGTAAAGCTATTATCCAAACGCTATGTTATGTAGTCTGATTACTATAACACTCATGTGAAATTTTCAATGTGCTTAGATCTTTGACTTCTTCACTGCTACAACATTCCATTGTATTTTGTGAAAGAAACACTCAACTAGTCACGTGTTCAATCATCAAAATCAAGAGTATTTTCTGTGTTTTGAACCCTTTCTCATCTCAAAGCACTTAAAAATGATTTATGCAACATTAAGCTCATTTACCATGCATTTGAGACACATTACATGGAATTTAAAGGGCAAATGCATGTATCATTATAAGCCCTAAATTAACTCTTTTTTAAAGAGTTAATATACTCCAAACTCAAAATGTTGTTTGTCCTCGAGCAACAAAATCTTTCTGATCTTGCATCACCTTGGTGGTATAATTGCAGTAGTGACTATTATTGAGATGATCTGCTCTAATATTGTGTTCCAACGATTTCTTATACTTCAACTTTGGTATTTCTTGTCAGCCTAATTTTATCTTGGCTTCTTGCTTATGGAACAATCATTGTGTGTGTGTGATAACACGTATTTTGTTACACTTATTTATTACTCTTGGTTAGTATTTTTAGGATTTATTTGAATAAAATAATGATGTTTTGAGTTAATTTAGATTTTTAGTTTTTGATTGGGTTTAATTTATTTTTGTCAGAATTTTTGAGCTTTACGTTACTTCTGTATTTTGGCCATATCTCGATCCACAGTTATCGGATTGACTCCGTTCTTGTTGGGTTTTTCAGATAACACAGAGGGCTACAATTCTTATGAAGAGCTCGAAGCCCAATTCGAACTGAAAGTTGGTAGATTTCTGACGTCAAGTTAGACGCATTTTGCTGAAGTTTTATTTGATTATTGGACTTGTAATTTAAATTAAAACCCAATTACTTAAGTGGCCCAAAGCCAACTTTTAGTTTTTTTTTTTTTTTTTTTTTGTATTATAGACAGATGGGCCGAGTAGGAAACTTTTATTCATTCTGTAATTTTCGAATTTGAGGATCAAAACACTTTCTCTGAAACGTTCTTCATCTTTTTCTTCATCTTTTTATTTATTTTACTTTTTAATCATGTTTATCCTAGCCATGCTAGGCTAAAACCCTTTAATTAACCTAAGGGGAAGGGATTCCATGGATCTGTTTAGAGGATTTGGGATCACTCTCTAATCAGATTCGTTTCTTTACCCTAACTCAGATCGATATCGTGCGATTGTGGATATTCGATCTGAGGTTCGCGATTGCGATTATGGAAAAAGAATGATCATCAGATTTGATGATCAGATTGTTCTCAATTGAAAATAAGGATTCTGATTCAATTGAGGTTAATCACGAATTTGGTAATTTTTATCCAAGGAAGGACAGCCTATGGAACCATAACCTTAGGTTGGTTAATTTTTAATTACGAATTTTAATTCCAATTTTATATTCTTCCTTTTAAATTATTAAACTGAAATCAAAAACCCCTTTTTTATTTTCTGTTTTCAAAAACGATTTTTACTCAAACAATTTCCTTGAGAGACGACTTAGGGTTTCCACTTTACTGTAAATTTTCGGAACCCTAATTAGAAAATAATTTTTAATTTGCGCGAGTTCGACAGCTCGTGTCAGTGTGCCAGGAGCTTCCTTGTTGACTTAATCCACTCAAGAGCTTCAAATTAAGAATCATAAGACCTAATTGCTTGATCTCATAACCTACCAAGTTTGAATCCATACCTATGTGTAAGAGTTAATAGAATAGGTGTCTACCTTAGCCTTTGTTTTTATGTAAACTTTGGTTCGCTCTTTTTATTTTTGTGGGCATTACCTTTTCCTTTTGCACTTATTTAATTTTTTGCTTTCGACTTTATTTCTTTTTGTGGGGGACCTTTTTCATATTGTGGTTCTGCACTTATTACTTTGCTTCCATCCTTATAATACCAACAAAAAAAGCTTGAGTCATGTGAGAACTTGTTCACAAAATCATTATATCATACTATTTTTTTCTAAAGAAAAAATAGTCTATTATATTTGTCTGATGGTAATTATCTTTTAGATAGTATTGATTTCAATATTCATATAATCTTCATACAATTAATAAAATGAAAATAAAAAACTATTAGATAATTTTATTATTTTTATTATCAGTAATTTCACATAAATTATTTTTATGATGGTGAATTAGGAATTTACATTACAATTGAATTATTTTAATAATTTACATATAATATTTTCTATATTTTATAAATTTTAAATAAACTTATAGGGTACAGTTCGATCAATATCCCATTAACCCAGAAATGTTAAGTAATATAAACTAAGGCTAAAATGCTTCTTCTGTGACGGCAAAAACCATCTTCTGCTGCTGCTCTCTCATTACAAAACGAGTCGTTTCTTTTCTCTTGTTTTATTTTTCTAAAAAAGGCAGGGACCATTTTTCTTGAATTAGCTGCAAAAAAAAATTGTTTTACAGAAGTATAAAGCCCATAAACTAAAATTTGGAAGCTCGAGCCAGAAAATAATGAGTATCTAGGATTTATGTTATCGAGGCATGCAAGTTGATAAACTAGAACAACTGGTCCAAAGTCATGTAGCTGCCACTTTTCTAAGGGTTGGTCATGATCCTTGATGTGGCTGTCCCCTTTGCCTTGTAAATGGCCCTTTCTATTGTCCTTGCTCTAATTCTCCTCTGGGGCAGTGCTTAGCAAATCTTGCTAAATTCAAGGAAAACATTAGGATTCACTAATTTAAGAACTTAAAGAACCAAAAATAAGAAAATCGACGTTCTCATATGGTACTAAGCAGTTGGTTACATACGATAGGGTGGATAATCCATACAGCTCATTGATATAAGTTGCTCGCATTTAATATCTAGATCAAAATTTTAGTATTACATAAGCCTTAACCACGATCATAACTCGCTGATTTATGGAATGTTGTGACTCGAACACATCAAAATCCAAATATTATATCATATTATCCGTTAAATTAACTTATTATACAAGAATCCCTACTAAAATGGACAACCAACTACCTCCAAAAAAAAAAAAAAAAAAAACGGAAAGGAGAAAAGGAGCCTAATTACTAGCACCCCGACAAAATACACAAATCAAATTACATGGCAGCCAATCACGGCCAGCTGGCAATGATATCGCTACCTCCAGATTATCTTTCATCGTCTAAGTATATAAATAATTATTAGACATGCATTATCACACTGCACAAAGTGGTCCCCTGCGGACAAGATGCAATCTCCAGCGCATATCTATTTTGTACCACATCCGACAAGATACAATAAGATCGATACATACAATAGGGTGTATACCAAAAAAAAAAAAAAAGAGCACACGGGTATCAAACTCCGTCAATCCTTGCTGGTTGGAGTAGGTCTCTGGGCCCCTGGGGGGGCAGTTGGCCTAGGGAAGTTATAGTCGAATTGCATGCCTGCAAATTGCGGTTTCTCCACGTAGGGGCTCTACATCCATTTGATTCAAAACAAACATAAGATGTCAGAAAAACTTACATTAATGTCATGAAAATAGAAAGAAAAGAATTCGAGTAAATTGTATAATAATGAAGAAAAAAATGACAGATATGAATTTGGCCAAAAAAAAAAAAAAACGAAAGAAAGAAAGAAAAATATCAGTGGGAAATATCGCACCTGGGATACCGATACAGCATGAGATGAAAAATCAGGACTTGAAGATTTGGGAGAGGTACTAGGAGAACACGCATCATTGCTAGTTTCACTTCCATTCAACTTATGTACTGCTTTGTTTAGTACACTTTCATTCTCATTCTCATTGGCTGACTTAACCCTCTACATTTAAATGGCGAGTTCAAAATCTTTTCATCAGTGTACAGTGCTGCTAACGAATGCGTGAATTGTAGGGAAAGAAATACCACCTGGAAGATTTTGCCGAGAGTTTTCAACCCTTTTGCTCGTACTCGGAGTTCTTCTTTCTTGGCATTGTTGTCTTGAAGAACCTAAAGTGAAGCACATATGATCTAATTATAACACACCTAACCCAAAAATCTACTTTATGGTATCTAAAGAAGTGACATTGTAGTAGCAAAAGCAACCATTTGACAAACGCGGGAAAGAGTCGCCTCAATGTCAGCCACATTAAGCTTCCACAAAGAGTCAATCATCAGTTTCTTGTGAGATTGCATGTATTCTTCAAGCTCTTCTTCAGTATAGTTCCCTTCTGTACTTAGTTGTTTTTTCATGTCCTCCTGCAGTTGGATCAAAGCAATTGCCCCTAGAACAACCATAAAGAAAAAACCATTTATCAGCCTTCTTTTAGATGTTTTACACATTAGCAATTCATGTTTGCAAGCCAGAGAACCAAAATGAATAGATAATTAGTGTCAAGTATCAACCTTTTAATTAACGGAGTCCAAATAAAAGCCTTAACCTAACAAGGGGCTTTATCCTTCCAAAACAAATCTGATAGTTGGATATTGGGGAAAAAAGAAGAAGAAAATATACCAATACATCAATATCAACAACACCTTTATTCCAAACTAGTTGAGGTCGGTAGTTGATGAACCCAAATAAAAAACAGAAAAGATAGAGGAAAAAGAAGAAAAATAATAAACTAACAATAATAAATCAAAAAACTAAAATAAAAAAATAAGAGAAAAATAAATAAAAGAATAGTTAAGAGGGAAAAATAAATAGGAGGAAAAAAGTAAATTAGAGAGGAAGATAAAAAAAAAAAAATAAGGACTAAAAAGGGTCATCTAAAATATAGGAAACAAACGGGCCCAACAGGAAAAATAAATAGTAGGAAAAAAGAATTAGAGAGGAAGATAAATAAATAAATAAACAAACAAAATAAGGACTAAAAGGGTCATCTAGAATATAGGAAACAAACGGGCCTACCCCTCTACATTTTTAAGACACCATTTGCTAATCTATTTCGCACTCTATTAAATCTTGTTTTACTACTATTGCTATCCAAAGATCTTCATCTGCGAACTCTTTTAGGAGGAAGAAATATTCTGATCTTGTTTTCTGTTATAATTTGAATAATTACGATAAGTATGAGATTAGTTACTTGTTTTTGTTTTTAAAGATTCAGCAAAATTAGGATAGTTTTACAGTTATTCTGTTTCCTATTATTTAGAGATCAAAATCTGTTTAGGATTGTACTGAGTGATCCATAGTTAGTCTATATATTGTAATCAGTCTTTTCCAATCAATAACAAAGAGAAAGATTAATTCTTCTTATATCCTAATATTCTACGTGATATCAGAGTCTCGGTGTCATGGGTTCAATCATTCCCCCACTTAATTAATAATTAATTAAGTCTCATGGAGTTTCTTAGCACAGGTAGATTGAACCTGATGCATCATCCACCCTTCAAGCTCAATTGGCTCTCGCGTGAGGGAACGTCTTAGAGATATATAAAACCATTAACATAATCTCACCCAAAAGCTTAAACTATTAAGTTGAATTGGTTCTTTACATGATATCAAAGCTCTCATCCAAGGGCCTGATCCAATCATGCCATGGCTGCACTTCGCTTTGCCTCTATGAGAGCATATCAAACCACTTCCCATGATACCTCTTCGACCATGTCCCAACCACAGCCTAACCCACAAGAACAACCAGAGAACACAACCTCTGCCTTCCCCAACAAGAGTCCTGCCCTAATCATTACTGGACATAGATTTAATGAAGGAAACTTCCTGCTGTGGTCGAGAAGTGTTAAAATGTTCATTAGTGGTCGCGGAAAATGTGACTTTCTCATAGGAATTGGAGACACTACACCTCCAGAAACAAATCACCCTCAATATAAATGATAGTCTGTTGAAAACAACCTTGTGATGTCCTGGCTCTTAAACTCAATGACCTCAGAGATAGCAGAAACGTATATGCTTTGTTATACAGCCTAGGAAATTTGGAATGGAATTAAGGAATCCTTTTCAAAGGAAGATAACACTCCAGCCATGTTACAAATTAAAGGAATTTTGAGGGATCTCAAACAAGAAGACGAAGATGTTACAGGTTATAGCAATTCTCTCCTTAAATATTGGTAGCAAATGGATCTTTATGGAACATATGAATGGGCTAACCTAGTTGATGAAATACTTTACAAAAGATTACAGAGAAGGATCACATGTAATTTCCTTTTGGGGCTCAATCCTATTTGAGGCTGCAAGGAGTAGAATCATGGCTGTTCGTCCATTACCTTCAATGCATGAAGTTTTTTCTGAAGTTAAATGAGAGGAGAGTAGGAAGCAATTAACCAACAACCTTCACAAGCCAGAATCCAACGCTGATGGAAGTGCATTTGCTGCTGAAAAGTCCTACAATGCTGAACATAAGCCAAAAAGGAATGGTAAGCCCTAGTGTGATCACTGCAATAGAATTGGACATACAAGGGATAATTGCTGGAGAATACATGGTAAACCAGCAGATTGGAAGCCCAGGCAAGGCAGAGATCAGAGAAGGTTTGCTGTTGCAGTTGAAGAAATTCAACAAGAAAAGATTGGAGTTCACAAAAGAGCATCTGGCTGCAATACAGAGGATGATCACTGATTGCAGTAAGGAGAAGCCTAGTAACTCATCATCCATGATCCAATCAGATTCTCCATGCCAATCAAGTACCTATCTCACAGCTCTGCATGCCAGTTATGGCAACTCTGAAACCTGGTTGGTTGATTTGGGCTCGGGGCAACAGATTCATATGATGGGTAATTCCTCACTTTTATCCAGCTACTCTCCCCTACACATTGTCAAAGCTGTAAAAATAGCTAATGGAAGCTTGGCTGAGGTTAAAGAAGTTGGTACAGTGAAACTACCATAAGGCCTTATTTTACAAGAAGTGCTATTTATTCCCAAACTTACTTGCAACTTAATATCTGTTACCAAGTTAACCAAAGACTTGAAGTGTATGGTTCTTTTTAAACCCTTTGGTTGTGTATTTCAGCATTTGGCATCGGGGAAGAAGATTGGCAGTGCTTGGACATATAATAGTCTCTATCATCTTTAACAATCCGAGACTACAAGGACAAGAAGCATGACTCATATGGCTACTTCAAGCAAACAGGACAAGGCTTTACTGTGGCATTATAGATTAGGACATACTAATTTCCAATATATGAAAAAGATGTACCCCGAATTGTTGCATGAAATTTCTCATTTTCCATTATTTGAAACTTGTCAATTGTCTAAACATGTTCGATCTTCATATCCTTCGCAAGGATACCAATCCTTATAACCTTTTTTTTGTCATCCATAGTGATGTTTGAGGTCCTGCCAACATTGAAAGTATTAGTGGTGCCAAGTGGTCTGTAACCTTCATTGATGATCATACTAGAATGACATGGGTATATCTCTTACACACCAAATCTGAGGTCACTGAACCCTTAAAGAACTTCCATAAATTAGTCCAAGATCAATTTCAAACTCAGATCCTTGTCTTAAGGTCTGATAATGCTCGTAACTATTTCAACATGGACCTCAATCATTATCCTAAAAATCATGGGATTATTCATCAAAGTTCTTGTGTCAATACCCCCCAACAAAATGGGATAGCAGAGAAAAAACCGACACCTTTTAGAGGTAGCCCGATCACTTATTCTAGCCTGTCATATGCCTAAACACTTTTGGGGGGAAGTCTCATCAATAGGATGCCCTCTAGAGTATTGAAGTTTTTGTCTCCCTACCAAATACTCCTAAATACCTATCCTACCTTACCTCCTATCCCCAACCTGCCACCCAAAATATTCGGCTGCACAACATTTGTTCATACAAATCATGGGGGGAAACTTGATCCTAGAGCCATTAAAAGTGTGTTCCTTGGCTATTCACCTACTCAAAAAGGGTACAAGTATTTTGTTCCCAACACCAACCGGTTCTATATTACTATGGATGTACATTCTTTGAACATCAACCATTTTATCCCCAACCAATCATACAGGGGGAGCAACCTATAAGCAGTCCAGAATGGTTGTTTGTGGCTGAACCAATTGTATCAGATTCCAACTTGCCTAGTACCATGACCAGCACCTAGCCAAGCCAAGGCACGATCCTCCTCCTGAACACAATCAGAACCAGCAAAACATTCAGGTCTATACTAGAAGGCCAAAAAGTCAGCAGCACCGAACAATTTCTCCAGCCGAGTCTATTGGTCCAGCATAACTAGTTTCTGATAAAGCTACTATAGCTTAGCCAGCTCCATCCAGTCATGAAGAAATTATATGTCCAGCACATTATCAGTCCAATTCTTTTGTCCCAAATCCTGAAGATGGCATGGAATTGCCAATTGCCTTGAGAAAAAGTGTAAGGAGCTGTACCAAACATGATATAAGCAATTTTGTCTCTTATGATAATATTTCTCCTGGGATGCAGGCCTTTGTTCACAATATGGATAAGCACACAGTACCAACTTCATTTACAGAAGCTGCAAATACAGAGAAATGGAGATTAGCTATTCAAGATGAGTTTAAAGCAATTGAGAAGAATGACCTTGGAAGATAGTGGACCTACCTAATGGAATATCACTTGATGGCTGCAAATGGATCTTTACCATCAAGTATAATGAGGATGGGAGTAACAACACCTACAAAGCAAGGTTGGTGGCAAAGGATTTACCCAATCCCAAGGGATTGACTATCAAGAGACATTTGCCCCTATAGCCAAACTTAATTCAATTAAAGTGCTATTATCAATAGCTGCTTGCTTGGACTGGCCTCTTTGGCAAATGGATGTAAAAAATGCCTTCTTGAATAGAGACTAAGAAGAATAAGTTTATATGAAGATTCCTCAAGGTGTGGAGCATAGTCATGGACCTAGGAAGGTATGTAAACTGTTAAAGTCTCTTTATGGCCTAAAACAGTCACCTAGAGCATGGTTTGACAAATTTACTTCTGTTATTAAAGCACAAGGATATACACAGTGCCACACAGATCAAACAATGACTATCAAAAGGTTCCCCAGTCAGAAAATAATAATTATGATAGTATATGTCGATGATATTACAATTACTGGTGATTGTATTGGAGAAATTTCCATCTTGAAAGGAACCTTAGCTAAGAGATTTGAACTCAAGGATCTTGGTAAGTCGCGGTATTTCCTAGGGATGGAGGTTGCAAGGACAAATGAGGGTATTTCTGTCTCACAAAGGAAGTATACTCTTGATCTACTAAGGGAAACTGGAATGTTGGGGTGTAAACTTGCGGATACACCCATGAAAGCTAATTATAAGGTGGGATTCAAACAAGACAGTTCATCAGTTGACACAGAAAGATACCAGCGTCTGGTTGGTAAGCTTATTTATTTAACTCATACACGTCCTGATATCATCTTTCCAGTTAGTGTGCTGAGCCAATTTATGAACAACCCGAATGAAGAGCATTTGGAAGCAGTGTACCAAATCCTAAGATACCTGAAAGTGACACCAAAAAAGGGCTTATTCTTCAAGAAAAACACCAACCGAGACATCATAGTGTATACTGATGGAGGTTGAGCTAGATCCGTAGTTGACAGAAGATCCAACACTAGTTATTGCACATATATTTGGGGGAACTTGGTTACTTAGAGAAGTAAAAAGCAACCAATAATAGCATGAAGCAATGAGAAGCTGAGTATAGAGCTTTTGTCCTTGGCAACTTGCGAAGGAATGTGGATTCTAAGAATGTTAAATGAGTTGAATTTTGATCATGAAGCACCTATGAAGGTCTTCTGTGACAATACGGCCACAATGGGGATAGCTAACAACCCTATTCATCAGGACCAC
Organism: Gastrolobium bilobum; assembly: GCF_033153095.1. NCBI lineage: Eukaryota > Viridiplantae > Streptophyta > Magnoliopsida > Fabales > Fabaceae > Gastrolobium > Gastrolobium bilobum. The sequence continues at coordinate 23,415 of NW_026896335.1, read as the reverse complement.
ACCAAGCATGTAGAGATTGACAAGAATTTTATTAAAAAGAAGATTGAAGCTAAAATTATTGTCGTGTTATGTCTCCCCCGGTTCACAAACAGCAGAAATATTTACAAAGTCTCTCCCAAGAGTTAAATTTGAAAGATTGATTTCCAATCTGGGAATGCTAGACATCTAACACCCACCTTGAGGGGGAGTGTTGCTATCCAAAGATCTTCATTTGCGCACTCTTTTAGGAGAAAGAAATATTCTGACCTTGTTTTCTGTTATCATTTGAATAATTAGGATAAGTATAAGATTAGTTGTTTCTGCTTTTAAAGATTCAACAAAATTAGGATAGTTTTACAGTTATTCTGTTTCCTATTATTTAGGGATCACAATCTGTTTAGGATTGTAATGAGTGATCCATAGTTAGTCTATATATTGTAATTAGTCTTTTCCAATCAATAACAGAGAGAAAGATCAATTCTTCTCATATCCTAATATTCTATAACTACTTTCCCCATGTTTTGACTGACCTCATCCTCTCGTGTCATGCTCTTTGATAACAAATTGGAAAATGAATTTATAGGTAAGAGAAGCCGAAGGATCTAAAATCCAGGTACCGGGATCAGAAGCAAGAGTTATGGGAGGGGCAGAGAATTCCTAACAAGGATATTAAAATAAGAGCTTTTCTGATCATTGCTGTTCCATGAGAAGTGAAAATTCCAAGAGGAATGGATCATTGATTAGAAAAAGGTCCAAACAAGGACACTGATAGAACCCAAAATGAACACACTGATTTTATTGCTTTAATGGAGGCGTAACCTCTTTTTACAAACACCACTTGACACTAAAGACCCATAACTTCCCCTTAGAACCAACAAACTTAGGCTTCAAGAGATCCCCAATTCCCCCAATATTCTCTCAATACATACATACCTCACTCCACACACTCTCCCTTCTTTTATCCTATTCTCAAAGAATATTCTAGAGAAATTCCCTAACTAACTAACTATAACTCACTCACTCATCACTTTTAGATCAATCAATACTACTACTACTCCAAAACTCACCTTGTCCTCAAGGTGAAGAATAAGGATAGGCGAACTGAGAGGACTCCCAACCAAGTCCTATTGTTTGAAGCATACAGACCAAGTAATGCTTGGAGTCAAAAAATTGTCACTGTTGGATCCCATTGCCCCTCTTGCTTCTATACTGCACCTGTGCCTAGTTCCCTATAAATTTTTTGACCAAGAAACGCGGTATCCCCTCCCTCCTCATGCTCTGTTTTCTGCCCTGTTTGTGGGCCTTTCATGTTTTTTTTGCAGAAAATAGCTTTCGGCCACAAGCATCTTTTCTGAAGCTCAAAGACATTCGATCTTGTAACTGTCCGATGCAATTGTCCCCTTCTCACCCAGAATCATCACACGGCCAAGGAAAAAAATAAATAGCACACTAGAAACATTGGTTTCGGCTTTTCCTGTGTCAACTAGCGAAATATCGACCCACGACGTTTGTCTTGGCCAATTTCCGATTTTGCTTCTCATCATCACTCTAGCCTCGGTGAAAACCTGCAACACAGTGGAAACAAAAATTGCACCGCCGTCCGTCGTTGAGCTCCTCATGCATGAGACAACAGAACCTCGCCACTCTCCTTCCCCCATTCGTGCTACCCCTTGGTTTGTCACGTTGGTCTCGAAAGGCTTCCTAATTGAAGACCCATTATTTTCATTTCCTACTAGCACATTTGTTTCGTGTAGGCCAATTTTCTCTGGACCATTGCGTCCTGAATTATCAACCAAAGTGGGCTGCGTCTCAAAGTGGGTATTGACCATATTTGACAAAGCCACCAGCGAGTGATATCCAACTCCAGCCCTAGATTTGTAAGTGAGCCCTTGACAAACTGAAATATTAGGCCCGCGTGTTGAATTCGCATTGGGCCCAAGTCCACTTCGGAGATACATAATGGTTCCAATGGATTGGGTCATGTTGAGTAGGGAAACCCGGGTATACTGACCCGAACCTGTTCCATTACTCACCCATAGCCACTTCGGCCTATTATAGCTACCCACATTTCTAACCCCGCTTCACGTTCCTCCATCGTCTACGCCAACCTCATAACCTTCCCCAAATATGGCACTGAGTCCAAGCACACTTCTGCCTCAACGTCCTCTTCTTCCTCTTGATCTTCTTTAATTTCTTCTGCATCATCAATGTCGTTAACTTCTTCTCAGTGTCGATTTGCTTCTTTTTCTTTTGCCTCTTCTTCGATCTCTTTTTTTTCTTCTTTGATTTTTTTTTAACTGAATCTTATGCTCAAAACAGTGCTTTTTGATTTCAAATCTCAGTGTCTCCATCTTCCCTATTGCATCATTAAAAACCTTTATCATTATTTTCAACATTTCCATGAGCTCTTAATTGCTGATTCCTCTTATGGTGTTCATTTCTTCACAAATCTGGACTAGAATCACCTCGAGATTGAAGATGCTCTGATACCAAAATGATAAAACCCAAAATGAACACACTGATTTTATTGCTTCAATGGAGGCGTAGCCTCTTTTTACAAACACCACTTGACACTAAAAACCCCTAGCTCACCGTTAGAACCAACAAACCTATGCTCCAAGAGATCCCCAATTAAAATGATGGAACCCAAAATGAACACACTAATTTTATTGCTTCAATGGAGGCGTAGCCTCTTTTTACAAACACCACTTGACACCCCTAGCTCACCCTTAGAACCAATAAACCTAGGCTCCAAGAGATCCCTAATTCCCTCAATATTCTCTCAATACACACATACCTCACTCTACACCCCCCCTCCTTTTATCCTATTCTCTAAGAATATTCTAAAGGAATTCCCTAACAAACTAACTAACTAACTCACTCACTCACTCACTCACTCATCACTTTCAGGCCCATTAGACACCATGCCAGGTACGAAGATAGTTAAAAAAAAAGTAGACGCAGATCAATATTGTAGACTATATTTTCCAAACTTAATGCGCCCACGTTCCTAGGCTTGCAACAAGCCAGATGATCTTTCTCCCCGACTTCTGACCATAAGAAGTCCCTCGTAATCTTCTCAAATCTCAATCCTTTAAGCTACTCCAATAGGATTTTTATTTTGGATAGAAAGTCCAACAGGAATATTGATGAGACAAATAATAACTAGACAACCAAAACAGGTTTCTAATAAGGACCATAACTAATAAAATAGAACAAGGAAAACAAGGGATTTAGGATATTAATATGAAAGAGGAAGATTAAGATAACAAATTTGTCTCAAAAGAAAATTACAAGAGTAACAGATAACCAAGAAAAATGACTAACAAAGAATACTCTCTCAAAGGAAATTACAAGATCAGCAAATGACACAGTGAATGATAAACTGAAAGGAAAATGTGAAGCAATTGGAGAGGCCTCACTCTCTCCCAAGGTCCCAATTCCCAGACTATACTCTTCATGCCCCCTTTCCTACCACCCACGCACCTTTTAACCTCCAACCCGCCTAACCCCTCTTGCATTCCATTCTGTTGGAGGGTGTTTGGTGAGTCAGCATTAGCAATTGGGCCACTTGGATCAGCAATAGTGTTACTTGGGGCCCAGACTCTTCTCTGTTTATCCCTTTTATACACCTTGAGGCCTTGGGTCATATCAGTTTCCTACTCGAAATTCAAGAGCATATCTTTCTCTTTCCAGCAATCAATATCCTTCATCTAAGTTTCCTTCCTCCAAGATAAGCCTACCCCTTGAGAATGACAAATCAACCATGAATGGAGTAATTGCTTAAAAAAATTTCAAAAATAAGGTAGAAGACAGAAGCTCAATGGATGGAAAAGGTCAATATTTGTATAGTAAAAGGAATTTATTAGAACAAGGAGGAAAAATACAGCTATAAGGAGGATATGATATTCTCTAAAACAGAAAAAACAAAGTACATGAGAAGAATAAAACAATATGTGCATATTGAAATGACAATTCCACTGAAACAGCCAGTAGTAGAACACCAAAGATATGCCATAATCGCAATTACATCCCAGAGAAAGTTGAGCGTAAAGAGACACCTGAAAATGCATTCTGTTCCAACCAAATACACCAAAGGACTAATAAACTGCACCTTTCCACAAAAGTTTAGGCTCTTTGTTTTACCCAAGCCTTTATGGGCCAAGGTCAATTCGACCCACCCAAGCCCCAACAAATATGCAATATGGCAAATAAAGAGAGTAAAATTGTGTAGTAATGACATGATATGATGATTAAAGGGGAAATTAGAATCAAGAAACCATAGCGCAGCCAGGAAAGGCTTTAAAGTACAAAGTTTGCTCACCTGTTGCCGCTGTAACTTGGGATTTGATAAAGTGCCCTTTGTTTCTAAACCACTCAGCTACAAAAGGCACACCCAGATAAATTGCTTTCTTGCCTAGTTCTTTTGCTGCCTGCCTTGCGTATATGTAGCCAATGGTATTCAACATATCAACCCCATAAGCTGCATAATGACAACTAATTTATTCAGGAAAAGTACCTCAATTACCATCTCCTAAGGAGATTTAGGTTGATATTCTTCAATACAGTTATTCAAATACATGAGATTAGGTGAACGTTTTTCCCATGTCATGTAAAGTCAATCTTTTAACCATATGATTTTATGGATAAAAAGTAGTTTTGCAGCTACAAAATGTATTCACCTCTCTTATTCCCTGCATGTTTGGAATTATTCTTAGGGTAAAGTACCTGCTTTGGATAGCCGGGTTACTTCGGCTTCTGCATGATTAACAAAGTCCTCTTTGTTTCCTTGGACATATTGGTTGAGTCTACTTTTCAATATCTCTGCAAGCTTTTCTTCTCTCTCCTTCTGAACAACCTGAAGAAGAATAAATTTGTTAAAACCATAGTTATCAAATGCAGGGTAGCCGACCCTTGAAAATGTTATAGCGCTATAGTGGGTATTGGTATAGCGCAATAGTGAAATGCTATGCACGAATCTGTTGTATATATATACCACATATACAAAATAAATGCTCAAAAACAAAGACGAAATTGTGTACTAATTATCAAATACAGCAAAAAAAATTGTACTAAAAGTAAAAAAAACTTAGCCAGAATTAGTACATATATTTCTGGCTCACTAATTTTGAGGTACAATTTTGAATTATTATAAAATTCCAAACAGAGGAAAGCTATCTTCATTGTACAAGGCATTAAGAGTCCACTAATTTTAGAAGAAATCTCAAACTGGAACAGAGGAATGTCATCTTCATTTCTATAATATCATAAGGAGTTCACAAAGGAGTAGTATTAACCAATAAAGCAAAAAAAAAAAAAAAAAAAGAGAATAGATCAGGGTGAGAGAAAAAAAAAAGGAAAGAAGAGGACTGAAAAAAAATACCAGAAAGTCTGGAAAAAACAGAAAACAAAAGAAAAAGACATAAAGGTTTGGAGCAGAGAGAATCGCCGGAAATGGAGGTGGAAGCTGGTCGCCGAAACTGAAGCCGGTGGCTGGTTCGCTCGAAAGGAGAGAGAATGGTCGATGCATAGAGAGAGAGGAGAGAGGTTCACCCTTCAGATAAAAATGGGTTAAAAAAACATTTAACTCTTAAAATATGACAATTGAGACTTTAAGTGGAGGGTAAAAACTGAAACTTGCACTCCTTCCCTGTTGCCACAATATTGCGTCGCAATTGTCCGCAAATCGGCCGCAATAGCGATTGCTACAGCCGCTACCATTAAGTGTAGCATAGCAGTGTGGCCAATAGCAGATGACACCCGCTACAATTACGGTATAGTGTGCAAAAGCGGGGCTATTGACAACTTAAAACATTTTCTGTTATTTCTCATCAAATCCAGTCACCAAATTCACAAGAAATTTCACTCTTCCTCCAAAAGCCTTGGGACACATCTACTTTGTATTTTTATAACCGTAAGAAAACATGAAATGAAATAAAAAGTATTTCGATTTTCGCTCCTAGCAGTCAATCTCCTATCCCCTGCAGTCATAACCTATGAAGCATAGACACGTTTTTTTTCTTTCAAAAAAATGTGTGTCGAACTATGACACGCTTCCGGCAAGGGGTCAACATTTGGGACACGCGGTCAACGCTCCAATACATTCCGACATGCATTCGACACGCGGTCAACGTTCATGCAGATCCAAATTTTATTTTATTTGTCTTTTTAACTAAACATGAAAAATTAATTTATAAATAAAATATTGTGTTATGGAATTTGATATGAAAAATTAACAAGGCACGAAAAATTATTTTTGCTTTATATTTTTTGTTATGGAATTTGAATATTTGATTGGTTATATGACTTATTATAGGCTGCTATAAATATTAAATGTTATATATTAAAAATATTATTTAATATCAAAACGGGTTTTAACATGTCAAAATATAACATTTTTTAGAATTAATGTGTCAGAGTGTCGTGCCCTTGTTGGTGTCGGTGCAACATAGGTCATAACAATAACTGCACTCCGTCCCTTCAATATAAAACAACTGACAGCACAATTTACTGCAAAGATTCCGATTTTCCTTTTCTTCTTTTTCTTTTCCTACGATAATTCACAATATTGTAAACAGTAAGTCTAGAACCATGAATTTCTCTTTCTAAAAGCACTAGATAGATGCATATATACAAATACAGTCCTTAATCATTTCTCTTCTTTCAGCAAATCGGATAAGAAAATAGCACATCACACAAAGGTATTCCCAAACAAAGCAATGCTATGAGAAAATAACAGAGAGTTATAGATTGTGTGTTAATTCTCCATCCCATACAAGGCATAGGATTGGCCAATAATGGACTAGTCTGGGCAACTGAGTTTTTACGCTTTTGCTAGGTGATCCTTTGCAATTCCAGTGATTCACGATTCAGCAACCGATTTGCATCATCCATTGTGGAAAGACTTGTAGGACCATACGATCTTATGAGATGATCTACCCCTACACTTAATACCTTAAGATCTTAGTGAAGTTGTTCCATGACACGGGTACTAGAGCCTTTTTGAAAGAAAAGGTTACGAGTTTGATCGTTACCATTATTATTCTTTAAAATAAAATACTAAAATTTCAGCACAAGGAGAAGTCGGTCTAAACATTATCCATGCTTCAAACCCCTCAATGCCGGAGCTTGGACTAAATTTTGTGGCAGCCTAAATAAATATTCAGTACATAAATTAAATTTGTAGCATACATACTTTCTATTTTAACATATTTATACTTAAAGAAAAAGTAATAAATATCTAGAATTTAAAGTAAATTATCAACACATATTTCATTAAGAAAAGAACAAAAGAAAAGGACTAAAAATTACCTTGTAGTATTTTGTGTAATATAAAAGAAAGGACTATAAATTTCACCAATACCGTAATAACTAATAAATATCTTATGTTTTCAATTTTTTTAAATAAGATTGCCACAAGTGAAGAGGCTTTAGGTTTAAACAAAGGACAGAGTAAACTACTTTACTATATATGAACCAAAAGTCTACATATGTAAGTCCAAGCATCTGATGTTCGTTCAACCATTTCAATTTCATCTCCTCCAATTGTGCTGTGCGCTCCATGAGCTGTTATTTTTTAGTCTTTCTCCATTAGGATTCGGTTGGTTTTGTTTTCATATGAATACAAAAAAATTTAATTTTTTTTTTTATAACTTTTGGGAGAGCCATAGTCCCCTCAACCATTGAGAAGCTTTGCCAGCGAAGCCCTTTGTGCTATGCTAAACAGCTTAAGCTTTTGTATGAAGACTTATGATAGTTTTATATCAAACAGTGCATTTCTAGTAGTGTTCTGCATTTAGGTTGAAGTCCGTATACAATTAGGGCTTCATTACCAATCTTGGGAAATCAAACCTTGGGCAACCCTAGGGGAGAGGCCTAGATTAATTTTCTTCTTCCACAACTACCGATATTATTTCCATCAATCTATCTAAGTCTTCTTCCATCTTATGCAGCAAGCTAGGGAGAGACTTTGCTTCCAAAGTTTCTCAATCATTAAGGGTGTGCTTTATAACACTGAAATACTTTATCATTGAAATTAAGCACCGTATCCTAAATGTAGAAATTTTCAGTAAACAACAATTAGTGTTTGACAAGATTCTAAGTGAATGATTTATAAAATTTGATAGAAAAGAATTACTTAAAGAGGGAAAAGGAGTATAGAACAGGAAAATCACAAATCGTCCTAGAGCAGCAGAAAATACAACAAAGCAAAAGGACGCAAAAAGAAATAATATCGCAGCTCAAAAGAGAAAGCCAACCCATTTGCAAATCCTAAAAAGAAAGAGAAAGCCAAAAAGTCTCAAAGCACAGCAAAGCCATATAATTTCTTTGCATAAGAGGAAGAGAGTCAAGAGACCCCTAAAAAATGAAGGCATTCTGCTCCAACCAAATACACTAGGGAACTGCACAAAATGCATAATCCCCACAAACAAATTAACCGATAAAAAGTAACCACCTGACCTGGTATAAATAAATTGGCAACTTCAAGACTAAATCAGCACGTATCAAGCATGAAAAGAAAGAATTCTATGAAGTGTGCAAATTCAAAAAAGGTCACTAAGCATAAATCCTTTTGAGGACTGTTCTCTGAAGGGAAGACTAGACCTTAGAGGAAGTTTTAGACTCCAAATGGGATTGTGAAAACAGGAAACTCTCCCTATGGAACAATGCTCGTGGCTATTTCTAGTAGGGGGGAAGGGTAGCCACCACGGATGTGCAGAGACATTGTGAAGACTGCATAGTTAGCTTTTTGTTGTTATATTTAGGCTTTTCTATTTTGAAGTTTTTTTTTTTTTTCCTTTGGTAAAGGATTAACATAATAAGAGAAGGAAAAGTATAAAGATTAGCTACAAAGAAAGCAGCAACAAAAACAGAATGAAAAAGAATTCAGCTCAAAAAAGCAACTCATTCCTTTTTAGAAGTCTGACCTAGGAACACCCTTGAAAAACCAAGAACCCCACAGGAGAATAAGAAAACAAATCTGTCCTGTAAAATATGTTGAGTAAGATAATCATTACCAAAGCATTTTTTTAATCCATTCTACCTCCAAAACCTTTCCTATCAGTAAATAATTCAAAATTAGGCAGACAAGTTCAGCACTCTACAAAGAGCCCAAAAAAACTTATGACCAAGCTGTTAAGCTACCTATCGATGCAAAATGAGGCGGCTATTTGCTTTAGAGCTTTTGACGCACATACTTGAAATATTATTGTCTTGGACATCTGCCCTTAAAGATTTTGAAGTTGTTTCCGAGTTTAGAGTCGTTTATTGTCTTGAATTGTGAGCTTTCTGAGTTTGCTAAACATCATCGAGTAACTAATCCACCTAGAGTCAAAAAAAGGGTTGAATCCCCATTTACACTTGTTCAATCAAATATTTGGGGGCCTTGTGCCTTTAATCTTAACTGGTTGTCATCATGTTATGACATTTCTTGAAGATTACTCTCATGTTACATGACTTTATTTTATGAAAAGTCATCAAGAGTTATTTATTACGTTTCATGCTAAAATTCAAACCTAATTTCATGTTGCTATCCCAAGATTTTAATTGATAATGCTAAAGAATATAATTCCACTTCTTTTAAGAAATTTATGCAAGAACATGGCAACATTTATGAAAGATGTTATTTTGTCATTCCTCAACAGAATGGGGTGACTAAAGAAAGAAAAGACACTTACTTGAAATTGTTCATGCGCTCTCTCTCAGCTACATGCTAGTGCTCTTTTGTTTTCAAAAGAAAGTCTCTAAGCCTTTTGGACCCAATATGGTTTTAATAGCCTGGTACTTAATTGATTACCTATCTTCTATTCTAGATGGTCAAATTCCTTGTTGTCTTCTCTTTTCTTCTCAATCCTTATTTGCTCTTCCTCCCTTTTATTTTTTTTGTACTTGTTTTGTCTAGGATGTTATCTCTCAAGCATGGTTGTCAAACTCGAGATTCAATGCAAACTCGGAAGGGTAAACCAAAATCATAAATCGCAAAATCGTAACACGGATCATAGACTCGTAACACAAGATACAAATTATATTTATATATATTTATATGCATATAAAGTAATATACTTACCACAATTCAAGTGAAATTAATTCCTACTAATTTTATTTGGATTAATTTTATTTTTTCCTTTGAATGTAAAATCAAACAGAGGCAATTGAAGTGAAAAAAAAATTAATTTGATTTGGTTTGGATACCCAAAAAAAAAAAAAAAATCTGATTTGGTTTAGTTTACGGTTTATTTGCTTTATAAAATAAAATGATATTGTTTATAAAATAAAATGATTTTGTTTTTTAAAATAAAATAAAATGATTTTGTTTTATAAAATAAAATGTAAATGATTTTGTTTTATAAAATAAAATAAAATAAAGTGATTTATAAATAAAACAAAAAATTGAGTCAGTAGAGTTGCGAACAGAGGCGAGCACGAATAGAGGCGAGCGACGAACAAAAAAATAAAAAAGAGAAGAGATTCAGACGGAGCAGAGCACTAACCGGTGATGGACGACCGAAGAAGACAGTGGCTTGAAGCACGACGGCAACGCAGAAGCACGACGGCGATGGCACGCGGAAAAGCTTCACTCAGGAAGAGGGCAAGACGACGAATCAGTACCATGCAAGGGAGGGACGACCGGAGAAGACAGTGGCTTCAAGCGTCTGAGTCGCGACTTCGTCTCCCACGATCTGCAACGGTGGTGGCTCAGGTTCTTTAGGGTTTTTATTAGCTAAAAAAACCCATTTATATAATGGTTTTCCGGGTCAACGGGTCTTCTTGTTTGGGTGAAATCGTTGAACGTGGACGATTATACGAGTTTGCCAAAAAACTCGACGCTTCTACCATTTGAGGGCCAAAAGCAAGTAAACGGAGATCGTGGCTCGTAACAGTGTTGCTGAAGTGTAAACTCGTTCGATTTCACGAGTAAACGTGCGAGTTTGACAACCATGCTCTCAGGTGTCAAAGTTGAATCCTCGTTATGTGAAATGTACTTTCCTAGGCAAACTTTGTCTTCAAAAGGGTTACAAATGTTATTTTCCGGAGTTGTCAGTATCTTGCTTTTGTAGATGAAAAATTCTTTGAGACCACTCATTTCTCCTTTAGAGTTCTCTCCTTCTTCTATCACAAGCGATGATGATTTTTCCTGATTGACACCTCTTTTTTCTTCTTTTCTTTCATTTACTTATGGAGTGGCTGACAACGATGTTATGGCCTTGGACGACGCATGTTGGTTCGGGTTTCAATGATGGATGGGTTGGACGAAGAGTGTGATGTGGACACTATTCCGAGTGACTGTGCTCTAATGTTTTTAGTCGTTCAAGGTGTAGACTGTGGTGGAGATCACGTCTCCACTGACACCAACGGAGGAGGAGGAGAGCCCATCGGCTGCTGCAAGTAAGGGATCCAAACCGCAAAAGTAGAAGCATCAAGGACCAAGGGTGTGCTGATTTGAATTAGGATACAATCGCAGCCCAAAAAAACCAAAACCCTAAACTAATTCAACACCCTAACCCAAACTTGAACCAAAACCAATAGACCTGAATTCAGGCCTAAACCCAAACCAAACCAAAACCTACACCCTCACGCAACCGGCAAGACAAGGATGAACGTATAGATTACCTGGAGAACTACAGAAGCCACTTAAGCTTACAATTGTCTTGAGTATCGGTTCAATACATACTGCAGCTTCAACAAGCCTGGAAGCCCTTGTAGTGTGTTGTCTTTGTTTTGACCAATATTCTGCAATTTAGTTCTGAATTTCATTTTTGAAGTTTCTGTTGCTATTATGATAAGGTGGCTTCTGTCTAGTTCAGAGTGTGTTAAGTGCTCTTCTTGTGTAGAACAGAAATGGTTGCACTAGTATAGACCCTGCTCATACTAAATGTTCAAAAATTAAAGTGAATAAGACAATTGAAACTTAGAGGTAGGGTGGTATTTTTAGAATTGTGTAAGGCTTGGGAGCAGTGGTAAAGTTGTTCCTTCATGACTGAAAAGTCATGGGTTCGAATCCAGGAAACAACCTCTTTGCAATATTGCAAGGGTAAGGCTGCGTACAAGGATTACTTCCACCCCACACTCGCTAGTCGGGTTTAACGGAGAGTGACTTTGGTGTAAGGCTTGGGAGAGTCGAGGGTCCCTCGAACACTCTGGGAAGCCATTGTTGTCCTTTTATCCGTTTTATTTTCCATTTCCATCTTCAGCGTAGGTTCTGTTTCCATTTCATTGATATCAATATCGAATTTCTTCTATTGAAACTAGTGTTTCTCTCTCCTGCTTGGATCATTCTTATGAAATTGACAACAACTTGCACACATCTTTACCAAAGCACTAAAAAAAATTATAATAGATCAAATTTGTAACAACATTAGCATGATTAATATCTATCCTACAGTTTGAAGGAGAGAAGTAGAGAATAGTTATTAGATTATTTTGTGTTATCAGGTTGGGCCTATCTTTCTTGTGCTGGTCTTTATTTCTCAGTACAATATAGAGGCAAGGAGACTAACCATAACAGGTAAGTCATTCCCATTCTTAATTTTCTCTAACAGTGTTAATCCCACCAAGCACTGCTGTTGACTCAAAAGCCTTAACCTTAGAAACACTGGCAGAAATCGCCTTATGAAGTCTATGCATTAGTAGCAACTGATGATGAGTATTAATCCTCTTAAGAACGGTTATCCACATTAAAGCGTTAACTTTAGAGGGAATGACTATTTTGAAGACATGATGTTATTTACACCATGCATAGAACCCCTATTATAATAAGTGACAGGTGTAGTCCAAAAAGTAAACAAAATACAAAAGAAAAAAAAGTTATATATATATATATATAAATATATATATATATATATATATCCTCTTCGGTGGCAGTATGATTAAGTCAGTAATCACATAAAAGTAATCATAAGAGAATGCAGTTGTTGAGAAAGATTATAAGATATACCCTCATTTTTTCTTGCAACTTTTTAGTATCAAATTGTTCCCCTTCAGTAAAAATGTCCATTGATGCCATTGATGCCATGGCTAACTGGCCTATGTATTCCTCAAAAAGCTCACTACCAAAAAGCATGGCAAAGATTGCTGCAGGATCAATAATTGCTTCACTGAAAAGAGCGGAAGAAGGACAAAAAAATCAGCATAAGAGAGATGCTTAACATGACTAAAAGGTTCCACACCTATCAACCTTGGTGTTCGACTATTAATTAATATATTATGAAGTGCAAAAAAAAAAAAACTAACGTCGAGATTCCTGATTTCCCATGAGCATCGTAAGCTTGCCTTTGAGTTGGATCACTCAGAACTTGGTAAGCCTCACCCAAAACCTGAAACCAGAGTGGAAAACACATAGGAAATTACTAGTGGCAACAAAAGTTGATTAACAATGGTATAATCCAAGCTACACATAATAAGAATGACAACTGGGGGATTAGGAAAATGGTATTAATACTTCAGGATATTAGCTATTTTGTTGAAGGAATACTACCAACATGTACATGCTGGGAAAATTGGCAATAGGAGATAATAGAACAATATAAAAATTCAATAACATAAAAAACATTTCGTGTTGTATATGATCACATCCAACATGATATACGCCAATAGGTGAAGCCCAAGAAAGTTCAACTTTTTGGTTGACTTGTTCAAGAATGCAAGTTACGCCACATTAAGATGAATATGATTTCAAGAATTATGGTTCTTGACTTAATGGTCATCTTGCCAAGAAAAATAAGTTGATGTTAATTTGTTGGGTGAGGATTTACTTACTATAGGTGTAAGACTTGGACAGTTATATCTTTGAATAATTGCATGAGTTAACATTTACAACAGGTCTGGACTCAATTTTAGGACTACAAACTTTCTATAAAAAAATATTTTAGGCCTTAAAATTGGCAGAAAATCGGAGTTGACATCTTTGTACAACTAAAAGCATGTACAATGTCACCACCAAAACTGATAAATGAGGGTGCAGGGAAGACAAGGAAAGCTAATGATGATTACAAAGATTGAAAAAAGGCCACAAGGCAATATGATTCATAACAGCTGGAAGTCCTTAATCAATCACAAGTAATTTGAATTCTCTACCTGAAATTACTTCTCACAATTCGGTTACACACGCCAGCAAGCATATAGCAATATAAACACATGTTTCTCATTACTTTGCTCAAGGTTCAGTCATATTTCAAACCATATGAAAGGTTAACATCACAAGTTATTAAGAATGGCAGGTTTAAACTAAAATATGGTAATCTTGCCTGAAAATTTTGTGCAGCAAGAGGGTCATTTGGGTTTTTATCCGGATGCACTTGTCGTGCCTGCAAGCATAGGACAAAAGAAGATAAATAAATAACATTATGACAGTACTTGATCATAGTTTACAATTTGGTACTAGATGATAAATACCAAAACTTAAATAAAGTAAAAAAAGAAGGCACTAGGAAGTTATATTCCAGATTTCCAAAGTTAAACTGCCATCGGCTGTAAAAGCATTTCAATTTCATTATATACAACCTAGAATGTATTACAGAGAGCAAGCACTCAACGCGAGTAGAAATCTCTTTCAGAACCCAACAGAATTGACAGATCCAGCCGTATGACATACGCATCTGCTATTTTCTGTCTATTTGAACGGATAAATGGGATTAGGCGGATCTATCGAGGTGTAAGATAGCTTGCAAAGCAAAATAATTTTGTAGCTCTACGTAATACCAATTCTTGGTCATTTATTCGTTGCATTTTTGCATATGACAAGAAATAAATAAGGGAGATAAGCAAAGGATCGATAAACATGACCTTCATGTAATAAGCCTTCTTAATCTCGGATTCCGACGCTGTTGGACTGACACCCAGTACGTCATAGTATTCGGTTTCCTTCACCATCTCAAAGCGCAGATGATTGATCTTTGCGATGAGAAAACGCCTAGAATTATTATATTTTCGCTAATCTGCGAGGGGACGAAGAGGAAAAAAAACACGCCAAAATCAAATGGCGTTATCCTTCTTACTAAAGCGTAATTACTTTCTTTCTCTCCGTCAACGGAATCCCGGGCGTTGACTGCTGCAACCGCGTAATTCTTTGATGTTAATCGTTTCCTCTCCCGGTGGTTCCGACTTCTCGCCTTCACCCTTGTGTTCAAAATACAATTCTTCGGATTTTCTTTTTGAGTAAACACGTATGTAAGTCTTTTTTAGTCCTGGCAATAAAAAAGGACTAAATTGATCTCTTAAATTACAAAAAAAAGGTCATGTTAGTCCTTATGTCAACTCCCAAATATATAGAGTGACCATTTTCTTGTACTTTCAGAGACCAATTCGATCCTTTTTTGTTGCTAGAGACTAAAAATGACTTCGTAGATATTACCAGAGACTAAAAATGGTGTTTATTTTTTTTTTCTTTTCTCTTTAAAAAAAGATCCCGATTTTGTATTTTTTTTTTTAAAAAAAAAAGAGGTTCAGATTCACCATCTCTGTTGATAGGTTCTACCTCAACAGTTAATAATTCGCATTCTTAATTTTTTTAATGGGTAAAAATTTAATAAAAAAATACTTAAATTGAATTATAACTAGTGAAAAATTAAAATATATTTAAAATAAGAAAAAATATTTTGTCATGTTACATGAGATTGTGATCCTTTTGTGGGCAAAACCCCCTTTTTTTTTTTAATAAATATGAAACCGACCACTAATTGAGTTGGAATTTAATTCTCATATAACATGAGAAAATCAAACCCCTTAAAATAATTGCATTTAAAGTAAAAAAATTCATAATTTTTGTTATCCATATGTTCATATCTAACAACTTAATACAAATAACTTCTGCGGTCACCGGCTGGCAATTTTCGTTCTCACTAGACAATGATATATTTGTGCGCTTCCAATCTTTCGATAGATTTGAAAATTACATCGAAGGCATGTGTCTATTTAAGATAGATATTGGACCGGGAGGAGTGAAAATGGCCAGACGGTTTGTAATAGGCCCACAACTTGATTTGTTTTTGACCTGATTCATCTTGACACATTTTAAAAATAGTACATATATACTTGAATTTATTAAAAGACTTATGAAATCAGACTACAAATTGATTTTAGCAAGTTTGGCCTCCAAAATTGATTTGTATTTTTTAATAAATAATATTTTATTATATTTTTAATATAATAATATCTTATTATTTTGTAATAAAATAATATATTATATTTTTAATAACATAATATCTTATTATTTTTAATAAAATAATATCTTACAATTTTTTAATTTTTCACAATTTTTTCTCTTCTCACTTGATAAACACATGTTTTCTTAATCATAAATTTCATCACCATAACCACTCTTTACCCTTTCCTTGCCATTTTTTTTATTTTTGATTTCTAATAACATAGTTAAATTGTTAATATTTTGAGTTGTTGCATAAAAAAAAATACGTTTCATCAAGTTAAACATTAAAAAAACAAAATAATCATAACTTATATTTTACGGAGTGCTATATGCCATTTTAAAGGCTTGGTAGGCTTGACAAACCTAATCAAGCCTTATGTTTTTGAAAAACAAGTCAAGCCACGCTTAAAATCTGGCTTGTATAAGGCTAACAAGTCAAGTCAAGCCAAATTTGAAATAATTAACGCAAGTCTAACCTATTTAAGCTAAAGTCTAGGTTGACTTGACTCATTTACACCCCTATTTACACATAAGATGACCAAGTTTTTCTTACGTATAATTAGGATTAGGATAAGGTCATAGTTAAATACGAATATTAAATATTAAATGAAAATTAAATCTTGAATAACAGTCTTAATTTGTGTTTTATATTGGTATTTTTATCAACAATTTTTACCAAATTAAACTACCAACCATTTAAGCTTTTTGTACAAATATTTTTATAACTATTACTATTACAGTATTACATATTTTTCTTTTTCTGATTGTATTCTGTTAGCAATTTGTATTCTGTTAGCATTGCTTTCTGTTTGGCACCTGTTAACATTTCTTTCTGCTTTTGTAGCCACGTCACCATGAGTTTGTTACAACAGATTCTCTTAGGTGCTTTTATATACTGAATCATTTGTACCAATTACACACTGAATGAAAATATACAAAGTTAGTTTTTCTTCTCTTCCTTTCTGGAAATGCAGAGTGCTCAAATAACTAATATGCTATCAAGAGCTTTTTGATGGCTCGAGTCAACAACCGTCCTCCGCCGACTTCCGACATATCCTCCGGTGCTTCTTCAATGGAGGATACAGCAAGCCCCTACTCCCTGCAGAGCAGTGATCACCCTGGTCTTGTCCTTGTGACCCATACCCTTGATGGTACCAATTACAGCTCCTGGAACCGAGCTATGCTTTTGGCTCTTACTGCCAAAAACAAATCAGCTTTCATATACGGATCTCTTCCCCGTCCTTCCAATTCCGATCTCCTATTTCCAGCATGGAATCGGTGCAACTCAATGGTCATCTCTTGGATCCTTAATTCTGTCTCCAAAGCTATTGCAGATAGCTTGGTTTATTTCTCAAATGCCTCTGACGCCTGGGATGATCTACGCACTCGCTTTCAGCAAGCCAACGGACCACGCATCTTCCAACTGAAACAAGATATTTCTTCTCTTCATCAAGGATCTCTTGATGTCAACTCTTATTACACAAAGTTAAAAACCCTCTGTGATGAGCTCCAGGCTTACATTCCCACTCCATCGTGCAAGGTCTGAGACAAGTTTCGCTTTCACAAGAGCAACACGATGCCCTTCAGTTCCTCATGGGCCTTAATGAATCCTTCTCCTCTGTGCGAGCTCAGATCCTCTTAATGGATCCTCTTCCATCAATTGCCAAGGTTTTCTCACTTGTTCTTCAGGAAGAGAGGCAAAGCCAAATCAACATTCATGTTCCCACCTCTCCTGATACACTTCTCCTCAACTCAATATCCACCTCCCCTAACCGTCCTTCTTCAACTGATTCGAACCCACCGCCAGCCACGGGTGCCGTCACCGCTCCTCGCCGTTCTCGCCCATTTTGTACCTACTGCCACAACCAGGGTCACGTTAGAGATAAGTGCTTTAAGCTCCATGGGTTCCTTCCTGGATACAGGCCCAAGCCACCTAGGCCCAATTTGCCCACCCACTCAGCCCATTCTCCCAATGCCTCAGCCCAAGCCAATTCCTCTGTGTTTCCATTCCCTCACCCTTATTCTTCGATCCCTAACTTCCCCAATACCGTGAACCCTAACCACGCTCCACCACCCTCAGCTGCCATCACACAGTCTCAGTATGCGCATCTTCTATCGCTCATCCACCAACGTTCTGCTGCTCTGGTCACTTCCTCCTTAGCTTCGGTCACTGATTCCTCCCCATCTGTCGCAAGCTTCAATGGTAAGCGTCCTTCTTCTTTTTCTGATTCTTGTTGGATTTTAGATACTGGTGCAACCCACCATGTATCATTTTCTCCTCGCTTGTTTTCTGATTCTTCCATCTTACCTCCTTCCACTGCTTCTATTGTCTCTTTTCCTAATGGTACGTCTGTCCCTGTAACTGGTTCTGCTTCCATTATTTTGTCTCCTTCCTTTACTCTCCAAAATGTTTTATTTGTCCCCTCTTTTCGTTTTAACCTTTTGTCAATTAGCTCCTTGACCCGTGATTCGTCTCTCATCGCTAATTTTTCTTCCTCCCATTGTTTGATACAGGACCCTATCACGGCCAAGACGATTGGGATTGCTAAGCATTATGAAGGTCTTTATGTCCTTGATACATCCAATTTTTTTCCTGATTCATGTAATCCCCCACCCCTCTGTCTCTCTGTAAATTCATGCAATTCTGAGCTTTGGCATGCTCATTTCGGTCACCTCTCCTATTCTGTTTTAAATTCAATGAAAGATGTTTTACACACTACATCACTTTTAGATGCGTCTCATACATGTAATGTTTGCCCTTTGGCCAAACAAAAACGCTTACCATTTATTTTAAATCCCAAATTGTCCTCTTCTTCATTTACTCTTATTCACTGTGATATTTGGGGTCCATTTCACCCTTTTTCTGTTGAAGGATCAAAATATTTTCTCACAATTGTTGATGATGCATCTCGCTTCACTTGGACATATTTTTTACGATGCAAATCTGATTTTCGTTCTGCTTTCATTGATTTTTATGCTCTCATTTTAAATCAGTATAATACTGCCATCAAGTCAATAAGATGTGATAATGCTCCTGAGTTTCTTTTATCTGATTTTTACTCTTCCAAGGGTATACAATTATTTCACTCTTGTGTTGATAGACCGCAGCAGAACTCGGTGGTAGAGCGCAAACATCAGCACATTTTAAATGTTGCTCGCGCCTTGCATTTTCAGTCCAATATTCCCCTGGAATATTGGCAAGACTGTGTGTTAACAGCTGTATACCTTATTAACAGAACCCCATCCTCTTCGCTTTCTCATAAATCTCCCTTTGAAATCCTATCTCACAAACCTCCCACCTATGACCACCTTCGCATTTTTGGTTGCCTATGCTATGGTTCCACCCTACCCAAACACAGACGCAAATTTTCCCCTAGGGCTGTACCTGCTGTATTTTTAGGATATCCACCTGGCTATAAAGGATACAAACTCCTTTACATTGCCTCCAACCGCACTTTTATCTCAAGAGATGTCAACTTCATTGAAAACGTTTTTCCTTTAAAAAATTCATCCTCTCCAATTACCCCACTGCCTATATCAACTCCAACCATTCCTCCCAACCCCATTACTGTTTCTTCTAGACCATCCAGAACTAAAAAGCCTCATAGCCACTTAGATACTTACATCTGTTCCTCTTCAACAGCCCATCCTCTTTCTGCTTCTTTTTCTTATTCAAAGCTTTCCCCTACACATACTGCCTTTGTTAATTCCCTGCATAATCATTTTGAACCTACATCCTATGGTGAAGCCTCCCAGCTCCCTGAATGGCAATCTGCCATGCAAGATGAATTTTTGGCTTTACAAAATAACAAGACCTGGACAATTGTCTCTCTTCCTCCTGGAAAATCCCCAATTGGTTGTAAATGGGTATATAAGGTCAAGTACAATTCTGATGGCTCTGTTGAAAGGTTCAAAGCCTGTTTGGTTGCCAAGGGGTTTACACAACAAGAGGGAGTTGATTTTTCTGACACTTTTTCACCTGTAGCCAAGCTTACTTCAGTTCGGGTGATCCTTGCTCTTGCTGCACTCAAAAATTGGCACCTAATTCAGTTAGATGTCAATAACGCTTTTTTTACATGGAGAGCTCCTTGAAGAGGTATATATGACTTTACCCCCTAGTTATCATAGTAAGGGGGAGTCTCTTCCCAACGCTGTTTGCCATTTACACAAGTCACTGTATGGTCTCAAACAAGCGTCTAGGCAATGGTTTGCCAAATTTTCTTCTACTTTGCTCTCTCTTGGGTTCACACAGTCCCAATCTGATTATTCCTTATTTGTGAAGCATTCAGACTCTTCTTTCACTGCCATGCTAGTTTATGTCGATGACATACTTGTTGTTTCTAACAATTTTCATGAAGTGCAGCACTTTACATCTCTATTGGACATCAAGTTTAGGCTTAAAAATCTCGGTCCAGCCAAATATTTTTTGGGTTTGGAGGTTGCTCGTTCCTCCAAGGGTATCTCCTTATGCCAACACCATTATGCACTACAAATTTTAAAGGATTCAGGCCTCTCTGGTTGCAAACCAAAATCCACCCCATTGGAAGTTAAGTCGAAGCTGTCAAATCATGATGGGGATCTTCTACCTGATCCCACTATTTTTAGAAGACTCATTGGAAGATTACTCTACTTAACCATCACTAGACCTGACTTATGCTTTGCTGTCAATCACTTGAGCCAGTTTATGGCTACTCCTCGGGTCCCCCATCTCCAAGCTGCTCATCGGATTCTGGCTTATGTCAAAGCCACACTTGGTCAGGGGTTATTTTTTCCCTGTTCTTCAATTGTTCAACTAAAGGTTTTTTGCGATTCTGACTGGGCTTCCTGCTTGGATAACAGACGTTCTGTTTCTGGCTTCTGCGTTTTTCTTGGCAATTCTCTAATATCCTGGAAATCGAAGAAGCAACATACTGTTTCTCGTAGGTCTGCCGAAACTGAGTATCGTTCCATGGCTCATGCCTCTTGTGAAATCCTATGGCTACTTAATCTTCTCAAAGATCTTGGTTTTTCGCACCCTTCTGCTGCACACATGTTTTGTGACAATCAATCTGCCATACATATTGCTGCAAACCCAGTTTTCCATGAGCGTACAAAGCACATTGAGATTGATTGTCACCTTGTCTGCGATTGCATTGTTCGTGGCACACTCAAGACTTTTCATGTTCAATCCTCTCATCAACTAGCAGATATCCTCACAAAAGCTTTGCATCCATCACAGTTTTCCAATCTTCTCTGCAAGATGTGGATTATCAACATCTACTCCCCATCTTGAGGGGGAGTATTACAATATTACATATTTTTATTTTTCTGATTGTATTCTGTTACCAATTTGTATTCTGTTAGCATTTGTTAGTATTGCTTTCTGTTTGGCATTTGTTAGCATTTCTTTCTGCTTTTGTAGCCACGTCACCATGAGTTTGTTACAACAGATTCTCTTAGGTGCTTTTATATACTGAATCATTTGTACCAATTACACACTGAATGAAAATATACAAAGTTAGTTTTTCTTCTCTTCCTTTCTGGAAATGCAGAGTGCTCAAATAACTAATAATTACATTAACATGGCTAATGGTGAGTTACAATTATACTCTTTGATAACGAATCTTCAAAACCTTTTTAAAAAAATCCATTTTCCATTTCTTAGGGTCTCAATGAGAAATAAAAATTATTAGAACTCTTAATAGAAATGGTAAAATATAAATATTTTTAGTTATTTAAGAAATAATATGCTAAAAAAATGTTCATTACGAGAAGTCAAACCAATGACATTACGAAAGTATTAAGGGTTTTAGGATTCAATTTTTTGGGGTTCGTGAAATAGGGTTCAAGATTAGGAGTTTTTGGGTACACATGGATAAGGGTTTCAAGCATCAGGGTTAGGGTTCAAGATTTGGAGATAAAGGAGCAATGTCAGGGTTTAAGAAGTGTGACACTTTTAGGATTAAGGGTTTTCAGTTTCCAGGTTCAGGGTTTGAGGTTTAGGGATTAGAGTTTGAGGTTTGCAGTCTAGGGTATAGGGATTAAGTCTAAGGGAAAAAGGGTTTAGGGTTTGGAGTCTAAGGTTTGGGGCTTAGAGTTTAGCGTTTACGACTTAGATAAACCATAAATCCAAAACCCTAAGGGTAAGGGTGTTCATCAACCGATTCAAATTGCGATGATTGAACCGAAAATTCGATAACTGAAAAACTAAAAATCGAAATTTTTTGCATATTTTAATTGGATTGGATTGGATCGGTTTGGTAGGTGAAAATCGTTCCAATGTATTATATATTTATTATTTTTAAAAGATAGTGAGAATTTTGTTATTTTGTAGACTTGGAATATTGGATGTTATTGATAGCAATTAGCAAACTATCTTGTTTTAGTTTGAAGGCTTGAACTTTCAGATGGTTTGTAACTTTGAATGCCTTTATTTTAATATAGCTATTGATTTATATGGCTGGAATTTTAGGTCTTTTGAAAATTAATCCAATCCAAATAAAATTGGATTGGATTTTAAATGATCAGACCAAAAAGATTGGATCCGATGATTTCTTCTTTAAAGATCCAATCCAAACCACAAATACACCTACCTAAGGGTTCAGGGTTTACAGTTTAAGGCACAGGAATTACAGTTTACGATTTAGCGTTCACGGTTTAGGGTTTCTGATTTATAGTTTAGGATTTAGGGTTTTGAGGTTAGGGTTAGGGTGTAGGGGTTAGGGTTTAAGATTTTGAGTTTAGGGTTTCGGGGTTAAGGTTAGGGTGTCGGGTTTTAGATTTTGGGTTTAGTGTTATAGGTTAGGGTTTAAGGGTTTAGTGTTGGGGGTTAGGGCTTTGGGTAGTGTGTTATGGGTTTAGGGTTTGAGGTTTGGTGTTTCAGGGTTGGGGTTGAGTTTAGGGTTTGAGGTTTGGTGTTTTAGGGGTTGAGGGTTAAGGGTTTTGGGTTTCGGGTTTCGGGTTCAGGGTTTCGGGGTTAGGGGTTTCGGGTTTCGGGTTTCGGGTTTCGGGTTAGGGCTTAGGGCTTAGGGCTTAGGGCTTAGGGCTTAGGGCTTAGGGCTTAGGGCTTAGGGCTAGGGGTTAGGGGTTAGGGGTTAGGGCTTAGGGGTTAGGGTTAGGGTTTAGGGTTTAGGGTTTAGGGTTTAGGGTTTAGGGTTTAGGGTTTAGGGTTTAGGGTTTAGGGTTTAGGGTTTAGGGTTTAGGGTTTAGGGTTTAGGGTTTAGGGTTAAGGGTTTAGGGTTTAGGGTTAGGGTTTAGGGTTTAGGGTTTAGGGTTTAGGGTTTAGGGTTTAGGGTTTAGGGTTTTAGGGTTTAGGG